>NC_140342.1:20455028-21069026 GCF_963514085.1 Chelon labrosus | reverse complement strand
ATAATAAGAAGAAGAAGATGCAGTGTGCAAAAACAAAAAAATAAATAAACGTGCAGGATAGGAAAACAAGGAGCTCTTCTTCTTTACCTTCTGTGAGCTCCACTTGCCTTCGTCGAAGATATCCCCGAGAATAAACACTATTTCGGGCCTGAGCAGCCACAGAGCGGTCTGGAAAGCCCTCTCCATCTGCCATTCCCTTTGGACACAACACATTTGTTTTTGTTTGCAAAATCCCTCCTGCGCTGCCGGGGATAAATAATAATAATAATAATAATAATAATAATAATAATAATGATGCTGATGTTGACAAAATGGCTTTTACCTCCTGAGCTTGTCGAACCAGTGTCCCCCCACCGCTCCCAGGAGGTGGGTGTCGGACAGCACCATAGCCCGGACCGCCGAGTCCGCCGGCCGGCCGTCGACGTCCTCTCCGCCCCGGGCATGGCTGATCTGCGGCCAGGCGCACTTGAGGATGGTCGGGAAGTAGATGAGATACTCGCAGAAGAAGAAGGCGCCGCCGACCATGGTGATCAGCAGCACCGCCACCATCCATCTGGCGCTGAACCGCGGCATTTCTCTGTTATTCGGCGCTCGGGATGCCCTGAACTGGCGCACTGGCGGCGATGGAGCGGTCCATGAGGCATCTTCCCCCCCTCTTCCACACCCGGAGGTCTAGGTCTCCAGACGCGCGATGCTCATGGCAAGTTCCTCTGGGAGCCCCGAAACAAACTAAACCACAAAGCAGCGCCGTGGGGTCCGGTGGGATCGGGGTTTGAGGTAAAAAAACAAGTTAAAAATGTCCAAAAAGACGCAGAGAGACGAGCGGCAGCAGTAGCAGCAGCAGCAGCGGCGGCGGTGGTGATGGTGGTGGACAGTCGACGTTTTGAAAACCACAGCTCTGCTTTGGTTGTGCGTCAAGCTGCGAACAACTTCCTGTGTGGGGGCGCTTTCAAAATAAAAGAAGATGAGCCTTAAAGGCAGGGGTTGTTTGACAAACATGACCAGAGGAGGAGGAGGAGAAAGAAAAATAAGAAGAAAGGAGGAGGAAGAAGAAGAAGAAGGGGGGAGAAGGGAGGGTGATGAAGGGGAGAAAAAAAGATGAAGGAGGATGAGGAGGAGAAGAAGAAGTAGATGGGGAAGAAGGAGGAGGAGGAAGATGAAAATGAGAAAGAATGAAGAAGAAGAGGGGAGGGGGGGTAGAATGAGGAAGAGTAGATGAATGAGAATGAGAAGAAGAGGAAGGAGGAGAGAGAGGGAGGAGAAGGGGGAGAATGAGGAAGTGTAGAGGGAGGAGAAGAAGATGAAGGGGGACAGAGAAGGAGGATGAGGAGGAGAAGAAGTTGATGGAGAAGAAGAAGGAGGAGGAGGAGAAGAAGTAGATGGGGAAGAAGGAGGAGGAGAATGAGGAAGAGTAGAGGAAGGAGAAGAAGATGAAGGAGGACAGGGAAGGATGATGAGGAGGAGAAGAAGTTGATAGGGAAGAAGAAGGAGGAGGAGGAGGAGGAGGAAGATGAAAATAAGCAAAAATGAAGAAGAAGAAGAGGAGGAGGGGGAGAATGAGGAAGAGTAGATGAAGGAGAAGGAGAAGGAAAAGGAGAAGAAGAGGAAGGAGGAGAGAGAAGGAGGATGAGGAAGAGAAGAGGCAGATGGGGAAGAAGGAGAACGAGGTGGAGGAGGAAGATGAAAATGAGCAAGAATGAAGAAGAAGGGGAGTAGGAGGAGGGGGAGAATGAGGAAGAGTGAAGGGAGGAGAAGGAGGGGGAGGATCAGGATGAGGAGGAAGATGAAGATGAGAAAGAAGGAGGAAGAAGGAGGAGGAGGAAAGGGGATAAGGAGGAGGAAGGAGAAGTATGAGGAAGGAGGAATAGAAAGCAGAGTAGAAAAAGGAGAAGGAAGAGGCAAAAGGAGGAAGATGAGAAGAAGAAAGAAGTTAAAAAATACAAAGAAGACATGAACTGAATTTACTTCAGTCAAACGGAAACAAACATTTTCATAATGTTCCTGTGAAATGTTAAATAACAGACTGAATATATAAATAGTGTTATAATATAATAGATATAATAATAGAGGACTGTTCTTAAATAAACATTATAGCACCAAACTGAACAATGTGAGAGGACAACAGAGGACCAGTCTGGTCACGTTTATTGATAGTAAATCCACTTAATTACATTTTTTGATGGATACGTTACACTCTAGTAATTTACAATTACTGTAAAAGGTCGAGTTAAAAACCAGGAAACCCTCCGTGTTTACTCTATTTCCGTCAATAGATTTAACTTATTAGCTAATTAAACAAATCAGCGGTGACACATCCTCCTTTCTCCATCTCACGGCGCCAGTCTCCTTTTGGTCTATGTTAATCACATTTATCGGGAAAAGGAGGGGGGGGCGGGGGGTTTCATCAAAATTTCTTCCATTCTTTGTCTTTACATCATAAGTACTTACCGCACACGGCAAAAACCCTAATGCAATATTGGTATGACATTATTTCATTACTGAAGGCTCACAATTACTTTCTTTACTATCTGATTGAGATTCATATCTCATCATATGTCTCAGGGTTCGTCTCTGGACGTGAGAGGTATAAGGAGTTAAGTTATGACATTTTATCTGTGAACAATAACAACTTTATGTCTGTTAAGTGTCAGCCAACAATCAGGATCAGTTAATTAACTCGTCAGTTCAGCTCTAGGAGACTAAACTAAGAGGGACCTGGGTGTCGTAGGGGCCTTCTAGGAGGTTTACCCCAGGGGTAATCACACTCATTATTAACTGCCACCTGGATTTAACTAAGCAAATAGGTAGGAGCCTCCTATTGGATAATTACTGCATGGGTGATTATCTTTCAGCTGGCAGCAAGTTATTTAACCCCAACTGATGCAATGAGTAGCTTCTCATTTCTTAAACAACCATGTAGAAAGACACATCCTGTGGTCGTGGAGAAGATGTTAGTCTGTTTGAGAAGGGTCAAATCATTGGCATGCATCACGCAGAGAAAACATCTAAGGAGATTGAAGAAACTACTAAAACTGGGTTAAGAACTGTCCAACGTATTATTAAAAACTGGAAGGATAGTGGAGAACCATTGTCTTTGAGGAAGAAATTACTCAGGGCTATGTTTAATAGTGAAAGTAAGAGCATTTCCACACGTACAATGTGAAGGGAACTCAAGGGATTGGGACTGAACAGCTGTGTAGCCTTAAGAAAACCACTAATCAGTGAAGCTAACTGGAAAAAAAAGGCTTCAATTTGCTAGGGAGCATAAAGATTGGACTCTGGAGCAATGGAAGAAGGTCTGATGAGTCCAGATTTACCCTGTTCCAGAGTGATGGGGGCATCAGGGTAAGAAGAGAGGCAGATGAAGTGATGCACCCATCATGCCTAGTGTCTACTGTACAGGCCTGTGGGGGCAGTGCTATGATCTGGGGTTGCTGCAGTTGCTCAGGTCTAGGTTCAGCAACATTATGTTGCCCAAAGAATGAGGTCAGCTGACTACCTGAATATACTGAATGACCAGGTTATTTCATCAATGGATGTTTTTTCTTCCCTGATGTTCACGGGCATATTCCAAGATGACAATGTCAGGATTCATGGGGCTCAGATTGTGAAAGAGTGGTTCAGGGAGCATGAGACATCATTTTCACACATGGATTGGCCACCACAGAGTCCAGACCTTAACCCCATTGAGAATCTTTGGGATGTGCTGGAGAAGGCTTTGTGCAGTGGTCAGACTCTCCCATCATCAATACAAGATCTTGGTGAAAAATGAATGCAACACTGGATGGAAATAAATCTGGTGACATTGGAGAAGCTTATCAAAACAATGCACAGAGAATGAGCGCTGTCATCAAAGATAAAGGCGGTCCAACGAAATATTAGAGTGTATGACCTTTATTTGGTGGCAACTTTTTTTTTTTGACCAGGCAGTGTATATTAATATATATGAATAAATAGGGCAGCACAGCGGTGTGGTGGTTAGCACTGACGCCTCACAGCGAGATGGTTCAGGGTCTGAATCCAGGCTTTCTGTGCAGAGTTTGCATGGAGTTTGCAGGCCCACCTGTCCAGGGTGTATCCCCGCCTCTCACCCAGTCACAGCTGGGATAGGCTCCAGCGACCCTTCACAGGACAAGCAGTTACAGAAAATGCATGAATGAATAAATAAATGTATATTACAGGTCATGTACAACATAGGGCGAATTATTCTATAATTACTCTCATTCTTCTTATTAAAAATTCATTTTTTTGTGCACATTTAATTTTACAGTCGTGTAAGATAAGATGCAGCTTCATGTGACACTTTAATCCACTTTAATGTACCAGTGCATTATTTTATAAAAAGTAAAATCTATAATCTGTGAAGTAGCTTACTAGAGTTGCTACATAATAAATAAGGAAGTATTTGTGGTTCTTAAATAAAGCATTTGAGTGACTGTAATTAGTGATTCCACTCTTTTCCTGTAGCTATTTCTTTATTTTTAGGATTGTTTTATTCTGAAAATACTAATACTTCCGGTATTGTCATCCCTAACTTCCGCTAACTTGCCAGCATGTTTGTGAGGCTGGAGAGTGAAAGAGAAAGACTACAAAACAATTATTATTATTATTTTTTTAACTAATTCATCGCAGTGTGAATAATTATTTCGTATTTCGTATTAATTTTGATCAGATCAGTGATCAGTAAAACTTCAGACGCAAACACATGTCCCAGTCACAATGGGACAAATGAGATTAAGTGATTTAGAGCATAAACCTAATCAGCAGGAGCAGGCTGCTCATGTGTTCACCTCTGAGAAGCAGTGAGGAGCTCGTTTCACACAGGAAGCTGCTCTAACACCACTGGTCTGATTATGGCCTTGTGGTGCAAATACCTGCTGAACCAGTTGGTCTGGAGGAGCCTGCATGCTTCAAACACAGAGTCAGTGAAACATTTTCCTCCTGGCTGACATTTAGAGCAGGATCTGACTCGCGCACAATGAGGCAGCCTGAGTGAAAAGTGGAGCAGTGCGACGCGACCGAAGGGAAATGCCTCTCGGTTTCGAGACTCGCTTCTTTTTTCTCTCTCTCTCTCTTTAGAAAACCAACAGGGTGGAGACGGCTTCCCCTCCAGATGTGCAGAGGATTTCAAACTGTCCTTCAGATGTTGTTTTAAATCACTCTGCAAATCCACTCAGCCTCCAGGAGAAAGCAGATTCACTAACACCAACAAAACCACTGCTCACAGCCTCGCGGTCTATCAACCAAAGCTTTGTAATTCACCTACTTTCTCCAACTCAGTAACAAAATAAAGTCTGTCTGAGCTGCTGTGGGGTTTATTTGTTTAACTTTTGCCCCAATTATACTCCCTCAGACTATATGTTACCATGTTGGAGTAAAATAAGCAACATTTCCTGCACAGAAAGAGATGCTAATAACAGGTTTTAGCAGAGGCCTAGTCTCGCGGAGACCATCTGCGTGCCAAGCTGCTGCCAGTATTAGAGGGTCCTAGAGGTTAAAGGTTTAATCTGTTGAGGATCTGTTTTCTACAAGTGTCTCAAGACTGAAACTAATTCACTACAGTCCTCCTTGATCATAAAAACTCAACTGGAAGCATCGGAAAGAGTAAGAATTCACAGTTAACAGTGAATCAAATATATCATTATGTATGACATCCTGCAATTTTCCCCACCATGAGCTAAAAAAAGGGATTATCTTATTGTATGTTTTACAATAATATACACTGACAGTAATACACAGATCAGGCATTACATTATGACCCAATATTCCCAATATTGTTTAGGTCTCCCCTGTGCCTCCAAAACAGGAAGCTTTTGGACCTGGCATTCATTCATATGGTTGTTACTTAGACATGTAGCACCCACCTAGACCAGACCAGGCACCCCCACCCCATAGCAATGACACTCCTTGATGGCAGCAGGATCCAGCCTGACACAGGCACACACAAAAACTCTTTAGGAAAAGCTAAAACTATGGAGAACAGCACAAGGTGTTGACCTGGCCTCCAAATTCACAAGCTCCCAAACTGATCAAGTACCTGTGGGATGATCCACAGAGGCCCCTCCCTTCAACCCATAGGACCCAAAGCAGGACGGCACGTCTGGACGAAGTTACTGGCCAAAGGAAAGAGTCAACCAGGGAGAATTCTGAGTCATTAATACCAAGTAAACTACACCTCTGAGTCAATGTTATATGGAGCATTCAAAGAAACAATTGACACTCTTTCATATTAAAACTTTTTCCGCAGTCAGTCTTACACCACCGAGGACTCTGGGGTCATGTCAACAGTGTTTTTATTTATTTATTTATTTGAGGAGCCTTGGGAGAGTATAAATTTCAGATATAAACTTGCACAATTTGTGTCCAACTTGTTTTTTTATTATTTATTCCTGGCAGAGCAGAGAGGCTCCATTTTATTAGCAACGTGCGAATGTGAAAAACCTTTCAGTAACAACGTCGCTGCAGTAATTTCCTCCTCACATGCAGTCGTGCAAATGGCACACTACTGTAAAATACCTCTCTTGTTGCAGGGCTGCAGCCTGGTTGCTTGTTTTTCAGATATCCATGTGATCAGGAGGATTTGATAAAGGAGCATTTTTGGCAAAGCTTCACGGTGCACGCAGCAGCAAGTTAAACCTGTTCGGCAAAGATGCCCTGGACACTCCCTCGTGACGGTTTTAATCTGTTAAGTTATTGTTGGAAAGTTTAGAAAACCTCATAGAAGTGTGTTTAAACTGACCTCTAGAGCTTTAAGATGCTGCGTTAATTAATTTATTAGTCAAATTAATGTTTTCTCTAGGCCTAGAAGTGATTAAGTCTAACAAAACCAGAAACAGCCTTTAAAACATTCGCTGGTTGGTACTTTTTAGTTGTAGAAAGAAGCTAAACAAACCCTTAATCCCAGAACACTGAGGACAAAACCACAGACCTCATTCCTTCCCACACCTGACTCATTTTGTGGTTTACTTAACAAACGAAGGCGACAAAGGACAAGTTCAATGTAAATCACCTTCATGCATTCAGGACAAGAGCAGCACACTCATGTCAGTCAGTGTGACTGGTCGGCCTCCAGACGCTCATTAGGAGCAGTTAGTGCACATGTTGCTCGGTGTGTCGGAGGAAAAGAGATGTGACTGTACGCTCCCCCCTCTCCTCAGACCTGACAGCGACGTTCCACCAAACGTGGATGCAGATGAGTGACTCGGCTCGCCTGTCGTCTGAAGGAATGATTTTCCTGAGAAATGTGCGATAGTAGTTATTCAGCGCTTAGAAGTGAAGTCAGGGGCAGGTCGTGTGTCCAGAAACTATTTACTGAGTCTGCGTTAGAATATTTATTTAAATTGAGCATGGTTTAGTCTAAAAGAAACAAAACATTAAAGTTAGTTTAGACGATGCCTAAACTGAACAATATGAGAGCAAATTTTAAAAGAAGTTAAAAGAAGAAGACAGGGGGAATCTGTTGGTTTAGATCCGCCTGAAAGAAAAAACATAAATCCATCTGCTAAAAGAGATCAACATGGTGAAGTTTGTTTATTCCGTGCGAAAACCAAAGGGTCCAAACAACACGCCGTGGTTATTATGGGAAGTCGTGAGTTAAACTATTCAGTAAACAGTTTGTATATGTTTGTATTGAAAAGAAACCGCAGTTCTTCGAATGACTCAATCCCTATGATCAGCCACAACATTAAAACCACTGACAGGAGAGTTAAATAACACCGACCATCTTGTGACAAGTCAGTGTTCTGCTGGGAAACTTTTGGACCTGGCATTTGTGTGGATGTTACTTAGACATGTACTCCCCCCCCCCATCTAGACCAGACCAGGCCACCCCCACCCCATAGCAATGACACTCCTTGATTGTCTCCACCTAACCCAGGGAAGATTCAGTAATGGTCAAGACAGCATCGAACTGAGACTGCACCCAGATGTCATGCAAAGCAGTCCTATTTTTGACTTTATGTAAAAATTCACCCATGTACTGATGTCAAAAGGAAGAGAAAATAGCTACGTAGACTTAAACTGTTTTTTGTTCCAGGCTGTAAACGTGTTTATCTCAAAGATATTTTTAAACAGAGATCTATAGGGATTGACTCACTCTTGGAGCCAGCCTCAAGTGGCCATTTAAGGAACTGCACTTCATTTTTCGTCCAATTAAATCCATGGACGCTTTAAGTGACAGGTAGATGTCACCCCAGGTTCCTAGTTGTTCACCTAGCCATCACCTAACCACCTCATCTCCAATCATGCTCCACCTCTCTGTCCATTTTTATTTTTTTTTAACTAGCTGGGTGTTAATTCGAGTCGGGCACTACACTGAGCTTCAAAACCTCTCTTACTGAATCTTATGATTGACGTCATTAAGGGTTCGTTCATCTTTATATACCGCCAAAGACAGCAAATGAAAGCAAATGAAAGCATTTAATATTTAAATTAATAAACCAAAACATGACAAAACTTGTGTCAATAAGTTTAATTTGGCATCTCTGTTACAACAGGGTCTCCGTACGCACAGTTTTTCTCAATACCCAGGTTGAACCAGTTGCCTTTTCCTCCTTTATAGGCACTGGTGACTATTCTCGCCCAGCCATGCTCCCCCTGAAAACAAGAAAACAAAATTTAATATATATATATAAAAAAACATTTTCTTCTTGGAGGCAGAATATGACTTTTTCATTTTTCCTACAGCTGCACAATCAAAACAGAATCAACATGGCTTGAAGTGTGCAGACCAAGCCGTGAAATACGCACCCAGAACTCTCCCCAGGAGTTCCTGACGACCCAGTACTCGACGCCGTCTTCGTCCACGCCCCACCCAGCCACAGATATGATGTGATTCGGCAGAGAGAGGGGGTGGAACTCGGAGAAAACCCCTCCCGAATACGCCTCCAGGCCGCTAGTCGCCATCAGGGCGCAGCTGAAAGACAAACAGAAGAGGATCTTGGGTTTTTCTTGTCTAGTTCTTCAATCACGAATATGAATCTTAGAAGAGTTATGTTTTTTTTTTTTTTAGCTGTGGTTTGGTTGGAAAGAGTTTGCACTTACAAATTAAATGCGCATCATGCAGTGTGGGAGCGTCACAGTCTTTGCTTTGAATCTACAGTCAGATAATCTTATTCACACAGTCTTAGATATTTCCAGCACAATAATTTTTGAAAAGTTAAATCTCATCTGCAGGTTATTACGAAAGCAACCCACAGACGTTTAGAGAACTGATTAATATGGCAAGAATTAATTTAAAGACAATAAAAAGATGCCAAATCAGCATATGTTCAATATTTTAAGGCCTTTAATTCATGAAACATACTTCACATTACATTAGGACTACAGCCAGACTAACGTTCTCAAAAGTTTTTAAGAATCATTAAATATTTATCTATTATTAAAAACGTCACTGAGATGAAGAATCACTACATGTTGAGTTTCCACTGTCACGCAGAAGAATTAGAGACGACTCTTTCTACCTGATGGGCCCGTTGGTGAATATTTCCGCCTTCATCTTGTCTCTTCCTGAAACCTCTCCGTAGTCTCCCACTTTCCACAAAGTGTAGTTCTTCACCACGTCGCACGTCTTGAAGAAGGAGCACGTTCCACACTGGTTAAACAGCACACACTCTAAAAAGAAGATCATTTACAGTAACATTAGTTACAGTTTCATTATGTTTTATGAAGTTGAATTTTAACATTTTTAACATACTGTTGTGTAAAAATAACCTTCATAAGTGCTGCAATATTATAGATTTGATTAGTTACTTCTTCTTCTTCTGTGTTTACTCCACCGCATTTTAGGGAAGTAAATCGTAATCGTTCCCACAATAACGTCGCCCCCCCGCATTTAAATATTTGACTTTACAACTAAAGTTAACTCATTCATTTAAAATACAGCAGCTTTTCTCCAGACCGATGCAGCTGAAGTTCCTACAACACGCTGCAAGGACTCAGGCCAAACTTTCACTCAGGCCTCAGACTTGGACTCGACAGCAGATTCTTCCAAGCGAGCGGCCATAATGAAACTCATTGTTCCCCGGGGAGACCGGATGGAGGAGGACTGAATGTCTTGAGCTCACAGAGGAGTGAAGGCCAGCTGTGAGTCCGCTGAGACGGACTGCAGGGCCTTTGCAGCTCTCAGACCGGATTGGGAGGTGGTTTGGGATGCATCTGACCACATTCCTTTGGTAGCGCGAACACACAATGAGTCCTGGTTCACAATAAAGACCGCCGACTCAGCAGGGGTGCTGAATGTACCCTCATTCACGCAACACACAACGTCTATTACAACCGATCGCCTGAAAAGCAGCTGTTAACTAACTAGATAATAAATAAATAAATAAAGATTTGACCCGAGTACACTGTGTGTGATTCCGTGATAAAAACATATCAGAATGTGGTTAATTATTGATGTGGTTATGTTGATGTATAATCAGCTGTTTGTGGTTTTGACAGAGCAGTAGCAACCCATTAGAGATATATACAGAGTATGAAACTGAGATTTGATCTCCAGTGCTGGCTGGGGACGCATTTTAATGCCAGGAGTGAACATATGGACTTAAGGCTGCCCACTTACGATCAGCTTGTCCAGGTCGGATGCTAATGCAAAGTCTGAACAGAGTCTGTGACCTTTTCTGTCTAAATAAGTTCTGAAGGTCCAGGTTGCTGAATTTATCTGAACTTTTCCACAAAAACAAGATTAAAAAAAAAAAAAACAATTCATAGAAGTGACAGTAGTTTTTTTCTTCTTTTCTTACTAAACATGTGTGAGTTCAGTGAGAGAAAGAGATTTTACAGCTTGTTTTAAAATGTGTATCATTTCTCAACGTCATGACACAGATCAATTAGAGAGAGCAGCTGTTTCATTATCCTATGTCTGTGTTCATTTGCATGCAGAGCCCGAAAACTGTGATTGGATCTCCAGAGCTGGCCGGAGAGGCATTTAAATGTCAGGTGCGAACACAGCTGGCCAGCTGTGTTCAGACTGCAGAGGTTGCACATTAATGCACATGGTCTGAACAGGGTCTCAGTCTCCTTGGGAGTCAGAGAGTTGCAGGAGAGATGAGCCACTGAAGGGGAGCAACTAACTAACTCTCTGGGTGTCGCCAGTGTGGCAGCTCACCGCTCCGAGTGTTTCATATTGATGTGTGAACAAATGGATATGTTAAATGCACCCTATGACCCTGGGTTTATCACTGATGATGTGTCAAAGCCGCATCACATGGGGTTACAACAAACAAACTACTGTCAATGCTCAAAAGCATGTGGACACCAATACACAGACGTTTAACATCTTAATCCAAACTCACAGTTGGTGTTCAGTAGTCCTACATTGTACACAACGGATTGTTGTTTTCAAAAATGGATGTTAACCTGCCTGAAATATCATGAGCTGCTGTATGATTTCTCTTTATTAAAACTACTCGTTAAAAGAAAAGCCTCTGAATCTGTGTCCACATACTTTTGGCAAATAAGTGTAAGCAAAAAAACAACTTTTTTTTTTTTACTTTGGTTTATGGCCTGGTAGTTGTTGCAGGTTTCATCAGGGATGCCGCTCTTGTGTGCGTAAGCGTAGACTCCCATGTGATCTCCTCCGTAACAAGAGCCCGCCCTCCCGCAGTCTATCACGTTCTGGACGGACAGGTAGGCCGAGGGCCACGCTCCCCCGCGCTTGATGTTGATGCGGTCTTAAAACAAAAGCACGACAACAACAGATGTTACCGGGAGTCTTTACCCCGGCCTCAGCTTGCTCACCGTGCCGCCAAATTTTGTGCAATTAAATGAATTTAGATTCATCAATTCGCTCTTCCTCCATCCCTCAGTTGTTATGGTTACCAGCTAGCGCACTGGTGGATCCCATGGCCCAGCAGGAGCCACAGTACTGCGGGATGTGCTGGTTCCTCGTGACGCTCACGTAATTCTTCCCATCGATGTTCCTCCAGTCCCACGACGGAGGAAGATCCTTCACCTTTACATACTCATGCGGCCGGGGGTACGTCCTAAAAAAAAAACAAGACGAGAAAAAGGTGCAGCTGAAATCATTAAAGCTCCTACGCACACCTCCTCAGACACAGAGGTGGTGCTTTTTTCTCTTTTACTAGTGTGACTAATTATATCTCCTCTCAGGACTGCGTGGGCCGTGCACCGGCTGCGATTGATTCCCAGTTCCTGCAATATCCTGTGGGTGCTACTAACCGAACAGGATATTGGGTTGCGTTTCTCATCATCTCAAACCTCAACCTGAACAGAAGCCGAACCAGCCGGAGTTAAGTGAAAACAGCTGTGTGTGTGTATGCGTGTGTGCGCCAATATCTTAAACAAATTAAACGAGAACAATCCGCCGTGTTACAAAAGGATTAGAGTGTAATCCTGTAATGTGTACGAAGAAATATCTTAAGTCACGTATATATTTGATGTTTTCAGGGAGTTTCTCAAAGGGAGAAAGGGAGTCACATTAACAGATTAAGAAAACAAAACTGCTTTTGATCTCAATAACTTTCTTTTCAAACTAGCACAGACCATTACAGATAATCAGAGAGGGATTGTTGGAGAGGGCTTTTGATGAGTTTAATGGATAATAATTACTTTGTACGCCATGTGGAAAAGGCCAGAAACACCCCACTGGCACGGATACGTTTGTGAAGCGGTGGCATTTTGATAATAAGCGGTGCTGCTGATTGTTTAGTGGAGAAATTAGAGACATGTCATTGTTCATTATGTTATAGTCAGCGGTGAAAAACAATACTATGATACTTTAAATTACATTACAGAGGGAAAATATTGTATTTTCTCATGCTCCCTGAACCACTCTTTCACAATCTGAGCCCCATGAATCCTGACATTGTCATCTTGGAATATGCCCGTGAACATCAGGAAAGAAAAAATCCATTGACTGAATAACCTGGTCATTCAGTATATTCAGGTAGTCAGCTGACCTCATTCTTTGCACACATAATGTTGCTGAACCTAGACCTGATCAACTGCAGCAACCCCAGATCATAGCATTGCCCCCACAGGCTTGTACAGTAGACACTAGGCATGATGGGTGCATCACTTCATCTGCCTCTCTTCTTACCCTGATGCCCCCATCACTCTGGAACAGGGTAAATCTGGACTCATCAAACCACATGACCTTCTTCCATTGCTCCAGAGTCCAATCTTTATGCTCCCTAGCAAACTGAAGCCTTTTTGTCGGTTAGCCTCACTGATTAGTGGTTTTCTTAAGGCTACACAGCTGTTCAGTCCCAATCCCTTGAGTTCCCATCACATTGTACGTGTAGAAATGCTCTTACTTTCACTATTAAACATAGCCCTGAGTTCTACTGTTCAATTTGATTTCACCAAACGTTTAAGTAATCACAGATCACAATCAATTAGGATTTTTTTCCGACCACATTTCTTCCTGATGGTTCTCCACAATCCTTCCAGTTTTTAATAATGCGTTGGACAGTTCTTAACCCAATTTTAATAGTTTCTTCAATCTCCTTAGATGTTTTCTCTGCTTGATGCATGCCAATGATTTGACCGTTCTCAAACAGACTAACATTTTTCCCACGACCACATGATGTGTCTTTCGACATGGTTGTTTAAGAAATGAGAAGCTACTCATTGCATCAGTTGGGGTTAAATAACTTGTTGCCAGTTGAAAGATAATCACCATGCTGTAATTAGCCAACAGGAGGCTCGTACCCATTTGCTTAGTTAAATCCAGGTGGTGACTGTTTTTTTTGGCCAGACAGTGTATTTTTATGCTACTACTATGACTAGTATGGGTTTCCATTAACTCAAAATACTCACTCTATTTCTGTCTCTCTGTTTTATCCAGATGTATGGATGAATTCATCTTCTCTCTTCTTCTCTTCACTGTCAATGCTCAATGTCAATTCACTGTTTTTTTTTCATGTTGCTTGAAATAAACAAAAAAAAAATAAGTAGCTCCACCTTTAAAAGATACAACTAAAAGATAGAAAGGCGTTTCTGTATGTTTAATTGATGCATCAGTATTGTAAAAATTTCATACACTGTTTTGCCAGTTCATTAGGTACACCAGTGACAATGAATGCATCATAATACAACAGTCCTGCACTAAATCTTAGCTCCATGGAGGTTATGGTATTCTGCATTTGTTTAAAATAACTGAGAGAGTTTATTGAGAACATATCGCCATTTTTTTTCTGCAGAACGAGTACTACTAGCTACTTTACTTATATTATATATATATTACACATATTTTCTGAGAACATTTCTGTGGGTTTTTGGAATTTAAAACTCTTATTTGTAATGCAGTATTTTTTACTTGTATGTACTAAAGTACCTGAGTACTTCTTCTACCCCCATTTAAAAAATAAACATGACCCAGAAACTCTTTGTTATGATCACGTGATTTCACATTTGACTGGAGATTAACGATATATCTGCACGACTGGGTAATATACTATTACAGTAATCTCACTACTAATTCCTACATAAATAAAATGACCCATTGAGCACACATACACAGCTAAATACGTTTTACACTTTTCTTCACTATGTAATCCAAATCTGAGGAGTAACGTCACTTTTGCTCAGAGCAAAACAAATATTTAAACTGAGCCACTGTCGCCGTACAAAGTGTTTATTATCTTGGCACTTACCTGACAAACGCCGGTCTGTCGTCTGTGATGGGTTTGTAACAAGGCTCGGATATAAATGTGGAAGAGATAACTCCCAGAGAAAACGCAAAACAGAACACAAATAGGAAAGGTTCAACTTTAGAAGGCGCCATCTTGGCTCCCCCTGTTTCCTCTGACGCAGTGACGCAATCATTGCGCGCCCCCTGTCGGCCAGAGACAGAGACCAACGGCGGTTTCCTAGTGCTACCATTGACTGTATGAGTGCTACTTTACACATTTTAAAGGGAATTACTGTAGTTTTTCACTGCCACATTTATTTAGACAGTTTCATATTACAAATACAATATGTAATCAAGTTATTTATTATATTATATGGTGAATTTAAATACACAACTGTAAAAAAAACATTTGAAACTACCTCCACCTTTACACTTAAATTGATGCTCAGTAGCTGCAATCAATTTCTGTAATATACATCATTTTAAAAGGGGTCATTCTGCATATAAAGTCTGTTTGCAAATGCACATATCAGTGTTTTTCTTTATGTCAGAGCATGAGATCAACTTAAACAGAATGAATAGCTGCGTTGCTATTGGTGCAAAATGGACGATGAAATGCCTTGGGCCCCAGAGTCCAAGTATATTTGACTTTATATAAACATTTATTTATTTATTATTCCACTGTAATTGAAATTTAGTTTCAGAATATGCTGCATTAATGTATATTTTATGAGAAATGCCTTCAAGTGAGCCCTTATTTTTATCCTGATTATTATTATTTTTATTATGAGGTCTCAGACCAAAGTTTTATGTTAATTTTATTTTCTAGGTAACCTTTCCTCGCACATGAAAGTGACATTTACAGCATCACTTTGGAGGACAGACAGGTGTGATTGTTAGAGTCAGAATACTTTATAAATCATGTTATAAAATAAGCAAGTGATTATTCTTCTGCTTAAATATTAGTATTGTTTAATTACTTTACTGATGTGATTGCGCACTTTATTTTTCAGCTTTTCCCCAGAGTGATCAATAAGGGCTCAAGTGTTGGAGCAGCGTAGGTTTTGAATGCTCAGCAGAAAACTTTTCAATAACATACTTAGTTCTAAGTTACAATTACATTACACCTAATGCAGCGCAGATGACTTGTTGGGATATCATGGAGAATATGCAGCTCTTAACAAGGTTATTGTGTTACGGGACGGGGATGGACAAGCGCTGTTTGTATTTTGTGTGGGGGGGAGGCACCATTATTTGTACTTTAAATGATTGAAGATTAGATGTGCATTAGGAACCCAATGAAACCTCAACAGGAACACTGGATAGATCACTCACCAGTTCGTACTTATCGTACGATAGTCCGTCTTCAGTGTTGTAGTCTTTCTCCTGAGGATGATGACGCTGAGTGGTGCAGCAGTAAAGCTGTGCAGAAAATGTGTTACAAGAAAATGGTGTGATGTAAAAAGGTCTCACTTGTATTATACTTTTTATTTATTGTTTTTTTTTTCAAACTCCTTTCTGTAAATGCATTATTTTGGGTGAGATGCATTCTCTGATGCTTTATTATTTACCAGTATTCAAATATTAATTTTTTTTATTTTATATATATATATATTATACAGTGATAGATAAAATAGTATTAACACACAATAACACTACTACTTCTAGTACTACTACTACTACTACTACTACTAGTAATAATAATAATAATAAGTCCCAAATAAAATAATTATGTATTCATGTATTGTGCTGAGACACTGATTATTAAAGTATATAGATTACACTACTACTACTACTAATAAGGATAAGAATAATAATAAGAAAATAATTATGTTTTCATGTAGTGTGCTGAGACACTCACTGTGAGAACAGATCGTAAAATTTAGACATTTTAATTAAAAATATTGCATTAATTAAGTTTTCAGATAAATATTGAACATAACAATATACAGTACAATCTGTTTCTAAAATGTGAGGAATATGAATTTTAATTTTGCCAATTAAAATTCAGTCGCAAAATCCTAAATAACCCTAACCCTGTTCTGGATGGTAAGTGCATTTAGTTATTGTACTTTAAATCATGAAGACAGGACTCACAACTCATAATTAACTGGTTTTGTTTTTTTATATTGTGTTGTTACTTGTTACTTAAATAACCATCTCTTAGTGTGCCATCACTTTGCTATTGTTATGTCTAACTCCACATACCGAACCAAACCACGGCTGAAAACAATGCATTGAGGGGAACGCTGACGTTCATTCTGGTCAGTGCAGGAAATCTGCAGAAAGTCTGAGGAGTCTGAGGTACAGATGGCATCATGACACCGTCAACGGTACTTCATCACAAAGCAAACCCTGAATCATGTCTCCGCACATCAGAAAATGATGATACATGTGACAGCGAGGGCGGGGAGGCTGAGTGTTCCCAGAAGGAGTCGCTAACCTCAAATAATTTATTGCCGTGAGTTTAAAGCATCAGTTTAAACCTGACTGTAGACGCTAGATGTAAAGTTGAGATAATAACAGAGAAAATAAACATCATTCTGAGCTCTTCAGTATTTCAATCACAAATGTACTCGACATTCCTCATCATAAAGTTGCTTGCTTGTGTTTTCTGAGGCCAGACGCTCAGCTAGTCCTAAAAAGTCCATTGTTTTTCAAAACACAGGCGCTGTTGTCTGCTGCAGCGGCAGAGGAATGAGGTCCCGTGGACCTTTGACCTCTTAGATCATCTGTTAAAAGCTGGGATTCATTCAGAAGCACAAACACTCCTCAATAATGCATGGCCTTACAGCACGAGGCAGACCTTCAGTCAGAGTGCTGCACAGTCTCCAGGACGTAATGTGATGTTACAATCTGTCAACATGTTAGTTCCTTATGATGAGGCCGACATCCTGGATGTGCGCATTAACATGAGCATCTTCCTGCTTTCTAATGCTTAACCGATACCAGCCTTGATGACACCATCATCAAACAGACATTCAATCATCGGTTAGTGGACGCCATTATCCCGCAGCAATTGGCAATAATAAAGCTGAGCCAATCTCCTGCACACTCACACAGATGGCAAGATGAAGCCGTGGCAGTTAAATAATCATGGCTTTGTCCGTTTGTCTGGGCTCCCTGAAAGTCAACTGCTGTATTTGTAATTAAAGCAGTTAAGTAGCCTAATGAGGGTTAAAGTTTGGGTTTGGAGTGCTGCCTTCGAATGGAACTTGTGAGGTTTCGGTTAAGACACGGGAGAAGTCATGTACACGAACTGCTTCATGTTCAAATAAGTCCTGAGAACAACTGTTAGCCACCGAGGCTAACAGCTTAGCAAGCTAACGACTAGGTAACTTAAATTAAGAGATGCAGAGGTGTAATGAAAAGGAATATAAAAATGTTTCTCAGACATATTTTTAAAAACTATACTCAACTTAATTATAGGACATTAACTCGTGCTGCCTTCAAATGACGTGTTTGCCTCCTTTATGGGTAAACTCAGGATGGACAGCGCCCTCTTGTGGTTTTCGCAACCTTATAACTGAAAGAAAATTACCACTATGTTTGGTGGATGGTAAATAAAGTTTTAGTCATCATTTTATAGCTAATATGTGTTAGCATTCCCTACATTTGGTTACATGGTCATCAGCTTGCTAACTGTTAGCCTTGGTGGCTTCTAGACTGTTAGCCTTGGTGGCTGCTAGGCAACAGTTTCCTAGCAGCAGAGTTCTTATGACTTACAGCTAACACCAAACATAAAGGCATGCATTAGCCTACTATCCACCACACCATCTGGACAATACATCCGTCTATGTCTCATTTCATCACTTCATTCTGTGTAATCGTGCCTTTCATATTTGCTTTTTCAAGAGCAATACTGCTTTTGTCATTATTCGTTATATTAATGATCGTCATCATGTGTATTCAGCCTCAACCACTCCAACCCCCTTTTACTCCACTCATCTCAAGTTATTTAACTTTGGTTGGTTACTCATCAAACTGGAAGTTAGTTAGTTGCTTACTTGAAACAGTCTGTAAATATTTTTTATACACTTAACATATTTACTCTTGTATAAATATTTTTGTGCTCTTGACATATTTACTCTTGTATAAATATTTTTTTGTCGTACCAGCTCCGTTTGAAGGAAGCCTAAACTGGATGAGGCCACTAGTGGTCCCCTGATAGATAGATAGACGGACCTGAGGGACAAACGACCTCTTCAACCTGTCCGTGGAGCGGGACAGAGACAGAAACCTGATACTGAACGAGCTTCTTTGCCTCAATGAGGTTGACTTTTGTGGTTTGAAATACCCTAAAATATCTTCGTATTCTTCTTAGAGTTGGTCGGTCGCTTGGTAAAGTTTTCAGTTTCTTCAATATGTTGGAGACTAAATACCTACTAATCTATGGACATACCCATATTTAGCGTTAGCAAAGCTATCATGCTAAATATTAACATGTTAGCTTAGCTGATAGGAGTCAGGGTGACTCTTTGTTTTGACATGTGTTATTTGAAGCTATTAGCGGCTTCATCTGCTTGATTGACGACTGTAAAAGAGCAAAGATGACAGAACAAACCAGTAAAAGTTTAATACGCAATGAAAACATGAACGTGACCCAGACTGGAGTTTTTTTTTAACAAGACAGCACAGATAAATTCCTAAAGAGGCCATCTACCCGCAGCCACCGCAAGAAAGACGCTAAAAAGCCCACTTAAGCAGAGGCACGTTTAAAGTGCATGGAAAGTGCATCCATGTAAATATTGAACACGCACACAGTTTGGATTTCACTCACGGATCAATATTGAAGCACGCTAATCGGATTTTCACTTCTGGTTTCTTCTCGGCAAATGCAGCTGCAGAGTGACAGCGTGGGATCTCTGGTGAAAATTCAACGTTCAGGGCGATTTTCTCTGCTCGGATGAATGTTTCACATCGTGGCAAAGGTTCTGGGCAATCAATACCCCATTTATCCACCTAATTTTCTACCTTTGCAAGAATCTTTCTGAAGGCCTGAAGTCAAAGGACCATTTTTGGGGAAAGAAAAAGAGAATCAATGTACTGATGAGCCCTGGGTGAGTTAGGTTAAACGTCTGGAGCAAGAAGGTTGACTTGGAGTTGAGATTCAGCACCTGACGTCTTCAGAAAGTAACTTTCAAGCTCAAACTAAATCTGTGTTGCTGCAAATCTCATCAGTGTCTCAAGTTCTCAAATCTATATTATGAAATACTTCACAATTCTTCACTAGGTCACAAACTGTTTTCACTGTGACTGAATTATATCCGGCAGAAATATTCAACCCAAGGTCTGCAGACAAAATACTGTATGTGAACAGCTGATATATGAGGTTATACATAAGCTTCAACACAAATTAACCTTAGATCCATTATCTTAAAATGTCTTTCTCCTCTGTCATGTACAGTATTGCGTCTGTATACCTCAGTTTCCATATTATGATATGAATCCCCCTCAGACAACTTAATTTTGGACACAATATTCTGCTATCATGGCTCCACAGGTTTGATCCAGACTAAAATATCTCTACAGTTATTGGAAGAAGAATTCATGGTTCCCAGAGGATGAACCCTAATTGTTTTATTGATATCCTGACTTTTACTCTATGAAATTATCTTGTGATTTTGAAGCCTGTTGGTTGTATGACTCAAAGTGTAATACATAAGCAAGTTTTCCTTTAGGTGAAAGTGTTAATTTCTTACAATACTTGCAACAATGCTAAAAAAAGACGTTCATGATTATGCTCAGCTGTATTGTATTGTTAAAGTGCTAATCAGCGAATGTTAGCATGCAAACATGGAAAACTAGGATGGTGGATATGATACACATTGTCCCTGCAAAGCACCTGCATGTTAGCGTTGCGGTGAGCGTGTTAGCACGCAAAAGTGACCATTTCAGCACAAAGCATCACTGTGCTAAAGTACAACCTCAAACCTCTGCTTATTCAGCTGAAAACCTGTAAGCTGGATTTTCGCTCCTGCGTCAGCGCAGCTCTGTAGCCAACGCCGTAGGTGATGTGCGCCGTCCAAGATATGTCAACACGTTGCGGCGATGCAACAGAAAATTTTCCCTCCTCCAGCCTCCTACGCGCACAGCGGCGCAGGAATCACATCGCTTGTTAGATTTTTCACACAAGTGCAAGTCACTCACTTAGGCCACAGTAGGATGCTCTGTGAAGATCTGACACAGCTTTAGTCCCAGATAAAAGCACGCAGTCGACACAGTGCTCATTTGGAGTCCTCTAAAACACAAGCCTCCAGGATAATACAACTGTGTTACTGTTAAAATGATGAATGTGAGGCAGGTGAGTCAGGAAGCAGTTGACCTGAAGCTCCACTGTGTGTGTGTGTGTGTGTGTACAGAGTAAAACTGTCGAGTCCATTTGACCAGAAGGTTTATCAATAACTCCCTCTCAAGAATCGGATGAATAATGGATCAAAGACAAATGTTACTTAAGATTCACATCCATCTGAGCGATTAGATCAGCAGAGCACGGACTTCAAACAGCAGAAACAAATCAAGGGCTGACATGTTTTGAGGTCGGTTATTGACTACTGCTGGCTGCAGGTCAGCGGGGGCCTCGCGGGCGGCTCCGACTGCTCCCACATGACCGCCGCCGCAGAGCGTCCAGCCGGTCTGGACGTCCGGTGAAGAGTGGAGATTCAGGGCAGAGGTTGGCAGGGAGCGGCTCTTTTCCCTCAGCAGCCTTTAGCTGTTTATTTTTCCTATTTTCAGAAACCGAATCCAGTTTGGTGATTAGGCCAAATGATGATTCATCACGTCACAAGCAGGACCTTTGCTGCTTTGACTGGATGTACGGGATGGTCGTTTGGCTCAGCCTTGACGACTCCCATGATTCCCTGCTCTCTTCCTGCATAATGCACTTCAGAGGAAACAGCAGCGCGGATCATTTACTTGTCAATAGAGTCACTAAATGTATCAAAGCATGCCGGATTGATCGGTTTCATTCTCAGGTTAACGATGCTCCTCTCTGTTTTGCACACAAGTAAACATGAAGTCAGCATTTTTAACAGTCCTTACAAGACAAGAAAAGCGTTTTATATCTGGAAAATAAAATGTAAACAGTGTGCATTCGTAGACATACTCTAGTGGTTTTAACATTATTTATAGCTTTCAAATCATTTCCAAATTTCATTTCTTTTGCATGCATTTGTTCCCTTTCTTTGCAGTGTTTTATACGTGGGAGGATTAATCTGTGCCCCAACATGTCTGTGATGTTGCGCTAATGAGGAGCTAATGAGGAGCTAATGAGGAGCTAATGAGGATCGAATAATCTTTGGAAGATCTTTACAAGTTTCTCCGCGCGCTGGCACAAAATTGATGGTGTTATTCTAAAATTGAAGTCAAGCGAAGGAGTCAACGCCAGCCCTCAGTGTACAGTGGAGGGACTCCAGACAGCTTTATTAATGACATTTTACCATGACTCATTAATGACTCAAAGCTGAATAAATGAGAAATCTTGATGAATGCAGGTATTTTAACGTAATATCGTGCTCCGTGACGTGTTTTTTAAAACGCTGACAGTGATTTTGGAGCCAGATGAAACCATTTAAGTGATTTTATCCCACGATGAAACTGTTCTAGCTTGATCCTCCACTGACACGACATCTTTTTCAAATTACTTTATCAGCGTAAAGATAAGGAATAATATGATACGGCCCTCAGTTGTTTAGTTTTCCTGCTCAATCCTCTGAGGATGTTCACACTTTTAAGTCCAACCAATCCCGTTTCGCCACAGTCTGTTGTGTCAGATCGGTGCAAAACCTCCTCCACAACCATTTACCTCCGTTTTCGTCAGAACCAGCCGCACCAACCACATCACATCTATTCAGCTCATTTCATCACACTTTCAACACCACCAGTGCCTGGGGACATTCCTTTTACAGTGACTGTCCCTGTAAAAATATGCTGTCACGATGTCTATTCAACACCTCACATGCAACTTTTATCAAAGAGGTGACATTAAGCTGATGTGTTTGGGTAAAAAAATGGTTTCCGCTCCCACAGACTTTGAGCTGACACCTTACTGGGAAGCCTTTAATGTTTTTTTTCTTTCCTTTGACTTTAACTGTATCTGTGTTCAGATAAACAATTCACCCTGTAATATATTCCTATCTGTGTTCCTTCCATGGGTTAGATAACACTTTTAAGTCTGTGTAGCACATGTGAAGACACAGCCGAAGACAGAGAGCCGGTGACCTAGCTTGGCCCTTTCCACAGTTAATCATCCTTCCTAATAGCACTTATTCAGTCAACGGAATTGTTCAATCTGTGCTCAACAGAAGAGTTCAAAGATATTTTTAAGGTTTTTGAAGAGGTTGCAGAAATGAGTGTATTTCTCGATGAACATCTGTGCAACCTCTCTCTCTAGCGGTTGCCCAGCAACAACTCGTTTCACTTTGCCGACGGAGTTGGTGATTTTATCTTTCAGTTTATGCACAGATTTAACCGATGAGACAGAATGTTAGCTGGAGAGTTTTAAAAAGGGGCTCCCACATCACATAGTGAGCTTAGCATAGACTGATGCCTCACAGCAAGAAGGTTCTGGGTTTGAATCCATCGGTTGACCTGTGGCCTTTCTGTTTGGAGTTCGCATGTTCTCCCTGTGTCCGCGTGGGTTCTCTCCAGGTACTCTGGCTTCCTCCCACTGCCCAAAGACATGCTCATTATGTTAACTGGTGATTCTCAATTGGCCGTAGGTGTGAGTGTGAATGATTGTCTGTCTCTCTGTGTTAACACTGCGATAGACTGGAGACCTGTCCAGGGTGTATCCTGCCTTTTTCCCAGTGACAGCTGGGATAGGCTCCAGCCCCCCTGCGAAAACGAACGAATGAATGTTTCTTGTCTTTATGCTAAGCTAAGCTAACTTCCTTCTGGCTCCATACTTAATGGAGAGGCAAATAAGTTAAGCCTAGAAAATATAGTGCATTAGCTTTAACTGCTTTCTAATTTTTAAATTAAATATTGGACATTAATCAGTGGTTAACCCCTCTCATCACCTGAATCCATTTTCCTTATCGTCTATTAGGTTGCTGTTCTGCTTCAGTTCAGAGGTCAGTCTCAGAAGAAGAGCAGGGCTCATGCAAGCAAATAGCTTCTCTCTTGCGCAATGACACTTCTGCAGCGGCCCCCAGCATTTATCCAGGCTGTGCGCGTCACACCAGCCCATGCCCGCAACATTTTGGGTGGATTTTTGGAAATTAAGAAACAGATGTGTGCGCATGTTTATTTATCCAGTCAACGGCTAGATTATATGTAATTAGAGATATTTAAGTACATCATTTAGAGCTGAAAACATGTTGGTTAAATAAATTTTCCAGCCTCCAAGGAGAAATGTGACAGGCCTGTCTTGTGGTGACCCGGATTTGTGCCAGTTGGATTCACACCGGTAGGCGTCGCTGTTTCTCTCTAATAAACAGCTGGAGTTTAATGATCCAGTAGCATCTGAAATTCTCCTAAAATGTGTAAAATATTCCTGGAAGTGCTACTGCTAATTTGCTTATAACAGATTTTAAGATGCAAATTAAATGCCGAGCTGTGGGAACATTTTGGTAAAAAGCTGCTGCTCTGTGGAACACGTTATCTTTTAATACTTGTAGTATTTTCATCCACCTCTGTGTCCCACCTCTTGGTTCCAATTATCTCAGGGGGCTGGACTGGCTACCAGCTGCACACTTCTGATTGGCTGGACCTGCTGTCGATCGCAGGCTTGTCCTGTATCCTCCTGTTGGCGAATACAGTCCACGCACCAGAAGTCAGAAAGTCAAATTTCACCAAGGGGGTTAAAGGAAAAGGCGAGATTTATCCGGCTATTGAACGCCTCATTTTATCGCTCCACAGTTAAGAAGTGTATTTAGGCTGTGAATACCCCCTCGTTAATGTGGTTTTGCTGTAAATAAGGAGGTTAATTGGACTTGAGGACTTGTTGGCTCCTTTCTCCGGCTTTTTATTTTTACGCGCTGTGCTGTTTGCGCACCTGAGACCGCTGCTCAGCCTGTGCAGCGCCAACATGACTTTGACGCATCCGAGCATCTAAAACTATCATGGTGACATTATCCACGGAAGACATAGGTGCTGTGGTGAACCTCGGTGAATGCGCAGTCTCCCGCTGTGGAATAGCCGAGTCCAGGTGTCTCCAGTGGGGAGCTGATGTGGCCGTTTGGAGGAGCCAGCCGGGATTTGACAGAGCGCAGGAGTTTGAGATGCAAGAGAGACCTTAGAGGGACAGTCCTCGGCTTCTTTTAGCTGGATTCAGCGTCGGGCTGCCCGGAGCCATGGCCTCTGAAGTGGTGTGCGGACTGGTCTTCAGGTTACTGCTGCCAATATGTCTTGCAGCTGGTGAGTTTGTTGTTTAATCCACACTTTCATCCCTCTATAATAAATCACTGATTACTTATAAGTCATTTGATATCAATCAGATTAATTTACTGCTATAATCTTTAACTTTAAATGATAGGTGTGGACTTTATTTTCGTTTTTATAGTCAATCTTTTTCAAAATATATACATATTACACATACATATATATTTAAATCTGATATATTACAGTACATTTCTGATATTTTTGTACTTTTAGGATGTTTGGAGCAGCTATCAGATTTATGGTTATGTGAAAACGTAATTCATTTTTATGATGATATGTGTTTGACCTCCTGATACTGGAGGTCACAGTTCATCCGCTCATCGCTGCTGAGGTCTGCTGCTCTAAAGGCGAATACAGGCAAAGTCATACACCACCCACTATGTGCAGATCACAAGGCAGAGCCGTCATTTACCACCACCGTTCTCCACCTGGCTGTCATCTTTTATTGGATTTAGTAAAGGAAACGCGGCCGACAACAGAGCATATGTCAAAGCCATGGTGTTTATTGTTTACTTTCTCATCAGAAGAAGCATTAAGTCAGTCGGACTAGTTTAAGGGTTTTATTTTGATCAGAGTGAAACAGGAAAGCAGCTGAATTACAGCTTTGGTAATTCCTTTTGAATTTTTTCACTGTGGTTTCTGAGTTTTGCTCATTGGCTATTAATGAATCATCAGTGGTATTATTGATCGTGACCTCTGCTAATAGTGTTAATGTTATTCGTTAACATTTACGTTGCCTTGACAGGGTTAGAGCTGCGCCTCTTGTGCTGTTTCACATTCCCTCAGAGTTACAGTCAGCTGGCCTTTTTTTTTTCCACAGAATTTTGTTTACTGAATTTGTGACCTTGTTAAGAAAAGCTCTCGACACGGATGAAGTTGTCATTGCCGTGTTGTCGAAAGTTCCTGCTTGATTCACTCCTTTGCTATGCAGATTTAAGAGATGATTCATACAGTCAAACTTGGCAGCTTTTATTGGACTTTCATCACTTTTAAACATCCAGCACGGGGTCTAGTTTCACAGAAGAGTTTGTCAGGATGACGCTATCGTGTCACCTTGGTTGCAGAGTCTTTAAATTAAATGCAGTTTAGTTTACGTTTCCCGCTGTAATCCTGTGGTAGGCCACAAGTGAAAAGTGATTAGCGTCAAACTGCCACTGAGGTTCCAGTGTGGTCTAAGACTTACGAGGTCGAGGTACTTTTAAAGCTAACAGCATGCTTTCTATAGATAAGACCCACTCAGTGCTGCCATAATGCATCACTTGACAGGCCGACGCCCCCTTTATTTCCAAAAGCAATTGTGAGGCCATGCATTGTCTCCATTAATTCGTGGAAAGTCGTTTTAACAGTATGAATTAATAATGCAGCCGCGAAGGAGAGAAGAATTGCCTTTCCCTTTTATCGTAAACATACCTTTAATATTTTATGTTTTTTCAAAGTGCAAATGAGTACTTGTCATTCACTGCCGCTGCACGCAGTAACTGGCAGGATGGAAGAAATTTAAAGTGGAAGGAAGGCGCAGGAACAGACAGGGTCTGGATGGTGTTTCTGTTGTCTGTTTTGTTTGATTGTTTCTGTTTATTAGTCTGAGATGTCACCGTAATTAAAACACAGTGCAGCTCCCAGTGTAATGCAGATTACTCATTTAATCATAGTTATTATTCACAGGTTAACTTTCATTCATGTTTCGGCGTTGGGAAATATTGAATAAAAAGTGTATTTCATGGCCTCTTAGTGATAAATAAACAGAGAGTAAACAACACAGCAGATGTTATCTGACCCCAAACACTGACACCAACCTCACCGTGTCTCTTCAGTTGTGTAATATACGTTGCAGACTGTTGCTTTTCTCATGTCCTAGTGAAAGACTCGTCTGCTGACGTTACATAGTCTGTGTTTCCTGTTGGCCATCTGACAGCACCTCTATTGAAACGCACAGAACTGCTGGGCCCATGTGTACACAATCCCCTCAGCCACCACCACCTTCACACACAAACACACATTTGCACACAGCTACGGTTTTGCTGATCAAACAGGGACGCTGTTTATGTGTTTACTGGCAGAGTTTTTGCAGAGTGTGAACACAAGTGAGAGCATGCACTTTCCCAAATGTCTGATTTAATAAATGAACATGTGGCGTGAAGGTTCAGGTAGAGCAGAGCGAGACAGCACGACACTGAAACAAACAGGTGATATGCAGATGCTTTACTACTGTGAGCATCACTTTAATTTGATTAATTTGTACACTCATTTATAGATGCGCTGCTATTTAATTGCACATCTTGAGGCAAACGCGGTGATCAAAACCCCATTAATGTGCATATAGTTCATCATAAAAATTACAATTATCTCTGAAAATATGACAAAAATATTGTCCAGGATCTTGTAATGAATTTAATTGTTGTGTTTATTGTAAGAATTTTAAAAAAAAATAATCAGAGTCAGAGCTGATCTCCTAAGACTGTGGGGGAAAAAAGGATAAATCATCCTTAGAAATAATATAAGGCCATGAAATTGTTGATAAGTTCTTATGCTGACTCAAATGCTAACTTAAAATGTTAGGGTTAGGCTAAGTGCTGTTGTTATGCCAAGTTAATGCTAAACTGGCTTTGGTGTGGTTGGTAGAGAGCTCACCGTTGTAAGTAGTTAAACGTCTTATATTATACCCGAATAATATTTAATGCATTTCAACTTTACTGTGACATAAATACCATCTTAAGTACATGCTAATAAAACATGTCAACACTGTTTGTTAGCCTGCTTGTTAGCTTGTTACTGTCAAACTGAACTTTTTGTTCAAGCTATCAGGGTAAAATTATCATAAGCTACGTGTCTTTTTGGAAAAAATAAATGATATAGTCTTCCTCTTACAAATCAAATGTATGAATTATAAACATTGAAATACTCCCTTGCTCAATTTAGGTGACTTGACTGGTCAAAACCGTTTGTCTGGTATACCGTGTAGCTTCAGCAAGCTAATGTTGGCTAATGCTAGTGAATAGATTTCAGTTGATTGGCTTACTAATTTCTGTTACTTTAAATTTACTTGTGCTTCTAGTATGATGCTGCTGCTGTAGTCATTTTATTTGCACTGTAATTTTTATTTAAAGTCACAGTCTCTACAGATACGTAAATATTATATAGACCTACTTTGTTGAGTAGGTATGTGGCTGCAAGCTAGCTTGTGCTAGCGTTTAGCGTTAGTTAGCTTACCAGTTAGCCAATGATGGTGCTGTTAGCTAGCTTGTTACCTAGCTACCAGACATTATTTATTTATCTTACAATAGAATTAAACAGCTGTAGAAAATGGGAATTTTGATTGGAAACTATTTAAATTCTCTAACAAATGTAATTTGAACAAAGTGCTTACTATTTAGCAAATTTTACATACTTTGTTTAGTTGCTATGTAGCTACAAACTAGCTTACACCAGCTTCTAGCATTAGTTAGCCTGCCAGTAAGCCAGCAATGGTCAGCTAGCTTGTTAGCTAGGTAACAGACTTAGCAATGTGTCTAAAAATTTAACCAAACAAAAGCAGATCAAAAACAAAATAGAATAGGAAATGACTTTAATGACTCTCATTTAGATTAATGATCAATCATTCTTTTATTTTTTTTATTTTTTACCACAGCTCAATTCTAAATTATAATTGATAATAATATAATTGTTATTGATTAGGCTATTTGTTACATAGCTGCTGATAATGAGCAGCTATTTGGATTTAATTAATTAATTGTTTTATCTATTTTTCAGACAGAAATGTCAAATATTTCCTTGTTCCACATTCTCAAATAGAACGATCCGCTTAACTGAATATTTTCCCCCGGGGCTGTGGGAAAATCTAGCTGACATATTTTCACAGTTAATTGTGAAAATAGGTTTTGTTTCTCTTTTGTTACAGTAAACTGAGCACATTTGGATTTGGGCTGATAAATGGACATGCATGTAAAGACCTTATGTTCTGGGAACTTGAACTGTTCACCATTTTTATATTTTACAGATCCAACCAACGGTCAAGAAAATAATGAAATGGTTAAATAATGAAAATAGCTTTTAGCGGAAGCCCTGAATACAAATAGCTTCTTCTTAAAGATATGTTATGTTATGCGGCTATATCTAGCCAGAAAACCTTAGTTTTAAGTTTCATGCTCTGATGAAAACAGTTAATGCGGTATGCTCTTTATTACTTTCTTCTGAAGGGTTTACATTCCTCTGTTATCACCCAGTGCACAGTTTGGCCTGGCACTGCATCACCTCATCAGGTTTTGGGTCCTAAACTCCTGAAATTAATTGGTCCTAACTTCACATGAAAGGCTGATTTACTCCTCTTGTCTTTAGCCTTTGTGTGTCTGCAATGATAGGTTTAACTCTAAGAGACAAAAGCCAGATTCAACCATGAATGGGGATTTTTGCAGTAATCTGATGTCTGAAAACAACGGCAGTTTATTTTCACTCCCTGTGTAAAAATCCTCGGATGGTGAGTCATACAGCAAAGGCAAATGGTCAGGAAGGCTGCGGTCAAGTGTCTGCAGGCCTTGGCAGCGGGAGCAAAGCCGTGCAGATAGATTATCTGTATCTACAATCAGTATAGATACAGACTACTTTAGATTTATAACTCTGTTGAGATGATTAATAGTGACTCTTCTGGCTGCCAACTTTGGCAAAATTGGCAGGTTTAGGACTTATTTCATGCCACATTTTAAATAAACCTGAGTTGGGTGGATAGAAATGGTGCAGAGTGAGATACCAAAAAATTAAAGATTGTGAGTCATTCGCTCCTCATTCATCCATGAGGCTGAGGCTGCTAAAAAATAATAATGCACAATAAAGTGCTTTTTATGTAATTTGTGGTTTGTTGTGCACACTTAAATTAAATCACAAAGATAATCTACAGTTACATAATTTGCCAAAAAGGCAAGAGCCTAGAAACATTTAATGACTTTTGTTAGTTTTCATCGGTCTGTATCTGAGCACAGAGAAAACCAGGAGGTGCACTTACTGTAGGGGAAAAGGGTCAGAGCCAAGTCAAATGTCAATGAATAGCTCCATTGAGCGCTCAAAGATAAATAAAAGCACCATTTTCAGCAGTTAAGTGTAATTTTTCAGTAGTTCAAGACCGGTAGCTGCCGAAGTCTGTGACTGAGACGATAACTCGCGCAGCCGACCAGGTTGTAAACCCTGCTCTTGTTGATATAACTGCAAAGAGAAATTTGGGAGGTCAAACTGCGTGTCCACGTTTTACACAAAGTCCCTCCTTGACTCAGTGCCTCCTGACCTAAAGATTTTCAAAGAAATGTCAGCAGCTTGTCACATATTTTGTGCATATTGAGGAATTAACGTAAAAAAAAGAAGCTGACATTACACCGTAACAGTCTGCTGAAAGCTGAAGACATGCGTCATGTGCGGGCCTCAGTGCTGATTTCAGTAAGCGTTTGCTACAGTGCGGTACATTTAGGATGCGTTAATTGGTGTTTAGTCAGCAGGTGATGGCAGCTGTTTAACTGGTAAAAGCACCCGTTCAGCGCAGATGGTCACTCTGACTCGGGAAGTGAGGTGCGTTCGATCAATGAATGGTTTTTGGAAGTCATGTTTGCACTTAAGCGTTTTAACTTTCATCAAGAGACCAGAACACTTCCATCATGTCCCTGGGCAGGGTGTGTGTGTGTGTGTGTGTGTGTGTGTGTGTGTGTGTGTGTGTGTGTGTGTGTGTGCATACATACCTGCTCACTTGCCAGTTCATTAAGTACATCAGTAAAAACGAATGCTCTTATATTCTCATATGAGAGTCCTGCACTAAATGGTGGTGATTCAAATGTCTGATTATTTTGGAGGACGTAGTTTGTGGAGCTGTAGTATTGAATTAAAAACAAAAGTGTTTCTGTTATTAAGGCTCACTGACTAAAACGGTCAGTACAACACAATACAATACAATAGTACTAGAAGCCACAGCATCTGAAATTAAAACACAGTTGAATCGACAGCTCTCTCAGTTATTTTCAACAAATGCTGAACACCACAACCTTCATGAAGATAAGATTAGAATGCATTTGTCATCACGGGTGTACCTAATGAAGTGGCAAGTGAGCGTATGCGTGGTTAGGGTGTTCGGGAAAAGGTATGGAAGGCGTTGCATAATGCGGTGTCATGTCTGGTGACGCATCCCAAATACAGAAACATTAGACACATTAGATTAAAGCTGCTTTAAGTTCACATCGGGGCAGGGCATCTCTTCCCTGTTATGTGATTTTTTGTTTTTGTTTTACAATGATGTAAGATTGAGAAAAGTGCAAGAACATCACATTGGAGGAACTGGAACCAAAGAAAGACTGGTCTAAACAGAGTAGTCGCCAGTTAATTACTGTTGAAGACAAGCAACTCAGGAAACAGGGTTTGTTTCAGGTTCTTTATTTTACTGACGTAAGACAAACTAAACAAAAATCAGCTCTGGCAATTTTTGGATTATAATATTGTAATTTTATCTTGTTTAAAAAAATAAATTAGAATGAATCAACATTACTCATTCTTGACTAAAATCAAATATCAGGCGCTCGTCCCAACATTTCACGCTCTTCGTGCTCCATGTGTTTTATTTAAAGAGCTGGCAGCCAAAAGTTATTTTCCTGTTTTGAAAACTCTGAGGTATACGATGCATTTTAAGAGCTTCTGGTGCGTGACGAGAATTCTATTTATTTTTTAATTTTTTTTGTAGTTCAATCCTGAAAAATTATCCCGTTTCAGTAATTCCCACGAACCATGAAATAATAGAATGAGATTCTCGCAAAAAAAGAAAAAGAAAAAAAAAAAATCCTCACTCGTACAGCCGCACTCTCTTGTGGCATTTTCCAGCGCAGCGGTCGAGACGTAACCGCAGGCTGTTCAGTCAGTTAATTGTCTCTCTTAACACCCGAGGAGGACTATCAGGCAATTATTGTTCTTCTAAACAAACGTCCGTTCCCTGAGTGACTGAATTAAATGCAGGATCCTTCTGTGATGCAGGCCAGATGAACAGATAATGAGGCTTGAGAGTGTGAAGTTAAGTTGGAGGAATGTTCTCGGGGTTTTATTACTACGAGCAGATTTTTCGACACCAGGAACATTTTAATGATTTTCACCACATGTTTCTCTCAAGCCCGTGTTTAGTTGACGACCCGGCTGCCAGTTTCTGCGCTTTATTTACCATCAAACGTTGTTTAATGCACACAAAGCAATAAAGATGCTACTGAACTTCTACCGGTGGCGTGAATGGAGGTTTATTGTAGTTTTTTGTGGTTAGAAGATGGATTAGCTGCTCATTAAGTGTTTTGTGTTTTTGTTTCTGCAGCTTGCCTGTTCAGGTACAATGCCCTGTCCTTCGTCTACCTCATCTACCTCCTGCTTATTCCACTCTTCCCAGAGCCCACAAGCACAACAATGCAAGGTAAGATATTCGCACTTTCGATGGCTTCGGGTTCGCCCATCGCCTGCAGAGCCTTGACTGCCTCCCAAAAGCCTCCCGTTTGAGTTGCAATGTTGTCCTCCGTAATACAAACCAGCCCCTCTCCGGGAGACTCGAATTTCCTTGAGATGAGGATGGATTTGGCACGTAGATCGGTCGATGAAAGGTAATATCGGTGGGTGCGGGCATGAGTCCGTCTGTAATAATAAAAATGATCCACGGCTAGCCAGATCTGATAGAAAGCCGTTTTCTGTGAGGACCTGATCTAAAGCCTGCCTGATGGAAATTGACATTTTAGGCTTAGGTTCAGATTATTTGCACAGATAATGCCCGTATAAACAATAAAAGATCTGAACACACAAGCTGCACGGTTGAGAAAAGAAACCCAGAAGACCCTATGAAAGGTAAAACTTGCGACTGTTTTTGATAATGACTAACCACTTCTGTTACTAAAGGTTGCTCCTACTGATCCCCTCATATTATTCTTAGCTGGGTTTCAAAAAGAATGCAATAAATGAAAGCCTCCTTTAAAGCCAGTAAACTAGCGTCCACATCATCCTTGGATGACTGTACTTAAGCCTCTGAAGTTAAATAAATCACAATGAACCTCTGTGGTTTATAAGAAGTGACTGAGGTGACTGTTCTCCTTACGGGTGATGAATGTGGGATCGCAACGACCGACTTCAGCCTTGCCTTTATGCACTTCCCTCACCGCAAAATACTAAAAGGCACACCTCCCAGACCTCTAATGATATGGGTTTTCTGTAGGAGACCACATGCAGTGTTAAATAATATATAAACCCATACAGGCCGAGAGAGGGAACAACTTCCAGTCCCGGAGCCGTCTCTGCTCTGCTCGTCTCCAGCTGAAATAACAGTCAGGAAGTAAAGGAGGAAGAGAGAGCGAGAGAGCAGAGAAAGTGGACCACTTATAGTCTCATCAATAGTTAACGAGTCTTCTAGTAAAGCTAAATGTCCGTGTATCTGATAGCTGTTGACTTCAGGAGTGGCTGATCTGGATTTACATGATCTTTCTTTCCTTTAATGCCATAACTGTAATGTTTCATGAGCCAAAAGTGGGCCTGTTGCCAATGTGTCTCGTCCTGCTCGCTGGGTTTTTGTAGCTTTGCCTAAATTACACACTTAAAAACCAACAAAAGAACTGTCAAAACATCAATTTCACCTCTGATTAATTCGAAGATCACGACTAAAAGTTGTGATATTGCAGTAGCACCTCACTTAAGCTGGGATATTGTGCTGTACAGTTGTAAAACTGTTATGCATAACCCCACAAGGATGGAGTAAATGTAATGAGATGGAGATGTTACCCTGTGAAGAACTACTGGACCGGACAAATTCCTGTGCCATGTTCTTTTTGGCATCTACAGATGAGCGATAGAAAGCATCCGAACTGGAAACATCACAGTCTGGAGACTGGGATGTACACGGTCCAAGAAGGGAAGGATCTGCAGTGGATAATTAAAACCACTCAGAACATCACTGGTGCCCACCTACTGAGCATCAGAATCAGCTTTATTTAACCATGAATGCGTACACGCACAAGGGATTTGAAAGTGTACTCAAATAGGGATAGATAGAAGGACTGTGGTGACTGTGCAGAGTCAGTGCACCGTGCTGCCGACTGTCAGGCGATGCAGACGTATCCTCAGAGCAGTATCAGTCATCCAGCTGTGAGTTTACTGAATTCATCCTCCACACTCTGATTACCTGATCCGAGATTCGTTCATTGTGAGTGACATAAGTGGAAATAAAGGAAATCTTGCACATAAATGTCAAATAAGTGCTCATCAGTGTCCCAGAATGGCATCGTCAAGTGTCTTGTTTATCTTTAATCACTTGTCTGGAACCCAAAAGGTGTTTGCAGTGATATAAAATGGAGAACAAAGAAGACTTTTAAATAATTGTGTTTCCAAATTTGTCATTACAATTATTTATATTTCCAAAATACAGAGCCAAGAGCCAAGCCACCAAAAGGTTAACAAAACAAAAATGTCCAGATTGTTAAATGTTTTATCAGCTTCATGTTCACGTAACCTTTCACCAGACATTGTTACAGCGGCTATGAACAGCGTCTAAAGCACTATGAGGTAAACTGCCAGAGGGCTGTGTTTCTCCTAGATGGTATGAGATATTTTTCTGGTGCACGCTGCCAGGACATGTATCCCATCTGTCTGCCTCAGATGTCTGTCACCGGGGAGGGGGCTGAACGCTGACAGACGCCGCATGTGGAAGTTGGAGCAAACAGATCGACAATGATTGTTATCATTGCACAATAAACGCAGACTGAAGCGAAAGATCTTCACTGTTATTCACCGTCCGTCATTGAAGTTGAACGTCTGTTTCTATACATTTGGAGGGAAAAGAAATGACACTGTCTGGCCACTTTATTGGGTACACTAGTGAAAACTTATGCCTTCTAATATAACAGCACTGCACTTAATTGTCACTTTGCAGGGTTATAATGTTCAGTTTATGCTGAACCAGCATCAGAAAGGTGGTAATTCAACTGAATGATCATTTTGCAGGATGTGTCTGGTATTTAGCCTAGCCTACTGACTAAAATGAGGTTTTTAAAATAATAAAACACAGTTGAATCAACAGCCCTCTCACCTATTTTATACAAATGCTTAATACCTTAACCTTCATGAAGATTTAGTGCAGGACTGTTATATTAGAATGCATTACTTTTCTCTAGTGTACCTAATGAATTGGCCGGTGATGGTGTAATTATACTGTAATCAAATAACCACTAGGGTTGCAGCTTTTTCTCCTGGCTGTGGCCACGGCATTTCTTCATTATTGACGTTATGCAAATTTTTTTGTAGTTAGTCTAAATAGAGAAACGTAAGAAATGTTATTGTGCCGAAGAGAAAAGCCAACGTGCCAAATTCAATCCTTTGTCATAAAGGTCCGCTTCATTTTGTCGTTCAGTCTTTAAGGACGTGTGGTTAATATTGAATTTTAAATTTGAGAAGTTAATTTAAACCAAATGCTGCGCATGCATAATTCATTGGATGTAATTTGTTTTAAAAAGCTGCAGCAGCGCCCAAGGACGCATCAGTATACGAGACTCCAATCCAGTCTTATGCAACTTGTTTGTGATTTACTCTCTTAAGTCGTAATTACAGTATTTGACTTCACGTTCCCCCGAAGGCATTGGATCCTCAGTGGAGGTGAACAAACTCTAAACTGTTGCTCTCGCACGAGGAGGAAGCTTTTCAAGAGTCGGTGCTATGCGCCTGGTTGAATGGGCTCTGATGTGACAGCCTCCCTTAGGAGAGTCTATTATTTCTGTTGCGTGAATCTGTATAAATATTTTATGTTATGGGTGATTTACCAGGTTTATGTTTTAGCTTGTAGACTTTCAACAGCGGGTGTCTGGCTTTAACGCGTCCCCTGCTTTGGCTTTTTAAAAATCCATCTTCGTCATGCCTTTTTAAGACCTGACACTCTTTGTTCCCTCTTTTGTTAAGTCTGGCACGGGCTTCCTCACGAGGGCCAAGTTGGCTTTTTCTGAAACTATGATTTGGCAAGGCCACGTGTCTACATCAGGTTGTCAAATGGACACAATTATCTGACTGCTCTGGAAAACTGAACAGTTGTTAAGTCCGAACAATGCCCTTTGTTTTTTTTTTAAAAAGCACTTTAAAAAGTGCACCCGGGACCACGTTTTGCGGCAGAGTGTCACAAACGCAGATGGCCGTCACACAACAAAAATGTATTGCAAATAGGAAAATAGGTGAACAGAGCCAAAGCGGGTTTCAACATCCAGAGCCTTAGGACCCACTTGGGTGCAGAAGCTTGCTAAAACTCCTCATACCTCGCGTTTACAAGCATTCTTTTACTTCTTTGTGGAAGCTCGGGGAATTGCAATGGGAAATTAGCACAAATTGTTTTCAGCATTTAATAAGCCTGACGTGGTGAGTTGCTGCACACGATGTGATCGGGTTGGCCCTCCAGCGGCCCGAGGCACCGCGGTAGCACCTCACTCAAGCCAGGATATTGTGCCTTACAATCGTAAAACTGTTGTGCACTCCCCGCAAGGATGCAGTAAATTTAATGAGATGGAGATGTTGGTCCTTCAAGAACTACCGGACCGAACTGACACGTTGGACAATTTAGTCCTACGTGGCTGATGGCTCTGTGAGATTTTCATAAAAGAACAAAAGTTTCATGAAGCTCATCCTTCTCTAAAGATGGACATTTACATTTACATTTACATTATAGAAATGTTCTGAAATATCCTTGTGTAGAGAGTCATCACCATAACAACTCCTGAAATTATCCCAAATACCTGTAGGTGCACTGTAAAACTGTAAAACGTCCATGTGTTGAACATCTGTGGCGGCTCCCCAGCCTGCTCGCATCCTTCCCTCCCCGGTCCAGCTGTCCACTGACATCTGTATTCTTTACCTACATGAAAGGGACAGTGGTCAGTCAACACCTATAGTATACGCTCTTATGGCCTCACACAGCCATGTCATCATCTGTGAACACCAACAGCTGCTGAAGCCAGAAACTCAAGAATTTAAATCAATAATAGCTGGTTTTGCTCAACGATGAATTAAAGACTTAGAGATATTGTGGTCCACCAGAATGTTTATTTGACTTTTCAACAGAAATAAGCTTTGCGCAATGGTAGTGTTACCAGTTCTTAAACAGGATATGTATTGTGATCCACAGTAAATCCCCCTTGGGTGCTCTCCCAGTCACCCTCACCTCCTTTAGCAATTCAGTGAAAGTAGCCCCAGACTCTATGAAATAAAATGAGAACCAGTGGTTGTTCTCCGTTATAGAAAACAGCTGGACGTGTTCAAATACATTCCTCCATCTGTCCTGAGAAAACTGCAAGACTTCAGAAATACTTCTTAACGTTGCAAAGAAGGAGCTTTGTGTTGCGTCTAAAAAAACAAACCACCAAAGAGGTCCTTTTCTGTGTTTCGGTGCATGAACGGCAGAAATAACACGTGGGAATCCTTAAAACTGAGTGAGTGTGAACTGTTCTCCTCCTTTCAGGCCACACAGGGCGTCTGCTGCAGTCTCTGTGCTTCACCAGTATGTCCTTCCTGCTGCTCCACATCATCTATCAGATTACCATCAACAGCCTCGTGGCCGGGAACTACACCATCGCCTCCGACTGTGAGTACACTGCGGCCTTTATAGTCACGGCTCCGAGGGAAGTGACGTTTGTTGTGTATAACGACACATGAAAACTAAGAATTCAAGAACCAGGAATAGAGCTGATTGATTGGTCAGGCATCGGAAACTGACTTTCATCCTCATTCCCATGTGCGATTAGGTCAAAAATCACTTTTGTCCTGTGTTACAGTTTAAAGTCCACCTTTCAGTACTGTTAGTGCTATCGGTGCCAAAGTCCTGTTATAGATTCTTTAATTAATAGTTCAATGCACTTCTGCCTTCAAGAGGAACTTTTGAGCTCTTGGTTATCACATGGGAAATTGTGTATACAAATTGTTTAGCGTTCAAGTGGAAACATCAGACCTCAAGTCGTGAGAACACTGGTGCTAGGCAGCTAACACCGAGGCTAACAGTTTAGCAAGCTAACGACCGGATCACGCCGTTGGAAATATCTTTTTTCTTTTCTTTTTTTTTTTGTTTAATGATATATTTATTAACTTTTTGTGTTTCCCCATATACAGTACATCCTTAGGAGACTGAAAAAAAAATAAAAATAAAAGGGCAAGGACCAGTAAAGACTATACAAGTAAACAGTGCAAAGCAGGATACGCCATGTAAGACATCTGCAGTACAGTGGGACTCAGGCCCTCAAAGAATCAGTCATCTTTGACATATTAACCGTATAAAACATGACGCAACTCCTGAACTCTGACCTTATAGAGAGGCGAAGTCCCGCCCCCCTACTTCCGGGTTATGGGACCTATCTTTCGAAAAAATATGAACGGCAGTCTATGGAGAGATAATAATTATTTTTTGGTCCCGATCGAATTGTGGCATGAATTTCACATATGATGTGTGTGAATTTAAAAGATAATTTTTCACGTCAAGAGATAAATTATTTGACCTAAATAAGCTGAACAACATTAGGTTTTGTATGAGATCGCTTAGTGAACTACATCTCTCTAGAGATCCCTAGAGAACTATGGCTGTCTCCTTGTTGAGCTTTACCGTCTTCTTCCAGGACGAAGGCAGAAGCATCAAACGAGGTGAAAATCATTATAAATCGGGTCATGTCGAGAGCTGTAGTTAAACGAAGGGAGTTTTGGTCGGTTCTGTACGCGCCAGCATGCGGGACTTGTAGTTCGTTTAATTACGTATTTTCCATAGCGTTTTACTTAACTATCTTGCGACAAACTGTGACATTCTTGACATGTAAAATCATTTTTTATTCTGAAAAACAACATATGTATAATCCAAGGCACAAGTTGATCGGGACCAGAAAATAATTTATCTTTCGCCATAGACTGCCGTTCATATTTTTTCGAAAGATAGGTCCCATAACCCGGAAGTAGAGGGGGCGGGACTTCGGCTCTCTATTAGAAATTCCCATTCATGTGTTTTTGGTGAGGAGGAGCTGGATCGTATGGACTTGACACATTGCTCATTACATTTAACTGAATATAATAATATTTTGTGATGAGGGCGGCACAGTGGCGTGGTGGTTAGCACTGATGTCTCACAGCAAGAAGGTTCTAGGTTTGAATCCACCGGGCGACTGGGCCTTTCTGTGTGGAGTTTGCATGTTCTTCATGTGTCTGCGTGGGTTCTCTCCAGGTTCTCCAGCTTCCTCCCACCGTCCAAAGACATGCTAATTAGATTAATTGGTGATTCTAAATTGGCCGTAGGTGTGAATGTGAGTGTCTCATTGTGATAGACTGGAGACCTGTCCAGGGTGTACCCCGCCTCTTGCCCAGTGACAGCTGGGATAGACTCCAGCCTTCCCCTCCGACTCTCCAGAAGAAAGGCGTTTACAGAAAATAAATGAATGAATATTTTGTGATACGAGTTGAGCAGATCTGCCTTGTTTCATTATTTAATATGAGAATATTCATGTTAATTTTCATTATTCTCTAGATTTGTTTGGTTTATTACCAAAAAGCCTTTTTTGAAGTGTGTTTTAATGACTCCTTGACTCTTAATAATTTCAATTAGCTCCACAAACCTGTTGGAGAAAACATAGAGCAACCCACACTGACCAGTCATAGATATTCTCGTCTAGTATCCCGTGGCTCGAGTGTGTGTTTACATTTTTTAGGAGGTGCACATGAGCTATGATGTAGCGTAACCCCTCAACCCAGAAGTGTAAATGAATCTTATGAAACACAGCCGTACAGACGTTACCCCTGCTTTAGTTGGAAAAGAAACCCTAGATCCTGTCAGTCGGTGCTTTTAACAGATAGCGACTCTTTCTCCAGAACAATCTGAGCACTCATGTAGGAACAAATTTGTTGAAAATCTCTACTTGTGAGACCACATGTTCACGACAGATTGCGTGCTCACATGTGTCCCATCCATCACACAGAAGCTCTGAACCCAGCCGTCGGTGCAGTGTCACAAAGTTGTATATCACCAGTAAAGTTGTAGCTTTTTTTTTTTTTTTTTTCAGCCTCTGGGGAAGTTTCCATCCAAAACAATAAGTGAAGACATGCACCATTCACAGGAGAGAGTAAAATGTAGTCAATAATAATTCACACTTTCTGGACTATCCTCACTCTTATCTTAGTCCAGCACATTCCTCGGTGTAATTAGCTTCCTTGTGCCATATGGCGACGTAGAAAAAAGGAGATACTTGCTGCCAGTAAAGCAAACACCGTGAGTTACTGACTCAGTGAAGGTGTTAATAGGCGGCCTTGGGCTTCTCATGAAACCCTGTATCAAACTGTAAAAACGCGATAATAATGAATGTGTCTAGACGAGACGGACCCTGACCTTGAGTGCTCATGACTTGTTCTTTCTAATTGAACTGACTCGCTCCCCCTCCGTCCGGGGCAGCCAGCTCAGGAGGCAGAGTGAAGCCCATGGCCTCAGGCGGCGCACAGAGTCGCTGAGAGAGGGTAGACTAAATATGCTCTCAAGGAAATCTTTATTACTGACGTCTCAGGGGCTGTAGTTTTTGGCAGATCAAACCCTGGAGTGATGAAATCGGGAAGTCTGTCCTTCTACTTTATTTAACGTTGCGTTATCCTTCTGCTTGCCTTTCTATTTATGTAAGCAGTAGTTACCTACGTTAACTCGATTTTAAACTATGACTTATTTTCACACTAATCAGTATAAGTGTATATATCACAAGTTAAAGAAGAACTTGCTAACTACGTGCTAATAATTTGGCCCTAACTTAGATATAAATATATATTTTTTCTGGTAGTAACAAATCATGATCCAAACCAACAATGAACAATTCTTACTCGTTCTTATTTCCTCTTCCTCCCATTATTATTGTTATTAGTTTCACATCAGCTTCACCAAATGTGTTTTAATCCACAGGTGAAAATAGTCCCAAACTTATACACTATTACATTTGTTTGTTAAAATATTCAGTACCTGGCTGTTTCAGGACATAAATATGACATAAATAAAATAAAAATAAGTATGTACTGTATTTGTCGCCTGTTAAGGTCGTTATTGGGAACAAGAAAAAGATACTGGCAGGTTGGGACATTTAGAAAATACTAAGATAGAGTTAATATAGTTGATTTTGGTCTTTTATATAAGATTAGTTAATTAGGAATTAGTAAATATAAGACATAAGTCATAAATTTAAGGTATAATTTAAGACTGCTCAAATTGATATAGGCTGTGACTTCAAATAAACACATATAGGTGTTATTTTAGCAGAAACAGGAGTAAAACAACTGGCTTTATTCAAATAATAATAAAGAAATGAGTTTAAGTTTGTCTCAAGGCTCGATGGTTATCTGTAAGTCAACCTATTTAACGTTCTGCTTTATATCATTTAGACTTTATATCATTATCTGCAGCAGTATGAGCTCTGAGCTGCTAGGAATTTCTCAAAAATTCATAAAGCACAGTGTGGAATTTATATAAACATCATGAATAAAATGTCTCGCAGTGATAAACTTCACATGGTAGGTGAAGAAATTGTAGGTAAAGTAAACACTGCACAATATTTTATATGCGTGTGCGTTAGTCAACTCATGGTTTTGCCCCAGTGGTGATAGTTTACATGCAAACTGTGGGGATTTCCATTTCCTGAAGTTGAGGATACCCTATTACTATTTTTATTTATGGGTTATGTATACAACAGGAAGTCAGACATTACTCTTTGTCCCCTTGATCCGCCGCCGCCTGTGCTCTGAGAAAATGCCTTATCTCAGGTTTCTAAATCTGGTATTTAGCCTCCTCGACACCCTTTTCCTTTTGGCAGCCAAGTATAAACAAGGAGTCCTCCTTCACGGTGAGGCGGTCGTCCTCCCCCGGATAACTTTATATAATTTCCTCTGTCCGCCGCGGCCAAATACGCCATTAGAGCAGAAAACTTGAGTTGAGAATGAAACGGCGAAATCCTTTCCAAAAAAGCTAACACCTCCAGCTGTTAGGGCAGGTCAGCGACTGGTCACCAGATGAGCCGGCGACGGCTTCCTTTGGAGTCGTCTGTCATTCCTGTGTGATGACTCGACGCGGGCGAGGCATTTACAAACAGCTGAAAGAGTTTGTGTTAACCGTCAAAGGGCGCCGAATGGGTGGAGTTCCCTGCATTTCAGATAATGTCACTTAAATAGAAAAAAATAAATACTTTACACGCACTTTGAGGTACTTTCCTATAGGTGGTTCTTGAGTGTCTACCCCCACCCATCTGGCTACTAAGTAGGTTAAAACCTACCATATAACAGGGTTTGTACATCCCATTTGTCCCTCTTCTAATGGATATTTCCCCAGCTCATAAATGGCTGTTTTGTGGTTCTCTTCACCGCCAGTCACGCAGACGGCATTGCTGACCTTTGTGCCCACACATATCCTGTCCGCTCTTCTCTAAATGTGAGACTTTTGCTAACTCAGACTTCCCGATAACGGCTACGACTTGTTGAAATGTTGGCCTTGCATATCGCCAGTCTCCGTGTGAAGGGGGCAACTGACATTAGTCCCCAGAGACAGAAGGGAGAGTGCAAGGAAACGCTGTGCAGAGAGGTTAACGGCCCAGCAAGTACAAAGGCTGTTTTATGATGTTCACATAAAATGCGAGGACAGGTATTTTTGGTGCGCAGTTGGGGTGAAAAGCGGCTTTGCCTCAGCAGGCAGAAAGTCTCTCTTCCAGAAGTTGCTGAATTCGGTCTGTATTACACAATATTCCTCTGTCGTTGTGTGGATTAGACTGGCCTGGCTTTACCTTTGGCATTCCTCGAGTATGATATCACACAGAGTTAGGGTTTCCTCTTACACCTGTGGGTTTAGTTTGGGCTGGGTGAAGTTACGTGTTGCAGATGTTTGGAGTCTGTTTGGCTTGTGGTTACTGGGTTTCTATCTGGGGCATTAAGAAATCCATGACCTTTATCGACCACTGCGGGGGATGTTTATGGAACAGAGCAACATCAATGGATCTTATCTCTTGTGCAAGTTTTCACAAGGCACTGCCTCTCATCCAAACTGCAGAGGAGTTCGTACTACAGCTGGTTGGCATCACAGATATTTACTGATTGCTGCTTAGATTCTCTTTCCAGGGTAATTTTGCTTAGATTGGTGTGTTTGGTATAAGGTTTCCCCGTTGTTTATGCTCATGAGCCGTCTCCCAAACTAAAGCTACTACCTCAAGTGATTTCGAGAAACAAAAAGAATCCAAAATAAAACACGGTACTGATGAACCTCTGGCTTCCAACTCTGATGCGGTTGCTAACAAATCAGGCGCTTAAGCCGGCCAGCAACAGTTTTAAAAGGAGCCTTTTGGATAGTTTTCTCTCGAATGCATCCCTCGGAGGTGGTGAAGCAATGCTGGTTCAATTCCTGCGACCTACATACCAAATGAATGCAATGTAACGGTGATGTTAGGGCTGTGACACGCCAACCTGAACTTTTTCCAGTGGCAGACCGTCGTGAGCGCCTGCGGCCTTAGTTTTCTCCGCTGTTTCCCTCACTACTGGCACTAGTTGGACCCGTGTCGGCAGCTTTTCAACTGGGTCAGCGTGTTAAATTAGTCGTTCTATGAAAGAAAACTAAATTACGACGTTTGACGGACACAGAGGGTATTTCTTGTTTATCTCATCTCAACATTCAGATATACAACATAATCACCTATAATGAATAAACTACAGACTGATCAGCATGATTCATGATTCTGTATTTCAGTTTGTAGCTCTTCCTAGCTTCCTAGCCTCTCACCTAATGGTAACTCTCCTGGTCACTCAGTCTTTGATGCATGCGCAGGATGTACTGTACCGTATGAGCCAGCTGGCTGTTGGCTGTAGTCTTTGCGGTGCGTTCAAGTTCAACCTTTTGGCCCAGACACACAGTCGGCCTTTGCTGACGGTAGTTTTTTTTTTTTTTAATGTCCGTTTGCTGTGTCGGGGCCTTTAAGGATCCGCAGTGGACTGAGGAGAGCTAGATTCTTTGTTATGCCTGTTTGTTAACTACTCTAATTTTAGTCCTTTAATACTAATACTTTTTCGGCTATTAACTTTGCTGTGATTATCAATTCATGATTGAAGTAAATTTATAAAATGATAGAGATGGTTTACCACATTGAAGTATGTGCCAGAGTAGTAGTAGTAGTACTACTACCAATAATAGATTAGATTCAACTTCATTGTCATTGTAGGTACATAGAAAAGGTATATATATAAAAAAAGTATATAAAAAGATGTAATAAATAGATTGGTATATGTAGTATAGACAGTATACCCACACATATGTACGTATACATTTGACATAGCTTCACTCATTCATACATATAAAACATAGACTGTATATAAATATGGACAATGTGTCTCCACTTCCTTGCATTGGCCAAACTCATGCTATTTTCCCGGGGATACGGGCGGTGCCATCTTGCGACTCTGGAGTCAGAGTCTGCGCAGTAGAGTCTGAGAGTGGAGCCACATGGAGACACGACATCGATGACCCAACCACACTTCCACCAGAATCACTCGTGTTTTTGTTTAATTATGTTGAACGGCATGGATCAGTATTATATTATCTACCTATTATATTAACTACCTAAAATGACTGAAACCATCCTTGAAAAAAACTTTTTTATGTGTATTTTAGTGTTTTAGTTTGACCAAAGTCCCATCCACTAACATGGAGGGGGCGGAGCTTATGACCTATACTGCAGCCAGTCACCAGGGGGAGCTCTACTTGTTTTGGCTTCACTTTTGAGGAGCAGTTCCACCGTTCATCTTTATAGACTATCTATGGTAATAAATATAAAAACAACTGCTTTGCTTTTGTTGCTTTGTTGCTTTGTTGCTTATTTTTTTAGCCATTACTTCTGTTGCATAACTTCCAAAACCGGTCATTTCTCGTCGCTGCGCCTCTTTGAAATGAAATGGGAGTGTCTGTGTGTGGGTGGACCGATGATTTTGGGTCAAGTGTTTAATGTCAGAGGTCCCGTCAGGGGTTAGTCATCCATCTGGCCTCCTCCCTCCACAGATGTTTTTGTCTTTTTAAGGTTTCTCAACAGTTTGTGTTGTCACATACCCACTGACCTCTATCCAAACCAGAATTTCTATGAATATATTTCTGGGTGTGCACCTTTCTTCTGTCATTGCACAAATGATGTGGGCACATGACATCTGCAGCAGTGAGTCTCGCAGCTGTTTTTGTCAAGGATGAGTAATACAGCAACACTGGGATTACTGACAGACAATTATGCTTTTTAAAGATGTTTCCTGTTTCTGACTAATATGTGACTAATGTGTCAAGTTTGCATTTTTTCTTCTGCTTTTAAGTGTTCACAGTATTATGTATTTCCAATTAAGCTTTTTTTTTTAATATATATCTTTCTCGTCTGCCTTCGTATTGTTTTGAGGATATTGAACCATCATCCCAAATTGCTTGTTCAGTTTCTCTCACGGCTCTGGAATAGATTTCATATTATTTTTTGACAAGAACGGCTGATAAAACCAGTCGGACGAGGCGTTTTGTCTGCCGCCTGCGCCGAGTTACGTCCACCCAAAGCTATCCTCGCTCGCCTCGCTGCCGTTTATAAACTAGAAACCCCACCACCGCCTCAGCAGATTGTCACCTAATTATTCACCTAATACGCAAACAAACCACCTGGATGTGCTGATGTGTCGCCGAGTCGAGATCCTCAAGTCGCACGTCGATGTTATGTTTTCTCTGGCAGCAGAATAAAGGCCAAACAACTTGAATAACTGTAAACCTCTCCCTGAGTGCTGGAGTGACGTTCAGGAACACTTCATTCAGTCAAAGTTGTACAAACAAAGCATGCAATAAAGGTTTTTATTTTCTGACGTGAACACGGATATATTGATTATCTTTCTGCACCTGGAAATGATATACATGTGCAGAAATGCGGGATTCATTCAAGATTTAAGGACATTTTATTAACAGAGTCACAGCATATAATAATGGAAATTATATATTTTTACTGCTGTGACAGTTTTGTGCAGTTGTGCCTTTGCTCGACTACCTGTAACCCTGCTTTTTATTTTTAGTAACTGTGATATAGAAGTGCTACTTGAGGTGTTGAGGTGCATTTCTTTGGCTGAAAGTACTTCATGTGTTTCTGTGCAGGTTCCACGTTGGAGAAATCCATAAGACAAATTGGCTTTGAGAGGTAAGATTGTACTTTATTAAACCGACGAATATTCACTTTGCAGATTCCTTCAAGCATCTGTCAAATAATACCACATCTCCTTTGATTATCATGCAGTTTTTCTGTCCTCTGGTTTGTCAGTTCATAAGTAATTGGTTGCATGCACATGTGAACAGGTGAAAGAAAGGGCGACACAACGCTATATATAATCGGGCTTCTTTTATCATAGAGATAATGTCTTTTTATTCCGAATCAACACCTGTCAAATATAACTCATTCAGCTCTTATCTTCCACTGTATTCACAATTGAGAGGTTGCATTGACTGTGAAAAGTGTTCCAAATATAGCATCCCCGCAATAACATTAAACACCACTTTTTGCATTTAGCCGCGCTGGCCCGTCATCTCGCCAGCTCCAGAAACGCTCCTAACCTGTCCCTGTGTGGATTCTTGATGAACGCTAAACCGAGTTACGCCTGTCATCATTTGACGGGGCCTATTTTTCAAAGCTTTAGCTGCCGCGCCTGTCTCCTCGCATCCCCGTGATCGTATTAGATGTGGTTTCCTGAGTACGGGAATGTCCAAACTCAGCCGCGTCCTTTTTCCAGTACTCAACGAACTCTCGGTGGATAGTGTACAGTAAGTGGCGGAAGTAGAGCCATAAACATTTTATCTCGCGTGCATTTACCTGTTTGTGTTGAGGCCGCGGTATATACATACAGTGTTTACAGCCGCATTTGGTGCATTTCGCTGCCGGTAAGGAGGAAAATGTAGAGCTCAACTCACATGCATAGGAGTCGACAGAGCTTTAACAGCTGTTGTATTTTCACCCAGACAGATCCTTCAGTTTCCTCCTTCGCTGACCTTTTCAAATCCTCTATAAATACCAAATATTTATACGGTGTGAGGACATATTTGAGGTCTCTGTGTTTGTAGTTTTTCACTAATTACCCCTGCAGCCGGGGGCAGTGAAGACAGGTCTTAGCAACAGCTAATTCCCTGAAATGATAAGTATGGGAAAGTAGGAGTCATTACAGCCCCTGGCTCAGCTGTGCTTGGCTCTGACGGTTTCCATCTCTTTTATCCGCGCGAGGATGCACGAAGCTTCACAACAATAAAGCACATGGAAACAGACGTCCTTGATCAGATTAAAACTGTCCAACAGCAGCCCGAGGTCCAACTATGTATCAGAGTGTGTGCTTTCCACCGTGATGATTAGCACTCTGTTTTCAACTTGTTAACTTTTATAAGCTTTGTATCCACTCAAGGCCAGAATATGAGCACGCTTTGTAAGAAGATCCAAACATTCGGTCAGCTTTTGGTCCGCCGCCCTCGTCACGGATTCACCAGTATGTTTCGTTTACTGTAAGCTGTTTAATTGCACTCGGGGCGCAGCATGAAATGTAAAGAAAACACTTAAAGTCGCCAAACACAGGATGCAGCGTGTCCTGTAAAACTGAAATAGAAATTGGTTAGCATGATAAAAGAGAGTTTTAAAGGTTCTGAAACCTGTTAGCCATTTCAAGGACAATTTTTATTTGCTTCAATTCTTCACGCAATCATGACACCTCGTAAAAAAAAACGCGTCCTCGGGCGGCATAAACGCATCGCATAGGATTATTTGAAGCCTGACATTGCTGTAGCAGTCATGGCAACAATTCACCCGCCGCTGTTTATCTTCCTGTCTGAACAAACCGTCTTGTATTTGGTTAAAGGTGAGCAGCCTAATCAAATAAGAAATGCTACAAAAGCTTTGTTTGCCCACGGCGATAAATCTACTAGACTTCAAACAATGTCACAATTTAGTTGATTAATGCGGATCAGATATGAGGTAAATATGGCTTGTTTATACATTCGCTCGCCGTGTTTGAGGGAAGATAGTGCCAGGTGAGTCGTCAAAAAGGCAAATTTGTTTGGGCCGTTTTCGAACAGTGCAGATAAAAAAGAAAATAGAGAGGGCTAATTGTGCCGGCCACCTTATTACGAACAAAGGATGCAGTTTTAAAAGGGAGTAAACATGTTTTTCACAGTTCAGTAAAAAAAAGAAAAAGGGAGAAAATAACACATTCTCATGGCCTCCTTTCGTTTGAATGGAATTTCACTCACTTGTTAATAGCGATACATTTAAAAACCGGCAAGCCTGATTTCATTAAAGAGGGTGGTACGCCATATAAAAGCTGAAGAATTCAACACAACAACATATTAAAAAAATAAATAAATAAACAGTTGAAAAGCAGCGGAAAAGTCCAGATTCCCATGCGCTCGTGTGAACAGGTAGCGTGATGTGTGTTCTCATGAGTTTTAGAGCCGTTCCTGGTGTGCGTGAACACGGAGCACAGTGGGGAAGTCTTTTGGATGCTGTTTGACCGCTTTTTATTTTTAAAACGTCAGAGAGACATGTGACAAAGAGATCCCAGAGAGTTTCAAACGCAGCACAGCGCATTTCTTTGTGGGTCTTATCCAAGTGAATTAAAATGAGCGACCACAAGTCCCTGGATTTCTCAATAAAAGCTGTTTCACATTAGAGGTGATTGCCCATGGACAGTTAAGCGTGTTGTACCCGCTCCCAATTTCCATCATTTTGGTTGCGATCCTTGCAAGCAAATCCCAATTTTGGGATGCATATTAACGCTCAGGAAACCGGCGTCTGCTTTCTGTCACTGTGCATTCTCTGTTTTTCTGTTTGTCCCCAGCGTGATTGGTGCAGATGCGGGGAACGGCATCCGAGTCTTCTTCCCTGACATCGGCATGTTCGTGGTCGGCCTGGCCATCTGGCTGCTGTGTCGCAGTCTGGTCCAGAAGAGGCCGCCTGAGGACATGGCCCAGTACAACGCAGACTTCGAAGCGGAGGAACAAGTGGGTTTCACTTTGTGCTGACGTGCACCGCGCTTCTGTCCGTCTGTCTTATTGGATTAAATTCACGAGCGCACCAAATGTTAATGAACACAGTACAGTAGCTGTGTTCGAGCAAGGACAGAAGCTGGAGTTTACTTTAATTATTGTCATAAAACTAAGTAGTTTCCTTTATGAATTACTTTAATTATTACTTTAGTCATAAGGGAATCATATTTGTTGACATTTAATCACAAAGAGGGCGCTGTGGTCTGCCTTTAATTACAGGCTGCAAGACTGTGCCGTTTATTTTAAAGTGCACATTTGTAATGGTGTCTCACTACATTGAAAATAAGCATCTTTAAATTACAATTTAGATAACAATTTATGTATTTAAAACCTAATTAAGCACCAGAAATAAACACCGAAATCAAGCCGTTGAGCTATATATATAATCTGTGAAGTAACAGCTTATAGTTGTGAGGTTGTCATTGTAACACAGGACTCTTAATTTGCACAAGTTTTCCAGCGAAGTTTTTCAGAAATATCGAATATCTGAGAAAGAGGTGGAAGGAAACCGAAAGACGGGAAGCAGTGAAAAAAGGGCGCTGCTGCTTTTTTGGTTGATTCATTGTTTCTGCCGTTGTTCGATGCAGACTTACGCGAAGAATGCGCAGATGTGGGTTAGGATGTCGATTGCGATAAACACCTAAAACCATCTGTGAAACCGTACAATCAGACCTTTATGTCCTTAAAGTGGAGAATCAAGTTCTCATAAATATGTGGAGGAAATGTCTCAGCCTGGTCCAAGAAACTTTCTCCAAACACCTCAGAAGGCCAAAAACCCCACTGTAAACATCTCTACGCAAACTTATTTTGGATTTCTGGACCCGCCGACTGTGTTGACAGTGGTAAAAGAGCACCATTTGACATGCACACAAAAAGATCAGATATACTTTTTTTTTTATTTTTTCTTTCCCCGAGACGCATTTTTCGGCTCCAAAAGTTGAAAATGGAGTCGCTATTTGAGCAGGTGGTCTGTTGTCCAGCTCTGCGCGCGGCGTACTGCCCCCACCGAGCTTCACGAGCTGAGGGGGGGGGGTGGGTCAGAGGCAGAGCAGGACTGTGAATAGAGAGTTCCCTGTGAGCGCTGATGACTTGGAAAACAGCCCCCATCCCCTGGCAAGCCCTCCCTCCTCTTTATGACTCAGTGTTAATTAAATCCACATTCACTTTTAGTTCAGCTGAGCTGCTCGGGCTGGGCACAGATGGCATCGCTTCCCATTACGGAGAAACACCAGAAAGTCATCCGTAGAGTCTTCTTCTTCGCTACGTTCAGGCTTTTATTCTCGTCAGCGAGCTGAAATGATAGTTTGATTGAAAACAGGATTTGTATCACCTGGTTTTTTTAACTCGTGTTGAAGTGAAAGGCTTGCTCGTGATTATGTTTCACTGAGGCTGTAGGGAAAGAAGGACACATAGTTGGTTAGATGCAGCAGCCAAGGAAGAACTGACTGGATTGGATGTCAAGCCAACATGTGGTTCCAGAGGAAAACATCTGCTAAGGGCCGCTAATAACGTCTCAAGCAGCCACATGCGAAATATGCAAATATTCACTCTTAGGACAGACACTTAGCGACACACAGGTGGATGCACTGGGGCTGTTACGCTAGTTCTACCTGTAGGAAACAGTTTTCAGCACCATGGAGAGCTCTGACCTCCAAGCGGCACCATTCATCACTCAACACTGAAACGTAACATGACACTGTGATCCACCTCCAAGGATGAAGAGGAGAAGCTGAGCCTGGAAGACAACATCCTGCTGGAGGAGGACTTCGAAGCGGGGTACGAGGCGGAGGAGGACGAGGACGACTACGAGCTGGATGGGGAGGATGAGGAGGACGACGAGGAGGAGGAGGAAGCGAAAGAGAGCACCAAGATGAAGATTCTGCGGCTCGTGGCGCAGGTCGCTTCCAAAGTGAAGGAGGTCATCGGGAACTTGATCACCACCGCGGGGAAGGTAGTGGTCACAATCCTGCTGGGCATGACAGGTGAGTTTTTTTTAATTTTAAATTTTTTTTTTACTTTCTGTCTCATCTGTGAGAATATTTAACAACCAGACCGTGACACACTCCAGTCAACAGTAGTTCGCTGTTCTATGGAAACTCTTCGCATGAGAGAGGCAATCATTCTCCGTGACTGGGATACATTGCTAGTATAAACAAAGTGTTGCACAGATTATTATAAAGTATACGATCTGTTTTACTGCTTTGGCACCTTCTGTAGAGTTGAGTTATTATTGCTCAGCACTTTTACTCTCCTGCCCTGGGCCAGAGTCTCCACGCCACTGTAGCTAAGACCAGCATTATTTAATAATACTATTAAATATCTGCTGTTCTACTTTGTCATTGCATGGTACTCCAGTAAAAACAGAGATTGTGTTGCGCCCGTAAATGTCACCCACTTGACAGGCTACAGTCCTCAGGTCACCCCCTCTCTCTATCATAATCTGTCCAATAAACACCAATCAGCCGCAACATTAAGATCACCTGCCCAATTCTGTGTGGGTTCTCTGACCTGTGGTCCTGGAGACCTCTGGGAGTGTCCTGTGGTGTCTGGCGCTAGGACTTTGGTAACTTTTAGGTCTAGTGGGCTCAATGGCAGGACTTTTGTGCATCAGGCCTGGTCTGGCACATCCTGCTGGCGCTCTGTTTGTTTGGGATCCGGGGAGTTTGGAGCCTGGGTTAGCGGCTTGGGTTATTATTAGCGTTCTTTGAGCCCTTCCTGAGGAGTTTTTGCAGCATGACGGGGTACATTTTGCTCATGGGAGAGGCTGCTGCTATGAAAGAGTGTTGTTGTTGCCGTGGGGTGTAGGTGCCCGGTCTGCAAGGATGTTTAGGTGTTTGGTACGTGTCAGAGTAACATCCAGACAAATGCCAGGACCTGAGCATGCTAAACAATTCAGCATAATGAGATCATCACTGTCAGTTGTTTTAATGTTGTGGCTGATCGGTGCATGAGAGTCTCTTCATATTTTCTATTTATCTGTTGGGTTTAACAGGGCGTTAGGTTTATTTTAACACAGAAATATATTAGGCTTGCTTGAAGACAGTTGTTCCCAGATTTCTTGTCACAAAATCTTGTTATTTTAGTATTTAGAGAATATGTAAAATGAATTATTCACTAGTTGTCAAGGAAAAAAAGCAAAGATTCAAGTAATATTCTTGTCTTTTATCACATTAGTCGTCTTGTCGACACTTAGGTTTATCTAGCGACAGACGTGATAGTATAAATAGCACATTATGCGTGTCATATCAACACATTCAAAGGTTTTTGGGTGTAATTTAATGGACAATGCACTACGCTGCATTACATAAAAACCAGAAGCGTATAGTAAGAGACTGCGACATGATTTGGCGTGTTACTCATACGCCATCAGTAAAACTAAAGAACCACTGAGAGGTCCAGAAGTGGAAAGTACTTTTGTATATTTACGTGAAAAGCCAATCGTTGAATAACGGGTGAGGTTTGCCACTGTCCCTGGCTCGTATTTATATTCTCTGAGGTTAAAACAAAGGTTCATATTCATACGTAAGCATGACGGATTAAACTAAACTTGCAGTCTTTTGTCTCTGAATCCTCTGTTTCTGTGTTTGCAGGGATCATTCTTCCCTCGTTGACCTCGGCTGTTTACTTCTTCATCTTCCTGTTCCTGTGCACCTGGTGGTCCCTCTGCAAGACGTTCAACACGCTCCTCTTCAGCTGCATGTGCGTTCTCATGGCCATCTTCAGCGCCGGACACCTCATCGTCCTCTACCTCTACCAGTTCCAGTTCTTTCAGGAGTCCATCCCGCCGGGCGACAGCTACATCAGGTCAGACTCTGTCAGCGTCCTCCTGCTAACCAAGGGCCTAAATCTGTAGTGTCTTACATGATGCAAGGTTCATTCATGCATTTTTTTTAATTTGCAGTATGTCTGAGGGAGATGAATCAAACCTTTTAAAAACAAAATACAAATGGTTTCCTGAACATAAGTTAGTAAAAGTTAAACTTTCAGCATCAGATCCTGTTTCTCTTGTCAAGTGATGAGTTATATTTCTGTGGTTAAACAGGGACTAATGCTACCAGACTCCTTAATAATGTGAAAATAATGTGACGGCAGAGCTCAGCCTCCCAACCTCCTTCCACTCAGCGATATTTATTGCACCCAAGGCAAGTTTGTTTAAACGATAATAAATATTTACTATTGTTACAAACATTATAGCAAAAGAAAAGGCAAACCCAGCTGGAGGGGGAGCTATATCAAACTCCTACTCACAGCACATCAATAAGAGGAGCAGAGCTTTTAGGCCCTTCGCGACGACCGGCGTTGTTTAATTATGCATGAGAAAGGAGACAATCAGCTGTCTGCGGCCGCAGCGGTGAAGTGCTGTGGTTGGAGTAAAGCCACGCTGTTGCACGTCTTGCCAACATGCGTTAGTCACAGTTGTAATGAAAGCTGTGGCAGAAACTTCCTCAGGTCAGTAAGCTCGCCGCGTTTGACCGACGGCCTGGAATTCAAATAGCTCTCTTTATTTACTAATCGCTAAGACGTTCGACAAGAGAGTGATTTTCTGCCGGAGCTGGCCAAATACTTAAAATGATAAACATTCATTCAAGAATTTGTTTTTTTTTAAACAGAATTCATCAAGCCCTGCTGACACAATATTATGTCACTATAAACATTAAGAAATTAATTGCTTCAAGCCTTTACAATACTTTTTTTTTCTCCAGCATTTTCACACAAATGTGCTTCAAAACACACCTTGATAAACAATCATGGGATACACAATGTAATGAATGCCCCAGAGGAAATGTTAATAATTATAAATAAGGGCTTTTATTTTGAAAGTACACTACTTCTACATGCAATAAGGCATGCAGTTAAATTTATTAGCAGTAGCCGATCGATTGATTAAACAGTATGTGCATTTTTAAACTGCTCAACCACCAGGATGCCCTTGTAAATTAATTTTAAAAGATTAAAATTAAATAAAGTTTAGTCCATGGCCTAGCTTTACATTAAATTTAATTGAAATTTTGCACTTTGCTGTTCAGTAGCTCCATCAAATCGTAATAATCATCTTGTGCCACATCAGCCTCCGCTGCATCTTGTCTCCTCAGCTCAGCCGATGTCTCGGTGCCCTTGGTGTTGCGGGATTACATCGATCTCGCACTTTCTCATTTGAAATCTGTGCTGCTGTGTGTCAGGGCCGAGGCTATTTACAGCTACGTATAGCCGAGGCTGCCTTGAGCGAGGAGCCGCGTGTTGTGTCCTCCCCGTCCATTCTTCCTGCCTCAGATGGAAGATAAGGGGGGTGATTACGGTGTTGCATTGACAGGTTTTTCATTAGAAAACAAACTCATTAGAACTAATGGGCCCCTCTCTTACCATCTGCACCGGCAGTAATAGTTTGTTCAAACAGTTGTGTCGGTGCACCACCTCACAGAAGCGTTCCCAAAGTAGACCTTTACTCTACTTTTCTCTGGTGACGTATTTCTCATATTGCCTCAAAGAGTTTGTCCAAGCAACATATTAGAAGCTCCCACCTCCTCAGAGCTCTGCAGATCTTTAAAATGAATGAAAAAAGGTGAAAAACAGGGCTCTGAACTGTGAAAAGAAGCTTCATTTTACGGTGTTGTTTTAAGGCCACCAATTAATTTAAAAGTTAAAACAATTTAGTAACGTGGACTCTCATTAAACGAGTTCTTAAAAAAACAAAATATTCCCAAATAAAGCTAAAGTCTACAGTCGTATCACAGAGGACGGCTCTCAGCTCGGCTTGTAAATTTGCTTTTTTTAAGTTTCCAGCGGTGAATACAGGCGAGCGCTTTTCACGGCCACGGCTCTGATTCTCATTTGATTGCTTTTTTTTTTTGCACAAACAGACCAACTATTTTATCATCTGCTCACACGCTCATGTTGACTTTCCACAGCGCTGAGGTATTTCTGTCAGCCGCCGCGTGAAAAAAAAAACGAGGCCCAATGTGATGATCAAAGTAACGCGTTCAGTTCCGCGGCGGCCTGTTTCCTCCCTCTGCAGGGAGAAACTCCTAAATGTGTGCAGCCATCACCGGTACAATGGGCCGCCTCAGTTCTTTCCCTAATTGTCCTTGTTGACAGTGACTCGGCCTTGCTGTGGGTCTGGTGCTGAGTGAGACTGTTGAGAGGCCTGGCTTCCACTCCACTTCCTGCCTCCCGGGCCTTACAATGGAAGTCCCCAGTCATGTGACCAGCGAGCCTTCCCCGGCTGTAAGAAGGAACTGTTCAGGAAGTGTGCAAGGGTCGGGAGGGGGCGTTCACTCGACCGCATGGCATAAAAGAAAAAGACTCAGGAGGACTCTAAATCTGACCCGCTGTCACTGGGATACGTCAGCGCAGTTCCTGACTAGATGACCTTTGTTCTGCCCTGGAGGAAGAGGAGTGAATCATATGACATCCTTAGCTGCACAAACGGTTTCTGGCCATGCATTTTCCAGATTCCAGAGTTAGAGGGAGAGTCACAATCAAAGTCGGAGGCTACACTTAATTTCCAAAACTGTTCGTATGAGGGCAAGTCAGCTTTAAGATACCCACCGGCCTCCGCCAGGTTTTCCTGAAATCCCTTTCTACGACCACACACTCTGGCTCCTTCAGGAAGATCTTTAGGCGTTCCCCCAGCCAGATAAGATATATGGTCTACACTGGGAACTGCTGTACACAAATATTTAAGCAGTTGAGAGCGTTTATACGTTTTGGCTTCCTGCTGTAGCTGCACAAGTGGAACACGACTCAAGGAAATGAATCTGGATTTGCTGCTGAAAATGTGTTTGGAAACCAATTTTAAGTTTTGAAGAATTTCATTATTCATTTAATTTCATTAAATTTAATTTTATGTCGGGTGTAAGATGCAAAGTAGCTTCAGAAAATACACAACAGTGCAATAATTTCTGTCATCAGGAACAATTTTCTCAACTACTTATGCGATCTATTGATGTAAAAATCTAGCAGGAATAATAGTTGGTAATTAATTTAAAATTGAATGCTTGTCTCTATAACAGATGTACATTTTTGTATTTATTTTGTTTAGAAATCCCTTCTTTTTCCATTACAGTCACCAAACTGACCGTTGTAAGCTCTGTCCGTGACCAGTACTCGTTTCTCTTTACAGTCCCGTCTCGTGCCAATAATCACGCCACCCGCTCTTGTTCCCCCCTTGTCTCTGCAGTGTGTTCGGCATCTCCCCCATCATCCAGAGCAACTGCTCCTACACCTGGAAGATCATTGTGCACCCTAAGACTCAGTGGTTCCACTTTGTCAGTCCCATCATGCTGCTGATTCTCTACTACACCTTGGCCACGCTCATCCGACTCTGGCTGCAGGAGCCCATCGAGAATCTGATGGTGAGGACAGCAGACACAAATGCACTGTCACTGGCTTTTTTATTATTATTATTTCACAGATTTGTGACATTTTTTGTAAGTTGTCTCAGATCCACTCCGGCTTCCTCCCACCGTCCAAACACATGCTCCTCGGGTTAATTGGTGATTCTAAAGTGGCCGTAGTGAGTGTGAATGGTTGTCTGTCTCTCTGTGTGGTGTACCCCGCCTCTTGGCCAATGACAGCTGGGATAGGCTCCAGCCCCCCTGCGACCCTTCACAGGACAAGCAGTTACAGAAGATGAATTCATGAATGAATGAATGAATGTCTCAGATCCATTTTTCTTCCAGTTTTATTTGTCTTGATATGGAAACATAATTAGTTCACTGGTTTTGTTATATGATTTATTGGAAATACTTCTAATTTTCCAACATCTTTATTCTACTACACAAGATTAGACATTATAATAAGATTTATTTTCACACATTTCTATGAAAACTCCATCTATAGAGAGCACATACACTCTACTAGGTACAGGAAGTTAAAACAAATGCATTCTGATATAACAGTCCTGCCCTAAATCTTGTTTCACGGAGGTTATGGGAGTCAACATTTTTTTTTAAATATCTGAGGGCGCTGTGTTTTTATTTTGTTGTACTGACGCACGTCTCTAGTATTTTGACAATCCCATTTCAGTCAGTGGGCCTCCTCCAGAATGATCATACAGTTGAATTACCACCTTTCTGACGCTGTTTCAACATAAACTGAATTAGTCATGAAGCAAAGATTTAGTGCAGGACTGTTATATTAGTATGTTGTTATGTTCTCACTAGTGTACCTAATGAACTGGACAGTGAGTGTACTTGTTCAGTCATTATATATAGTCCAGCAGACTCCAGCTTCACTTGTAGTATACAGAAACAACTTTAGTTAACAACTTCAGGGTCGATAAAGTGCAGAAAACACTCTGCATGTTATGGGTTTCCAGGGGAGGTAGGAGCCAAGTGCAGGACAAGGAGTGAGGGGGCAGATGTGGGCACAAACTGAGTTTAATTAAACAAAAAGGCATCAAAAAGCGCTGCTGAAACAGGAGGAAGTCCAAAGGCAAACAAAAAATCTAAACTCTCAAAAGACAAAAACATAACATGAGACTGGAGACAAAACTCTGGCAACACTGGAGACAAAACTCTGGGAACACTGGAGAGACACAGAGGAGTAAAAAACACTAGAGTGACGCGACAAGGAACAAAGTAATCGACAAGTAATCGCTTCATATTTCTTTCCAACAGACTAAAGTCTCCCAAGCTTTTAGTCCTCTGTAGTTGTAGAGGAGGCGGATGTGAAGGGTTTTAAATTCATATAACAACACATTCTTACTTATGCAGTGATCAGTTACAGGATCTGAAACATACAAGTAGAAGCTTCATTAGACAAGTATGCGAAACCGGCTAATGTTTAACGTTTCACCGCCTGATTTTTCTCTCTAGCTCTTATTCTGATGATGCCTGGTCTCCTCCAGGAAAGCAGCCACTGTTAAACTATAACAGCTGAAACGTGGACGCAAACAGTCAGCGGCCGTGGAGAGATATTTAGCTGAATTCAGTGCACAACTCGTCCGTAACAGCTCCAGTAAATTCCAGACAGTGAACTGAAATAGATCCAGATTGGATTAAATGGGCAGCCAGGTGGCCTCGTGATCGCTGAAACTGTATTGATGGAAGGTTCCAGGACGATCGATCGCCGGCTGGATCTGTCCGCGGCTCAGGTGTTATCTGAGACACTGTTGATCCGATTCTGACAAAGCACGGAGGGAGGACACGTCTTGGCACTATGCGTCCCGTCTTACGGTTCTCTGTAGGCGAGAAAAAAAATGCAGCTGTTGCGTAACAGTTGTTGATGAATTATGAAAGCATCGTGATAGTAACTGCACAGATGTTTGCAGATTAAACACTCTCCTGGACATATTGTAATTAGCACTGTGCACGTTAGCTGCAAAGTTACGATCTAGAAAGACTTCATTGTACAGATCATAAAGTTTGGTTATAAAAAATAAATAAATAGCGTCCTACACACTTTTGAGCTCTTGAACTGAGCTAAATGTTGTTAAAGTCAAATAAGTATGCGCTTCAGTAGCACTTAAAGGGTCAGTACGCTCAAATGGTAAAGTTCATAGCGAAGAATTTAGCGCATTCTCCACCATCTTTTATCTCTTTTATTGTTTCGGTTCTGCGGCATACACTTTACTGTTGTTGCTTCCGTCTCACTGGCAACAGCAGGCAGCTGTTTTCAGCAGAAAAAAAAAATAAAAAGCCCACTACCCTGCAACTATGTGGTAAGAAAGAGGGGCTGCCAAAGAGCCAGAACTTCAGGAGATGTTAGGGTGTAAATTAAAAGTTAAACTAAAGGGCTCTGACGACGTTTGACCAGAGAACAGTAAGGTGGGATTCGACTGAGGACCGAATGCAGAAGCTAGAGTGTCATAGGGTGTGATTTAAACCAATTAGAACAAGTTTAAAAAGTTTAAAAAACGCTATATCTAACAGCTAAGGCAGCTAATGTGGTGTAGCGAGGATGGAATAATATGGTCCTTTGAACGACGTGCAGATGGGAGGTGGCTCTTATTTCCAGCGCATTAAACATTCTCTGTTATGTGATCTTTTTAAGGGTTTAATCACTAAATTTGTGAACGGGCGAGGCAGCCAACTGCTCGGGGCCCCGCGCCAAGTTCTGACAAACTTTAAACTACAGCAGTGGCAGTGCGCTAAGTTTTCAATGACAGTAAGAGACCTCACAGACCTTAGGGACTCCCAACTCCGCACATTTAATCCTGTTGCATGCCGTGTGCACAACACTTTAAAGTGGTTAAATTTGACAAAGATGTCCAATGTCCAGCTCTTTTGTCTGTGACTGAGTCTAGCCTAGGGCCCCTGTGACAATTAAAACTCGCATTATTGGCATGAACTGATACCACAACTGAGGAAAAGCATTTTGAGTTTATTGTAGATTTTGTCTTGATAGAAACCCAGCTCCCACTACTGAAGTGAAACTGCTGCTGTCCTCGAAGCCCCGCGCTCCTGAATTCATCTGGTCTTTCTCCCCCTCACGGCTCGAGGCCCGGCTCCTCTGTCCTGTAATGGACTTATAGATCAGTGTTTTTATAGAGGGGTCAATACCCCCCCCACCCCCGGCCTGTAAACCTGTGGGGCTGTATACATTATCGATCTCTCTCTCTTTCACCTACTCTTACACTTTAGATGACGCTAATAATAAAAAAAAAATGATTGCGTCTTAAATCTGCGGCTGACGGGTTTGTCTGAAGGTGGCGATGCATTATTTTGGACCCCAGTCTTTGCCAAAAGCGCCAGACAGAGTGGGCGACTAGATGCACCGTTACGGTTTAATTTCTTTTACATTTCACGGTTAATTAAATAGTTGTTTATCCGGCAGTTAAAACCATTAAAGCAGAATGATGAGACATGAGGAGTTTAATTCTGGCAAAGACCTAGAAATGCAGGATTTCATGTTAAGAATTCTTGGTGTTGAATCCACAACTGTGTAATTGATATATTTAATCTAAGAAAAACATATTTAGGATCCTAACCAGCCTGGTCATTGCTGTCCCATAAACTATGAATTAGTGCATGGATTTTACCAAATCTGATTAATGCAGAAAAAACAACCTGCACAACCTTCAATTCAAGATTCAAACTGTTTATTGTCATGTGCATAGTGTACAAAGCATGTTTCCCTGTACAATGAAATTCTTCTTTTGCCATCCACCTGAATGCCTAACAATAAAGATACATATAATACAAAATATAAAATAACTAGTGCAAATATCAGTGTGCAAATGGGAATGAAGTGAAATGTAAATAGAAACTGAAAAAGTGAACAGTGCATCGTATGAGATGAGTAGTCCATTATTATAGACTCCTGTCAGCTGTTAAGGAGTCTAATGGCAGTGGGGAAGAAGCACTTCTTCAGTCTTGAGGTCCTACATTTCACACTCCTGTTCCTCCAGCCTGAGGGTAGGAGTGTGAACAGTCAAGTGTTAGAGTTGGGTGGGGTCCTTAGTGATGGAGACAGCTCTCCTGTGGGCGCTATGCTGGTAGATGCTCTGCAGAGAGGGCAGTAGAGTCCTGGTGATCCTCTCTGCAGGCGTTTTCGGTCCATAGTCGTGGTGCTGCCATACCACACAGTGAAGCAGCTGGTCAAGATGCTCTGAACGAAGCAGCTGTAGAAGTTGCAGAGGATCTTAGGCGACATGTCGAACTTCCTCATCTTCCTCAGGAAGTACAGCAGCTGTTGAGCCTTCTTGTCCAGCTGTGTGGTGTTTGGTGTCTGGGTGAGGTCTTTGGTAATGTGGACCCCTTGGTACTTAAAGCTGCTCACCCTTTCCACTTCAAGCTTACGCTTCACCTCTTTGCACATTATTGAATTAGCCAGGAGTTATTAGGCAGAGTCGGACGCTGCCAAGATGGCGAGATCCGGTGGCATCCACATAAAAACAAATGGATCATGATGGGTTTGCCCATCTTCATATACAGTCAATAAGAACAAGAACAAGAGTGTTTGTCTTTAAGGAGCCCAAGTGTTCAACCATTTTGGATCAAATCAGTATTCTGTTCTGGCACAGTTTCTAAGAATTACTGAAATACTGCAGAGAAGCTACACTGAGAAAATGACTGTAGAGCCTGCATTTTATTTTATTTTCTATCATATGAGCCATCGAGACGTTGCCAAGATGATACTCTGTAATCATTTTCTGTTTTCAAAGGTCACACAACTCCTCCTTGGAGTCTGCACTCCCACACTGTAACGCCGTGTTCTTCAGAAGCTGATTAAACCTGTGACTCTTGACAATCGTCTCTTGTTTCACAATAGCGGACCGGGCCGTGGAGTATTTACCGTGGAAGAGATACGGCGAAACGCCAAACTGACCTATCTTTGTTTTTCCAGGACGACAAGGACGAAGATATGTGTGAGGCGGAGGAGCAGGGCGGAAACAGAACAAACAACTCGGCCAACAGGAAGCGGCAGATGTGGTGGGAATCACGTCAGGGCACAGATGAGAAAAACGTATGTCGGGGTTGGAAGCACACGTGAATGAGGAAGTATTGATCATTGGACACGTCGTGAAGTAACTCCCGCTGTGAAAAACATAAATACTTAAGAAAAATTTAAGAAAATCCGTTATTTTAAAAGTATTGACACCAAACTGACTTTAAAGTACTACTGTGACGTTGAATCTGTCTGCACCAATAGGTTGCACTTGAACACACTACAAAGACCTCAGCCAACAGTCAGCTGTACATACGTTCTACACATGCATTAAAGGAAATAACTTTTCATACTAACAGGTGGCAGTAGTCTGTATTCGTCATTTCAAAGGCGAAACCCGAAGAGCTACTATTAGCTGGTAGGCTAGGAAGCTATTAAGTGCTACAAACCATCATGCAGAGCTTGCTTCTCGTGCATCTTGCTGATCAGTTGGGATACAGTTTATCCCTTCTAGATGTCGTTGTGAAAATAATTGTGTATCTGAATTTCAGTTTACTTGAAGTAAATGGCGTGTCCGTGCCGCAGACACGGGTCTAACTTGTGGCAGTGGCGCGGGAGACGCCACGCAGATGTTCCCTGACGGCCCGACACTGGCAAAAAGCCGAACGTCGGCTCAGTGTGTCACGGCCTTTAAAGCTCATAGCGTCTAATAAACAGGAAACCAACTCTTTTGTTAAACTCAACCTGCAGGTGCTGACTGCTTTCACGAGCTTACGTCTGGTCTTGCCGCAGCTTTCGCCTTCATAATAGACCTATCCTTGGAAAGAGTTCAGCTAGAGATGCGCATTCTGACCTTGTTCCTATATCAAGGTCCGCAGTCTGTCTCCTCCGGCCACCTCCTGAGGTTTGAAAGCTTTTAGGGCGTGCAGACGCTGATGAGTGATGGGCTCGATTTACAGAGTAGTGCCGCTCGGCTTTGTTCCTGCTTATCGGGGGCCATAAAGAACAAGGAGGCCTTTGACTTCAGCAGCTCATCGATAACAAACCTCGCCTTGTATGCTCTTTTTTTTTTTCTTTCTTTCTCCTCCTAGCTGCTCTCCACCCAGGATGGCATCAGTACAACCGAGGTGCGGGCTGCTCTGCGTGTGTCTTAAATCTGTGCATCTTCAAGCCTCAGTCTTGCTGGGATTTTTGCAAAGTGCCTTTCACACTGCATCCCCATCGAGTCGTGTGCACTTTTAGAAACGCAATGAAGCTAAAAAAGACTAGTTCACATTTTTCAAGTTTCCTCACAAAGTCTGTTTAATCAATCCTGTCCTCTGCTTTACAATGTAAGAGATGATGTGCTACAAAATCCACAATCCTTTGGTGTAAAAAAAAATACTTCAGCTAAAGTTCAGTTTAATATTAGGCTACATTTTGCCAATGTGAGTGCCCTCTTTAATATCAGGTGCTCTCTTTGCATCTCAGCAAGGAGCATAAAAGGGAAATTCACTCTAAAGTGGACGGAAATCTTACTCTGAACTTTATAAATCATTTCTGCACACAAAGAGGTTTGTGGATTTTGTCAGTTCAGCATGAGAAATAATTTGTAAACTTTGCAAATGCACATTGGCATTTATTTGGCTCATTATTTAAAAAAAATGACTTGAAAAATGTGAAATTTTCCTATAATTTCAGCACAGAAAAACCAAAGTAAAGTAAATAATATGCAGTGTGAAAAGTAGAAAATCCCCATCGCCCCACAAAGTCAAAGTATGTAACTAAGACATCAATTGAACTAATAATAATAAAAAAAAAAAAAAAAAAGCTTGGAAAGACATAATATCCTGCAGATCAATCAATGCACAACGTTAGTTACTCCTGTTTGCCTTTGTGGGGTGTGATGCTGCCCAGCGGTGTGATGTCCCGTAACAGCTCTGCTCCTCCGCTCCAAAAAAAGTTAATTTGAAATTTCTAACGTTGATCTGCAGGCTGTGCCCACCTCAAACTGGACGTCCTTTGACTTCATCGCGACCGAGAATGGACCGGTCTGCCTGGATGTGTACTCCACCCCCCAGTATAAAATGGACCAGGCCGGCGACGGCACAGGTGAGCGGCTTTCCTAGAGAGAGATTTCCTCCAGAGGCTCAAACTAAATAATGCGAAGGTAGAGTGGGACTGATGTAATAAGGATCATTTACTGAAAAATTAATGAACGTCTGAATATTAGAAGCAAATTTAAGGTACATTTATGCCATGTATTAATATGTCTGAAAGCAGCCCTTGTCTATAATGACATTTAAAGCATTACATGGTTTATTTGTAGGTTCAAGAGAAATTTAGAGACACATGTTTAGAAGCTCCTCTTAAAGCCTCTCAGATAGAACAAAAACTAAAGAAAATTAAAGTATTTAACGAAGCATCAGTCTGAGTTACTACATCTTTAATGCAGTATTTCAGTTTTATCCTGTGTTTAGATTTTTAATTCACTAAACTTCAGAGAGAAATACTGCACGTTTTACTCCACTACATTTATTTTAAAGCCTCAGTCACTGTGCAGCTGAAGATTTTAAAACCCTTTAATACTCTACATAAAATGAATGAATTACATCGTTGATTACAGTTACAACATTTACAATGAGTCCTTTTGTTTGTAATGTTCATACTTTGAATCATTCTTTTAATTTGGCTTTATTTAAGTGTGAGTAGTAGCAGGTGCAGCATTAAAGTTCCTAGACTTAGCTATTGTCACAGTGAGCTGCGTTTGTTATTTATTTTGTATTTTTTTTGTCCATGCAGAGAAGAAAGACGAGTGTGTGTATGAAGTGTGTTTACCCCCGGAGGACTCCGCGATGAAGGAGTCTGACACCGAAGAGAACGAGATAAAGAAAAGAGGAGTCGGTGCGATGGTCAAAATCTTCCACTTCGTCATGAAGCAGAGCTACATCTGTGCTCTCATAGCCATGATGGTGAGTGATGGGAGTCACAGTGGGACCTGGGAGTCACAGACGTTGATATATGCTGCAGTTTATTTCGGTATTAGAAATGAAAAATGTACAAAATTCGCTTTTCTTTTTATATATATATATATATATTAATATATAATATATTATAATATTCAACTGCTGTGAATATTATTCTCTCAGATTTGATTGCCTCTTCCAGCAGTGTAACCAGGAAGTAACAAGCTCTGGAAAAGTAGTTGTGGGCTTTGTAAATGCCAAACACTGCTGTCTGCTTCATCAGCTACGATTAAGATGCTCTTGAGCAAGGCAGTGAACCTCACCTGTTGGCTGTTGGCTAGCCAACAGGAGGAAACTGTGCTTGTACAGGGCAGCTTCTGCAACTATAAATAAACATCTGTCCTCTGTTTAATCATTCCTGGATGACTCATAGTTAAGCAAACATGAGTACACCTTAGATTTTTCAAATATTTGGCAATAGATTTGTCTGTTCTTGCTGTAATAGATATAATTGTAATTTCAGTTTTTTTGCAAAAGGTACATAAAAACCAAAAGACTCTTTATTTCCAGCCGATGATGCCTTTCACCTTAAACGCAGCCCTGACTATCAGACATATCTGTGTTTTAATCAAGGTTACAGCCATAAATGTCCGTATAAATCTTAATTCTTATAATCTCTTAAAATAAGGCGTTTATGTCTGATTCCAATTCCAGGATTCGTCAATTAAATGTAGTTCCCTGCACTGTGGAGGTTTTAGACATTTAAACGCGCTTGATCACACTTTATTTAACAGATAACAGTAATTTCCATTGGAATTGCCCTTAAAATAACTACTGTAATTGATGTTATTTTCATTAAAGGACAACTAGAGACACCTTGGTTGAGGGATTAATTAAAAGACCTACTCGGTTTAAATAAAACTTTCCATAGTCATGTTTCTTGGGTGGCTCTTTGTCATTTTAATGTAGTTGTAGTTTTAATGTGTCATGTAGTATTCATAATTTAATTTCATACGTATTTAGCTGACGGTCGACAGAGGCTCCACTGTATATAACACCACCTTTCTATTTGTTCTCCTCAGGTGTGGAGCATCACATACGTCAGCTGGCTGTCGTTCGTCTTCCTCATGTGGTCGTGTGCGCTGTGGATGGTGAGGGACCGGAGGCGTTACGCCATGCTGTCGTCTCCCTTCATGGTGGCTTACGGCAACCTGCTGATTGTGCTGCAGTACATTTACATGTTTGAGAACATGACACAAGTCCCGGGGATCTCCGTCAAGAAGGAAAACCCGTTCCACTCGCTCTCGTCAAAGGTTTGGGAGTTAAAATTAGTCAAAGAATCGGATTGATTTTGACACTTCTTTTTTTTTTTCATCTTTTTCTTTTACGCCTTTTTCTTCGTCTTCTTCGTCTTTTTCATCTTGTCTTCTTTGTATTTGACATTGTCTTTGTCTTCTTTGTCTTTTTTGTCTTCTTCGTCTTCTTTGTTTTCTTTTTCTTCTTCTTCATCTTCTTCGTCTTCTTATATATCTGCTACTTCTTCTTCTTCTTCCTCTTCTTTTTCTTTGTCTTCTTCTTCGTCTTTGTCTTCTAATTCTTCTTCTTTTTCTTCGTCTTTGTGTTCTTCTTCATCATCATCTTCTTCTTCCTCTTCTTCTTCTTTTTCTTCGTCTCCCTCTTATTCTTCTTCCTTTTTTTTTCATATTTTTCTTCATCTTCGTCATCTTCTTCTTCTTCTTCTGCTTCTTCTTCTTCTTCCATACCATGCTTGAGTTTTATCAAGTATATATCCAGTGTGTTTATCTTTTCAGAGAGCGTAGGTGCAATTACGTCTCACACCTCGGTCAAGCTATATACATATATTTTTTTTATGTTTACTTAAGTGATAAATGTAAAACATGCTTTAGAGTTTAAACTCGCTTCTGATTTACCGCATACACAATATATGTGCACACGTGTAAGGTAAACGAAAAAAAGATTTATCGGCTCTCCATCTCTTTTCCCTGCCTGTCGTCTGTCTGTAGGTCCTGTGCATGCTGAGCTTCTGGCTGCTGCTGAGACAAACGCTGACAGAGAGACAAGAAAAACAAAAAGAAGACGGTGCTAGTCTCTCAGACGTTCACGTGGAGGATGAGAAGAAGTCGAGTAAGCCCTTTGCTCCTGTTTGTTTCATTTACAGTAACCTGCATATATGTAATATTAGTTACTACAATGATACTACTAATCACAATGGAAGATACTAACCCACTTGCAAGTATGTGGGGTTAATGCACGAAAGGGTCAGTCAAATTCTGTGAGTGGACTTTTGTATATGTCAGATGAAGAAAAAGCCAAAAATTCCAGGACTGACATCGAAACCCCGAAAAGGAATAATACGAAGAAAATGTTTACTTTATAGAGGAGGAGGACTCAGAGGAGGGAGGAGAGCAGGACATCATGCAGGTCCTCGGTAATATGCTGATGGCCATGCTGGTCAAATACTGGATCTACATCTGCGGCGGCATGTTCTTCTTCGTCAGCTTCGAGGGAAAGATTGTCATGTACAAGATCATGTACATGATGATGCTCCTCTTCTGCGTGGCGCTCTACCAGGTACCAAAACTAAACTACGAGATTTGTCCAAGCACGCATAAACGCCTGTATTTGCATGCAGTGTGTCCATATTATCAGATAAATAATAAAGGATTGCATTGATGTAACAAATCTTTACATATTTCCATAATTAATAACTGTAAAGGACTCTCCATGAAGATTCCCAGTAATCCAGATGATGAAAATCTAAAACAAAGCTAAATCAAAAGCAGCTGGTTGTGTTTCAGTTTGTTTTTAAGATGTTTCACCACATATCTAAGCGACTCCTGACATTTTAAATCCACTGAACTGAAAGGAAAAGTCTTCATAAAAGCTCAAACACGACCAGTTGTCTTTGTTTTAGAAATGAAAACCGGTGTCACTGAAGGTGTTTATGCAGAACTCAAGCAAGGGACGCTGTAAAACTTCCAAATTCAATTTCCCAAAGACAGAGGATGCTTACAGTTTCAGTAAGGCAATAAAGTTTGTGCACTGTAGGGTCATAACACGTAGTTTACTTTCAGCTGTTTTATTACCTCAGCCTCGGAGTCCAGATGTCGTTCGTTCGTCGTCGTCTTTAATTTAAAATGTCAGAGAGCGCATAAACTCCAGAACGCGGTTATTGCATTTATTCCTGTCTAGGTGCACTACGAGTGGTGGCGAAGGATCCTGAGATACTTCTGGATGTCAGTGGTGATGTACACCATGCTGGTCCTCACCCTGGTCTACACCTCCCAGTTTGATGGATCGGTGCAAAACTGGTCCAGAATGCTGAACATGCACGAAGAAAGGTGAGCAAATCCTGGTCTAAGAAGCGGGTCATTTAGCCTGTGAACCATCTATTTGAATTGTCTCCACTTAACTCATACATTATTTGATTTGAGTCCGGATTTCTATGCATGTGCTCATTCACATTCTGCGCTACTCCAGGTGTTGAAAGTGTCGATTCACAATTCACAGGCCGAGCAGCAAGAACTAATTTCCTGCACCTTTTCATTTTAACTGCTTTAGTTCATGGGAAATCCTCACACTGCACGTTAGGTGATGCCAAATTGGAGGAACGTGTTCTCATGGAAAGTTACAAAGCTCGAAAGACTAGAATAATAATTCAAGGCTTTCATAAAATCCTCAAGTGTCGTTTATTGTGCTTTACCAAATAAGAACATTACAGGGTTAAACTAAAACTATAAAACTGTTAATTGTGCCAGTGTATAATTGGATACCATCCACAGATGACGTTTGATTCCCTTTTTGGACCTTTTTTTTGTATTTATGCAGCTTGAAGGACCTGGGCATAGAGAAGTTCGAACTGGGCATGCTATTCACAAGGATTTGCATTCCCACTTCCTTCCTGCTTGTGTGCATTCTCCACCTGCACTACTTCCACGACCGCTTTCTCCAGCTCACCGACCTCCAGGCTGTCGTAGCTAAAGAGGAGAGCACGATCTACAGGTGAGGCTCGGGTTGTTTGTTTTTCTTTTGTTATTGAAAAGCTCGCTTTCTTTGTCCTTCCTGTTCCAAGTTGACTTGACAGTATTAGAATAAATGAACAAAATTAGCCCACGAGGAAGTTGTTTATAGAAAAATATTAGATACCTTGGTTGTGAGAGGTTCTGACAAGGTGAACTTTCTCTACGGTAAAGTCGTCACAGCATCTCTGTCCCTGTCTGACCTACTACTAGAATATGATCTTGGAGACCATATCATAAGTGGACGGTTGAGAGTACATGTTTTCACACCTCACCTGGCATTGAATCACATCCTCACATCCTCCTGGAGTGATCACGTGTGTTGTGTCTTGTTCGTGCACGTGGTAACGTGATAGAAAATGTGCAACGTCATGAGCTGTCACTAAAACGTCACTAAAAGTGTTGAGACCGGCACAATGCTCTGAATATAACTCAAATGCACAGTAATGTCACTGCTGGGCTGTTCGCAGCTGTTAAAGAAAAGCCAGCTGTGATGAAGGTGATTAAAGACGTTGGCCATTACTGAGGAAACACCAAACTTAACTCCATAACATGTCGACTCTGCATACATCAACAGGAACTCATAACTAATACACCACATGCATGTACCATTATTTAATGACAGAATTACACACAGCCTGCTCATTTTTAATCATTTCTTCTCCAAATTTATTCTTGTCTAGACAGATTTATTAATTAAGTCCCTAAGCAACTGCAAAGACAAAGATATTAAAGGGCAACACTAAGATAGACGGTGCTTTTTCCTATTCTTGCAATCATTCAAATCATATTTATTCTGAACGAATGAGGCAAAACACACACTTATACAGAGTGCATCAGTCAAGTAAGTGGTCCCTCAATGTGGCCAGGACACATGTGTGTTCACACTTTTAAAATAATGTGGTGACAAGTGGCTCAGACGGCCTTCAGATGTAGTCTGAGTGATCGGATCTCAAATGGTTCTTAAGGCTTGTGATCAGATCCCTCATGTTGCGTGTTAATACCAGGTCTGAACAGGACTTTTGTACCTTAGAGGCCATTGGTTTGCATTTAAGCTTGTCCCCTCGCTGAGTAGTGTAAGCCCAATCCTAACTTCTGCTTTCAAAATATATGATGAAACTTTTAACAAATGATTCTGAATTGTTCCTAAGAATTCCCATTAAGAATAATAATGTGTGCACATTAAACCCAGCAGACTGGATGTGAAATGAAAGCATTCATCCCTTTTCATCGCATGCCGTTCTGGATAATCACTCTCGCACACCCTGTTAAGCGCCCATTATAACCGCTGCTCTCGTCTGTCGTTGCGTGCCGTGCCGTGCGGCTCCGTGTCACCGCGTCCACATTTCATGGCGTGTAACTTTATTGTTGTGGAGCTGCTGTCGTGGATTTTCCGTTGTCTTGCCGCCGCCGCCGCCCGCTCAGGGCAGCCCCGTCTCCCCTCTGCTCCTTCTCACTGTGACCTGCTGCCATCTCTCCTCTGCCATCCTTTTCTCGCAGCCACGCTAAAGTCAATGGGCGTGTCTATTTGATCATGAATAGGTGGGTATCTGCTCGCTTTCTGTGGCATCCATCTCCACCCCATTAAAAGCGTCTTCCTCCTGTTGTAATGCCACCTTTCATGTCCCTGTTACCTTGAGTTTGACAATGACGGTACGGTACGCTGATAATCTTTTGAAATATCCTGGAGTTTATATATTTTACATAATTAAGTTTTCTTTTTTCAGGTTTTAAATGTATTTAGTTTTGCTTGTAGCCTTCTCCTGTTAGCTCTTACCCCCTTCTCTGAACCTTTTCAAAATAAAATCGCTCCACCTCTGACAGACAACTTCTTCCTCAAGCATGTCTAAATATGCAAGAACTTCTTATTCCCTTCAAGTATCTTGCCAATGATCCTCACCCCAACTGTGCACTGAAACCCAGACAATTAGCCCCTTTCCCGAAGAAGCCCCCCCAACCCCCACCCGCCAACCACTAGAATCTTGTGGTCAGTTATCGTGCTTTTAAAATAAATCCCAGTAGATGTGATTTTACTGTACTCTTCAGCTTGCTTTTCTCCATTTCTCTCCTCACTGTTCGTCTTGACTTCTGTGTAACTTTATTGTCCTTGAGCAGCATCAAAGAAAAAATGTCCTCTCTACAGACCAAGTAAGTGTGACCACTGGGTAGCGAAATGCTTACCTTGAAATGCAGCCGTTTCATGCAAGCCCCCCCCCCAAAAAAACCCCAAAACTCTGATCTTGCTCCATTTGCCTGAGACGACCTGAAAGGGTTACATGCCCCGCCCACCCCCCACCCCCCTCCCACTTCAGCTACTGTTTATCTGCCGCAAGAAGAAAACTGTTCCGACGCCATGAGTACGACGTAGATGTAGTTGTAAAGAATGCAGAAGGAATGTGCACTGCTTTATGATTACATTGCCTGATGAAACATTTGCATTGGAGCCTGGACCACGTGAATGAACATGTGTAGTATTTATATACTTATGAGGACTAAAAGAAAATGTTTCTTTAAATAGGTGCTTTCAGGTTAAGCTTTAAGACACGATTCTGACTAATTTCTAGCGACCGTGAACTGCAACATCCCTGGAGCAAATTTAGCTTGGTTGTCCTTGCTTGTGTCCACCACAAGATTTCAAAAAAGATTTATTGTTGAAGCAATACTGGGCCTTAAACAGGCGAGTTAACCCATTTAAAACTGCTTTAATTATTTAGAAGCCAGTAGGAGAAAAGCATGACCATTACACAACACTCTGCAAACCACAGAGCAACCAGATTATGAATGTAAGGGATCGTTTATAGCGATTTATCCTTGAAGAGTTCTCGCTCTTTAAATGATTCTGTTGGGAGAAATGATCTTGCCCTTAATAAATACATTTCAAAGCATTTAGATCTCTGTGCATATAAGGAGGTCGGGCAAATGAAGAGATCGGCGGACGCAAACAGAAATAGTCAGTGATGGATAAAGGAGCCACCGAGGCACAAAACAACCAGCTGATCAGGAAAAATTTTAGGAAAAAGACTTTAGGAATCTGCCTGAACCAACAACATGTTTCCTTTATTAATTAAGTCAGTAGGTAGCAACAGGTTTAATGGCTATAAATTAATTGTTGAATGAATCCATAATCAGTGCAAATATGTTAATTATTTTTTAAACAAAAGCTCATAAAAAGTCACACAGCAATGCAACTTTATCTCTTAATCCCAGAGTCACTGAGGGTCCTCATAAGTATATAAATACAGGTATATGTGAGTGACTGCGGGCACACGTGCGTCGTCTTTGTGTAGTAACTTCTCGCATGTCTGCAGACTGGTGAGCGAGGAAGGCAGCCTGGCAGACCTCACACTGCTCAGCGCCAGCTCCGTGGACGCGGTGCTGCTAAGACACGTGGAGGAGCAGAGGCAGGGGGAGCAGGGGGAGCAGGCGGAGCAGGCGGAGTGGGGGTCCGAGAAGGAGAAGGAGCAGGCCCTGGTGGTGGTGATGGACGACGCGGACTCGGCTGGCGAGAAGCCCAGGATCTTCTCCGACACGCGGCAGTCCAGCACCGACGAGAGCCACCACTGCAGCGCCAAGACGGAGCCGGAGCCGAGCACCGAGCAGAGCTCAGGTAAAGATGTGCCAAGGAGAGTATAACCCACCCAAGTAGCTATCACCGTTCTCCTCGTAAGAAGACAACTGGTAGGCAGTTTGATGAAATGACTGATCAAAATGCAACACTTTCGTTTATAGCAAATAATAGGATTTAAATTTAAATTGCACAACAGATCTAGAGGCTCAGCTTGCCTCCTCTCCATATTCATGCCCAACACTCGTAACAATTCACTCATCTTTATGATGAAGCAGATGGTAAATGCAGCCAGTCTGCAACAACAGAACAGTTTGTAATGTTTTGTATGATGAGTTTCTTCTTTATGATTTTTTTTTCTTGCACAAATAAAAGCAGGGAAATCTGGTGAACAAAGCAAACAATGAAGCACAGTGCGTTTTTTTGTATGAAAATGACTCATAGCGTAATTTCACAGAAGTCCTGAAAGTAGACAAAGAGAACCCAATCAAACAAATGAAAGAGAAGTATTATACTTGTGCATTTATTTGCAGATATGTGAAAATTCTTATCTATGAGTTGAAAACGTACCTGAACCCTTGTTTTAAATATCTCGAGTGACTCCTGATGGTGGATTCATGAAGTTACCCTGCAACCTTTGTAACCTCTCGGACTGTTTCATGTCTACTACTTTTGTAGTGATATTTGTTGGTCGACCACTCCTGTGGAGGGTAACCCTGGTCTTAATTCTCCTCCATTTGTGCACAATCTGTCTGACTGTTGATTTAAAACACTTAAGAGATAGTTTTGTAACCTTTTCCAGCCTGATGAGCGCCTCGGAAAGCTCCTTTGTCTGTGCCATCATACACTTCCAACAACATGCATCGTGAAGCTCAGACTGTGAGATGTTGTTTAACTAAACGTGGCACCGTACAACACCTTAGTTTCATTACATTGATAGGAAACACTTCTAAACAGATGGACTGTAATTCGGCCCCAAAATTGCAATCCAAGAGCTGCACTTACTTTTGCACCTCACTGATAAAATAAATGCCGTTACCGTTACCGACAGTTAAATGTGGTGCGTTACGTTGCGCCGTCAGCCAGCCACAAGAGCTGCGAAGGTGTTTTTTTTCCCTCTGGGTGGAGGGGTAGCCGCATAAGTGATGATGATTGGCTAAGGTAGGGTAAGATTTCATGGTAAGCCAATCAGCGGCAGGGCAGTGTTCAGTCGGGCGGGTGTTGTTTACACACAAACGCGCACATAGCAGTATCACACAAGTGAACGCAATAGTTACTTTCCCAGGTAACTAGTTAATTTATAGTGGAGTAATTCAGTTACTAACTCAGTTTTGGGGAAAAGTAACTAATAACTATAACTAATTACTTTTTAAAAGTAACGTGCCCGACACTGCTGATGTGTAATATTGGCTCATTTTCCTGAATAACCAAACACAAACATATAGTATCTCTGTATCGTTTGTTGGATTGGGTTCTCTTTGTCAAATTCTCTTTTTTATGCAGGAATATACGAAGTTCTGCGTTCGCAAAAACTTTCAAGCGCCACTGCGCATCGTATAAAAGGAGGTTGAAAGGTCACAGACTTTAAAAGCTTCCGCATCTTTGTGTAAGAGTTTGTGCGTGACGCTGAGTCTGTTGTTTCGCTCCAAACTATATAATAGCTTCCCACGCTGCTGGCCAATGTTTACTGCTCTCGCTGTGTTTGCAGCCGAGGCTCACATGTACAAGCAGCACTTGTAGTGTGGAGACTTTTTATTTAAGGTCTCTCTCTCTCATCCTGCAGCTCTTCACTCTTTGTGCGCTGGCCAAAGCTTTGTGCTGCTGCCCAAGTATCTGCTGTCTGCGCTCTCGCCAGCCATTAATCACTGCAAGAAAAGTTGTAAAAATCGGTTCTATTGCAGATTTTTTTTTCGGGGTTCGGCAGATTTATGTCCAGTTTTTTTGTTCTGACACAGCCCGTATCTCAAGTGCTCACTTTCACCCATTACATCTTCCTGCTGAAGCCAAATAAAGCTGCACCATTAGCATATTTACGCAGATTGCCAAGCTGGTCTTAAATTAAAATGTAGTTTATACACACAGAAAATAAAATAGGTGATAAAACACAACCCTGCAGCACCTCAGCGTTTATAATGAGCTGCGGGTTATATGAGCTATATGCTTTCTCAGAGTTTCTTATCCAAACAATGAGCCCTCTATTAAAACCTGAGATAATATGGTTTTTGTAAAAGCCCACGCCCACTGCCACACCGAGGCTGCAGATTTAATATCCGTGTCGAGAATATAAAACCAAATGTTAGGTCATCATTCTGGGCTAATTAAAGCGGCGGCGTGGAATTTGCTTGCCTGTTCATGTTTTAGGCATGTTTAGATCAATCAGGCCACGAAAAAAAAATACATAAACGAACCTTTAACGGCTTCAGAATACACGTGAAACACATGTTTGGCTTCGGCCGTGATTACTTTCTTGAGGTTAAAATGGAATTTATATTTAATATTCTCCTTTAAAATTAAATCACTCTTATGACGTTTGAATCCACCACAAAAATGACGAATTTCTTCTTCCAGTGTGTTTTCTGGCGGCATTTTTATATTTATTTTAATTTGATTGTACAAACCTTTTAAATCTTACAGAATAATTAATGATAATTGATGCTGTTTAGGAATTATTTTCTCATTTATCAGGCTAATAATGTCAATTCAGTTTTATTTTAAATATACACCGATCAGGCATAACATTATGACCACCTCCCTAATATTGTGTAGGTCTCCCTTGTGCCTCCAAAACAGTTGTGATTCTTCAGAGAATGGACATGGGTCTTCTGAGGGTGTCCTGTGGTGTCTGGCAACAGGATGTTGTTAGTGGGGGGGCCTTTGAGGGGAGGAGCCTCTGTAGATCATCCCACAGATACTTTAAACAGTTTGGGATCTAGTGAATTTGGAGGCCAGGTCAACACCTTGTGCTGTTCTTCATGTTCTTTTTTGTGTGTGTGTCTGTGTCAGGCTGCATCCTGCTGGGGATGGCTGCTGCCATCAACATTGTCATTGCTATGGGGTGGGGGTGTCTGGTCTGGTCTACGTGGGTGCTACATGTCTAAGTAACATCCACACCAATGAATGCCAGGTCCAAAAATTTCCTAGCAGAACACTGAGTTGTCACAAGACGGTCGATGTTATTTACTTCTCCTGTCAGTGGTTTTGATCTTACGCCTGATCGGTGTACAGCCTCAGTAGCAGTTCAAATATTCTCAAGACATTTTGCAGAGCCTGAAACCCTCAGACCAAGGATTAAGTCGTATGTGGGAAGTAAAAACTCCCTTTTAACCAGAAGAAACCAAGAGCATCTGTTTGAGGTCGGCCGGGTAGAGAGACGGAAAAAAAGGAGGAGGTGGATCAGAAGAGAAAGAAAGCAGAAAAAGAGAGAATCAGAAGCAAGCAGATAAATCCACACATGCGTCTGAATTTGGGAAACTTTTATCCATAAAATGTCTGCAAATACTTATATTTGAGTAATAACAACAACCAAGACGTTCCTGTTGATTTGTTGGACTAATAGATCAAAGTGACTCAACAGAATCAAGTTTATTGTCATATAAGACAAAGGAATCAGAAATAAATGCATGAATTTCTGTCATTTTTCTTAATAAATGTTTAGAATTACCATGTCCAAGTGTGTCTCTTGTTTCTTCTAGATACTGATTTTCAGATATTCAATTAATATATAATATCTGTTTGTTTTGTTTTTGCTATGCAACTACAATCTGACAAAACTTAGAACTTTACATTCACATTTTTAGAGTATATTTTCACCTAATGATTAATTCAGATTAAGAGCAGCTTGAAGGCAAATGACAGTGTCTGTATTTAACAACAACACTATGAAGACAGAGCCACATTATCAGCCTCTTGCAGCTTGACTTGATTGATTACCGCTGCGATTAAGACATGAAACCTGGAAACACTTTCCACTCGCGCCTCTTCAGACTTGTTGTTCTTCCGTTTCACCGTGTCTGGTCTTTGTCTCCTTTCCTTCAGATCTGAAGAGTAAATGGCACCTGGTGGTCGACCGTCTGACAGTGCTCTTCCTCAAGTTTCTGGAGTATTTCCACAAGCTGCAGCTGTTCATTTGGTGGTTGCTGGAGATCCACATTATCAAGATCGTGTCCTGCTACATTGTTCTGGTTTCTCTCAAGGAGGTACAAAAGCGGCGTCCGCTTGACGTTCACTGTTTGATTTTATTTGACGGGCCAGCTTTACAGTAGCTGGGTGTCACAGGTGGTAATGTCCAGATGGTCCCGCAAATTGCTTGGATTTTGAAGTATTTACAGTACCCACAAGAATCCTGCTGAAAGAAATCTGGACCACGGATTGCACACATGACATCAACAGTGCAAGAGAGGGCAAATCAGAATCAAAATATTAAACATTGTGTGCAGAAACTACAAATAAAATACATCACTGCACATTGTACCATTGAATGCCAGTAGGTCTGGAAATGCTGTCATGAAATTTAAAGGAAAACAAAACAAAAAGTGGTGTTTTCAATTAAGCCCGGATCATTTCTAAAGCCAAGAGAAACATTTCTAAAGCTACTTTTTTTTTTAATCCAGCATTTTCCATATCCATGTTTCCTTTCCAATTATCCCCCTCTCCCCTGCCTTTGTTGGCGCATGGCAGCACATCCTGGTGCTACTGATTCTCTGTGGTGATTATATTTTATCAGATCGATGAGTTACGAGACAGCTTGAATAACTTGGAACTGTCTACTGCGCCACAATCCAGCCAGAAAATACAGTAGTTTGAGGGTATTTCAAGAAGAGATCAAGTGGAGTGTGGGAAGTACTACTCTGAAGAGCGACGTTATCGTGGAGCTGAATCCCCGACAAGGAAGGGAGATAAGGGAGTCTAGACGATAGTGGTGATGGAGGTGTAGAGAAAGTTAGCAAGTGGATGGAGACGTGGAACAGTTAAGCGGATGGAGTTTCCTTTTAAAACCTTCGCTTAAGCCTCATCTAAAGTGAATTTGATGACTCTTACAGTTTTGAGATTAGTAAAAGATTGGTGTTTGGATCTGAATAAGCTCCTCAGTTCAAAACTTATTCAATTTTTTAACAAAAGCAAAAGAGATGCGAATGTCAGTGGAAACAGGCTTTACGTGAACATTCTTCTCTTGTCCTCACCGCCTGTATTGTGTATTGTGCAGGTGTCTTTGTTCAACTACGTGTTCCTGGCGTCCTGGGCCTTCGCGCTGCCCTACAGCAAGTACAGGCCCCTCGCCTCTAGCGTTTGCTCTGTCTGGACGTGTGTCGTCATCGTATGTAAAATGTTGTACCAGCTGCAGTCGATAAAACCCATAAACTACTCTCCGAACTGCACCATGGTAAATATATCAGCCAGTGCTTGTCCACTCAAGATGTGTACATTACGTGCTGTTATTTGGCGTTGTTTGCATCAGAGAGGTCAAACAACACTTAACTGTTTCTGTCCACAGCCAAACTACACAGATGAGAAGGCGGCTGACATGGGGATGTCTCTGCTGTATAACCGTTCTGTGGATCCAGCCAACTGGGTGGGGATGCACAAGGCTGATGACCTGCTGGGCTACCTCAGGGTGAGGAAATGTTCATAGCCTCAAAGAGTTCTCTACACACAGGGAAGAACAAATAGTCAAGTTCTGAACATGAAAGCACCCTAGTGAGTTATTTATTATTATTACACCAATCAGCCACTACATTAAAACCACTGACAGGAGAAGTAAATAACATCGACCATGTTGTGACAACTCAATGTTCTGCTGGGAAACTTTTGGACCTGACATTTATGTGGATGTTACTTAGACATGTTGCACCCATCTAGACCAGACCAGACACCCCCACCCCATAGCAATGACACTCCTCTAGCAGGATGCAGCCTGACACAGGCACACACACAAAAACACTTTGGGAACAACTCAAAATAAAAAACAGCACAAGGTGATCCCAAACTGATCAAGTATCTGTGGGATACAAATACAGAGGCCCCTCCCCTCCATAGGACCCAAAGGCCCCCCACTAACAACACCACAGAACACCCTCAGAAGGCCCATGCCCATTCTCTGATGAGTCACAACTGTTTTGAGGCACAATCTTAAGAAGGAGGTCATAATGTTATGCCTGATCTGTGTTTATTCAAACCAAAAATGTCCCTCATAAGCTGCCAGAATTGTGATATCTTCAAGCAGAACGCTGGCATTCCCTATTTTTCTTTCTTCCAACGAATCCCATGAAAAGTTCACAGTGACTCCTCTGTTTATTTAAAGGGGTCCTCAGTCTTAAACGTGTCTCTCTCCGTCTGTGCAGAACAACCTCCTGATGCTGGCTCTGTTAGCATTTGAGGTGACCATCTACCGCCACCAGACATACTTCAGACTGAGAAACAAACTGTCTCCTCCCGCCGCCAGAATCATCTTCCACAACATCACACGGCAGCACCTGGACATCGGCATCGTCTGTTTCATCAAATACTTCATCAACTACTTCTTCTACAAGTTTGGACTCGAGGTATGAATGAATATTTCAAAATGTATTCTTGTCTGGAAACTGTAGGGCATGCGCTCCATCTCCTCTTGTGTTTTTTCCGCTCAGACGTGCCTGCTGCTGGTGGTCAACGTCATCGGGCAGCGGATGGACTTCTACGCCATGCTCCACGCCTTCGCCTTGATAGCGGTCATGTCTAGGCGGAGGAGGAAAGCCATCGCTGAGATCTGGCCCAAGTACTGCTGCTTCCTGGCCTGCATGCTCACTTTCCAGTACTTCATCTGCATCGGGATCCCACCTGCGGCTTGTAAAGGTTTGTGTGGTCAAATGGGTCAACAATTAGACGGTGAAAAGCCAGGCTGTAGACAACTCCTGACATGCACCAGTGAATGCAATGAAAATCTTCACACGTGCATGCAAATACTGTTCTGAATCCAATGTATGGGGCATTTGGATTGGACAAAATCCTCGCCTGTGTAAAACTTCAGTATCTTGGTCCAGAGATATACTGAGTCCTTGAATCATTGTAAAATAATTACACAAAACTCTTCTTTTTGGTTTTGTTTCCCGTGTTATTTGTTGCCACGTCAAGGCTTTTATTACCAGCCCCGTCCTTTTACAATTTCTCCACAAATAAACCGGGCCTTTTTTTATTTTTTTATTAGACTTACTCTGTGTCTAATGTCTAATGTCTTCTTTTCAGATTATCCCTGGAGGTTTCTCAGCTCCACCACAGACTCCAACGTGATCAAGTGGCTCTATATTCCAGATTTCCGCACCCGCCCTGATCCGTGGTTCCTCCTCTGTGTGTTTCTCAAATTAGTTTACATCAGTGCAGCGAGGCATCATGCTCTATAATGTCGTCACATATTTGTACATGTAGAATCTTAATATGTAAATGAATTAAAGTAAATGTAGTGGATTACTGAAATACTCCTCTCCTCATCTCCTCTCCTCTCCTAGACGACTTCATGTTGCTGCTCTGTGCCTCTCTCCAGAGGCAGGTCTTTGAGGATGAGAACAAGGCGGCAGTGCGCCTCATGGCCGGTGACAACGTGGAGATCTGCAGAGACCTGGACGCAGCCTCCTTCAGCGTCCACAACCCTGTCCCCGACTTCATCCACTGCAGGTAGAACAGCGAACGCCGACTCCTTGCTTCCTTCACACTGATGCAGCAAACTTATCCCATTTTCCATTTGATTCGATTTAAAAAAAAAGAAAAAAAAAAAGTTGCCATAATTTTGGAGCCGTTGTTTTGCTCAGCCGCCATAAACCCGGGACAACACGCTAAAATGGAACGGAAGTGGAGCAGCCTATAATTGACGCTTGATGATGTTGGACGCCAACAATAAAGTCATAACTGAAATGTGCACCGCACAAGTGCAGCCATTAAAATATGTAAATATAGATTCAATACTTCAAAGATTTTATAGTCAGATTAATTTGCAGGATTTCACAACGAAGAATTACCCTTTTGTTTCATGTCTCCGTTTTAATTTCCTGTCTTTATCTCTATTGTGCTGTCATATAAAACCAAAATGCCTTTTATCTTTGACATTAAATATATGCGGTGGGCGCCGCTGTGTCTATCAGCATTAAACTCCAATTGCCTCCAGTAAATTGGCATCTTAAATGGTTACGGCCCATCTATGTGCCAGTGTGTATTTGAAAAAGGATGAGATTGTTCGTATTGTAAACGCGGTCGTAAATAGTGTAACCGGACTTCCAGCAGCCATGTAAGTGGTTGTAAACACTTTAAACTGGTAATGATCAGAAATAATGAAAATACTTTTTGCCTTTTCATGTGTTTCTCTGTTGTTTTTAGTGTCCGCAATGTGTTTGAATAACAGGATAAATACCCAGAATGCAGTGCAGTCTTAGATTTGATTATTTTTTATGTCAAACAAAGATATATTTTGTTAAAAAAAGGTGCAAAGATTCGATGTAGAGCTTTAAAATTCGCTGCAGGGATAGAAAAGCGCAGCGGGAAACAAATAGTCGCACATTCGACTCCCACATCCCACACTTTCCTCATAAATTCACATTTAAAAAACTTAACTTGGATGTTTCTCCTCGATTTCAGCAACGAACCTTGAAGTATTTTCTGTCTTCTAGAGCCGATGTGCTCAAGAGGATTAGTCAGTGGAAAACGGTTGTTGTATTTGGCTGCTAAACGTGTAACTGTAGACATCAGAGGTGGGTTTGTGCTGAATAAGAACACACTCGCTCAGCAAATCCCTTATAAATAAAGGTTAGAGTAACTGACAGGCGACTAATTCAGCTATCCAGTAGCTTGGATGTTACTGAGTAGCTGCTGTATACATAATTTAGAATTTGGATCTACACTTTGGATACTGACTCTGCACATTAAAGTGTAGAGCACTGAAGATTTCGTGAGAGGCAGGAGAACGGAAAGCGGCGAGTTAGAAAGGCAGCGAGAGCATCCTGACCTGTCCACAGTCATTGATTATGTGCTCTTCACATTCCACTGTTTTGATGCTCAAAGTGGACAAGTCTTTTATTAACGCACTCTGTGTCCATCAACAAGCGCTAGTAGAGAGAGAGAGAAAGAGAGAGATGGAGCTGTACAGCCCGTCTGTCCACGCCACAGCAGCTCTGCACTTATTCCATCGTTTCCCTCCAGGATCGAATTACGGATACGGGGTGGGGGAGAAATCCATAATCCACAAAAACACTCTGTCCGTCACTCAGACGCTTTTGCCCTGTACTCTAACTCAATAAATAGCTTTTAAGTATGGAAAAGGTATTTTCACCCCCTGATGAAGAAGGACACTCACTCAGCTGTTCCGGACCGTCGTCCAAACCCACTTCATCAGAGCCGCTTCCCTAAACAGTGCAGCTCTTGTTGTGCATCGAATTAATGGATGTTGCGTCCCGTGTTTCCACTGCCGCGTCCACGCACACGCTTTTAGCACGTTAGGCACTCAGGACACGCTCAAGGTACACCTGTGCTGAGCAACGGGGTCGGGTTACAGCTCTTGTTCCCATCCATTGATCAGACTCTTTACTGGTGGCCTGACGCCGGAGTGTGATTGATGTGTGGATTATGCGCACGGCAACAGAACGAACTGAAATGTTGTTTTTGCTCTTACTGTGTGGCGAACATGCAGCCTCAGCCGGATGAGCAGTTGGCTGGCGTCCATGATTTCTACTTCCAGCGTCATGAGACTTAAAACTCGTGAACTTTGTCCATCTCCAGAGTTTCCCGTTGCTGGAGTGCCTCATTGAGCAAAATCCTATGCAGACATGTACATCTGTCTCTCTCCACTAAATTAGGGATCAAAGTTTTCCATTAACCAATTGGACCTTCGCACCGTGCATACAGATGATCCCCAAAATGTGCCACTTACCAAAACAGGCCTCTTCTAGAACCTCCCTCCATCACCGTCTTGTTATAGGGTAATGTTGTTCCATATTCATTTATTCTGACCCAGTAATTTGGTCCAATTCTTACATCTCTGTAGTAAACTTGGACGCTTTTGCTCTGTAATGAGACAAAAAATTATACAAATAGGAATAGAGGTTTGAGAAAGAGGTGCTGAGTAAAAGGATGAAACTAAAATGTATAATTGCAGTCGTAAACTTCAGGAAGGTGCAAAACTGCCACAAAAATGACCACTGCTGACGCTCCAGTGTCAAGAAAATCTATCATGAACTTATTGAAGCGCTTCACAAATTAATTATATGGCGTTTAAACTTGTTTACAGCCCGCTACAGGGTTTTGCCGTGTGGGAGTAATGCGTGAAGGTGGTTAAACCATGCTGTTCTGCTGATTCAGTGTATATACAGACCAGCGGATGTCGTACATCTTGGGTGTTCACGCTCTCTTCCTCTCTAGGTCCTACCTGGACATGCTGAAGGTCATCATGTTCAGCTACCTGTTCTGGTTCGTCCTCACCATCATCTTCATCACCGGAACCACGCGTATCAGCGTCTTCTGTATGGGTTACCTGGTGGCCTGCTTCTACTTCCTGCTCTTCGGGGGCAACCTGCTGCTGAAGCCGATCAAGAAGATCCTCCACTACTGGGACTTCCTGATCGCCTACAACATCTTTGTGATCACCATGAAGAACATTTTGTCTGTGAGAAACTAGCACTGATATCTATATTTTATATCTTTTGTTTCCGTTTATTTTGGTAGTCACACTTTAAACCTGAATATTTAAAATATTTAATGAAGTATTTTGTTCGTAGGTCCTGGCTTGTGGCTACATCAACTCCCTGATTAAGAAGCAGTGCTGGTTAATCCAGTTGTTCAGCCTGGCGTGCACCATCAAAGGATATGAAATAAATACAGACCAGAAACACAGACGTGAGTGGACTTTAATTTTATTTTACTATTTTATTTTTACCATATATTTCTCTTTGCCTAAGTAAGAACTCAAATCCACTATTTTTGCTTCGTCTGAGAGGCAGCGAAATTGTGATCTTCTGCTGCAGGTTGTGTGTGTCCGGGAGCTCCTTTTCCCCAGAAACTGAAATTAAACCCACACCCTTGTTTATTTGTGTTGTTTCAGGCCAATTAAGTTCAGCGTGCTCCTTAGCTGAGTCCCACAGGGAAAATGATTTACTGTGAAAAGAAAACCTGCTGCAACAATACTCAGTGCAGGGTTTATTCATAATCAGAAAATAAAATCCTCGAGAGTCTGTGCAGTTAACACTTGCAAATGTCCTAATTTTCACCTGCCGTTAGAAGTAAACACTGTCAGACTGACTATTTTAGGTCATCATAATGCTAACATCAACAAAGGAGCTGAATCAATTTATTCCTATTGAGTATGCTGCTCAGATTGCATATTATTGTTATTAGGTTGGCTTGTAATTTGCAGTTTAATTTCATGGACTTTATTCGACAGAATAGCATTTTTACGGCTGCTTTGTTTATATCCCAGCTGTCGAGGAGTATTGCGAGCTTCCCAGCAACGAGGCCGGGATCATCTGGGACAGCATCTGCTTCGCCTTCCTGCTGCTGCAGAGACGTGTCTTCATGAGCTACTACTTTCTCCACGTGGTGGCAGATATCAGGGCGTCGCAGATTCTCGCCTCCAGGTACTCGACTGGGCCAGAAAGCTGCATGCAAACTTTTTAAAAGGGAACTACTGTTTTTTAAAACCTGGACCTTATTTCTGGCATAAAATACGATCGTTTACTCACCCATATAACATTGGTGTCATATGCAGTCGTTCGGGACATAATTAGATCAGTGTTTATCCTTATAGTGGGAGTGAATGGGGCACCAAAACGCAGCCTCTAAATAACACATTATCTGCCACGAAACTCGTTCATTTCACCAATATTTTGTTATAATAAGCTAGTGCTATTCCCCGTTGAGTCCGGAGTTACCTGTTATCATCATCCGGGGTCCGTAGATTGACCTACAGACCCCGAGTTTCGGTGCCCCAGTCACTCCCACTGTATGGATTTACACAAAAGTTGTATGGGTGAGTAAACGATTGTATTTTATGCCAGAAATAAGGTCCAGGTTGTAAAAAACAGTAGTTCCCCTTTAAGTTTATACAATGTATAAACTGTTCGGCATCAAACTGGAGTTTGTATTTAATAAGGGAGGGTAGGACTGTATAGTATAGGAAACGTCCCAGGTCTAGACTTAGATTTAGAAAAAGATAATGCTGGGGCTGTCAATGAGATGAGGAGAGGATTCTGATGAGGTCAAGGTCAACTTGTGTCCTGGATGTGAAGACTAGAGGTGAATGGGGTGGAGGAAGGTCAAAGGTCAAAGAGGTTTTTATTGTAATTTCTGCCGTATATAGCAGGTGCGGTATATAGTGAGATGAGACGACGTTCCTCCAAGAACATAGGACCGAGTAAAGTACAAGGGACTGAGCATGAAGTGTGTGTGTGTGTGTACAAGCTTATGCAGACGATACAAAACAGTACAAACAGTGCAGACAGTGCAGACAAACAGTGCCAGCAGAGACGGTGCAAAGACAAACAATACAATACAGACAGTGCAAAACACTTGAGAGACAATGCACCTATAAAAAAGACACTACACAAAACAGAGTGCAGTGCTGACTAATCAGCAGACTAGCAGAGTATGAGTATAGGTCATAATATGATTGTGACTGTGAGTGTTAAGATTTCTCTGGTTTGAGTTATAGTAGGTTATATTCAGACAGAAAAGCTTTGATAACTCTACTCAGTGACACTGAGATGATCTTTACTACACGGTGTGTTTCAGAGGGGCAGAGCTCTTCCAGGCCACTATAGTGAAGGCGGTGAGAGCCAGACTGGAGGAGGAGCACAAATCTGTGGAGCAGCTGAAGAGACAGTGAGACCCCAAATGTTTAACCTTCATGTTATCTTCATCTGACTTCATCTGTGTGTGTATCTGTGCAGGACCTTTTAATCCGACACGTTTCCTTTTTAAAACAGATCATGTCACACATTATGATACAATTCTGCAGGAGCCGTGGTCTCGATTAGAGTTAAAACAGCAAATTTATACGTGACTTCTCCAGGACAGAGGCTTAAACATTGCGTGTGCACAGAAACAGTGATATTTTTAGGATTGTTATTGATCACAGAATTGTTTTCATCTGCATTTCTGCCACTGAGATTTATTTTATTTCCAAGCAGCCCATTAGTTGATATGACTGGATGATTTATATTCAGTATTTTTTCCTAATTTCATTCTCAGTAAATCACATGAAAAGATCATAACCAACAAGGTTGTGAGTTCATCTCTAGATAGTTCCTGCCTTTTCTGTGGCTGTGAGTGTTTTAGCTCCTTGTTAAAAACAGGAGAAATTAGCTCATCCACTGCGTTTTTATGCCTGCAGCAACAGACAGAGGTGTTATGTTTTCTGTTGATCTGCCTCGAGGGAGTTTCTTCAGATTTGGCACAAACATTGACATGGACTCAGGGATTAAGTTTGGGATTAACCCTTTATAGGGCACTCATTGAAATACTTGGAAATTGCAACCCTAGAGTGTTATTGTAGGGCGTAAGAAACCTTATTTTTTTACTACTCAATATTCATAGAGAAAATCAACAAGTTACCATATATGGTTCCTTGCCCTTAAGTGGTACACAGATGGAAACATTAATTTAGACCATTAGGACATAAGTGCTGATTCAGGCACTTGTCAACATCCACATTATCACATTAGACAACATTAGGACACTTCTTCTTCTTCCTGGTGCCTAATGAAGCAGCTATGAACAGCGTTCATGCAGAGGTGGACCTTTCAGACCACATTTGACCTGAGAATGCTGTCTTGACCGTTAGTGGGTGAAAACCACATGCTTCTCAAGGCACAGGGACGTAATTAAATATGTGTGCTGAAGTTACCAAATATGGTTCCTTGCCCCATAAACAGGTCAAGCATCAAGGTCACTGAGACCTCAGGCGATAATTTTAACTCTTGAACGCGATGCCTCTGAAACACCTTGTGGGAATTTCTTGAAAATTTGGCTCAAATGTTTTGACTTTGACTAAAGTATGAACTTAAATTTGGCAGGTGAGGTCAGTGCAGTACTAATTAACTGGGGCGGCAAGAAGGTTTTGGGTTCAAATCCATCGGCCAGCTGAGGCCTTTCTGTGTTGAGTTTGCATGTTCTCCCTGTGTCTGCGTGGGTTCTCTCCGGGTACTCCGGGTTCCTCCCACCATCCAAAGACTTGCATGCTAGGTTAATTGGTGATTCTAAATTAACCCTGTGATAGACTGAAGACCTGCCCAGGGTGTACCCCACCTATCGCCCAGTCCCGCGACAAGCGGTTACGGAAAATGAATGAATGAATACCTCATGAACTCATTTAAGGAATTCCCCCAGATAGTGATGTTACTAAACAACTCTAAAATAAGAATAAAACAAAAAATGCACCCTGATTATTACAAAATTGAATTCAAATGTCTAATAGATGATGGAAAGACATGGATCTAAAGCTGCAACTTGACTGGATGTTGGAGCTCTAGTGGGAATTTACAGCAGCAGCAGCAGTACATCATACCATACATTGGACTAAATCAAAAATAATTGACAGTGTGTGCTTATCTTAATTAATGATGCACACAATAATTAACACTGATGTGCTTTCAAAGGTTTTTAAGCTCACTGGCCTCTTTCTGTACCTGCACTTGTTGGTCAACTCATTGTTGGTGTTTTTTTATGGGATTTTCTGAGAATAAATTAATTCAGAATGTCACTAGGTTATGATTCAGACTAAAGCAGTATAGTTACATCCTTCATTGAGTCTCAGTTGTCCATTATTCCTCAAACTAGATTCAGAAAAACTGGATTAAAAGCATCTCCTGGGTCGGTCTGTTCTGTTTCCTGGAAGCCTGCTCTTAGTACCACATTAAAGACAATGTATTTCCACCACTTATAATTTCCTTAGGAGTCACTCATGAGCTCTGAAAATATCCCCTCGCCCTCTCTAATGAACAGTACCATAACACTAATTTCCATATGAAGCCCAGGAGATGTTTATAGTCGGCCTGTTGTGACGATCCTCTGCGTCTATACTTCCTGTCTCTTCACCGTCTCTCTGATCTAATCAGGATGGAGCGCATTAAGGTGAGGCAGCAAAAGTTTAAGAGGGGCAAGGAGAAGCTGCTGACCCGGGCGCAGGAGTCTGGAGACGGACAGACGGCCGTCCAGGAGGAGGAGGAGGATGATGATGATGGTATGGTGCAGCCTGCCGGGGCCTCTCACTGTGGACTCCATGTTTAAAAAGTTGGTGTAGAAGTAGCATTGATAGTAGAGCTCAAAGAAGGTGGGCGTGAGTGTGTGTCATGCTAAATCTATAAACTGTTTTGTGTAATAATATATTCTCCATGAGCTTTAAGAGCAGCCTGGTGCAGTGAAACATTCCTTGAAGTTTGCATTTTCTTATGAAATGTTGCATTGATGTATTTGTGAAATTTTAGGAGCACAGCGAACGAAAGCCAAGACCAAAAAAAAGCAGTGGTGGAGGCCGTGGGTTGACCATGCTTCCAGTAGGTTGACCCCCCCACAATCCTCTTTTTTCTCTTCCTCCACTCTGATCGGCCCTTGTGTCCTTGACCAGAACGCCGAGGATTCCCCTACTGTCCCAGGGCTCTGAAGGCACCAAAGCTCCAGACTTTAATCCTTTTCCGTCTTTATTTGAGGGCCCTTGTTACCTGACTTTACTCCGACTCTAGTTTTTTTTTTTTAAAAGATGAGCCATAAAACAGCATCGGCGTCTGTGCCGGCGCAGAGCAGGGTTGCCTTAAATAGACACGAAGAAAGAGAAAATGACTAACGGCTGGAGGTTCGGACTTGACGTTGTTTAAAACTTCACCCCTGGTCTCACCTTAAGAGCCCACAGTAGCGAATCGCTCTGTTGTGAAACATTTTCATGCAAAGATATGAAGTCGACTCGCCTTTATTCTCAGTACTGGAGTAAAGGAGGAAGGGTTTGTTCATTCTTTGCCCGTAGACATGATCACCAAACAGGTGTCGACCAAAAATAAATAAAAATCGATTGAAGTAGTGATGAAATTGTTAAAAAAAATCACAGGCTTTGCTGTGGAGATTGAACACACGAGCATGCCTCTGAGTCAACGCAGCAGCAGCAGCGGTGTGGCCTGTTTGGTTTGAACTCATGTCTCATATTCCACCCCCACGTGACATTTTCAAATCATTTCTCCATTTTATCTCTTTGTCATTTGATGTCTCATCTCCATTTTCCCAGCATCCTCCCCTCGTCTCCTGCCCACTGTGGTTCTGTTCAAGGACATAAGTCAGCCTTGTCTATCCCATTGCTTCTAACACTGTAGACTGGAGTCACTTAGCTGGAGTAGCTTGAAGGCGACTGTTCGAGCTGAAATAGGAGTCCCTGACGGACTTCATTGTGCCTTGTGCTCGCAGATAGCTTCACTTTAACGTTTTAGATTTAGAGCTGTGTGTTCTCTGTGTTTTCTGTTTCATCCTGTTTACGTACTGACTAACTGTAGACACGTTTAGACGTTTGATGTATATTGGTTTAAATAGAGTTTAATGGTAAGTGGTGATTTTCCTACTTGTCTCCTCTGATTCTTGCTTTAATGTCACGACAACAGCTCGGCTTCTGCTCGACTGAGTGTAACACTTTTACCTTCTGCCCTCAGTGGTTAGAAGCGGAGACTATTACTTGTTTGAAACTGACAGCGAGGAGGAAGAAGAGGAGGAGGAGAAAAAAGACGAGGAGCCGCCAAAGAAGTCGGCATTTCAGGTGGAATGTTTTTTTTTTTTTACTTTCACTCGGTTGGAAGCTTTTTGAAAGTGACTCATTCAGATGAGAGAGGAGGGAGGGGGGGGAAGTATTTTAGGATATTTTTTTGTTTTGCGGGACTCTCAGTAATATCAGTTGTAAGAATTTTTCCGCATGAAACAAGACGCATTGCTTTTAAAATATAAAGCACAAACAGCGGCACTTTTTTCTCTCACTTTTGACAAGTCGGTAAATGTTATGTCTACCTTTGGTTGTGAAGACTCAACAGAATAACACTTCGCACGCTAACACAGTGCACGGCACTTCACTTGAGCACATTCTATTTTACGCCGTAACCACAACTGCAGACTGTTTCTCCGTCTGACCTGTTGCTCAACCCGTCTCCAAAATCCTCTGATGTCTAAAAACTAAACAGTAACTGCACATGAGGTAGTTTTACTTTCCCGGCACTAATTAATCTAGATTTGTTGGGTTGAATATAATAATTTGTGCTTTCTCTACAGCCTCCTAACACATTAACCCTCTCTTGTTTCTAACAATTTGAATTTGTTTTCTACTAATCCCCTCACGCTCTGTTTCCTCTCTCTCGCTCTTTCTCTCTCTTTCTCTTTTTAGCGAGCGATTGGGAAGTTTGTCTCTGCTCTTCTGGCTTTACCCAGGTCTATTATTAAGCTGCCTAAAACTGTCCTGCAGTATGTAGTCAAGGCAGGCAAGGTACTCACCGCCATCTAACACAGCTTGCTTTCTGTCTGAATATCTGCCAGCTCAAATAATAAAACACAGCAGCCAACGGCCTTTCTAGCTCATGACTGATGAGCACGTTGTAAACTATTAAATGTGTTTATCGGTGTGTTTCTGGATTGGGAACGCTGCATATCGTTGTCTGTCGGATCTGCCTGTGTTTTGCATGCTTTATTGGGGCAAATGGGGAAGTGCTCTCGTGGGTTTCTGATATATTTGTTTGCTTTTAATCGATTCTACTGGTGTTTACGCGCGTTTCAACGTATTAAACTTAATCAGCTACGTCCATAAATGGATTTTCTACCACTGACCACTGACAGTCAGCCTCCGCATGCAATCTGTTTCAAATAATAATGGTTATATTCAGCTGATAATACGTAAGAAAATAAATCTCCAACATGTGCTTAAGTCACTCTGGATGAAAATGAAACAATGAGCACGCGGGCCTGTATGTTATCTGTTAAGTCAAGGCTCTTTGGAAAAACTTTTTATGTCTGCATTACAAATTTATATTTCTGTAAAAAAAAGAAAAGAAATTTGAGAGATTACTTGTGTCCTTCCATAAAAAATGCAAAAAGGTACCGCATCACAAATCAAAAAGAACAAATCACTCACATGTCACTGGTTTATTTAAAAAATATGTGTTTCAGCATGGAGAGTTCCTCAGACTCTTTTTTTTTTCGTGATCAATTCTTTATTGCGATAAAGACAAAATACAGCAATCAAACACCGAATTTTCGTTTTTTAACACCCTCTGTTGCCGGGTCAGATCTACAGGGGAGTCGTCATTAAGTAGGAGCAACAATGGTGAGAGTGGGACCCTAACTCCAAGTATGTCCCTTAAAGTATGACAAACTTTTTCCCAGAATTCTGCCACCCCTAGGCATTCCCAGTACATATACATAAAGGATCCCAGGACACCTAATGAACGAGATTTCCTCAGACTCTTAATACTATCAAACCAAATGGACTTAAAGATGACTTCAGGTTAGATCAGATTAAATTCATCTGTGTCGTGAGTGCTGGTACAGAGAAAATTAAATGCAGTTAGCATCCAACCAGAAGTTCAAAGAAGGTTTCATTAAGACGTTAAATGTTATCTAGTGACTGTACGTAGCCGTGGGAAATTCACGTTGTGACTTCCTCACTTGTGGTTGGTTCATATAACCAGAGTCACAGGATCATGAAAGTGATTGGTTCCAAGTTAAATGGCTTCAACTCTAAGATGTGTATTAACACTGCTCTCGTGTTTATCACTGCACTAGTCCCGTACACTTCTAACATGCTTGGTGCCAAGATGCACAAGCAATATCTTGTGCTACCTTTTTCACATTTTTTGTAAATGCACTTATTTTTGGTTTCCACGCAAGATCATATTGTTGAAGCACAACCTCCCTTTTACTTCTGCTACTGCTTGTGTCGTGTTTGAAGCTTTTGCATGCTGATTTTAAAACCAATAAACATAATATAATTCAAAACACACTTCATTTTACTGAGACTAAACCGCTCATGTTCTCTGTTGTCCAGTTCCTTTACCACGCCTGGATCAAAGACCCCAAAGCTGCTCTGAAGGCACGCAGCAAAGAGAAACGCAAATTTTGGAAGCGATACACCAAAGGAGTCAGACACAGGAAGAGCAAGAAAGATCGTAAGCAAGCAAAAAAATAATAATAATAACAATCAAATGAACAAATTAAATGTATTTATGACTTGAAATGGTGTTTTTATTGTACCACAGCGGGTCATGTGACCATAGATCTCGGGGAGCTGTCTGATGGGCAAGAAAAAGCGGAAGAGACCAAGAAGTCTGGTGGTCCAGGTTGGTCCCTCCTTAAGAAACACGCTTTATGAGATATTGTTGTGATTTTGATTTAAGTTTCTACCGTGATTTAAAATGTGTGCATGACACTAGACAAGAAACTGAGATTATTCCCATAATAATAATAATGTTTTCTGTGATTTAAGCTTCTGTGTTGCATGTTCTCCATCAGATAACATCATCAAGAGAGTGTTCAACATCATAAAGTTCACCTGGGTGCTCTGCCAGACGACCGTCGACAGCTTCACTAAGTGGATGAACGAGATGTGCAGGGAGTACATCGACATCTCCACTGTGTTGCGCTTGGAGCGCTGCATGCTGACTCGAGAGGTCAAAAAGGTACACGATGCTCCACGCTGACTTTCAAGAGTTTGTTTTTTTGTGATTACAAAGAACCGGTAAGTGATCGCCTCCGTCTATCAGGGCAACGTGCCGTCCAGAGAGAGCATCCACGTCTACTACCAGAAGGCCATGAGACTCAACATGTCCAGACAGGCCAGTTTGGATCAGCTGAGCGAAGACGGGTCGGTGTCGGGCTCCACCAGAGTCCGAAGGAGGCGAGGAGGCTACCGGATGGAGAGCCAGGACTCCACGGCCTCCAGAGACAGCATGTCCAGGTAGAGACAGAGTCTTGAGGTGGATCATAGTCGCAGGGCGTCTTCATAGCCTCAACTTTATGGAGCTTTTTTTCCCTGTTTGGTTGTAAATAAAAACATTTGTAGGTTAAGAAACTATAGGAGAAGCTTTGATAGTAGGGATACTTTAAATAAACAAAGCCTGACTGGACTGGTGTCTACACATACATTAGTTTGACCACTTTCCTTCCTCCAGATTCACATTTTTCAAACAAGTCGGGTAAAAAACTTAGTAAACAATGATATTAGTTATTCCCTAATGTACTTTACTCTTTTGAATATGTACCAGGAGCTACATATTAAAGAGAATGTTTTTCTTTATTGCCTCTTGTCGTAGCTAGGTATGTTTACAGTTTTTGGTTTTATTTGTCTGACATTTGAGGTGTAACACTTAACATTTTAAAATGTCAACAGCCTCGTCTCTGTCCACAAACTTTATGATCTGGATCTGCATACACCACGGCTGAAAAACAAAGTTAACAGTGTGTAGCATGGGTTAACCACGGTGACAGGGACACTAAAAGTTTCTCCGTCCACTGTTTTTAATGCACAAAAAACAAACCCAAAGAAGATGCATCGGGAATATACATATAAAAACAAAAGATTGAAGCGCTGAGGTGTTGATATATCAATAAAAGCAAAACAGACAGACGATATTTGACATAGCTGAAATGTGTGTGTTTTATTTATCACTCAACTGAAGACACTACATACTGTAAGTTAGCATCAGACACTTAACATGAGATCTGTGTGACGCAATAAAGCGTTCTTCAAAAAGTAAGCACAAATATACCATCTCCATCTTATTTTATCACATTTTTAAAGTCTGATTGAAACTCTTTCAATTCTATCATCTCATTTCCCTCTGTGTCTATGCTGCGCCTTTCTTCTGCAGTGATTTAAACACACCTAACAAGTGCAGGATTGCCCCCACCACCACCACCAAATGTTAACTGCGATGCACAAACTCTTATCAGGTTTAACTCAAATATTTGCATGTCGTTTCTGGAAAGTGATCACATTTATCCATTTAGCTAATTTCATTCATTTCCGTTTTTGGGAAGATGTAGAAACCAAAGAGTCAGACATGAGCGGCAAAAGCTTTCTGCATGATTAAACAGCCCTGGAGGTCAGGGAGGAAGCAGTTATGTTTTCTGCCATTAGAGCAAAACGACCCTTTAATGTGTGTCCGGCAGCCACTGAGAGAAGAGCTAAGTTGCGTCTTGTCATTATCTTCACACTTAGCCATTTCAGAGTCTTCGCTACATCTTTGGTTTTTATCTTCACGTGACAAGATGATTTTTAATGCAGAGGTTTGGTTACAGTCTGCGCAACGCAGAACATAGATCCCATCTCATCCATCTCACCGCTAATCATCAACCATCTGTCACTCTCACCACCTCTCAGTGCCTGCACTGCGGACACCAATCTGTTTTCTCGCCAATCCACCATGGAAGACATGGATGCAATGCCAGAGTCCATTCCCAGAACCAGCGAGCGCGCCCGGCCCAAGCTGCGTAAGATGTACAGCATGGATGTGCCCATGTCATCAATGGACAGCGGCAGCAGCTTCGTATCCAGGTGCCTGGCCACTGCATCCCCCATAAACATATCAGTGTCACTCACATTAGGAAAATCACTGCATCGCTTGATTCTTTCCTTTTCTTTCTTTAACTTCAGCCTTATCGTTTTATGACTTCTCAATCAGACTTTATCGCACCCTGTCAAAACCAAAGATAACGTTTCGTTTTTTCATTTATTAGTTTGAAATAAAGTGTCACCAATAAAAAGTTCTAGCTTTTTTTTGTTACATAGGGTTAGAACAAGCAATAATTATCTAGTTTCGGTTTTCTCCGAGGCAGAATTCAGCTTTATTTTGCAGCATTTGGTAACTTTAATTTAAAATCACGACTATAACTCCTCCTCTGGGATCCTCTAATAGGAGGCTGATTTTATTGAACTGATAATGAACATAAAACAGAGTTAATGTTCTATAAAATGTATAGGAGAAGTGATCCAACACTGTCCACTGATAAATGCCACTGATAGGGGGATTTAAGTGAATTTAATTAAGGTCAAATATGCCGCCATCTTTGTTTAGAGTGTTGTATAAAAAAAAATCAAATTCTACTTGGTTGGGTGGATTTTAAAAATCAAAAAGCCTTTTAAGTTTGGTGAGAGTTTTATTTATGCTGTTAAAAACTTGGAAACCACTTCAGTTTTGAGAAGTCTGGTTCCACAATTTTAGGATATATGGATAGATCTGAATGCAGGCTAACACTGAGTGATTTTTCTGTCCTCTGCAGTGAAGCGACCCAGTGCATGATGCTCTTCTCCAGGCAGGGCACTACGGACACCATAGAAGAAGTGGAGGACGAGCAGGATCAAGGGGAAGACAGGCAGCAGGGTCCCTGGGAGTCCCAACAGTCGGATGACAGTCGAGGAGCCGAGGCCGAGCTCTGGAGTGACGGAGAACCTAGGGAGAGAGAGGAGGAGGAAGGGCAGGAGGAATTGGGGGACGAGGAAGAACTGGAGGTTGAGGAGAAATTGGAGGATGAGGAAGAACTGGAGGTTGAGGAGAGATTGGAGGATGAGGAAGAACTGGAGGTTGAGGAGAGACTGGAGGATGAGGAAGAACTGGAGGTTGAGGAGAGACTGGAGGACGAGGAAGGACTGGAGGACGAGGAAGGACTGGAGGTTGAGGAGAGACTGGAGGACGAGGAAGGACTGGAGGTTGAGGAGAGACTGGAGGACGAGGAAGGACTGGAGGTTGAAGAGAGACTGGAGGACGAGGAAGGACTGGAGGTTGAGGAGAGACTGGAGGATGAGGAAGGACTGGAGGTTGAGGAGAGATTAGAGGACGAGGAGGGACTGGATGGTGAGGAGAGACTGGAGGATGAGGAGATATTGGAGGGAGCGGACGTACAAGAGAACCAGGAAAGAGACGAGGCTCCCTGGGAGTCCTTCGGCCCAGATGAGGGCCCCTCCTCGAGGCTGGAGGAGGCAGAGTTTGCCCGGTCAGCGCAGGAGAACGACTTCATCACAGAGAGTGAAGAGGGCGAAGGAGAGCAGGACTTCATGCAGACGGAGCCTCGCACGGCGATGCTCTTCACGCCTGACACGGACGCTTCCAAAACGTCCGACGCCGACGTGCCTCCCAGCTACAGCAAGGCGGTCAGCTTTGACCGTCTGGAAGTCAGCGATGACGAGAGCGACTCGTACAGGAAGAGGCGCATGCTCATGACCTCTGACAGCCGCTCAGACAGCAGGTCGGACATCATGTTGCCATCGATGACCACGGAGCTGACTGCCAGTGAACTGCTGCTCAGCAAGTAAGTCCAGAAAATTATATTAACACCTGGTTCCTCCTTAAAATTGTTTGTGCTGTTCGCTGGTCTGTGTATTTATCTTAATGGTATAGATGGAAAATGTTCAGTGAAATATCTGCCTCCCTCTTTCCGTCCAGGATGTTTTACGATGACGAACTGGAACAGTCGGATAAATTCTACCAAACCCAGCCCCTGATCCTCCAGCTGTGCTACGCCCTCTACAACATGCTGGTGGCGCACTCGGAGGTGGTGTGCTACCTGGTCATCATCATCAACCACATGGTGTCGGCCTCCTGCGTCACCCTGGTCCTTCCCATCACCATCTTCCTGTGGGCCATGCTGTCCGTGCCGCGGCCCAGCAAGCGCTACTGGATGACGGCCATCGTCTTCACCGAGGTACGAGTGGATGTCTCATTTGGGAACAAGCATCGGGTACAATTTCTTGCACTGATTTATCAATTTAATGCATAAAATGAGCATAAAGCATCGTTTTCCCTGCAGGTCACCATCGTCATCAAGTACTTCTTCCAGTTCGGCTTCTTCCCCTTCAACCAGAACAAGATCGATAAGAATAAACCATTTCACCCTCCCAACATCATCGGCGTGGAAAAGAAAGACGGCTACGTCCACTATGATCTGGTCCAGTTGCTGGCGCTCTTCTTCCACAGGTCCATCCTGAAGGTTTGTGCACAACATGTGAATATCCACGCTTATATGAGGAAAATAAGCCTGGGGATTTTACAAAGAGCCCAAACCAGCAATCAACATTGATGTAACCTAACTCAAGCGCCTATTGTGTCTGAAACCACAGATGAAAACAGGCAGTTTATTCTTGTTTGAGTAGCTTGTGCTGAAAAGTACGGTGCCCAGTTGGCAGAGCTGCTGTATTGGATTGTATTAGATTACACAGATGTTCCTAATAAAGTGAATTTAATTTATTTAAAGACAGACAAAATTAAATTCCTCTGCAGGATTTACAAATCTGAGAGGAGTCACATAGTGTTTTCAGTTAAGATTTATACTTTTTTATTGTATATCCAATAACTGGGCTAAAACAAAAGGAACTGGGCTTGTTTGACTTTCCTTAAAGGCGCAACATCATCTCTCATCCAAGTAGTTCTTCAGCTCTGAATGGCTTGTTGGGACTTTAGGTTTTTATAAGGAATATCTGTGGGTACCTGAAACTCACATGACAAGCCTCAGTAACGACCAGATACTCACCTGCAAGGAGGAATTTGTTTCGATCCTGTTTCTTTCCTCTGTCAGTTCACCTGTAGCCGACTCTCATTTCATTCGGGTTTTCTAGTGTCACGGTTTGTGGGACGAGGACGATCCCAAGGAGAGGAAAGAGGCCCCTCGTCAGAGCGAGTCCGAGGATGAGGGCAAAGACCAGGAGGAGAGCGAGAAGGAGTCCGAACCTGCGTCGTCGCTGATCAACGAGAGGAGAGGCTCCAATCACACCTTGAAGTCCATCAACTTCGGGACGTCCATAGACTCGGGACACGTCCAGGTTCACTTCCCGCAGCAGCAGACCTACCAGCGGCGCAAGAGCTCCAGCGGAGGCTCGCACATTTCTCATCCATCGATGCATTCTTCTGCAAGATCTAAGAGAGGTGACGGCACTTTTGCTATTTCCTGTTTGTGGTAATTGTCTGGTGAGGTATGTGAAAAGTCAAGATTTAAAAATGTTCCCTACAACAAAACAATGAAAGGAATGTAATATTCTTCCAACAATAACATTAAGTCCATAAACAGAGAGGTGTTTTTTGTGCTCTTTGTGAACTCTTGACTTGACCCTTGGATCAGCTCTGTGTTTGTGACTCTCCTGCTGCTTCTTCACGGTTCATTAACAGCTCAAAATGTAAATTGTTTCCACAGGAAGCACCGCTTCCCACAACAGCAGCCGTAAGGACGGCAGCGTGGCCAGCATCCAACAGAAGACCCGCAAAGAGATGATCATAAAGAAACTGAAGGAGCAACTCTACAAAGCAAAAGCTTTCATCATAAGGCGGTACGACGAAAGCGCCGTCGGTTCATAAAAGTTGAGACAGACGCGTTTAATGTGTCCTAAACTCCGCCCACAGCTGCTTTCTGGACAAAGTGTGTGAGACGTTATGATGAGAAGTGCGCTCAGCCAGTATTCTGGATGACTGATGTAAGATGCGCTGTGGAAAATCATACCAGCTAAAACCTTTCTAAATTTAGAGCTTTAATTACAGCATTCCCGTCAGACCGTTCAGTGTCATTTTTGTAAGTGCTGCAACGAACGATCCAAACATGATATTGATCTCAGTTTAATCACAATGGAATGAGTGGTTTCTGAGATATTACCCAAGCTTTTGTTTAGGATAGGCCCACTGGTTTTCAGACGAATAATACTAAATGTATTTTATGGACTGTTTTTGTTTTTATATGATTTTGGATCATTCTAAGATACAAACTACACCTATCGGCCACAACATTAAAACCAGTGGCAGGAGAAGTAAATAACATCGACCATCTTGTGACAATTCAGTGTTCTGCTAGGAAACTTTTGGACCTGACATTCATGTGGATGTTACTTAGACATGTAGCACCCACCTAGACCAGACCAGACACCCCCACCCCATAGCAATGACACCCTTGATGGCAGCAGCCATCAACAGCAGGATGCAGCCTGACACAGACACACACACAAAAACGCTTTAGGAACAATTAAAAAAAACATGAACAACAGCACAAGGTGTTGACCTGGCCTCCAAATTCACTAGATCCCAAACTGATCAAGTATCTGTGGGATGATCCACAGAGGACTCTCCCCTCAGAAGGCCCATGTCCATTCTCTGATAAGTCACAACTGTTTTGGAGGCACAATATTAGGAAGGTGGTCATAATATTATGCCTGATCAGTGTATATCTGAATAAACCTTTATCAGTGCTTAAAACAAAAGCTTGACTCCGGGTACGCTACAGTTAATGAGACGTGTTCCCATATTGGTCCTGGACCTGATTCACGTCTAACATCTGTTCTGCTCTTCGCAGGTTTATGGAGATCTATCTTCCCATCAGACAGTTCTTCTATAACTTGATCCATCCAGAGTACAGTGCAGTCACAGACGTCTACGTTCTGATGTTCCTCGCTGACACAGTCGACTTCATCATCATCGTGTTTGGATTCTGGGCGTTTGGTGTAAGTTTAGAACAAAGATACGACCGTTTTTACCGAAACATAACATGAGCTGAAAAAAGTTTCTGTGCACTTTAGAAACACTCGGCGGCGGACATCACTTCATCCCTGTCAGAGGATCAGGTGCCGGGGCCCTTCCTGGTCATGGTCCTGATCCAGTTTGGCACCATGGTGGTGGATCGGGCCCTCTACCTCAGAAAGTCTGTCATGGGCAAGGTCATCTTCCAGGTCATCCTGGTCTTTGGTATCCACTTCTGGATGTTCTTTATCCTGCCAGCCGTCACAGAAAAGTACGAATCATATTAGATATCATTAGCAGCTTTCTAATCCTCTTGTTTTCATCCATTCTCTCTGGTTAGATTAAAGATATGCCTCTGAAAGCTCCTCTCCATATCTGTTGAAAGAAGATCTGCTAATGAGGAAATCAAATTAAAAAAAACAAAACATTTACATTACATTTCTGTCTTTCCTCTCTTCCTCTTTCAGGCGCTTCAGCGAGAACACAGTCGCCCAGATGTGGTATTTTGTCAAGTGCATCTACTTTGGTCTGTCGGCCTATCAGATCCGCTGCGGTTATCCCACCCGCGTCCTGGGAAACTTCCTCACGAAGAGCTACAATTATGTCAACCTCTTCCTGTTCCAAGGGTGAGTTACGCCGGGGGAAACTTTCATTTCTTCCAGCTGGACAAACAGATCCAAGGTCGTGGTCGTGTCGAGGTGTCAGCTCGCTGCTTCTGCAGAAGTGGAAGATTACAGCTGGGGTGCTTCAGAGTAAATGGAAAATAAATATAAGGTGTATGTGAAAGGGGATCGCAGTTTTATTCTTTAGACGTCTTTATCATGGTATACCGTAATCTGATTAAAGTATATACTTAAAGGCGAACTACTGTTTTTTATAACCTGGACCTTATTTCTGGCATAAAATACGATCGTTTACTCACCCATATAACTTTTGTGTAATTCGTATTCCTTCGGGAGATAATTAGATCTACGTATGTCCATATAGTGGGAGTGACTGGGGTACCGAAACGCAGCCTCTGAATAACGCATTATCTGCCGCAAAACTCGTTCATTTCACCAATATTTTGTTATCGTACGCTAGTGCTATTCCCCGCTAGCTAGTGCTAGTCGGGAGTTAACTGTTGTCATCATCCGGGGTCTGGAGATTGACCTACAGACCCCGGGTGATGTCTTCTGACATGGATGATGTCATCTTTAAGCGCCTGCTAGTTTTTTTGCAACATGGCTGAATATTTTTCCGACTCAATCTACAGACCCCAGATGATGATAACAGGTAACTCCGGACTCAACGGAGAATAGCACTAGTGTACAATAACAAAATATTGGTGAAATTAACGAGTCTCAAGGCTGCGTTTCGGTGCCCCAGTCACTCCCACTGTATGGATATACGCTGATCTAATTATCTCCCGAAGGAATACGAATTACACAAAAGTTATATGGGTGAGTAAACGACCGTATTTTATGCAAGAAATAAGGTCCAGGTTGTAAAAAACAGTAGTTCCCCTTTAAGTGAATTAGATTTATTCTATATACGGGGTAATCTTGCATAATCAAACTGTTATTTTCAGACAGTTTACTTTCTCCAGACCATTGGTAATGTTGATACCATGCAAGAAGGAATGTCATGCAAAATTAATATAAAAAATTGCAATAGGTGACCAATATTGAGATTTTTGAATAAATGACTAAAACAAAACAAAAACTAAACAGTCAAATAGAAATGACCAAAAACCTGTAGTCTTAGCCATCACTAACCAAAATTAAATTCCTGAGCTGAATTTTCAAAGTAAGCACGTTGAATATCTGTTTTTATTTCACTCCCCCGTTGTGCCAGATTAACTCAGGTGTCTGTGGCTTTTCAGCTTCCGCCTGGTGCCGTTCCTGACGGAGCTGCGAGCCGTGATGGACTGGGTTTGGACCGACACCTCGCTGTCTCTGTCCAGCTGGATCTGTGTGGAGGACATCTACGCTCACATCTTCATCCTGAAATGCTGGAGGGAGTCTGAGAAGGTGTTTATCATGTTACGTCTGTCACGTTGGAATTCGAGCTGAAATTTACTTTGGGGATTTGTCAGTGTAGATCTTTTAAATCCTTCACTCTGTAGTTGACTGAAGACGTTTGGAGATAAAATTATCCTCTGGGCAGATTTTAGAATGTACTCTATCATAAATATTTCCAAAAGTGCATGGATTTGCAAGAGTAGTCCTGACGAAGAACTGTACACTCTGCATCCGGGACAAGTGACTCGTCTCACTGCGGTCTATGTCGTCCCTCCGCAGAGGTACCCCCAGCCTCGAGGCCAGAAGAAGAAGAAGGTGGTGAAGTACGGGATGGGAGGAATGATCGTTGTGCTGCTGATCTGCATCGTCTGGTTCCCGCTGCTCTTCATGTCCCTGGTAAAATCTGTAGCTGGGGTCGTCAACGCTCCGCTGGATGTCTCGCTCACCATCACCCTGGCTGGCTTTCAGGTGAGGTTTCTGTTACCGGATTATTTGCAGCGTTAAAAAGATCAAACCGAAATAACAGGAGACTAAAGAGATGCTCTGTGTAAGGCTGAATCTGATCAACATGACGGGAGTGAAACGTTTCATTTTAGAGACAGATACCGACAAATCTGAGACTATGTTTATGGTTTTGATGTTTTTTTTGTGTGTATCTTAGGTTCAGGTTAATTATTGCACCTTGTTCTACAGAAACAAACACCAATCCAATCTGTACCTCCACAAATGCAAAGTGTATTCAGCCTCAACAAGACTTTGACTGAACTCTCTTCTCCACAGCCGATCTTCACGATGAGCGCTCAGCAAAAACAACTGCAGAACGTGACAGAAGACGAGTTTATCAAATTTAAGAACTCGTATTCTCTCGACGGCGTAAGTACAAGAAAGTCAACGCAAATGTGAGCTGTCGGTGTAATGTACAGTGTGTCTTATATTGTTTCTATAGTGTCCAGTTAGGTCTCTCTCATATAAGGCAGCTTTGCTTGTTTTATTAGTTTCAGTCCAGGTTATTAATAAATGACACAGAATTTATTTTATTTGTCCCAATCCCCAAAAGATTTGCATTTATTTATGGTTACTCTTGTTTTCATTTTGAGAGAAATTTTAAGTATATTTGACTTCAGCTAGTAAACAGGAAGGCTGTAATCAGGCATGGTGGTACCTCAGAGATAATTGCAGCCTGCTAAATAAACCATAGAAACCAAAGTATTAGGCAGAGGGAAAGGTTAAAGGATCTCCAGAAACATTTCAAAAAGCATAGCAAAATTAAATGAAACCCTTTGGAGGTTAGTATCCCAGGTGGTGGAGTCCCAGGTGAAGGTAGTAGACTGAGGCAGCACTCCCTGGAGTCTGATGGAGACTTTGGGTGAGACAGCCAAGATAAGGTGAAGAGGAGGAGGAGGAGCTGGAGGAGGAGGGCTGCACAACAAATGGTCTAAAAGGCAGATCGAGAGACTTGTGATGAATTTAAAGAAAAGGGACTTGAGACCGTTCGGCTCGGGAAATGTGAGTTAACAAATCTTTGGACAGGAGTAGGGACGAGAGAATTGAGACTCTGGTCAAGCACGTACCACATCGATATGCGGTCTTAAGACATCAGATTGACTTCCAGTTCTGACCAGACCCAAACCCCACAGTGGGATTGTTTTCCATTATTTCAATAGCGGTCAAAATATTTCACAATGATAATGGACAGGCCCTCTGATCAGCCCAACTGTCTGAACCAAATTCCACTCGTGCTGATTTTAATTCAGACACACGTTTGGTTTTGTGCTGTTGTTAGGATGCCATGCAGTGGCTGGAGGGCTACATGAAAGAGGACCTGATCATCGCCAAGCTCAAGGGCAGCTCCAACTCTCTGTGGACCATCAGTCCTCCCAGCAGGGCCAACCTGATAGATATGCTGAACTCCCAGGAGGATTTCCCCATCACCGTGTCCTGGGCTGTGCAAAGGTACGCAATGGCAAACTGACAGACCTTTGCTTCTTTATTTCTAGGGTTGGTTCTGAACTCTCTTTGATAGACAACTCTGCTTAAGGGAAACTCTCAAGCACCCTTTGAGTTATTTGTTTGATGAGCTACCATTATAGTGACACACAGCTCTCCAACCAGATGTTAGATTCTACTTTATATGTATAGCTACATGTGGAGACGTGACATTTTTTAGGTTGCGTGTTGGGGTATATCAGGAACACCTTGAGGGAATGTCTTCAAATTTGGCACGTCCATTTGGACTCAAGAATGGACTAATTGTGGCTGCGCAGAACACGGTTTGTCCATTAATCAACAATTCACACGCGATGTATGTTTATGCTAATTTAGCGCAAATGTCTAATGGGATCAAACAATGAGTTGAAGGGACCGTTTCTATCCTACAGGTCAGCTTTACTGTATCACTGGGATAAATTCATTTTAAAGTCTTCCTTACGTATGGATATTAAATGAGTCTGGACAGACTAGACGTAAGCTGTAAGTTGACTGGTTCGCGGAGGCATCCAGTCACTTTTTAGTCCAGTATTAACTAAAACTTAAAGATTTAAGTGGTTCCACAATGTTTAAATATTGTGTTTTTGCAGCCTTTGTTGTTAAAGTGCAGAAAATACAGATTAGTCTCACTAAGAGGAAATTTTATGTTGGTTTTATTTAAATTTTTGTTATCGGTGCCTTCGACCTGCTGGTCAGGCTGTCTCACGAGGCAAAAATCTGCATTATAATCAATTAATACTTCAAATTTCTTCCTCTCCCTCTCAGAAACCTCAGTCTCGGCGCAAAGGCTGAAACAGCATATGGGAAAAAAGTGACTAATCTGGTGGAAAACACCAAGCAGGAGCTCATAAGGCTCCTGAATGGGACAGGAAGCAACTTAAAAGTGTGAGTAACTCAGGATATCACTCTCCTCTTTCCCCTGCGTTGCTGTTGAAGTTTCTTTTTCTATTGATATTGTCGACGTAACATAAACTCACGCTTCTCTTTTTCTGCAGGACCCTGACTGACATCTTCCCTCGCTTTATTAGAGCGCCAAGTGACTCCGATGCCACGCCTGTAGAACCGCTGTATAGAGGTGAACGACCATATCTTCATCACTGTGCTCTGTTTAGACCGATGAGACTTTTGCAGGGACACGTCGACGTCTTGAAATAAACTGATCATTTCCTTAATTCTCTGAAATGTCTCATTTCTGTTTAATTGCATACTTTCTGTTAAGTTTTCCATTTTCTGACTATGTTTTGCTTGTTGTTCTGATAAAATGACCCGCTTTCATTCGTCGTTGTTACAGAAAATGAGAAGTTTGAAATAAACCTGTCCCTGAAGCGAGCTCAGAATAACTCCAATCAGATCCAAGAATGGTGGATCGTCAACCAGACCAAGCCTGGGCCCATTGATAGGAAGACTGAGAAATACAAAACTGAAGCAGGCCTGGACGTCTACATATTCAGCGACCAAGTCAGCCCGCCCAGTCTGGGCTTCCTGGCTGGATACGGGTACGTGGTCATTAATCATGTTCTGAAGTAACTTGGATTGTGTTTTGTTTTGGTTTGACTATTTCCGTCGCTTGCTCTTTGATATGTTGTTGTTACCAGTCGGTTTTATATCTTCAAGGTGTTTTTGAATCTTAAGTTGAGCAAACAGCCATGTACGGGTTGTGACGAGTGAAACTTGGTTCGGTTTTTAGAGGCTCAAGCTAAAACTTTTAGCTGAATTACTTGTCTTAAAGACTCAAATGGACTATATTAAAATATTTTCTATCTCTCGAAATTAGTTTAATATCCCACTAACCTGACCAAATTCCAAGCTCAAGTCAGAGGCAGTTCCTCAAATGACCACTTGAGGCTCCAAAAGCGAATCTGTCGCTCTTAGACGTCCATGTTAAAATATTTTACAGCAGAAATAATCCCGTTCAACGCCTGTTTTCTCCTCCGAGTATGGGGTTGAATTTGTATTAAAATCACCTTTTTAAATTATATGAAGCCTTAAAGTTTTGCGTGGCCAGGTGGATACCATCTCCGGTTGCTAACCTCTTTGGAACCATTTCTGAATTGGCTTCAAAACAACTTTCAGGTAACCATGAAACCTGACCCACCTGGATTTAAAGGCGCTTCAATGAGATGCAGCAAGAAACTGAGAAATATTTCAAATAATTCGGCAAAATACTTTTACTTCTGTGTTACTTGATCTTTAGGTTTTTGACATTTTTTTTTATGTCAAAAAACTAAAAAATAGCAAAAACAAAATGGTAAATAACTTAAATAATGTTTAGTGTAAATGGGATGTCAGGTGGAAGCTGACGAGGAAGATTTAGGGAATTTAATATGACTAAAAAATCCCTTTTAATGCTTCAGCAGTGGTGGCAGTCTTCAGATTTGGAAGTTATTTACTTTATGCTTACTAACGATGGCTGCAGAGGCCTCCTGTGGAGACGTCTCTCTTGTCCCTGCAGACGTTCAAACAGCGTGTTACAGTTTCTGTCAAATCATCATCTTACCTCCCACCGACTAACCAGATGAATAAGATCTTTATGAATCCACAAACCAAACATTTCCTCCTCTGTCTTTATCTCTCTCTCTCTGTCTCCTGTCCAGTATCATGGGCCTGTACGCCTCTGTCGTTCTGGTCATCGGCAAGTTTGTGCGCGAGTTCTTCAGCGGCATCTCCCACACCATCATGTTCGAGGAGCTGCCCAACGTGGACCGCATCCTCAAGCTGTGCACCGACATCTTCCTGGTCCGAGAGACGGGGGAGCTGGACCTGGAGGAGGACATGTACGCCAAGCTCATCTTCCTCTACCGCTCGCCAGAGACTATGATCAAGTGGACCCGGGAGAAAACTCAGTGACGGCGGGGGGCAGCGCGATAATGAGTGAAGATGAGTCGGAGCTTTTTCGGCGACGCTGCGTGGTGGCTCTCTCGGTGTGAGCAGCTATTTCCACCTACAAAGCAGCTGAGGACAAACTTTATCCTCCTCGGCTGAGCTCAGACGGCAGTGATGCAGTGTTAGCTCCACACAGAAACACTTTTCTCAGTTCTGAACTGATATTTTTTACTATTTAATGACGACAACGGTGACAGATTATTTAAAATTGAGCACAAATTTGCAGGTGCTGTATATATCTTGCTAAAGTTTGGCCTCCGGTGGATAAAACAAGCAGTTTTAAATATTTTAGGACAGTTTTTCCTAAGATGTAAAAAGTCTCATCCCTAATATGAAAGGAGATTTTTTTAACTAAACCCCTCATTGCTACCTGCCTCAAACATTTTCACAATCGCATGGAAGGTGGAGCGAAAACAGCTGCAACGTTAATCTTTAAGGGCTTCCCACCGACAGATAAGTGCACAACAATGACCGCAAGAGCACAATCTCAGATTTTCTCCAACTGGAACGTTTGGATCGTGGGACTGTGCAATACTGAGCTCCAGCTCCTCCAAGTCTTTGGAAGGACATGGAGCAAAAGAAACATGGAGCTTAAAGACATCCTGTTTTTTTTTTGTTGTTGTTTTTTTAAATGTCAGAGGCCACTCTGGAGACAAAATGCGGAAAACATCATCAGACAATCTTGCCTTATTTTGTTCCATATCTGTCTCAGGAAGAGCTGTTTTCACAGATATTCATCGTATATGTTACAATATGTAGGATTTGATGGATCTAAAAGAACACCAGATTGTAGAAATGATGAGAACTATTTAAATGGCATGAAATATAATTGACTGAGTGTGTTTACTGCACAGGGACACAGTTAACAGCTGTATTAAGGAAGAAAAAAAATCATCACTCTGGACTTTTACCGTCGCAGAGATTCGTCACCAACCGTCTGCAGGTTGGCTGGAGTCGAGATCCGTTTCTGAATCAGGGTAACGTGCATTAGGTGGTTGACCCTTGCACTCCGTCGCTTGTGGGGCTCGCTGTTTTTAACACTCGCACTGAGGCGCCCACCGCCGTGCATCCGGTCGCCACGAAGGAAGAGACGAGCAGACGCTAAACGGATTCCTCAACAACGAAGGGCTGAGACTCGGAGCCCTTTGGTCCCAACTATGCATTAGAGGACTTTGTAGCATGAGTGAAAAACTTTATTATTGCCATGACTAATTTTCAGTACATGTACATAAGGGTCACGCTGAGAGGACAGGTGGCGGAGGATTGAAATGTGAAACTGTACCTGTATGTTAAGGTAATGTGGTATGATAGAGGTCCAGAGATCTGCAAATAAAACGTCTGGAAAGGTGTCGAGTGTTTGTGTTCAGCTGCTGTTTGCTTGTGGAAGAGGAGTGTGAGGGAGAAGTCACAAAAACCTGGGATCCTCCAACTGAACGTAGTACAATGTCTTTTAAATTTCTTAAATTTCTTTTAATATATCAGTTTTTATCTTGTTTGTATTTCGTTGACAATTTGAGTATAAATAGAAAACCAAGTACAAAACCAACTACCAAGTGGACAAATAATATATGTATTTAAGTTACATCAGGCATAACATTATGACCACCTTCCTAATATTGTGTAGGTCTCCCTTGTGCCTCCAAGACTCATCAGAGAATGGACATGGGCCTTCTGAGGGTGTCCTGTGGTGTCTGGCAACACAATGTTGTTAGTGGGGGGGCCTTTGGGTTCTATGGGTTGATGGGAGGGGCCTCTGTGGATCATCCCACAGATACTTGTTGATCAGTTTGGGATCTAATGAATTTGGAGGCCAGATCAACACCTTGTGCATGTTTTTGAGTTCTTCCTAAAGCGTTGTTGTGTGTGTCTGCTGCCATCAAGGAGTGTCATTGCTATGGGGTGGGGGTGTCTGGTCTGGTCTAGGTGGGTGCCACATGTCTAAGTAACATCCACATGAATGAATGCCAGGTCCAGAAGTTTCTCAGCAGAACATTGAATTGTCATAAGAGGGTCAATGTTTTTCACGACTCCTGTCAGTGGTTTTAATGTTGTGGCTGATCAGTGTAAATATACAGTATATATTTAATGTTATATATACACTACATAGGGCTACTTCTAATGACCATCTCGTCCATTTGTTAGTCTTTAGCGCTACAAACTACAAACCAGGATAAGCGGTTCAACTTATCAAGACTTCAGTATTCATCGGCTGCTTCCGTCTTCTGTCACATCATCAATAAACATTGGATCCGGTGCTATCTGAAGCCATGTATATACTCACGCATAACACTGTTTCAACGCCGTGTTAAACAAATTGTGTTTTATGTTTCAGATCACGAGCCGTTCCAAAGTTTTTATCTCGGTCACTCTCATAAAGGTTGACAGTCTTTGGTCAGATCAAGGGTGCTTTTTGATAAGGTTTAATCTTGCCTTCCTGTTCCTGAGGTTTATGAAAGGTTTGCTTTCATGGAGTATTCTCCTCGGATCATATTAGACCTACCTCCTGCAGAGTCTTCTGCTGCTGCCTGGACGTTGAAGGGATGAATTAAAATAATCTTATTTCCTCTGAATGTTCAAAACCTTGACCCCTGCTAGCATGGCCTGTTTCACTTTTCACCGACAACTCCTTTGAACGCACCGAATCCCAGCAGCAGTCTCCAAACACTAAGCTTGGACCTTTTGCTTTCTTAAGTTATGAAGAAATAATGAAGTAACATCCCACATGTGTCCATGAAATAGCGTCGAGGATAGGAGTTGTACCAACTAGTCGATTTTACTGTTGCGCCATGACGCTTTAAGCAGGAAGTCGACTAGTCGCTCGATCACGTGACAATGACAACACGGACGCCTCCAAGAAGAAGACAGGTGAGAAGCCCGTTGCAGCAAACAAGCAGCGGTTCATCAAGTTTGTGGAAATACTTCACTAAAGATGACCGTGACCTGCAGTAAGTGAACACTGAAATACAACAAATATACTACTGTAATTCATGCTCTTCTGAAAAGACATCAGCTAAGATGGCTCCAAATACACAACTCCACCAAATGTCCTGCGGTAACATCAACTATTTGATGGTGAATTTCACTGTCTAAAGTTATTAGACCTTTACCTGCAATACGCGGAAAAGTTTTGGGAGATATACTGCATTTTTTTTAATCCAGGCCACGTTATATTATCTTAAAACACACTGCGAAGTCGACTGACATGTGGTGTTGAAGCTACAGCCGACAGTAGCTCGTGTTCAAGCTCCAGTTACCTCACAGAGACGCTACAGTATGTATTCAGGTCAAGAATACAGGTGTCATTGTTGCAAAGCATTACTTTCTACTGTGTTTTTCTGTGTGACGTCATCGACTAGTCGACGTCGACTTTCACCACAAATTAGTCGACTTTAAAAAATCGTTCAACCCCTATTTGGGGCCCCTGATAAACTAGTTGTAAATCCTAAAACCCTTTCGTTCAAGTTAAAGCTGAGCATCTGAACTTTAAGACTATATATTCATGACATAACTGTAACTGTAATGCTAAAAGAATAAATGTGTCAGTGTCCAAACGTACAGTATATGGACCTAACTGTATATTTGGGTTTGTAAATCATTAGGAGGAAGGTAATCTATCTTTAAAGCAATAAAACCTCAGCTCTACTTTAATACTATCATAAACTAATATCCGCTCAGATGTCATTAAGGAAGTCATGCTACGATAAGAGACCTTGACTACTATTTAATTTCCCCATTTGATGCTCAGTCTAAATATTTAGCCTGTTGTAAATATGAACTTAATGCTGCATTTTGGATTAGTAATCCAGTTCGGGCACTCCCTCAACTCTCCAGCTTTTTGGTCCCTAATGCACAGACGCTCAGAATAGGGAGGCATCACTAAAGCAGCATGGACGCATACGCATTAAATATCGCTTAACAGGGAGAAAAGCATTAGCCTCATCAAAGATAAATAGGTCTTAGGAAGCTACACAGTCATTACATGTCTGTCAGGGGCCATTTTGGTGCAGACATCTGCAGCCGCTGTTAGACTCACTGATATGGAAAATCTGTCTGCTAACTCGTTTAAGAAAATGTGCACAGACCATAAAATGCCACACAACGGAAATGTTTATTGATGCATGTGCAAAGTTTGGGAATACGCTTTCGAGGAATATACAAGAAGTGGGCACGAAAAAAATAAAAAAATAAAATGTAAACAGTCCCTTTTATTAGCGTTAAAACTTTTTTAACTGGCATTTTGTTGAGACTTTGCACAAACACAGCATCAGGAGGGATACGAGCGCCTCACTGCATGGTCCCTTTTTTATTTACTTTGAGGATAAAACTGTGGAAGCTGGAGGTTAACACACGGCCAGGACTATTTTTTATTTTATTTTAAGGTAACAAACAAACAGTCTAGCTTGGCTATAAGCTGCGTCAACAGTTTTTTAAATTTCCTTTAAAGACTTAAATAAGCGCTAGTGCTGAGGACAACAGTGTCGATCATTCTTAAGCATTAAACATTTCATTTTATTGGAACCATTCCAGACATGCGTTGACAACCCGACTGCGTATTGCTCCATTTCCAGGCCGCAGCCGTGAATACTGAATAAATTACCTCTGTACAAATAAACACCTATACACCGATCAAGTCATATGGACATACTTAGAGGATTTCTGATTGGAATATATCTTACACTCTACCCACAAACAAGAACAGCAGAATTTACAGCTTCACAGAGACGAGAAATAATAGAACAAGTACAAACAACAGGCTGAGGATCCCCCTCAAATAATAACACAAATTTAAAAGGCTCAGGTCGACTCTTCTGCAACACCTACTGTAACTGCTGGGGTGGTTTATAATTTGCTTCTTCTTGTTTCATATATATATTTTATATATTTTTCGCACGATAAAATCAAACAGCCAAACAGTGGGGCTTCACAGCTGAGAGGGGATTTGAACTCGCACACACAGTTGGTGGCAGGAGATGTGTAGAGTCGGCACTGGTGGAGGCGGGAGGGCTAACACAGGCCGCCCTCGTAGTCGTCCTCCTCATCTGCAGCAGCCGGCGCCCCGCCAGCGCCTCCTGCTGGAGCAGCAGCAGCAGCCTTCTTCTTCTTCCCTCCTCCTCCAGGTACCCTCAGGGAGATGGCCAGCTTGGCGTACTGTGGGGAAAGAAATGCACAAATTAGGCCTCCAGTCGAGTTTAGCGTCATTTAAACTACAATCTAGAGGATTGTTTGGACTGGATTTATTATTATTTATAGGGGGATATGAGCTGATTTTAGGTCCTGTATCTTCCTTGACACATAAAAAGCTATTTGTCCGTCTACTTTTTTTACTTTTCAGAAGCTCAGAGTTACGTGCAGGAAGTCAAAAATAGAAACGTCTTAACTCTGACACATCACGTCCATCTGGGAATCAACATAACAGCGGAAAATACGTTAGCGCACTCAGATTAAAACCTTAATCTCATTGAATGTGACCTCCTAAATTAAACTACTGAGCAAATTCAATATTTGATTTTTCCACCTCCTGCTCAAAATTAAAAAAAAAAAAAAACTCTGAATGTTACAGAGAAACCTGGTTTTAATTAAAAACATACGAGCAAGATTAAAAAAAAAAAAAAGATGAAATGTATTTTATTATTTACTCAACGGTACTCACATCATTGTCCATGTACTTCAGTAAAGGTGAGTTGCACACGCGGTAGACCTGGTCCTCGTCCTGCTCGTCGTAGCCCTGCAGTAGCGTCTCCATGGCAACGCAGTCTTCACTCCCGCTGTAACCCGGCAGGCTGGTGGAAAAGGAGGAGGTAACGTAAAGGCCGATGAAAGGTCACAAGAAATATGAGATTTGGTCTGTTTTTTTTTTTTTTCCCCAGATCAGGTTCCAGACAGCAGCAGTGAAGGTATTTGAGTTCTCATACCTGTAACTTTCTCTGACGCATTTATCAGCTGCTACGAAGTCGCCTCTGTGAAGATGAATCAACACCTGAGCGGTCGTTTTCTGAAGGAATGAAACAAACACAGCAATGTACATACGTTCAGTGAACGTTCGGCAAATAATAATGTCCTGTTTGCTTTTGCCTGGCTGTCTTCTGCTGTGCCCACACTGGAAACTCACTGTGGTAATGGGTTAAGTTTTAATTAATTTGTCTCATTTTATTAATTAAATGACAAGCTAGCCCACCTTGAAGCACATGGGAAAGTTCTCGATCTCTTTGTACATGTTCTTCTCTTTCTGTATGGCGACTGCTGCATCGTCCAGCCTGGTGAGGAAAGAGCAGAGAGAGGGAGGAGGTGAATTTTATCAGCAACGGAAAGAAAAAGAAAATCAAAAGATCCCGCGACCCTCCAGAGGACAAACGGTTACAATAACAGTAACACAAGTCACACATGTTCCGATCATCAGCTATAAAAGTAAAAGGTTAGTGTTAACGTCTCTTCATCTTTTACCTTTTTAACCTGACCAGAAGTCTGGAGGCTTTGCCCAGCAGTTCAACTGCCTGACGCAGACGGTCCTCATTCTACAGAAGCAGAAACAAGGACGCATCAGCTCCATGAAACATGGAAAAAAACAAAACAACATTAACCCTAAATGAATCAGATTTAGTTGACATCCTTACCTCGAATACACCAGCTGCCTTCTGATACAGGTCCACAGCTTTCTCCAGGTTTATAGGTTCGATCAGTCTGAGGAGCAAAGGCACAACATCAGGAAAGAATCAGATATGTATGAATTGTCATCACAGTAATGCTACTAAAAGTGTACCATTATATTAGACAATTGTAAAGTCAACAATTGTCTAATATAAGCTTCGCTCTAAGCTTCTTCTACTTACTTTCCGGCCCGGTCCAGAGCCATGGCAGCAGTGTCGGGAGTCCCGTTCTCCATGTACATCATGCAGGCTTTCTCTATTAGCTGGATGGCCTCCGGCATTTTCTTTTGCTCCTGTAGCAGTTTGCAAACACAGCAGAGTTATGATGTGCTGCAGACGCGTTACTCCCCCCCCCGTCTGCCTCGCAGTGATTTCCCTGTGGCTGCACTCACCTTCATCATCATACCTGCTTGTTCAATAGCCCTGAGGAAGAGGAGGAGAGTTAGAATAGGAGAAGCGCTTCTTATATAACTGATGAAATATTAGAATAATGAAACAAGATACTTACTTTGCAGCATGAAAAAGTCTGAAGAACAAGTTAAGGAAAGAGTCAAGTGACAATTAATGATTACTTATTACTCATTGATTTATCTGCCAGTCATTGTCTGTCCATTTGCTCAGTGTGTGAAACGCCAAAACATGGCAGCTTCCTGCAGCCTAAGATGACATCTTCATTTAGCTTGATCTGTCTGCTCATTCATCCAAAGCTCTGAAGATATATCATAAAGAAAATCATACATAATGAAGAAAGGCAGGTTCAGTTTTGCATTTGTGAATATTTTTGCGCTATACACCGATCAGCCATATCATGAATAACACTGACTTGGATGAGATATATTCAGCAGCAGGTTAACTTTTTGTCCTTGTTGATGTTAAAAGCAGGAGAAAATGGGCAATAAACTAGCGATGTCTAGACAGCCGGGTCAGAGCATCTCCAAAACTGCAGCTTCTGTGGTGTGTTGCTAGTCTGCAGTGGTCAGCACTTGAGCATTGTTGCAGACCACTCACACCCTCTTAATGGAAACGGCGTTCCCTGACGACAGTGTCCTCTTTCAGCAGAATAATGTTGCCTGCCACAAAGCAAAAACGGAGCAGGAATCGTCTCTCCGTCCATTCAAGCGTCTTGTGGGATGGACAGGACAGACGAGTCAGACAAGTCCGATCCGTGGAGGCCTCACCTCACAAGTTGCAGGACTTAAAGCATCTGCTGCTAAATGTCTTGGTATCAGACACCACAGCACAGATTCAGAGGTCTAGGGACCTAAACAATATTATAGGCCTTCATTGGTCATAATGTTAAGGCTGATTGGTGCATCTACGGCTCATAGGTGAAGCTGTGGTTGCAGCTGCAGAGATTAGACAGGATACGTCTTGTTTTCTGTGTGGTATTCAGCCTCCTTCAGGTAAGCCTCCTTTGCTTGCTCATACTGCTTTGCATTCTTGAAGCACACAGCTGAAAACGGGACACAGGGCTCAGTAAAAAAACAAACAAAATGCGACATCTATCAAAGGCACATCTCCAGTTTTTTTTTAATTTATTTATTTATTATTGATTAGTTTTACCTGCTTTGGCGTATTCCGATGCGGCACTGTCAAAATCAGGCTTCCACTTTGTCAGACCTGTCTTTAAGCTACAAAAACACCAGCAAATTATGAACGGCTAGAGCTAGCAGGGTAAATAAGCACAACCGGGTTATTTACGCTCACATATAAAAAACACAAAATGATGGCTTATTTATAATCTATTGAATTCAATTAAAATGCACTGATAAAATAAGCACAGTATTAGTTTATGTCGCATAACCGTTAAGCTAAAGATGCCACAGTGGCCTTACAGCTAGCTAACATCAGTAGTGAAACTATCAACCTATTAGCAAGAAAGATACGTGATTTTTTAGTCTCGACTCACCATTTTTCCGCTTTGGCTATGTGCTCGTGAGCTTCGTTTATCTTCTGAGCAGCCATGGTGTTAATTAATCTGCGGTTTATAACGAGTTTGTTACCGATAAAATATCCGTGGATGTTGTTTCGTCGATGTTTGGATTAACAGGAACTCCTCCTCGGCCGCAACGTCATCCGGTGTCGCAGGCTACGGCAGCCGCAGAGGGTAAAAACAAACCCCGGAAAAGGCGAAGCAACTAATGTAGTGGAAGTGTTGCGAAAAAATGAGCCGTTGAAGCCGTTTTAATATTAAATAATTAACTATTAATACATAATCTGCGGTCAAACGATGCAATATAATGGTAACTGAATGTCTGACACCTTTATAAAACTATTATTATTAAAACTATTGTATTTACAGTGTTATAAATTGAGTGTCTGTGGTGACATTCCCGCACAAAATCACAAACTGTCCACTGCAGTTACACCGGTCAGCCACGACATTAAAACCACAAAGTGAATAACACTCCTGGTGAATGTTACTAAGATATGTACCACCACCTGAACCTTGTTTGAGACCAATAAGAAGCATAGGCTACCGGTTAACCATGTGTAGTAGCGTAAAGAAAATGTAATATATCACACTAGACCACCTTCTTCGATTGCTCTGTAGTCCTCTGTGATGCTCATATGTCCACTGCTGCAGTTTGATAGATACTGACCACTGCGGACCTGGAACATCCTACAAGAGCTGCAGTTTTAGAGATTCTCCTGGCCCAGTCGTCCAGACGTCACAATGTGGTGTTGTGACTACGATATAATCTGTGTTATTTACATAATGTTATGGCGGATTGGTGTACAGTGTGCAGTATCTCGGCCTGAGATGGTAGGTGGACCTAATGCCCAACTGACTGGATGTCACACTATCTGAGAAGTGAGATTCAAAACACACGTTTCAGATTTTTGCATGCATGTGGGACAAAGCAGCTCAGTTTTTCCCATGACGCATTGGACCTTGAGTTTTAACCCCAATTAAAGGGTAGTCTTGACTTTATTTATACAGCCGGAAGTCACCAATTTGCCACAAGAGGCTATAAAATCTGTACAGCCTACAAAACACTCTGTCCCTGTACTCCAAGCACATGATTCATCATTGCAAGTTGCTTTAAGATCAATTTTACTGACAGAACTGCTTGATTGTGATACAAAAAGAGGAAGAACTTAAAATCCAGGTAATGCAGAAAGAAATGTTTAACATTTGAGACTTTATCCGTCACATCCACTACACCAGACAATAGAGGGGCAGCGGAGCTCATTCTCTAACAGACTGATCCAGCTCCGCTCCCACACTGAACGCTACAGGACTACTTTCATACCATTCTCTGTCCAGTTGTACAACAACTCACCTTTCTGTGACAGATAACTCATTGTTATTAATGTTAATGGACACTACTGCACCTTACACCTTACCCTGTATATATAATTTATATTTATATTCTTCCATTTCTTGTACATTTGTTCATATTCTAATATGATAATTTGTACATTTTGGCTTATACTATTTCTATTTTATGTTACTAGATCTTATTCTACTTATTTTTTATTTCTATTTTATTTAATTTAATCTTTTCTTTTTATCTGAGGTTCTTAAGAGTGTGTTTTTTATGACAACTAAGCTACTGTAACCAAGCAATTTCCCTTGTGGATCAATAAAGTTTATCTAAGTCTAAGTCTAAGTTTATCTGTCTGTCTACACACTTATGACCAAAAATACTGGAGACTCTTGTGAAAAGATTTAATCTGTTCAAACACCAACATATTAAATAATGATGTTGGCTGTTTTTAATAAAGTAATTATTGATAATAATAATAATAGAGATGGGCCGGAAGCGGAAGTGACGTCACTGCGCCCCCGGTCTCTCATGGCTGAACAACAACAACTGTCGGTCACTGGCAAACTTTCCCAAACTTCTTCAGAGACTAAAGAAAGTTGGCAGTAGCGAGTTGTTGTGACCCCACAGCAGTCCAGGCGTGTTTGTTTGTTCTCCTTTTTTTTTTTTTTTTTAAATCCCAAATGTGGAATTACTGATGGATCCGAGATATGACATACCGCGGAGGGCCGCCGGTGGCAGCGGTGGCTCCGCGAACTCGTCCCCCGCTCTGGGGGCTCAGTCTCGCCGCAGGAAGATTCCTCCCAGACCCGCTGATTTCAAACTTCAGATTATCATAATCGGCTCCCGCGGCGTGGGCAAAACCAGCATCATGGAGAGATTCACCGACGACACTTTCTGCGAAGCCTGCAAGTCGACCGTAGGTGAGGACAAGAGACGGGTTTTTGTCCACTTTTTTGTCCTATTAAACTAGCTGCGGCATGTAGCAGGGCTCCGGCTACTTACTGGAGAAGAGATGCTTAAACCACCATGGGCTGGACGTAATAAACCCCATGCCTCATACTTTACTGCATAATAAAACAGAATAAAGGCTACACTATTATCTATACCTGGCTAACTTAAGCTAACTTTAATAGTCGCATTATTTTAGCTAAAAACAGACATAGCTAGTTGACCATGTTGCTGGAAGTAAACAGTGTTTTCCTGTTATTCACTCACATGTTTCTGTATAGTAATAGTCTTTTAGGTGGTTGTTGTGTATTTATTTTTTGTATAAAGCCCTGCATAAACACTTTTTATGGATCTTTATAACCTGTTTACTGCTGGTTAGTACGTTTTGTTTATTCAAATCAGTGTATAGTCTTGTCCTGTCAAAGGCCACCTCAGTAATTTTCATATTTTTAAATAAGGAAGTGACATTTACCTACATATCTCTACAAATACATGTAAAAAAAAAAAGCTGCCAGCTTTGCTAACTTAAAAACAAAAGTACACTGTGGAAAGATGCTGTGCCATGGCCATGGCTTTTAAAACACTGTTTATATGTGGAAGTAGGTAAACAGTCCTGTGACCAGTACAGCAGCCAGCCATAGTGTCCAGTCCCAAAAATAGTCACACACACAAGCAGCTGCAGTGGCAGAGCTCCATTTTGTGCCCTGTCATTCCTGGGACACAGCTCGCAGTGCTTCTCAAATATTGTCCTCTTTTGATAACCTAAATGTCCTTCCCTAGTGATTTTTAAAGACTTTTCTTGCCTTACTTATATTCCCCTAGAACATGTGTGCCATGTGCAGCTGTATTAAGCACAATGCACTTAAACACAACTATTTTAGAAACATTTTGATGCCAGTGAACTGAAATTAGGCCCACACAAAGTTTAAACAACACGGGAAGTGCTGGCATTTATGTTTGTTCTGATTTTCCCCTCGCAGGAGTCGACTTCAAAATCAAAACTGTCGAGCTGAGAGGGAAGAAGATCAGACTACAGATATGGTGAGTAACTGCTCAGAAGTCTCCTCTTCTTTTACTCTTCTGTGTGGTGCATTTCTTCTGTCTGTCTTATCGCTGCTGCTGCCTGCTCCAGCTACTGCTGCCTTACAGGGTGCATCACGGCTTTGTACACAACATAATACATGTTTTTCTATGTAAAAACACTGGGAATCTAACTTTTAACTTCACGTGAGCGGCACATTAATAATTCATGTTAACGGATTCCAGTTTACATGCACATTTGAAAATGCATCTCGTAACCTGGGTTAAAGGTTTATAAACTGTTTCATGGTTTGAAGCAAAGCAGATTAACCCACTGCCACTATTAGCCGTGTTTCAGAGCGTGAAGTAAGCGAGGTTTCATGTACTTGGCGTTGCTCTAGCAGCTGTTCATGGGTTGGTCGTGACAGCCTGAACCTCTATATGTATGTGATAAACCCTTCTGATTAAGGTTCTTGCTGACGGTGCACACACCCAAATTTAAATTTCTACTGCATACATGAAAACCAGCCTCTTATTTGACTAATCTTTGCCTTTTCCGCCTGCAGTAAGTTGACACACTCACAATGAATTGCAGTGGTCCAGAATTAGCTCTAAAGCCTCTGCAGATTATTCTTAAACCAGTAATAAATAACGGTAATTAGATTTTGGTTAGATTTAATTAAAAGTAGGAAAAATCTTTCATTATAATACCATCATCAGTCTTTGTATAGCAACTCCAGATGTATGAATTTTCTTTTCTTCACTATTCTGATATCACATTTGAACTGATGTAGAAATCAGACACGCGTGAAGCAATTCGGACGTCTGGAACCAGGCTGTTGCTCAAACTGGGACACCAGAGACGAGGAGGATGTTATTTGATTCTGTTATGCTATTCTTACTGTCTTGTGACTTCAGCGAGCCTCTAATTAGATTTTGCAAAAAAAAAATGTTGTGTCCAGTGATAGAAACCATGCTCCAAATTACAGTTAGAATACACTGTGCGATGCATGTATTCGTACACTGAACATATGCACTGACAGTGTGGGGACTCCATCGCTTGTTTCACTAACTCATCTGTCCTGCTCACTAACACCCCACCACATCCACCCTTTTACCACTTCCCGTGTTGCCCCCCGTTCCTCTTCCTGCCTTTGACCTTTCCTTTCGGGATCGCCGTCGTCACTCGTGTGTGTCGTCTCTCATGTTGAACCGCTCACATCAGAGCTGCATCACCGCTGCGTCAAGCCTTGCCTAACCCTGTGCCATTGTGCTGCTGTCGTCTCTGTCCGCTCTTCTGCTCATAAACCTGACTGTGACTCACGGGGGGAAAATGGGAGAGGCTAGCTGGCTGGAGGTACAGTAACACTGCACTGTGAGTGTCGTTCGAGCCGCCTGTCACGCTGCTAATCCACACTCAGATGAGTCACACCACATCTTAAAAATGAACCCACACATGGATTTAAAGTCGAGATTTAAAACTGAGGAGCGTTAAAACATATTCAGTAACCTGTGAGATCTGATTTTGTTTATTAAATCATTGCTAGCGGGTGATTTCATTACTGTGTCTTATTGATCTTTCGTCATAGTATCTCATTTAAGAACAAGGATCTTCAGTTATGTGATTTATTGGCTAATTGTTAGATAGTGATACCTGGTTAATCCCACACAAATGTTTTGTATACTAACTGAAATCATAAGTTAGAACTGATTCTTCTTTATCTTTTGATTAGAGACTTTCATTTTTAAACTTTAGCCATTTAAGCGTTTTAATGGAAAGCCTTGTTGAGACCTGGTATTGATATGTGTCCTGAGTGATCAGATAAGAAGTGATCGGGAACAGCACAAGGTGTTGACCTGGCCTCCAAATTCCCTAGATTTCAAACTGATCAAGTATCTGTGGGATGATCCATAGAGGCCCCTCCCCTCAACCCATAGGACCCAGAGGCCCCCCACTAACAACATTTTGTTGCCAGACACCACAGGACACCCTCAGAAGGCCCAAATTTTTTCCCAAACGAATGAGACATAACTCCCAAGTGGTAAAGACCACCTCCAAATTCATCCTCGGTGCGTCTCAGGCGTGTTCACATCTATACTTCGGATCACTCAGGGTGCAGGTTAATAACAGGTCTGAACGGGATCCAGTTTGTTATTAGAAGTAGTGGTGACTGAGCACTTCTGTGACTTTTGTGACGTTTGATTGAATCTCGTCTCTCTTCCAGGGACACTGCTGGCCAGGAGAGGTTCAACAGCATCACGTCAGCCTACTACAGAGGAGCCAAGGGAATAGTTCTCGTGTACGATATCACAAAACAAGAGACGTTTGAGGACCTTCCCAAATGGATGAAAATGATAGACAAGGTAGACACCAACCCACCACGTTAGACACAGTTTATTATAAACATATTCTCTCGTAAAATTAAAAATTGCTGCCTTTGTTTTTAAGTTAGCATGGGTAGCAGTTACACGTCATTCATTCAGTCCTGCCTTTTTTATGATCACGTAGCTGAAAACCCAAGTATATTATTACATAAACAACCTATATTGCATTTTACTCTGAATTTCCCCTTTAGTTGTTGAACTATCCATCGACTCAGTTATCAATGTGACAGTACTCTGCACAGATTTGATTGCAGTAATCTGGTTTGACCTTTATGAAATGGGAGGCTGGTGATTTCCTGACGCGTGTCTGCTCTGCTGTCTGTTTTCGTGTCAGTACGCCTCAGAGGAGGCCGAGCTTCTGCTGGTTGGAAACAAGCTGGACTGTGAGACCGATCGTATCATCTCCAGACAACAAGGAGAGAGGGTGGGTCCAAGTCTCACATATCATCATATCACAGAAGCACATCTTTGTAAATATGGACGGAACAAAGGATTTGCAAGACGATGCAGTGAAACAAATACTAGCTGTATTAATATATATATTACCAACAAGTTCTTATATATTCCAAATAATGGAACATGTGGGGTATGTTTTCTTTTTTCTTTCCAACTCATTAATTTTAGATGGTGTGAATCAGGGAATCAGTTTATTTTAGGACTTTCCTTGCTGACGTGTAGCTCATTGTACTCTTGTTTGTTTTGCAGTTTGCCTCTCGAATAAGTGGAATGCGCTTCTGCGAAGCCAGTGCCAAGGACAACTTTAATGTGGATGAGATCTTCCTGAAGCTAGTTGACGACATTCTTAGCAAGGTTGGTGTGTGATTATTTCCAGTGAAAGGAAAGTTTGACAGATTATTCCAGCCGCTACTGGAACAACAGCCTGCTCTGTTCGACTCCTTGTCTCAGGAGTATAATCAATATAAGTTCAGTCGGCTAAATAAATCGTATTATTTTATTGCCATCGTAACACTTTCGTGGGACATATTTGTGGCATCATCCTGACAGTTATTTACACCTAAATACTTCTCAAGTGTATGTTTCTGCTCTTTACTGGCACAAAGAAATGATTAGCAGAACAAAAAAAAAGCCATCTCTGGGTGGATATAAACCGATCAGGCATAACATTATGACCACCTTCCTAATAGAATAGAATAGAATAAAACTTTATTGTCCACCGAGGTGGAAATTTGGCATCGCCTCACCAACACAAAGGACATACAGTACTAAAATACCAAAGTTGACAAATACAGACAAACAGCATTACATTGACATAATAATAAATACAGTAAGACAGTGGGTGGCAGTTCAAGTCACTACATGTGGATTGGTCACTTGGTTGTGTTAAGAATGCCAATGGCATTAGGGATAAAAGATTTTTTAAAAACCCCATGGCCAGAGGGGCTCTATAGCGCCTCCCAGATTTCAAAAGTTCGAACTGATTAAAAAAGAGGGTGGGAGCTATTGTGTAGGTCTCCCTTGTGCCTCCAAAACAGTCGTGACTCAGCAGAGAATGGACATGGGCCTTCTGAGGGTGTCCATAATGTTGTTAGTGGGGGGGCCTTTGGGTCCTATGGGTTGAGGGGAGGGGCCTCTGTGGATCATCCCACAGATACTTGATCAGTTTGGGATCTAGTGAATTTGGAGGCCAGGTCAGCACCTTGTGCTGTTGTTTTTTTTAGTTCTTCCTATAGTGTTTTTGTGTGTGTGCCAGTGTCAGGCTGCATCCTGGTGGCGATGGCTGCTGCCACACGGGGTGGGGGTGCCTGGTCTGGTCTAGGTGGGTGCTACATGTCTAAGTAACATCCACATGAATGAATGCCAGGTCCAAAAGTTTCCCCGCAGAACATTATATTATCACAAGACGGTCAATGTTATTTACTTCTCCTGTCAGTGGTCATAATGTTGTGGCTGATCGGTGTACGTGCCAGCTGGATGTTGGCTGTAGTTTTTTGCGGTGTGTTCTAGTACAACATCGCACTTCTCTTCCAGTAGTTCTTTGCTGTGTGTGTCTGAACATTATATCATTTAATCACATTCACTCTCAGGTCTCTCAGGTTTTATATTCACAGACTAAACTGAACAGCACCAGGATCTGCACACCATTTTGTGCAGTCTCAACCCCATTGTTTAGCTGGATTATGTGTGAAAGCAGCCTTCACATACTCTTTTTTTTTAACTGACCTTTCTTTGTGGACTCATTTGTCACTTTTGGCTCTCATTCAGACTACATTAGTTGTTGGAAGCCTCCGTTTAAAAAGCTCCACAATCCTTTTATAATTTGTCTTTCCGTCAGAACACTTCTCTGTTTAGTAAATCTCCCTCTGTCACAAGAGATATAATTCTTTGGCTCTCTATTATTTTGTTGGTATCTTGCTAGCAAGTGATTTGTTGAGCTGCTAGACTTATTGTCTTCATGTCGCCTTTGTCCCTGATCCAACAGATGCCTCTGGAAGTTCCCAACAAGGAGCTTTCCAACAGCGTCCTGTCTCTGCAGCCTGAACCGGAAGTGCCGCCGGAGTTACCCCCTCCCCGCATGCGCTGTTGCTGAGAGTCGGCGTAGCCTCCCGCCCCCCATCCTACATCCTATGCACACAGACACACACACACTCTCACACACACCCTCACTCACACATCATGCAGTGCATCAATCTGGCCACCAGGGGGCAGCACACTGCAGCAGTTCGTTGACAGCTGCCTTTTAAGCTGCATGGACTCTCTCAAACAACCAGTATTATTCCCTTTTTTTCTTCTCTAACGATCTGTAACCGTACACTAGCACCACTCTAACACTTGTCAAATCACCCACTTCCTACCACCTGTCTGTCTACACTTGACCCCGACTACCTCATTGCTCGGACCGATAGGCTAGCTGTGCCCCGCCCCGCAGGTGCCTTCCAGGTAGAGAGTCCTCTGGTAGCAGTTGCACATTTTCTAAGGATTGGGATTACTGAGGGTCCTACAGCTTGTTCTCTTGCCGTGTTCTTTTGTCATCACACTAAGCGTAGCGCTACGTCATCTTTTAGCTCACACAAAAAAAAAGGATAACGACATCTCACGCCTCCACAGCTTAGTTTAAATTCTGGGTCAACAGGTACACTAGTTTTATGAAATAATTAATAAGATAGTGTTGTCTTGAGGTAAAACACAAGCACATGGTGTAAATATGGTGTGTTGCAGTCATGACTGGACAAGGTGCAGATGTTGGCAGTCGGTGGTTGTGTAGTGGTGGTGGTGATCATATCAGTTATATTTTTTTTTGCTTTGCCTTAAAGTGTTAAAGTGTCTGAAAAAGGCACGTTTCAGAATTGTATAAATTAATTTTTTTTTGCACTACGATCCATCTTTACTAGTTAAAATGACATGCAAGAAGAAGAGGAAAGTACACGACTCGTAGGTTAGCACTACTAAATGTCGACGCTCTGAATTCTGCCTGGAAGTAATTTAATGGAGACGCAAGGAGAGATGGGTAACGTAGTCTTTCGAGGGATCGGTGTTCGCACGGGGGCATTCTCCATGTGTGCTGCTGGCTCATCGGAGGGAATGGAGACAGTAAGAAACTAGCACATGTGGTTTTAGCCTTTGTTACTAATATTTCTAAATGTTTTGGTGTTTTTCTTTTTTCCCCTCTTGATTCAAATACAGCGTAGAGAAAAAATTGAGTGCATAAAGGTTTGTTTAGTATTTGAATGACTCAGGAAAATTTGATTGACGTTTTCTGTTGGACTCAGTTCTCTAACAGATCAATAAAGAAATATCTCGTTAAACATCCTGCTTAAAGTGGTTTGAAATTTTAGATTTGGATTCTTTTTTTTTTTATGGACCAGTACGTGGATATCTCATTACCTTGCACATATTTTTTTTTTTTTAAAAGTACCCGGCATGTAAGCCCTCCTGTGTTCACACACACATTAACTCCCGTTTAATTCTTCCGTCTCTGTTTTGAAACTGATGCAATATTAGCAGTGTAGCTGTGACTGTTTTGTTCCTACGTGAAGAAAGACGCGCCCGTTCAAAAGGACCTGATCTGAAATGACTCAAACTGACTTTCTCTCAGTTTATTTTCATTGTTTTTTTTGGGTTTTTTTGTGGGTTTAAAGTGGCACATTGTATATTCTAACAAATGAGTAGTTTCATACCAAAATAAAGATGTTGAAATGTGACGTTTTCACTAATTAAACCGTCATCCAACCACATTTCTTTTGCAATAAGATTATCAGCCAGCAGACGACTTTTACATACGATGATCTGGAAGTTTGTCGTTAGCATTTCTTCACCTTTTTTTGCAGCGAAACCTCTTATTGGACTTTTAGCAAACCTTTTGCACACTAACCCTGTGGTCTTTTGTTTTTAATAGCCTTATACTACTCTGTGTTTTAAATATACATTTAAAAAAAAAAAAAGAAGAAGCTTTTATTTGAAACCTGTATCCTTTAAGATGGAAGACTGTACTTTGTATTAAACCTGTTATGAGTCTTTGAAGAGTTTTGGCATGTTTAAAGCTGATATTTATAACTTGTGGCATTCTTGAACTAATGAGATGCAATTAAAGATGTCTATATTTATTACCAGATTGTGGTCTCTTATTGTGGTCTTTTTAAAAAAACGTGTTGGTGCAGGTGGCCAATAATTGTGTGCGCCGCTGGGACATGCGCACCAGAGCGCGTCAGACCTGGTCCAAGAGAAAGCAAGGGGTGTGCTCCGCTCGGGTGCTTGTGAGGCTGCGGCGCATGCGCCTCGCAGAAAATCACGGGCGTCGTGGCTCACGCCGCAGCGATTGCAGATTTTACATGTCAGATAGGAAGGAGAGGGGTAGGGGGGTACGAGACGAGGGGGTCCTGCACGCACAGCCCGGTGAATGAAGGATGGAGACCCGGTGTGTAGAGGAAGAGGGCTGACGTGACTGCTTTTCTTTCCAGTTTACAAGCCCCGTCTGCAGATGCAACCTGTCATCCCACCCGTCCCAGTAATCCCCTTTTTTATTGCGGTGTTTCTTCCAGAGGGGACTACAATGACAACCTGGTGAATGCAGTCAGGATGGAGTGAAAAACATTCAGCAGAACGCAGGATGCGCATCCATCATAACCCGACAAGGAAGAAGAAGGCAGAGAAACCTGGCAGCTTTTCTGGCGTCGCATGTCAGAGGTTTTCCGTGGCGCTGAGGATTGATCGTTTCCTTCATCGCCCTCCTGCTGCCGGTGTCGGTGTATAATGGAGAGCTCCAATGGCTCTGGCAGCGACACCAAACCGCAGATCCACCAGTTGGAGAAGAAGAGACTGAACCGAGCGCCCTCCCCGGCCAGACCTTTCCTCAAGGATGTGCACTCTCGCTCCACCAAACCACCTGCCATCGTGCCCAAATCCCCCAAATTCAACAAGCAGCAGTCAGCCTCAGTGCCCTTAGCTCATCCGAACCGCAGCTCCAGGCGCAACGCAGCCGGGGCGAAAGAGAAACCAGCCACGGCAAGAAGTAACACCAAGTCCACTGTCGCGAAAAAGCCCACGAAGGTGCCCCAGCAGGCGGCAGCTGAGCCCAAAGCAGCCAGCATCAAACCGGACAGCACCAGCAGTCCGGTCCTTGCCAAAAGCAAGAAGGGGAAACCAGCCTCGGGGCCTCTCAGCCATGGATCCCCGATCCGGGTTCCGACCGGAGCTCCTCTCGGCCGGGTCAGCCAAACCGACAGCAGCTCAGACTTGTCAGACTGTCCGTCCGAGCCGCTGTCGGACGAGCAGAGGCTGGCACAAGCCGCTAGTAGCGACGCCGAGTCCGGCACCGGCTCCAGTGACCGGGATCAGCTGGTAGCCGATAATCCCCTGCGGGTAGAAGCGACCGGAGCGGCAGCTGCTACTCGCACAACCGAGGCTCCTGCCGCCAAGGGAAGCATGTCTCAGGCTCAGCCCGCTCCGGGGGCGCACGGAGAGAAGAAACACAAGCAGGAGAAAGCCTCCACAAGCGCACAACTCAAACTGCCAGGCACCAAGGAGGCACCCGAGGAGGACCTGCTGAGGGAAATTGAAGATTTGAGATCTGAAAACGACTACCTCAAGGCAAGTAAAGCGGAATCAGTGGCTTTAATGCTGCTTTATGTAACCACTCAGTTCAGATTTACGCTTAAACTCCTGCACATTTTGAGCCTCTTGCGCAAACACATCCTGTTAAAGTGTCCTTGAACTTCCACCTGACTTTAAGCATCATATAAGTAAATATATAAATTATTTCACTTGATGTGCAGCTGTCATCCCCAGGAAGTCCCCCCATCCATCATGTCATCTTCTTCCAGGACCTCCCTGAGGGTTTGACCTCTATTGAGTTTTATTGATAGTGGCTTCAGCCTCATGCTCCCTTTTAAAGTTATTCTTTTTTAAAATGTTGCTGTCAAGTCATAAAAGTCTTTTTCTTTTAAACAGAAAAGACAGTTTCACTCTGTTGCATCTTGTGACACAAAGACTCACATCTGTCTGTAGTGATGTGAACAGATTGTACTCAGAGATGCAGCTACATACATCCGTTCTGCATTATCTGGCTGTGCACACCTCATAGAAGTTATTGGGAACCCACACAAGCTGATTTATTTGTGTCAGACAAAAATATCTTTTAAATCTTTTAATATTTCATGCAGGACCCCTCTCCGCTCCTCTCCCCCTTCCCCTTCCTTCTCTCCTCCTCCTCTCTTTAAGTAGGCTATCCCAATAAGTCGGGGAGGGGAGGCAAACAGATAATGCGGCAAACATCTCTTGCATTTTTTTTTTCTCCCCCTTTCTTTCTGTTCTCTGATGGGAGACAGGTTTATTTGTGTGTCCCTGATGAGAGTATTATTCCAAACTTGATCACGCATGTCTGTGTCCCCTCCGCCGGCCTCGGTGGGAACACAAGAGAGTTAATCAGCTTTACTGGCTCTCGCTGTAATGGCTTTATCCCACAGGAGTTGATGACAGTCAGATGTCCCATGTGTGCGGGGTTCAAACGCCCTCCTGCCCGGGCTGTCAGTCTGCCAGCTGGGTCTCGGAGGCACCTCCACCAGCCCTCCCATGCCCCCAAAATGTCTCGGTAGTCACCGCCGCTGCCTCGTCTTCTTGGAAAACACATTTATTTTTAATGAGGCTCCCTCAGTTTTATTTTATAATGTTGTTTAGCTTCTTCAAGTGGCAGCAGAAAGGAACAATAGTGGAGGGTGTTAAACTATTGTCATTGTTTTATATCATACTTAATATTATTGTGAACTGCATCTCTTTGGGTTTGAGACGAGTGGTTGGAGCAACACTGAGCAATTTATAGTTTCTTTCTTGAAATGAAAGTCAAAACGGACAAAAAATCAGTTACCAGTTTCTCAACTTTGGCGTTTTGCTTGGGAAATTACACTAGGGATTTATTTACTTATAGCTTTTAGAGTTAAATAATCAGTTTATAATGATAAGATATCATTAAACCCTATTTATTTTCATTATTTATTAATCTGCTGAGTACTTTTGTATTGATAAATGAATCGCTTGGTCTGTAAATTGTCAGGAAATCCTAAATCTGAATCCCTAAATGACTGATTTGAACATTACACTGCTCTAAAAACAAATAAATATCATATAATATCATGTAAAAGAAAAAGAAACAGCAAAACGCCAAAGTTGAGAAACTGGAAACTGAATTTTTTGTCTGTTTGTTCTTGAAAAATGACTTTAATTTCAGCTTCATTATGATTATAATCAAAATATCTGCAAGTAACCCTGCACTGCTTCCTCTTAGGCTCATTGAAATTGTTCTATTAGAGGGTTCTCAGTTTTATTTTATTTGCTTTTTCACCCTTTTCTTTTGCTTCTTTTGCAAAGTAAGTGGCGAGAGAACTGAACGCTGGCAGGTTTGTGTATAGGATTAGTCAATTAAATGAGTTGTCAGTTGATAGAATATTAATCAGCAGCTGCTTAGACTACTGGGTCGATCCACTGTCCGAGCAAAAAGGTCAAACATTTTCTCATATGTGAATATCTTGCTGCCATTTGTTGGATTTTGGACGACTCGTTCAGATCTGGACAATTTACATTTCATGCATGAATTGTAAAAAATAGTGATCAGATTAAAAGCTAATAAAATAAATGTCATCACCTGTTTATCTGATGATTACCTCTGAACTGAAGAAGTAGTCGTTCAGTCTGTAAATTCTCAAGAATTAATAAAAATAAGTCCCCACAATAATTAAAAATGGCAGATTTTTACACAATTTTTACACAAATATAAAGATGAGTAGTTTTATATCGTGCAAAACTAAGAAAATCATCAATTTTCTACAGCTGAGAAACATTAAAACTACTTTAATTTCAACTTTTACTGAACTTTATTATGATTTAAATCTAAATGTTTGCTGTCTGTGAAACAATAAGTCAATTATTGATCAGTCGTGTAAAATCAGCTTCTCAAATCTGGGAATTTTCTGCTTTTATTATTTAAAATTAAATAAATCATCTCTCAGTTCAGGGCAACACATGTTTGAAACTGTGGTGGCCAATTAAAAACAAAAAAAAAACTGTTATTTCCTAGACTAAATAATAGAAATAATCATTTGTTACCATCCTTCTATGAATCCAGTTTGCAGTAAATCCATTCATTTTCTAGCTGATTAGAGTAGCTGCTAAGTAAAGATAAGTTCAGAGAGAAGGAGCAGCGGTGACCCTGAACAAACACCCGTCATAAACATAAGTGGTATGGTCTAAATATATCTTCTCCCAGGACGCTGCTCTGCCTCTGCTTTTTAACCTGGCCATCGATCAGGTCGACCCGTTGCGAGATCATTAGCTCCTTCCTCCGGGGTCCTCCTCAGATAACAATGGCCTCGGTGCTTTTTCCAAATGAGGACAGATTTAGTTTTCATTCATTGACACACTCTCCCCCCTCCCTCCCTGCGTCCACCCCTGCGTCCGATTGTCTTTTCATCAGGTGCCAGTCTGGAATATCCCTCCCGGGGGAAATCTACGCAGAAAACTGACTCTTTAGGATGAATGGAGACAAACGAACGATTGTTGCTCCTCAGCGCTGCACATAAATCTGTAATTCCTCCTGTCTGTCTGGGAGGTTTCATGTTGATAGGAGATCAGGAGCATGAATGCATCCAAGAGATAAGATGCTTAGAGCCAACTAGTGATGTTACATCATCGGCACTGAGAGTACTTAGATTACTGGGACTCATATGTAATCATGTGTAAAGTCCGAGCTTTATACCAAGGTGTATTATACTCCCTTTCTAATATCTTTATACGTTTACGACTTGCGAGTTGACCTTCTGCTGTTGTTGAATTTTCAGTAGTAAAACCCAACCTTGGGACGACTTTAAACCGTCATGCCCGTCTTTGTTGCGGAGTGATAAAAAATACATGAAGTGCATGAGATTTTTGTGTTGTTATGATGGCAGACGGCAGACGACAGCTCCCGTTGGCTGTTCTGTCTAAATTGTCTATTTATGTGTTGTTCCTTCTCAGACTCTGCTCCGCAGAAAATGTACAAAATGGCATTTTGTGTGTTTCTTCTGCAGCTTTCTGGTCAAACGTTTCCTCATAAAATCGCGTTGGTTTTATTTGTACAGTCTGAAATGACGCAGATTTGACTCCAAGAAGTTTTCGGTCTGTGTAGAGGAAACCTTGTTCTGCTTTCATGCTACCGGTGAACAAGCAACTGCGATTCAGGGTCATGCAGCGTCAAACTGACGCCTGAAACTTAAAGGGGAAGTACTGTTTTTTACAACCTGGACCTTATCTTATCGTTTACTTACCCATATAACTTTGGTGTCATTTGGAGTCGTTCGGACGATATTTAGATATGCGTTTGTCCATATAGTGGGAGTGAATGGGGCACCGAAATGCAGCCTCTAAATAACGCATTATCTGCCGTGAAATCGTTCATTTCACCAGTATTTTGTTATGATACGCTAGTGCTATTCCCCGTTGAGTCCGGAGTTACCTGTTATCATCATCTGGGTCTGTAGATTGACCTACTAACCTCTGACCTGGATGATGTCATCTTTGAGCGCTGCATGTATCCCGTGAAAGAAAAGAGTGTTGACATTGGTTTTCCTAGGAGTTCATACTACAACAGATTTCTTTTATACTTTTATGCAATTTTCATCATCAAGAAAAATTCTTCTTCTCTCAGGATGAAGTGGACGAGCTCCGGGCGGAGATGGAGGAGGTGCGGGACAGCTACCTGGAGGAGGAGGTGTACCAGCTGCAGGAGCTGCGGAGGGAGCTGGACCGCTCCAACAAAAACTGCCGCATCCTGCAGTACCGCCTGCGAAAGGCCGAGCAGAAGAGCCTGCGGGTCGCTCAGACGGGCCACGTGGACGGGGAGCTGCTGCGGAGTCTGGAGCAAGATCTCAAGGTGTGTGTGATTTGGTCAGGCATAACATTATGACCACCTTCCTAATATTGTGTAGGTCTCCCTTGTGCCTCCAAAACAGTTCTGAGGGTGTCCTGTGGTGTCTGACAACAGAATATTGTTAGACCTTTGGGTCCTATGGGTTGGGGGGAGGGGGTCTACTGAATTTGGAGCCCAGGTCAACACCTTTTTTTGAGTTGTTCCTAAACTGTTTTTGATGTGCTGCTTCAATCAAGGAGTGTCATTGCTATGTGGTGGGGGTGCCTGGTCTGGTCTAGGTGGGTGCTACATGTCTAAGTAACATCCACATGAATGAATGCCAGGTCCAAAAGTTTCCCAGCAGAACATTGTATTGTCACAACATGGTCGATGTTATTCAGTTCTCCTGTCAGTGGTTTTAATGTTGTGGCTGATCGGCGTAACTGAGAATTGCATCTGTGTGTGCAAAAGGCAGCTGTAATAAAACACTGATGCATCCGTTTTGTGTTTTTCTGCTCTGTGTGAACTCAGGTGGCCAAAGACGTGTCGGTACGTTTGCACAACGAGCTGGAGAGCGTGGAGGACAAACGCAGCCGAGCCGAGGACGAGAACGAGCTGCTCAGACAAAAGATCATCGAGGTGGAGATTTCCAAACAGGCGCTGCACAACGAGCTGGAGAGGACCAAAGAGGTGAGGCGACGATAATGATGCCGAGGCGCTGGTTATTACTGTCTCAGGTCAGCCGCGCTTGTTTTGTTTTCGTGCACTCACAGCCTGTTTTTTTTTTATCTCAGCAAAAAATAAATTGACTGTCTAGTTCACGCTGGATGCAAAATCATTAAAAGCCCCTGAGGAATTTTACTGATATTAAGCAACTAAACATGACTGCTGCTCATAGTAAGTGATAACACTGGTGTTGAATTTCGCTGCCCTGCTCAGGATGAATATCTAGACGACAGATAAAGATATAGATCTCCAGATAAAGACTAAAGGGGAAATCTCAGGTCACTTAGATCAATGTTAATGACTGGCCTGATCAGCAGGGTCACCGCAGTGAATTAATATCGTCTTGACTGCTCGGCTTGGCTTGATGAACATTGTCTTTCTAAACCTAATTCTGGTTGAATGTTTGCAGAACAATTTATGGGTCAGATGCATATCTGAGCATGATATTCAGATACAGTACTAAAACCTTCTCACAGCTCAGATCTCATACATGTGCTCTTTGTGAATCCTGCTAGTCAGACCCTGTAGCTGTTTAAGGAGCAGTCTGCTATCAGTGAATCCTTTAAAACTGGAGCTACTGTGGCATTTCTCCTACATGAATTAGCAATTAAAGACATAATTGAGCCTGTCTTGCTCTGATCGGTCTGGTGACCACCAATCAGGAGGCGCTTATTCTTCGTCCTGATTTGTTAACTGTTGCTAGATTAGACAAACAGTAGCAATGCGGGGGTTAATTCCCATAGAAAAATGTTGAAAATCTGTAATAACAGTAAGGTCTAAAGGTAACGTGGTGCAAACATTGGCAGACATTGGACACATAACTAGTCTTTTCAGCAGCTTTCAGTTTTTATTTATAGTTATTTCCTCTGCTGTACCCATAAGCAAATAATTGCAACTACAACTTTGAACTCTAATAACTACGTCTACAGGTTTTGAACATTTTTCTCTGGGAATGGACCCCCTGATGTTATACTGTCTGTCTAATCTAGTAACACAAGACTTGACAAAGAGTAGGGGCCCTCCGGCTGGAAGGGCTACAAATGGTCAATTAAGTTAAATCATTGGCATTTCTAAAGGCGGTTACATACTCCGCGAGAAGCAAGAAGTTTGTTCTCGCTCTTAGGGCTGCGAGAACAAGAAAAAAGTTCGTTTTGGCCAAGTAATTTATACTTCACGAGAAATTCGAGTGTTGAACTCCAGGGTAGTCCTCATAGGGCCCTCCCACTGCAGCATACGCCACACGTGCTAAGCATTGTGGGAGATGCAGGAGAGAGGCATTTTTCTTATTATTTTCGCATGTCCGCCAGTAGTCTTGACAACCGCGTTCATCGGATCACGCCGTTCATTCGGTATGCACGCACACACAGTATGACGATCTCCACCCAGGAGAGATTAGCGGTCACACTGCGAATATTAGCATGTGGGAGCTCACAGAGTTTCTCCATTAGCCACGCCCACTTCCAATTTCTGACCAATCACAGAATAGTAACCAGACACCACACGAGAAAAAAGTTCTGCCCTGTTGATGTGTCGAAAACAAGCTGCAAGAACTTCTAAATGACGGCTGCAAGAACAAACTTCTCACTTCTTGTGGAGTATGTTACAGCCTGTAATATGTACTTACATATGTATAAAACAATATGTACTACCGTTCCTAGCATGGTCTTGGTAGTTATTTTTTCCATTATGGTGAATGTGTTTTGAGTTCTTGGACTACAGTTCCCATCATGCTTTGGGTGATAGTGAACACCAGGAGCCTTGTTTGTTGATACTGCCTTATTGAAAGTCATGCTTCTTTTATCATGTGCAGACGCTTGTTTTTAATCAGTTCAGATATTTTAGATCGATACTTTCCACTTCAAAATCTTTCATTTGTGCAATATTTTTTTTTCTTTCTGCTGCATCATGAGACTTCAGACTTGTGTCCGTGGTCTTCTGTATCACTTTTCCTCTCACGTTGCTGAGTGGAAGTAAGGTCCCTCTCACAGGTAATAAGATGAGCGCAGGCTGTTCTCAGCAGCGCTCAAGTTCAGCTGCTTAGACTAATCGATTTTGACAACGGCAGGTACCGGGCCGTCTGCCGACAAAGAGAAAGTAGGCTAATACCAGTCAGCGTGGAGATGCGGCTTTCTTTTGGCAGCTGGATGACACAGTTTCTTTGTTGACTGTCGTCGTGGGTTGCTGCTGGTTGGATTCCCAATTTATCTGCGTGTGACTTCTGTTGCCTCTGCCTGCTCCTCTAAAAAAAAGTCTACTGCCTGTTCAGAAATCTATATTCTGGAGACGTTTATGACCTTAACTGTCAGTGATTTCAACATCGCTGTTTTCAAAGGCGAATTATCAGCATGTGACCGAGCTGCACGAGCTAGGACGGAGACAGAAAATCCATGTCTGGTCTGGATGTGCTTGTGCAGCAAAAGCAAACTCCATTTTTTGTTATCGTCGCTGTGACACTGGTAACCTTTTGAAGAGAAGATGATTTGGGAACAGTTGTTTTTTAATTTGCAGAGCGCTCTAAATCAGTGATTGTCTCCGTTTGCCCGCTAGAAAAGCTGACTTTAAGGCCACGTCGTGCTCCGTTACTGTGGCCGGGTGCAGTCTTTGTGCAGGTCCCCTCATACATGTATGAACACAAGACGACACAGACTGTCTTGTCCACACAGAAAAAAAGGGGGAGGGAGGGAGTAGTAGATAGGCTGAGACTGCGGCTGCTCCGAATGATTGCAGATCTTTTTGTGCTCCCTTAAGGTTTGTCCCAGAAAAACACAACCCGGATCGTTTTCAAGGCAAACCCCAAATGCGGACTCCTCATTTGTTTGTCCAGGATTCAACATCCGAATACTGTGAAATTCACGTTGCACAGGAGATAAGGATGTTTACAAACCCTTTAGCTGCCGACCAGTTTTAATAAGTGAATCTGAGAATCTGATCTCAGAGAGGCTCAGTCACAGACGAGAGAGTCGGAGCACGTGTGACTGATAAGAATGTAGTTTGACTGGATAGAAAGGTACTTCCTTCACTTTTCCGCTTTAAATATTTACTGCACTTACAACTGTACTAGTTTAGTTTTAGAATTGAACCAGAGAAACTCCTGTCTGTTTTTAATTTGCTAAATTATCTTTTGCAGCTTCATCACGAAAGTTAATATACATTTTGAAAAGTTCACAGTGAATTATTAGTCAGACATGATCATACTGTACACTGATCAGCCACAACATTATGACCACTGACAGGACCTGGCACCTGTAGCACCCACCTAGACCAGACCAGACACCCCCACCCCATAGCAATGACACTCCTTGATGGCAGCAGCCATCCCCAGCAGGATGCAGACACACACACAAAAATGGTCTAGGAACAACTAAAAAAAAAAAAAAAAATGAAGAACAGCACAAGGTGTTGACCTGGCCTCCAAATTCAAGTATCTATGGGATGCACTGGAACAAGCCTGATCCACAGAGGCCCCTCTCCTCAACCCATTGGACCCAAAGGCCCATGTCCATTCTCTGATGTGTCACAACTGTTTTGGAGGCACAAGGGAGACCTACACAATATCAGGAAGGTGGTCATAATGTTATGCCTGATCAGTGTGGCTTCTTACATTACATTGCGAACAATCTTCTGTCCAAGGCTTTCCAAATGAACGCACAAAAACAGGAGGCCTTGAATCATCACATAAGGAGCAACACACATAAGAAACTTTCCGTTGAGGGAGAAGGAGGTTAAACCTGCCTGTTTCTTACATAAAGGAAATGTACCTGGAGGAAACTGTGCACACAGATCTCTGGCTGAATTCTATTTAAGGCTCTACAGTGGGCTGTGTATAAAGACGGACGAACCCTCTATGACGTCCCATATGTTTCCAAATCCTGGGAGCGGAGATGTGGCAGACAGCTAGCACCTAGTTAGTGTCCACATCCTTAATTACGCTCAACTGTAAGCCTTAATTTAATTAAACAGGTGCGTTATATAAAAAATTCCTACCTGTGCAGTTGTTATGAATGGAGAGATTAGCTGTACGGAACAAAAGTTTTTATATCAGACTGTAATACATACATTTTAACATAGAGGTCTGTGGGGAGTGACTCGATTTTGGAGGTAGCCTCAAGTGGCCGTTTGAGGAACTGCAGTTTTTGGCCCAAGGTCGCCACTTGGCCTTCACATCTTTCATCAGACAAAACGTTTTAACAGAAGTTTGTAGCAAAGATCAGCATCATCTTTCCTGATAAAATAAAAAAAAACATCCATTTAAAATTTCCCACCGCGCTGGTAACACTAATCTGCAATAGATTGAGCATCTCAGGCCTTTAAAGCCCATCTCCTCCTGTCCCTGTGACCGCTCTCTGCTATCAGAGGCTACACAGTGTGACTCCTGCCCAGAGATTGGCACCCCGGCGCGGATTAATCCAACGAGAAGGGCTGTTATAAAGCAGCCTGACGGGAGGGGAGAGCAGGAGAGAAAGCGACAAAGAAAAAAAAAGGGAGGAAGAGTGGCAGAGAATGGCTGTAATCGGGCGGCTGTGAAGTCCTGTGTGGCTGCGATATGACCACAGCTTACAGAGCTGATAACAGTTTAGGAGAGCTGGTTCACAGGATCTTCTGTTGTTACAGTACTGCTCTGCTCTGCTCTGCTCTGACGCCGCTGCTGCTGCTTTTGTGTGGTCCGCATGAAAGCGAACAGAGATCGGTTGAGGCCGCTCTGACGGTCGAAGAAAGGCCCGCTGATACGTGTAATGAAATGGAACTAATGAAATGCCAACACGAGGAACACGAGCATCAGGTGATTTATTAGGCGTTCCCACTCCCCCCCGTGATAAATTCATCTTTCATTAAAGCCAAACGATAATCCTCTGTGCTGTACTTTTCTTCTTCGCTGACTGCTAGGTATGTCTCCTGTCATATTTCCTCAAACACTGAGCTGACACCAGGTCTCATGAGCACTCAGTCAAAGTCGACACGTTACGTACACGGTTCATATTTTGGAAACATTCTTCCTCGCTGTGGGTGTGGAGGCATTTTATTGCGCTAACCCATGTAAACCCGACACTCTGGTTATGCTAGTGAGATGACTCTTCGGTTTACAGTAGGTGTGTTTTGTACATATTTTGCTTTACAGTTCTCATGTGGGCCGTTTTTGGAAACCCACATACTTATTGATTTTGAAAGTGCCATTGACTTCTATTGTTTTGGGAGAACGAACCAGTGTCTGGTTAGAAGACTCCCATCTCAAGCACCGGTATGACAACAAGAGACCAGTTGCTTGCAATGAAATACAGAGTTTGTAGCAACGAAACACCTTTGGCGATGCAAAGTGTGCGAGTATCGAATCGAATCAATTTCAACTTTGACGCAAAACGATTGAGGGAGTTTTTCCTTGACACCGTCGCCTTAAGGCTTGCTCTGGGGGTTTCAGGCCGGGTTTTATAAAGCGTTTTGTAAAGCGTCAGCCAATAGGAGTCCCTGATACAATTGACGTATGACGTGTGATGCAAACCACAAGTACTCCAAACATTTATGGCAAGGAAACACCGTCTACAATTTTGGTTCCTCCCGCCAAAGTTCACCATGCCAATAGCGCCGGCTGGAGCAACGATTGGCATTGATGATATTTTCTTTTCAAATAGATTCTGGTGAAGGCACAAAGAGTTGGTTCTTGGTAATCCAGATTCAAAGAGTTTATTGTCATGTGCATAGTGTAGAAACATTTTTCCCTGTACAATGAAATTCTTCTTTTGCCGTCCACCCGAATGTCTAACAATAAAGATGCATATGATACAACAAATAAAATAACTAGTGCAAATATTGATGCGCAAATGGGGATTAACAGAAAACAGAAACTAAAAAAGTGAACAGTACATTGTATGACATGTAGTAGTCCATGATTATAGTCTGTGATTATAGACTCCTGTCAGCTGTTAAGGAGTCTGATGGCAGTGGGGAAAAAGGACTTCTTCAGTCTTGAGGTCTTACATTTCACCTCCTGTTCCTCTGGCCTGAGGGTAGGAGTGTGAACAGTCTGTGTTGAGGGTGAGTGGGGTCCTTGGTGATGGAGGCAGTTCTCCTGTGGGCTCTATGCTGGTAGATGCTCTGCAGAGAGGGCAGTAGAGTCCTGGTGAACCTCTCTGCAGTCTTCACCACTCTCTGCAGGCATTTGCGGTCCATAGCCGTAGTGCTGCTGTACCACACAGCACTCTGAACGATGCAGCTGTAGAAGCTGCAGAGGATCTTATGCGATATGCCGAACTTCCTCAGCCTCCTCAGGAAGTATGGTTGCTGTTGAGCCTTCTTGACCAGCTGTGTGGTGTTTGGTGTCCAGGTGAGGTCTTCAGTGATGTGGACCCCTAGGTACTTAAAGCTGCTCGCCCTTTCCACATCAAGCTCCCAGATAAACAGTGGCTGATGGGGGCTCGTCTCCTTCCTCATATCCACTATCATCTCCTTGGTCTTGTCCGTGTTGAGGGTGATTTTGTTGTCCTAGCACTGTGAGACCAGACTAGCATTATTTTTATATTTGGCTTGTTTCACTCTGAAATCTACAAGAGGGTTACCCAGGCAACCATAGCCTGGAACATGCACTAGTGCTCTAGACGGTTAAATGTCCAGAAATATAAAGATATTAAAACATTTGATCCTAACAGTTGAACTAAATGTTCCCACGATATAAAACAGTTGAGCTGCGCTAATTAATCCTCCGTGCATACACAATGTTATGTTAGCAGTAATGTTTTGCTAGCGTATACGCGACGCTAGCTCTTCTTGCTGTCACCGCTCTCTATTTGAAATGAAAATGTGGTTTATCTGGGTCCATCAGAAGCTCCAATTTCATTATAATTCTTCAGTCTGTTGCTTCTTGTCTCTTCTCCTGTTTGCACCTCTTTAGTCACGCTAACTCTTTTCATACTCAGTAATTCCAGTTTAAATTTAGATACTTGTGTTGTTTCTTTTCCCTAATCTGACCAACGAGTTTTGTTCTCTTTTACATGATTAAAGGTTTAAGGAAGTTGACGAGTTTTAAGTGTTGCTGATTTGAGAGGATAAAGACTCATCGTGCTCCTTATTATATGGTCCCAGTTTGCATAATGGGGGATTGTCTTGTTTTCTGTGCAGATTTTAATGGATACAGATCAAATTTCAAGCAAGCAGGGAGCCGAAAAGTTCATCATAGACACATGCTTCAGTTCCCTCAATAGTCTCAGTAGCTGCAGTCACATTTCATGTAAAACTAAGAACAGATGATGTCTCCGAGAGTCTTTTGTTGCCATGTTTCATCACTGCAAAGGTTTGAGAGGGAAATGCCTGCATCCTTAATAAGTCACGTCGACAGTGCTCGAGCGAGACTCGCTGCAGACATTTGTTTCATGTCAGAGCATCCGCCTCGCGCTCCCCTCTCTCTCCTTTCTCAGCAGAAGAGAAGGCTTTGATGAAGCATCTCCCGGATCTCTGCTTCTCACCTCTCCGTCACGTCTTCCCGTCGCGTTCTCCTCCGCCGTCGTTCCCAGTCGGAGGAGTGTAAAGGAATCTCATTGACCTAGTTAATATCTTGTGTCTGAGTGCGCCAATAGGAAGGAGAGCAGGCGTGGGGAGATGAGCAGCGCAGGGACTCTGCTGCAAGTCAGAATGCTGCAGTGACACACATCCATATGAAGCTCATCATCACGCCGCGGCTGCAGTTGGATCGATGTGCAGGAATCCACCATTTACATAATGAAACAACTGGTGCTGTAACTTAAAACTTAAACTAAAATAAGGCCACTCTATATTCCTTTAAATTCAGTAGGGTGGACATTAGTTTATCGGCTGATGGTGTCAAACAGTGATGCTAAATCTAAACTATGTCATCGTAAAACACTTTAAAGACGATGATATTTTCCCCCATTGGGCAAAATATCACTAACACAAAGCAAATGGGAGAAATCATCAATTCTGCATGGAACCCTGGAGGGATGTGTTATAAATCTGAACCGCTGTCCTTTGAAGCTTAATGCCGCTGAAAAATAGAATTCCTTCTCCATGTGAGTTTTTTTTTTCATGCATACAGACGAGTGTTTTAATTTACAGCTGCTTCAAAGCTGCCACTTTATAATCATAAAACATCCGGCGGCGTTCACTGCACTATCAGACTTTGTCTTTTAAGGCTTTCAGACACATCCAGATGTATTTTAAACATTTAAAAAGAACATTTGTAACTTGAATTTTTAAATTTGGTCAGTGTCAGTTTTGACAAATGCTATCACAGTACAATACAAAATTCAAATAGAATAGAAAACCAGTCAGGATATTTGTTTGTAAGTTGTAAAATTATGAGAAATTGGTAAACTACAGGCGTTCTTATGACGTCTTCCAGTTTTAAGATGAAGTTCAAGCCAGGATAGCTCTGTTTCCTGGTGCAAATTCAGAGATGTTGCCACCTTTTACTCATTTTTGTGGTGATATTTATAGTTCAAAATAGGAGTAAAAACTAAATTGAGGTAGATATAATCCAGCAGCTTTGCCCTTTGATGTTAAGTTAACCCTGACCCAATTTATTTATTTGGGGCATGAATATTTAAGGTGCTGCAGGATGATTAAATGAATAAATTTGCCCCAAAAAAAAACAAAAAAACAGCGGCAGACCCTCAGCTGGGATACAGATGTGGTGGTTTAATGTGAGAATACAACAGAAAACACACACACAGAGGGTTAGCAGCAAACAGTATGTTCATAATAAAATCATCATCTCATTGTCTCTCTGTGTGCTGCTCAGATTTATCCAGTTCTAACAAACAGCAGAAGGCACACAGTGCCATCCAAGGTTTGTACCGCGGATGCTTCCTCACCGTAACAAATGGTATTAGCGGTTATATTTAGGGAGGTTGGCAGCAGCTAGGCAGGCTGTAACTCAAGCTGATTCATTCTGTTCCTCACTTCTCCACCAAACACAGGGAACAGACAGGCCGTCGGGGAAATGGAGCTTTCAATAGCATGTTGGGGGCCATTGCCTTGAGTGAAATATGGTCAGAAATAGTGTTTTTGGCCTCGCCGAAGGTTGTGGAAAGAGAGAGAGAAGTGTCAGTTTTGATCTGTGCTGTGCAGCTGAGATGTAGGAGAGCGATGGTGTTTGTGTCACTTGCAGACAAAGATGTTGCTAAAGAACAGAAAATGGAGGATTTGCCTTTTTTCCCCCCACCAAAGAATTACGAATCACTTTTAAATATCCTGTACACAACTTCATGTGACTGTGCTATGGTTATATCTGTTGGAAAATTCTCTCCTGCTTCATCAAAAATAAATGGTGATAACGTTATAGAGCACAGAGAAGCTACGACAGCCAAGTAGGCAACTGTTTGCTAGCGTGTTAATAATACGGGAAGCCTGTCTGCCCCCTAGTGGTCACAAAATGAACAAAAGCAGCTTTAAGTTTCCTGTAGAGGACTGAATGAACATTTTAAGTGAAGCTGAGCAAAAGATTTCTATAATAAACAATAATAATAATAATAAAAAGTTCTTAAGCCCAAGGTAGCATCTACAAATTCAAAGAGATTTAATTTCCCGTCATACAGTATAATAGAAAACAAAGACTTTTTAACATTTTTAACGTTGACTGTTAATCCTACTCGCTCAACTCTGATGCTTCTCTAAATAACCAGGCTTTGGTTGTTTAGGTTATTTACTTGTTTGTGTGTCTGCCTGCAGTCGTCCTGTCAAAAGTCTGTGTGTACCCCAGATTAAAAGATAGAGACTAAAGGGGTCATGTGGAGTCAGGGAGGTCTGTTGTAGTCTGGTGCACCAGAAGAGTTCATTCGATGTGGCAGAGGTCAGAGATTGTTTGAGTAAGAGGGGTTTGTCACCATGTTCTGACCACCAGCAGCAGCAGCAGGGTGACTCAAGGATATGTCACCCTAACAACGCACAATACAAGAGACTAAAGTGACTTCCGAGGAGTCTGCTGGAGGAATGGGCAACTTCACACTTTCTGTTTCATGATGACACACTTGGACACATATTACTCCATCATATATTATTTGGTTTGTGCTTTACTGACACTTACCAACATGTGTCTGCAACTGAAGGTGGGACACACAAAAGCTGACATTAAATGTATTCAGCTCTTCCAATTAAGAAAACATTTTAAAAACCTGCATGGATTTATATTTTTAACCAACATAAAATGATTTACTCATTGATATTTGGTCGCTAGTAGGTGTTCTGAGCTCTGGTTAACTAGGCAACCTTCTTATATGTTTCCATATGAAACAAGCATAGCTTAAAAATATTGATAGTGTATGGATGGAGCTAGCCCTGTTTGCTCTCACCACTTAATTTGATAAGACGCGATGAGCAACGTCGCTACATCTGGATTTGCCAGCCAACTATCAGCATGGTGAAATTGGTGGTAGGAACCAAAATGGTGGACAGTGTTTCCTTGTGGTAAACACATGGGGAACAAAAAGTTGAGGTTTGTTCAATTTCGTCCACTTTGGATCGTCACTACGTTCAAATAATGACACAGTCTCCTGGCGCCACATCGCTGCTAGTCACTTACTTATGATGCTTTCATACAAACAGTGAGAGCATTTATTTTTTCGATGGAAGCCGCTAATATGAAGTGAGAAGCCGACGTCCGACACTCGCATCGGGCGCAACATGTAAGTTGAGCTGGTAGGGACGGAGCTAGCTCTTCTTGTCGTCACCGCTTTCTATTTCAAAAGGAAATGTCATCATTGACGCTGCTGCACCATCTGCGTTCCCTGGATGCTCAAAGCCGGTTATCAGCAAGGTGAATTTGGCAGGAAATGGTAGGAACCAGAGTCTTGAGAGTGTTTTCTTTGTGTTTAAGGAACAATACGTGTTCCTCAATCAACTGCATCAATCGCTCCCGTTGGTCGTCGCCTCAAAGTGTAGGAAGGTTCAACTCTGTACCCGTCTACTTCGCTTCGCCACAGTTTTCTCCCCTTTCCTCTAACACCATCTCATTGAACTAAAATGGCAGATGCGTTAGGAAAATGCTTCCTGTTTACATTTCCAGTAGGAGGTACATTTGGCCTTATCTGACCTCTGGATTAATGCTAGTTAAGTATTTACTGTCCTTTAAGCTTGTTTGGGTCTTGAGTGAAATACCTGAAGATTGGTGCGACCAGCAATATTGAATCAAAACGATTTAAGCCATTAAAGGGGAATTACAGTTTTTTACAACCTGGGCCTTATTTCTGGCATAAAATACGATTGTTTACTCACCCATATAACTTTGGTGTTATTTGGAGTCGTTCGGACGATATTTAGATCTGCGTATATCAATATAGTGGGAGTGAATGGGGCACCGAAACACAGCCTCTAAATAACGCATTATCTTCCTCAAAACTGGTTCATTTCACCAATATTTTGTCATGATACGCTAGTGCTATTCCCCATTGAGTCCAGCTGCTTTGGTATTGAAACAGAAACCTACCGACAACACACAACGCTACACGCTATATTATTTTATAAAAACAAATCTTTCTGTTTCATGTTTTCCAATTTTCCAAAACCCACAATGCAAACACGAGCTCCTTGAAAAGCTACAGAGCTTTGCCTGGTTGAGCTTGCAGTAACCAAGCGACTCCTATTTAAAGTTCAATGTTTCATACTAGTTTTTGAAAGAAGTTTTTTCCATAGATGCAGCAGCTTGTATCCGAGAGCTGCGCCTATAGACCAGTTAGTGCTTCCATCTGAAGAGAAGTGTGCCTCGTTATAGAAGATGAGAAGAAGTGGAGAGACTTGAGAGAGGCGAAACAGAGGCTGGCACTCCCAGCTCCCTGGGGTTGTATGTTGCATGCAAACAGTCGTGATTAAATAATGACTTCAGCCGTAAAGACGGAGACCTGCCTGCACAGCTTGCTGCACTCCAAGGCAAGAATTCATCAAAAGCGGTGGCATCTTAGTGAATCTTAACGCTGCTGCCAGATACTCCTCTGTTTACTATCTGGAGATCTTCCTTTGAGAAATAAACCCGTCTTCTCCTACGCACAAACAGACACAAAAAAAATCTGTTGTTCTTGCATTTCAATTATAGTTTATGTGTCACATTTATAGTGAAGCATTGAATTTTGTTAATAAAAGCCTACTGAATGTTAAATTAAATCAAAAAGCATAAAGTAATTATGCACTACCTCCAACTAGAAGCTGTTTAATCACTATTAGGACTAAGTGTTAACGAAAAATATGTGCAAAATTACTACAGGCTGCATATTTCTTTTGTTTTCCTTTGATATCCAGTGATTTTAAATTGGTATTAACTCAACCCGATCATGTGCTTAGAGCTATAAAAACCCATTTCAAACTAAAGGACAGTTATTTGTTGAAGAGTTGAAACCACACTTTGCAACCGACACAAACCCCCTCCTCCCCGGTGTAAACATCCGTCTGAGCTAACAACTTGTCCAGGTAACGACTCTCTATATTACAGTGGGCCTCCGCTGCCACCTGAGCTCAGAGTTCGTTATCTTTTACAACGTCCCGTGGCACCGAGGTGGTCCGCTGGGATTTGATAATAGCGTTACGCGGTATTTCACACCTCACTTTCCTCCTTTATCGACTCCCCTCCTACCATTTTCCCAGCCAGAAATGCCTTATGTGTGCAGAGGCGAAGGCCCCTCCCTCTTATTACCAAGCTATTGTGAACCTTTTGATGCGCACAAGGGCGCAGTGAAATACTGAGTGGTGCAAAGTGGTGCGGGGGTGAGGCCGACCTCATTATCAGCCAGCTGGACTTTCATTTTAACCCCCACCCCCCTTTACATCCCACACCCTCCTACAGCTCCCCCCTCAAAGCAGCTCCTGTCATATAAGAGAATAGTTCTCTGTTGTCTGGTTCCTACTAGTGAGAAAGACAAATAGAAGTTTAAAAGTGATGAACATAGACTCATGCTTGGTGCCCAAAGAATTTAGAGCCAGAGTCTGGAAAAACAACTTGGCTCCTGCTAATTATGACTAGCAGAGGATCTTAGGAGAAGTCCCCAGCTACGTTGTAATCAAGGGCTGAAGGACAATAAGCTGCTGATAAAGGCTTAATTAAAGCCCGGCGGCCATCTTGAGACGACTGTTTACAGGGACAATCAGATGTAGCTCGGACTTAATAGGCTTTTTGTGTTTTCCACTGTCACACTGGACGGAGATTCGACCCGGTGGACCGTCTAATCTTTTACTGAGCCAAAGTATTTTTCTGTGTCAGCTTGATCAATTTACAGGAAGCGCTGATAATAATCTGACAGGGCTTTATGTCATTATTATGTTGCTCTGGACAGTTTTCATCCTGCATCCTGGGTTGGCTAAGAGGGATGTCGCAGTTGGCTCTGCTCATATATACACCGATCAGCCACAACATTAAAACCACTGACGGGAGAAGTGAATAACATTGACCATCTTGTGACTATTCAGTGTTCTGCTGAGAAACTTTTGGACCTGGCATTCATTCATGTGGCTGTTACTTAGACATGTAGCACCCACCTAGACCAGACCAGGCACCCCCAACCCATAGCAATGACACTCCTTGATGGCAGCAGCCATCCCCAGCAGGATGCAGCCTGACACAGGCACACACACAAATACGGTTTAAGAACAACTAAAAAAAAAATGAAGAACAGCACAAGGTGTTGACCTGGCCTCCAGAATTCACTAGAAACTGATCAAGTATCTGTGGGATGAGCCACAGAGTCCCCCCCCCCCCCCCCCCCCCCACTAACAACACTCTGTTTCCAGACACCACAGGACACCCTCAGAAGGCCCATGTCCATTCTCTGAGGAGTCACAACTGGCACAAGGGAGACCTACACAATATTAATGTTATGTGATCGGTGTATATTTTTGTTTCCTGCCTTGCCTGGACTATAAAATTATATTCTTTCCTGTGCCATTATATAAATTCTTCGTAGGATTTGCTGAACGATTCATCTGTGTGTGTCACTCTAGACAAAAGCATCAAATAATTACATTTGGAGATAAAATAACAGCAGCTTTATCTTTTAAGTCTCAATTGAAAGATGAATTCTTAATCTCTGCTGGTCCGACTGGTTCAAGACAGGTTATGCAAAAAAATAAAAAAATAAATAAAATAAATGATCTGTGATATTTGCCGTGGCAGGAGCAGCATGCTGAATCAAGTATCTCTTTCTGTTTGTGATTTGTCAGCTTTATTTTGCCCGGCGGGGAGGAGGCTACAGCTGAGTGTAACTCTCTGATCTTATCCGTCTCCTCCTTATACGTCATGATGAGCGACATCCGCCTGCCCTGCCCTCCACACATGGCTTTCTCTTTTCACATTACACACCGCTGGCGCGCTGCCAGTCTATCGTCCCAGAATACTCGGCGGACGAGTCGGGGTGTTTGCAGGCGGATGACATGGCATCTCCTCCCTCCTCCTCCTCCTCCTCGCCCGTCTGAGGCACAGTGTCGTTTATAGCTGTTAGCCGGTCAACTTCCGTGACACATTCCTTTTTTAAAAATATATATATATAGCTAAGAGTCTCAGGTGATAACTGTCGTTCAGTGTGAAGGCATTTTAGGTTTCATTACATGACCTCCAGACAGGGCAGAGTCAGAGTGAATGCCTTTCACATGCATTGGCCTCCTTTTGTCACCTGTGTCTCTCTTGGGAAGGTTTTTTGCTGAGAGTGCACACACTTTTAAAGCACTGTCCTGCAGCTCATTTTAAACAGCTACACTATTTCCCTCTTGGGAGCTGCCTTGTGCAGTCACATGACTTCACACAGTGCTGTGTGATAGCTACTGTTGATCTCAGATACACATCAAACATTTGGTCTCTTGGTGATGCTTAATCTGCGTATGATGGCTGACTGTGGTGGAGAGATTTATATGCATTTCAAAATAATGACTCAGAGTTTTGAAATGTACTTATTTGCTTTGTTGATTAGAGTTAGATTAGATCACGCAGCAAGATCAAGATTGACTATCTTAAAGTAGCACAGAGAGAAGAAAGAAGAGGAAGCTGCTCCCCTGGATGTCTCCTACGAGCACCTCTAGTGAAAGTATTATTTGATAAATGACAGTTTATCCCTCTGCCAAACACTTTCAAGCTGCGTCTTGCTTCTCTGGAAACAAGACTCCAGGAAGTCATTGCTCTGTGGCTGTCGTTCAATGAGATAAAGTTGCATGTGTTCATTAATGATCTTTAGAGCAACTTCAGATAAAGCTGGCTAGACGTTTCCCCACTGCTTTCAGGCTTCATGATAAGCTAGGCTAATAGTACAGCTAGATATCTCCTTCTCGTTTCAACCTTAATGCTAAGCTAGGCCAATTGCCAGGCTAGCCTTCTCCCTGTTGTTTCTGCCTCTACGCTGTGCTAGGCTAACTGCCAGGCTATCTGTCTCCCTCTTGTACCCAACTTAATGTTAAGCTAGGCTAATGGCCGGGCTACCTGTCTCCTCCTCATTTCAGCCTTTATGCTGTGCCAGGCTGACATGCCAGGCTATCTGTCTCCCTCTTGTTCCAAACTTAATATTAAGCTAGGCTAATGGCCGGGCTAGCTCTCTCCTCCTCAGTTCAGCCTTTATGCTAAGCAAAGGTAGTTGCAAGGCTGGTTGTTTTCACTTGCTCTTAGCTTTTATGCTAAGCTAGGCTATTTCCCTACAGATTTTGCAGGAGGAAAGCCAGCTTGGCTAGGAGTGTGTCAAGTTGTCATTTTACAGTGTCATATGGCCAGTTGTTGTTTTTTTCCCTGCTGTTTCCCCCCTGCTTTCATGTTTTATGCTAAGCTAGGCTAGGCTAGGCTCAAAGTCCCTCTGTTCATGCACTCAGCCCCAATATATAAACAAAAAAACCTACCATTGGAATACACTTTATAACACAGACAATAGGAGCTGTGTGGAAGTGACATTAGTCTCAGGGTCTTGTGCGCTGATGTCCGTTCATTTTGCCCGACCGTCTCCTCGTGTCCCTTTTTACAACAGAAATATCAATCATCACTTCCCTCCCCAAGCCTCTAGCAGCAGTCGGGGGTCCGGTCTCCCTGTTAGACTCAGAATCAGAAGGCTTTATTGTCATCGCATGTCAACGAAATTACTACCACTACCACCATCTCTCTCCCTTAGCCACGGGGGGAGACGTTACCAGTTGTGCTCTTGTCAACCGACAACATCAACGAGAGGTCTAAACTAAGCCCCCAGTGGCTCAGTTTTTATCATGGCCACTTTCCCGTGTGTCAGCTCGTCCTTTGAAGTGTTTGATGACATTTCAAGGCATCTTAAGATGGTCTGAAGATCACATTTTATAGGATGGTATAGATCAGGTCTCATTGTCTGGGACAGAAGAAGTCCTATGACACTCATTTACTGCAGATCACACTGTGAAGGTCTGACCTTATTTACGTCTCTGTTCTCGAAATGTCTCAGGAACGACTTGGGAATTTTTACTTAGGCTCAAGGATGAACTGACCAGAATTAAAAGGCCACTACTCTGCGCGTAACTCAAGAATTACGTGCTCAGACTTTGACTTAGACTTAGACAGACTTTATTCATCCACAAGGGAAATTGCTTGGTCACAGTTGCACATGTAGTAAAATGTAGTAAAATAAAATAAAATAAAATAGTATAAGCAAAAAATTGCCCAAATTTGCACAAGAAATATAGACAGAAGTAAATATATATTATACACACGAGAACGATGGGAGGGACGTTGCAGGGATGCAACGGTAGCTTACCTGGTTGAGTGGGTGCCCATTAAACTGAGGCTACAGAGCTGCATCCCCTCTCTCACCCCATTACGTCCTGTTTCTGCACTAACACGGTTAAATAAAGGAAATAAGAGCGATAACTGTGGCATAATGTTATGCAAAAACACTTTAATTAATTAAATTGCTTTGGCAAACAACCGAAAGACAGAAGGTTCTTGATATAATCAGTTGCTCTAGCAGGTTTCATCCCACTTCTGTGACAGTAGTGACAAATCAAACAGTATATCATTAATGACGTTTATCTTTTATCTTTTATTGAATCTGGGCAAATGAAAGTTTTAGCCAAGCAGCTTCAGGTGAACTGACGTCAGAGAAATGCTCGTGGATGAAGAAACAGAAAATATGTGATAACAGTTTGCCTTTTTTCAAACCTCAAGTAGAGTAAATGTGGTTATGAATTAATAAAACTAACTTCAAAGTGTCAAAATGACAGAATGAGAGCATCTAGGTTGAAGCTTCCTCTCACGTTAAACACTCCCGTTTGCGACTGTGTTCCTCAGATTAATATGAGCTACTCGAGAAAGAACATGAGCGAGAAATGACTGAAAAAAGCAAATTAATTCATTATTTTTTTAATCCACCACTGACTGGTGTGCAATTATTGAAAACTGGCTGCAGTGTGATAAAGAGCCCGTGGTACAAATTCAGCTGTCAGGTACTTTCACAGAAGAAAAAAAGCGCGAGGAGACGATGTACCCATATTCCATGTGGAAAATGTGAAAATTAAACGTTGGCTTCATGTGTTCGTTCGTGGAACATTACAGTCCTCGTCGGTCTGCACAAATCTGGGTTTCATTAACTTGCTTCATGTAGCGTGCATTACATTTTTTGAAAAAAGTCCATTTCCACTTTTCTCAGTACAACTTTCCAACAAAGCTTAAAATCCCTTTTGTTTCAACTTTTTATATATATCCGTATCCTGCATTTGCACTCATTTTTATTTCTATTTCTTTTTTGATGATTGAATTGAAGATGTTTATAATAATATTAATGCATTTGGGGAAAAGGGAAAAGCAAAAACAATTCTCCTCGACTGGCCCACGACCTCTCTCTCTCTCTCCTTGCCTCAGTTCTTCTATTTCCTGGTCAGATTTTTCGATTGGGCTGCTTAAAACCCTCCGTTACCGCGGCAACCGGTGACAGACAGCCCAGCCAGGCGATGGGTCATTAATTACCGAGAGGAGAATTACTGCCTTTTTTATGTCTGTTCACGGGGTAACCGCCTCGTAGTGTAGCTTGTGACTGTGAACCAGCAGAGACGCCCTTACTGGCTAATTACTGGAGGCTCAGAAAGTAAAATAGTTAATGCACCGTACCGTCTGTGCGTGTTTAAGTCTCTAGCAGTACACTAGCAAGGAAAACGAATCAAAAACAGGTTCCCAACATGGGGCTCAGGGCCCGTTTTGAAGGACACAGAGCGTTAGCAGATGGCCGACTGTCGGCTGGGTGTGTCACGGCCTTTAGAATCGGTAGTGTCTATCGGCTGCACTCTCCATGAGCTTCATATTGTATAAGAGGACTCTAGGTGCCCTCAATTTACTCTATTTTTTTACTCTCTTTACTCTACTTATAATTCAAGAGTCCTCAAAAAAAAAAAAAAGAGCCCCACTGGCACTGAACTTTTCATTCTTGGCTGCTGATGCTGACATATGAATATTCAGCTTTTTAACGCGCTCTTCGGAGCTTTAGCTAAAATAAAAAGCTAGAACAACAGAATATATATAAAAAAAATTGAACCTGGACCCATTTGTGTGTGACGACGGGAGCTCGGGCTGGAGCGGATTGTAATTATACATCTGAGAGGAGCTAAAGTTGACAATGGGAGCGGTCTCTGAAGCGGAGCCTCTTGTTCCCTCCTTACCGTGGGATCTGCAGAGTCAGCGCTACGCTCGAGAAGCCACTCGAGAACCGGTTCGCCTGCAAGCTAATGCATCATGTAACAGATGCTCACGTGCTCCATCCCAAGGCTGGTGTCGTGTTGTTCATGTTGCCGCTGTTATAGCACAGTTGTTTATGTTTGCTGACTTATTAACCACTTATACCGTGATTGAGAAAATTGCTAATTATCATTAGCAGGTAATTACTGAATGAATTTTTTATTTGGAATCAGCGTGAACTAACAACACTGCTCTGTTTCTGTGCACAAGATCAGAAGAAGCAAGTTTTCAGATAAGTTGTGTCAGCCTCCTTTTGGTTTGTGCCAGTTGTCGGTAGCGGCGGCGTGTTTTCCACGAGCAGCATGCCAGGCCGTTGGGCCGTCTGGGGGGGATTTGTAAAGCGTGAGTGACGTGCCCCATAAAAGCTCTATTGTGCTCCTCTTTAATGCATGTCGGGGTCTCAGACGGAGGTCGGGGTCGGCTCAGTTTAGAGGAACAGTACGGGGAGCGACCCTCCGCTGCTCACACACGACCTCCTGCAGACGCACACATACACAAACGCACATTCATACACACACACACACACACGTTGTTCTCATGCTGCCTTACAGATATAACGATATACAACCTGAGCAGCGTGTCAGCGCAGGTCACTATAGCTACCAGTGACGACTCCTGAGAGAGCTGCTGTTTTCTTAATCTATAGGCTGCTGCAGGACCTGCAAGTCTCTGGTGTGCAAACAGGAATAGCAACACTGCTGACACAAAGCACACCTGTTAACTCACAGCCTGTGCAGACACAAGGTTACTGTAAATTGAAGCTGTGTAGAATATTAAAATGCAAATGAGCTTTCACTCTTTTCTTGTGATTTGATTTGTGTGGAAAAATCCTTGACAGACAACCAATGTATTAGATTTTGCCGGGCGACATGAATCGGTGCTTTCTTGCATTGGATGATTGCATTCACAAACTCAAAAAATATGACATTGAGGAATGTTAAAGCGGTGGATAACAGTATTTTTCTGTTTAAATTTTCTGGCTAACCCTGGGTTTTTCCTGTGTGGAGTTTGCATGCTCTCAACGTTCTCCCAGGGCGCTCCAGCTCCCTCCTACAGCCCAAAGACATCCATGTTAGGTTAACTGGTGACTTTAAGTTGGCCGTAGGTCCATGTGACCGTGAATGGTTGTTTGTCTCTTTGTGTTAGCCCTGTGTCCGAGGTGTAACCATCCATTGTCAGCTGGGATACCCCCTGCAACCCTCTACAGGATAAATGGTAATAGGTGGTTGGGTTTAGCTGTAGCAAGGGTGATCCACTTGATGTTTTAATGACATATCTAGAAACCAGAATCACCAAAAGGCTTAATTTTCCTTATATCCTCCTTCATAAATAATAAAAAAAGAACCCCAGCGATGACAATTTTTACTAAAATAACAGCAGCAATGCATTGTCTTTATCTTCACAAGGGACGTAAAGCAGATGATTGCTTATATGCACACAGGTGGCAGACTCACCAAGCATTTTACGCTTTGGAGCTTGAGTTATTGCGTCCACCTGACAAATTTAAGTCCAGTATTAACTCCTCTCAACCTTTTACAGTATGTCCGAGTCAAACAGTTGGCTCCAAACTCTAAAATCTCCGGTGTGTTTATCATTTATAGCAGTTTATCTGCTGGTGGTCAAATAAATAAGAGGAAGGGAAGAGGGAAGCAAACACTAAAGCAACTGGCTGAAAAAGCCAACGCTGAGCTAAAAATCTTCCCAGAGGATTTGAGGAACTTTAGTATTAGAGAAGAACTCTTTTTGGGTTTGTAAGTCAATGCAGTCTCCTTAATTCATTCATCCTCTGTAACCGCTTGTCCTGTTAAGGGTCGCGGGGAGTGCTGGAGCCTAACCCAGCTGTCATTGGGCGAGAGGCGGGGTACACCCTGGACAGGTCTCCAGTCTATCTCAGGGCTAACACAGAGAGACAGGCAACCAACACTCACTCCTAAGGCCAATTTAGAATCACCAATTAACCTACCCAGCATGTCTTTGGACGGTGGGAGGAAGCTGGAACACCTGGAGAGAACCCACGCAGACACAGGGAGAACATGCAAACTCCACACAGAAAGGCCCAGTCAAGTCTCCTTAATAATACACATATTTAATTATAATACATTGGGTAGTACAGGTCTAGTTAAAAGGTCTATTTGATGAATAATTTTGTCAGAACATGCACATTTTATATTTCACCAACTCTGTCATGCACTTGCATCAGTCCTGCATTTAGGAGCTGGGCCTCTCTTGCTTCTAACTGTAAGGACTTGACATGCAGCACAGAGGTGGAGACAGATATTGATGTCGAGGCACAGGACCGATCGAGATGCCGGTCTCTGTTTACAAGATGCTCCCATCCGCTGGGGATGCCCTGACATTGGAGTGACCTCGCAACCAGTGCTGCATCCAGCCCGTCTCACTGCGCAGTGCTTGCACAGTAATAACGCAGCGCATAAACCCACAAACACGCAGCCTCACATACCGGGAAAAGACTGATGACTGCAGATGTGCACACGTGTCCCCGCGAACACACATGTGCACTGACTGCGCGGTGGCGCACTCCACTGGATTACTTTAAGTCATTTAGCTTTGATTGGTTTAGGACTTTTTGAAAAATCACTTCTGCTGCCGCGTCGCTGTAGCCAGGGCTGGAGGCTTGTGAACCATTTTCAGCTGCAAATTGAATTTCGTTTGAGTCGCATGCTGCACATTTGGCTGATGGAGCAGATCCAGATGCGGTATATTTAGACTACTGCAGGTGCTGCGAGCCAGAGATTGATCGTCCGTGTAAAAATAACACGGCGCCGTAAGTCCTCGCGTTGCAGGAGCTTTGAAAGAAAACACTTGTGCGCCAGAATGTGTTGGAAAAAATTAAATCAAACGACAAAAGGAAGGCCTTTGACACTCAGGCTTGTATGTGTGGCATTAATGAATTTATTGAAATGGATTACAGTCCAGATTGAGCGCTCATTCATCCAGATCTCACTAATATAATCTGCCTCTAAACATTTCAGAGGGACTTATCTCTCTGAGCTCTCCCGCCGGGTGAGCGATATTTATTCTGTTGTGCTGGAGTCTTAGCCTCCTCTGTCAGGGCTGAGAAGGGGGTTTATCTGCAAGCAGCGGCCGTCGCAGCTCCCTTTGTGCTCCACTCCCCCGCCCTGCCCCTTCCACGCAGCCGCCCACTTTCGCTGGTCACACCGCACTTCCTGCTAAATCCCATTACCAGAGCCAGACGCCGCTCTCTCTGCGCCGAGCTACGGTCTTTGAGCAACATCATAAATAGGCCAAGCTGTTGAGTACAGATGCTGCTGAAAATACACTCGACGCTGTGTTCCCATTCGTACTCATCCTCCACCCCCAAAATGTGTTTTCCTCCCCACACACAGGGCTCTTTGGGTGATGTCACCCTGTGATGTCTTGTTCCAAAAATGCATCAGTGTCTTACGCAAACAGGCGTGTCAGAGTACACTGTATTCTACTCTTCCCTCCAGTTTCTCCAGGGTCATGTAGTGAGATTGTAGCGGGGTGTTTTTCTCTCTTTGTTACATCCTGGATGGTGTGCTTTCACTCATCTACTCGCTCTTATAGCAGAGAGTAAATAATACACATTATGCATACACCTGATATCATTATCTAAATGCTTGTATACACCGATCAGGCATAACATGACCATTATTCCTAATATTGTGTGGGTCTCCCTTGTGTCTCCAAAACAGTTGTGACTTATCAGAGAATGGACATGGGCCTTCTGAGGGTGTCCTGTGGTGTCTGGTAACAGGATGTTGTTAGTGGGGGCCTTTGGTTTGAGGGGAGGGGCCTTTGTGGATCATCCCATGGATACGTAATCAGTTTTGGATCTAGTGAATTTGGAGGCCAGGTCAACACCTTGTGCTGTTCTTCATGTTTTATTTTGAGTTGTTGATCCTGCTTGGGGATGGCTGCTGCCATCAAGGAGTGTCATTGCTATGGGGTGGGGGTGCCTGGTCTGGTCTAGGTGGGTGTTACATGTCTAAGTAATATCCACATGAATGAATGCCAGGTCCAAAAGTTTCCCAGCAGAACATTAAATGGTCACAAGATGGTCAATGTTATTAACTTCTTCTGTCAGTGGTTTTAATGTTGTGGCTGATTGGTGCATTGGCAAGGGCCTTATAGTTACCCCAAATGTTGTACTTGAATCCTCATGCTGAATTAACTAAATGTAATCCCTATATTATTTTTATATTATTAGGCTAATACCTTGATTTACTGTAAACTCTTTTATAATTGAATACTAATTCTGGTTTTGATCTGAAGCTCCCTACTGACCGGGAGTTGGTTCAATGACTGCTGCTTCCCACCACAGCAGTATCCAGCATATCTGAAGCATATTCAAATATCTGGACACGTTACAGTATAGGAAGTACATGAGTTGTAAACCTTAAAACAGATGTGGGATGTCACAAGCCTTTGCTCTGAAGCCTGTTTTATGTCTTTTTTATTAGAGCCGACAGTAAAGAGATTGTGGGAAATGGTGGCGAGATGACCTCCTTGCAGGATTTGGTTCGATTGTTTTCTAACAAAACAAAACCCCTTAACTCCTAATTGACCTAATTATTCACCTTTAAATGACTCCATGTCCTGTCCTTAACCTTACCTCAACTGTGTCTACTTAAAGTCAAATCCTCAACCCGCCTTAAAGTTTATCAAACCTTAAGTCTTATCTTAACCCTCAGCCATAATCCTCACCTCAGGGAGGGCCTTTTGAAAACTCACTTTGATGGTATAAAACTCCAGCTGGTTCTCGGAGAGATAGAACTCACTAGTGACACACATAATATTACAGCCCACATATATTCCGGTTGTCCTTCATGGTCGACGCATTTGAGGCCAAAATAGAAGAGAATTACAAGGGAGTGTTAAAAAGGGATGAGGGGTCCAGGAGGGAGGTGCACGACAAGGCTGTAGAGTCCACAGCATCCCCCTCCATTCAGCCCCAGCAGAGTAACAACTGTGTAACTACAGCCTGTTAATCCCTCGGGCTGGCTGAGTCCCAGGGGAGTGAAACCAGCCGCACCAGCGCTGCAGCCGGCACGCCAGCCTGCACGACCAACTGCTACTAACGCATGCTAACTGGCTTGAGAGGGCACTGCCTTTGGATGATGATGAGGAAGAAGAAGAAGAAGAATGAGCTGTGTGTGTGTGCGGTTTTTGAGTGTGCAGGCGCGCAAGTGTGTGTTGAAGTGGAAGAAAACCAATCATGCAAAGAACATGGAAATGTGGCTGAGCTGCTGCGAGGAGGCGAAAATAATCCCAGAGGTGGAGTCAAATTTCAATATGTGGAGGAATCGCTATACACGGTATCCGGCAGTGGGCCCGCCATTAGCAATTATTTTCCATTACGGATTAATATATTCATGTTGGACTAGTTTTTTGGTTTATAAACGTAGAGAAAATGCCCAGCACAAGCACAGCATCTCAGACCTCAGGATGAAGGCTCCAGATCGCTTTTATTCTCTAACCAATAGCTAAAATGCATAAATTTGATCTAAAACAAAAATTTGCCTCCAATTTGAAAAGCTGGAACCAGTGACTCTTTGATATTTTCCCTCAGTGAGTAACTTAAATGATAAATGATCAGTTATTAAAACAGCAGAAAGGGCAATTCATAGATATTCTGTTGTTCAAATTGGTTGTCCCAAGCAAAATCTAAATTCTTGATATCGATCCCCTGATAACTGGCAAATATTACAGTGTACACATCAGATTACATGTCTTGTGGAGTACTAATGCAAATGTCAACAGGACTACAAATACATTTGTTTCTCCAGAGGGATAAATTTACCTGAAGTGATCAGTAGGGGTTGACGACACAAGTTTGAAAATGAAAACATAATATATAAGACCTCTGGAGCCTCATGACTGCCTCAAGCCAGCGGCTCGATGCAACATTAGCAGCTATTTACAGTTGAATCTCAATCTGTAACAGTGTTATAGGAGAACAATGATGAAATATGAAGGGCAATGGAGGGAAAAATAAAAAAAAACACCTATTGTTTACATCTTATCATGAAGGGCTTCAGTGTGAAGACACGCCATCTGCTACAGAGATCCAACCTGTGACCCTGCAGCTACGGGATCTCTGTTGCACGCCTGTATCTCCCATCGCCCTCTGTTTGTGACCTCACTTTGTGAAATGCAAATCTTCTTGAAGCGTTGCAGAATCTGTGGCCCCGCCAGCACCGCTGATCGTTTTACTGCCCGTGTTTCGGCAAAAATGAATGCATTCAAGCTACGTTTAAACGGAAGTATTTTAGGTGTAGATGCAGCTGTCGTTTTTTGGTACTGACTCTTGCAATTTTTGAGTTGAATTCACTTTGACATCACTGCCCTATGCTCTAGCTTTTGGTTGACTTTCGCTAACACAGCCAAACATCAAACAGTTGCAACAACACAAGACATAGGGATCCAACTAATATTAATGACCAGTCCAATTTCAAGAAGACCAGTGTGGCATCTGTCTTTAAGCCTAACTTCATGCAATTTGGCATACACAATCTGTACAATATTGTGTAGACGCCCATCAAGTTGCGTGACATTACATCAAGATGGGCCACTACAGGTGACGCGGATACATTTCATATGACTTTAAGGCCTATAACTTTTTAAGCAGGATGTCGGTACCATCATGAGCCCGACACGACTCCACCAATAAGTTTTAACTAACTCAGAAATGTGCAAAGACGCTGTGCATGAGTGGAGGTGAGGCAGACGGGTGATGCAAAGGCAGACGGCTACATCTTCATTTCTGCTGTAAAGATGAAGGTGTAGGCGGACTGATTTGGTTTTAGAGACAGTTTTTGACACTTTGCATTGGCTTTATATATGGAGTAGCTAGCTGAAGACCCATAGTTGGTGGAGTTGGTGGATGCTTTTTGGACAAAGAAGTAAAAAAAAAAACTTCTATAGCTCGGTTGAATGTCCATGTGGACTCACTGATCATTTCCTTTCAGTAAAAAGTGCATGAATGAACCTACTCTAGTAAATAGTCTCTTTGTGTGAGCCTGTATGTAAAACACAAATCTGGCATTTGTAGAATATCAAACAGGCAGCAATAAATGAAAGATGACCAGTAATTAAAGGGGAGTTTATACGGTTGCATTTGCAGGTGAACTACTCAGACATTCAGTTCCTTCCTTCTCTCTCTGATCACGCCGTTGTTTCTCTCGTACTGACAACATCCCCACAATAAACAGGGATCCCTGCTGATGGCAGTCTGAGGAGCTTTACACAAGACGCTGTTAATCCGCCGTCTCCCCAGAGAGATTAGCTCTGTCACCAGGGTCGGGAATTAAACCACGACTGGTGCTGGAGATACTGACACAGACATAAAGGCCAGACCTGGAGGGAGGGAGGGGCTGGTGGGGTTAGGGAATTGGGGGGGTTGGATGCGCACTTCAGATGTAACTGATAAATAAATAACTTGAGCTTTGGAGAGGATTCCTGAGGCTGTTACGGTTAGAAAAAAATGAGCAGTCTGAGTCATTTTAACTTGAAACTATTCTAGAAAACTGAACACGACGGCTTAAATTTAGGGATAAACGAGTCTGTGTGAAGGAAAAAACAGTTTTATGTCAAACACATCGTGTGGTTGATCCTAGACGAAGGAATCTTTATTTGTTATGATCATGTCTGCAATCAGGATTGTTCTTTTTGAATTAAAACATCAAAAACGAGACTGTGAAGGCAACACGAGGCCAAACATGTTGATGAAAGGATGAGAGGAACAGCTTGGAAAGGATGAGCGCTTACAGGAGAGCTTTGTAGTGATGTTCTCGCCACACAGGGTTAGGGTGATGATGTTTGCAAAGCTACAACATCAACAGGAACTTTATGGTTAAATATGTGTCAGCTCAGCGCACGGTGTTCACTTCACCGTCGATTTCTGTACTGTATCTGTTGCTTCCGTCTCCAAGCGGGCGCCGGCTTCCTGTCTCAGAGCCAGCGACTGAGTCAAGGTCCCCTCACGCTCTGGGCAACGCGGGTTCACCCTCACACTTTCCATCCGTCTAGCCATGAATGATTCACACTGCCCTGCCGGTCTATTTAGGACGCCGTGTGCAGGGAAGAGCTTGCTGGATGCCGAGTTTAAAAACTGAGAGTGAAAAAGAGGAGGGCGGTGAAAGAGGAGCGGCTGAAAAACCTACAAATAATATTCTGAGGTTTGAATCAGCGTAGGTTTTCTTCTGGGAGAAATATAATTAAATCAGTTTCAAATGATTTATTAAACACTCAAGTGGATGTTAGAGGGAAGGAAGAAGAAAACACACACACTAAAAAAAAACAAGCTGAGCTGACTGATAGAGATCCTTGAAGACTTTTAATCCAAGTAGCTTCTTCAGTTCTTAAAGACTGGTGGGGAGCTGAGGTTTAAATAGGAACATCTATGAAATCTGCATGACTAGAGTTTGGTAACAACCAGATACTTTTATCTATTTAAACCCCAACTACACTACACGCCAGTCTTTAAGAACTGAAGAAAATACTTGAATGAAACGTCTTCAAGCAACTCTACAAGTCCAGTTTCCTTTGTTTCACTTTTTTTTGGATATACCATGACCTGGATGACACAAACAATTCATGCACACACATAAAAATGTCCAAAATATGCATGCAAAGGTAAAAGATTTATCTGCAAACTGTGCACAAGCCTGCTTTTTGTTAAGGAGAGGCCCATTAGCCTCTTCTGCTCAATTCTCTGAGAACAGATCGTTGTAAAGTTGGCTCTGAAAGGACAGCTCAGTATGAGTGGAAATATACGTGCTTCAAAATAAAGTTCACCCTTTGCATACATATGCAAACAGCAGTTTTCAGGAGCAAGTTTCAGACCTTAAAACAAACGGATACACCTGGAGAACAGCAACAAATCTGAAACAATGTGATTGAGATTCGGTGTAAAGAGCGTAAAGTGTGATATGATATAATACTGACAGTGATTAGTTTACGTCAGACTTTCAAAACATTTAACTTGCAAATCTTAAGGCATGGGGCGGCACAGTGTTGTGGTGGTTAGCACTGATGCCTCACAGTGCCCGGGTTTGAATCCATGGGCCGACTGGGGCCTTTCTGTGTGGAGTTTGCATGGTCTCGCTGTGTCTGTGTGGGTTCTCTCCGGGTGCTCCAGCTTCCTCCCACCATCCAAAGAGGTTAATTAGGTTAACTGGTGATTCTAAATTGGCCGTAGGTGTGCATGTGAGTGTGAATGGTTGTCTGTCTCTCTGTGTTAGCCCTGTGATAGACTGGAGACCTGTCCAGGGTGTACCCCCGCCTCTCGCCCGATGACAGCTGGGATAGGCTCCAGCAGACCCTGCGTCCTGTCACAAGAAAAAGCGGTTACAGAAGATGAATGAACTTAAGGCATGGTTGTAATGCAGAGACAGTGGGTGGACTGTAGTGGATGGATTTTCTCTGTTGAGATGCTCATGCATAGTGGTTGTGCTGCTGTGGTGGGTTATTATCATTATCAGTTTTAGACTTTTTCAATCATTTTTAGCCTTTCCTCAGGATCTGCCATAAAACACTGCGATGCACCGACTGATACTCAAGGGCTTAGTATCGCTACTGATTTCGTGAATCGATTTGATTCAGTATCGATTTATTTCAAGATATTCCAGCTTATAAAGAATTCTACTTCGTTATGAAAGAGATTTTTATAACATTTATGTCATTGGTTCCAGAGGTTTGTGGTATTTCCACATAATATTTTATGTCTAGTTTAACACCTTGCATGTAGCTTTGCTGTTCCTCTGCTATTCTCTGTCTTCGTGCTGTACTTTTTAAATCCAATCAGGCCTGACGGTGCTCTCAGGGTTTTAGCTCCTGTCATGTTTTGGATCTCCCTCGCACGGGAGCTATTCTCGTTGCACGGCTTTGCCAGATTCGTTGTGTGAAAACCAGTCATGTAAGACCAGAGTGAAATTTCTAACAAGAGGACCCAGGAAATGGTTGTTAGCAAACAATTAAAAATTGATAGCAGAAATAATCTTTTAACTGAGACTAAAATAATTACTTGATTCTTCACTAAGTAAGAGTATCCTGAAACTGGATTGTGACTCTGAGATCAGAAATATTAATATCACATTTTGCTTCCTAGAAAGGAGCCTGGCTGTAGCTTTACTGATCATCAAAACCTTTAAATAACTCTGCCAGGGCAGCAGCCTGTTCCTGGAAAAAGCTCTGCATTTATAGAGGGGGGTTTCTTCCTCACTCCCTCCCTCTCTCTATAACTCCTCTTTTCCTCTCTCCCTTCCTTCCTTCCTTCCTCTCAGCCCCCGTCTCTCTCGTCTCATGGAGCTGTGGCCGGTGCAAGAGTTGATAAAAAGGAGTGATTATTATTATTAGTTGCTGAGACTAAGCTGGCGTGCAGAAGGCATCGTCTTATCCAGGCTTTTGCGTGCGACGCCGCCTGCACTATTAGCTCAGGACAGATTTCCCCAGTGGTCGGGGCAGATGCTTTCCCCTCGGAGGGTTTGCGGAAGCTCCATGTGTCACTGACTCTGAGCCGGGATAAGACGTCCGTCACACTGAGCTCCGGTGCATCCCACTAATAAAAAGACCTGACAGAGCACACTCCCGTATTCTTACATTTTCTGAGCTGAACGAGGAGCTGTGTTCACGTCTCATAAACGGATAAACGTTGCAGAACCGTAAATCACATGTACTGTTGTGTCCCCGCCGTCCAGTCACAGTGAGGCTGCCGTGGTAACCAGATGTTTGTCTCTGTCAGGGCCTATTACCACAACGATGTGCATGAATCTGACAGTAATTATGCCATCTACGATCTGAATTAGAGTAAATACTTCCTTATTAGACTTAGCTTAGACTTAGTTGACCTGATCATGTTATGTAAGACGCAGATTAACGCTCATGGGAGTTGGTTCCTCTGCGTTGGTGTCATGAGTCGCCATCGTTACTAACACTGTCTATAAGCATGATTGGGATATACGGAATTATCGATAGCTCTTATACTAACACGCTTTTATTGCTTCCGTCCGTGATTCTGTTCATTTTTCTCCTGAAGTTTGTTTTTGGTGACATTTTACATCCTCATTCTTTGCTTCTTTATTTTTCACAGACTGCTCTGAGGCGACGAGGAAGCAGGGAAGCATTTAAAGACAAGAAGTCCACGAGTCAGGTAAAAAAAATATATATATTGTTATGTTGAAATAATTATAAAAAATGTATAAATAATTGTTATATCAAAATTAATACATAAATATTGTTTATTTATTTTTTTTAATTTACTTTCATAGAAAATTATGTTAAAAACTTCAGAGGACAAGTCTGGGGATATTTAATATTTTATTTGGCAACAAATTAAGAAGAAAGATGGATTTTGCTTAATTACGCTACTAATTAGACAAAAAATACATTATAGAGGAAAGTATTTTGTGTATTTTTGCCTTTGTAAAATGATTCTATATTAAGTTATTAATCATATTTGCTTTACAGCCTTAAAACTATTAAAACTACTCAAGTTTTATTCATTGCAGCGGACACAGGCTACTATAATTTGCTTTTAATGGAACCCATTAACACTGTCCCCCTGCTTTTTGAAGGATGTTTGCTTAAAAACCGCAGAGCTCGGCTGTTTAAGGAAAATACTTTTACCTTTTTAAGAGAGTCACAGACAAGCAGGGACAGCGAAAGTTTGCTGGGATTTTGGCTTCTCGTCGGAATCTTTGGAAATTTTTATTTAATTTGTTATCACCCCACTAGGAGGACAGCGCAGACCTCAGGTGCCAGCTCCAGTTTGCCAAGGAGGAGTCCGGTCTGATGAGGAAAAAGATGGCCAAGCTGGGCCGGGAGAAGGATGAACTGGAGCAGGAGCTGCAGAAGTACAAATCAGTTTACGGGGACGTGGACAGCCCCCTTCCTCTCGCCGAGTGCTCCGGCGGCGGCCCTCACACCACCAGGGAGGCCGAGCTGCGATTACGCCTCAAGCTGGTGGAGGAGGAGGCCAACATCCTGGGTAGGAAGATTGTGGAGCTGGAAGTGGAGAACCGCAGCTTACGGGCTGAAAATGAAGATATCCGCTGCCAGTACGAACGAGACTGCTTCGGCCGGGAGCCTTTCTCCAGCATGCCCTCGTCGCCGTACGGCGGTGACGCCCTGGACTCGGCCAGTGAGCTACGTCGCCATCTCCAGTTTGTCGAAGAGGAGGCTGAGTTGTTGCGGCGTTCCATCTCAGAGATTGAGGATCACAACAGGCAGCTGACATCTGAACTCAATCGCTTCAAGTTTGGCCCGAGCACCAGCCCCGTACCTGTCGGTGAGGAAGGCAGTGAGGGGGTGTTGTTTAAACCTGGCAATGGGGGGGCTGGTAACGGCTCCATGATGATGGAGGAGCTCAAATCAGCCAGGATGCAGATCAACGAACTAAGTGGAAAAGTGATGAAGCTGCAGTACGAGAACCGCGTCCTCATGTCCAACGTCCAGCGCTGCGACCTGGCCGCTCACCTGGGCCTCCGCACCGGCAGCCCTCGAGACAGCGACGCAGAGAGCGATGCAGGCCGCCGAGAAGCAGCTGAAGAAGAGGAGGCAGGGCGACTCCTTCTCCTCCAGCCCAAGAGGGAAGGCCCTATCGGAGGTGAGAGCGACTCCGAAGACCTGTTTGAGAAAACAGCAACCACCTCAGGGTTCGGGAGCATCAAGCCCTCAGACGGCAGCGAGCTCAGCGCCACTGAACTGGCCAATCGCAGGAGAGAGGAGCGGGAGTCGTTCTCTAACGTGAAGCGAGAGGCAGAGAGGCTCGGGAAGACGGTGGACCGCCTGATCACGGACACCGACAGCCTGATCTTTGAGGGCAGGCTGCTGGTGACGACGGGGGAGAGCCTCGAAGGCGGGGCGGCGGCGTCTGGATCCAAACCAGACACTCAAGTCCTGGACACCATCAACACTCGCATGAAGGCTTTCCGCACTGAGCTGCACATCTTCGTGGAGAAGCTGGAGCACATAGGGGAGGGGCTGAGAGAAAGGACAGACGATCTGTCGCCCATGCCAAACCTCACAGAGTCCAGCAGCTTCCTGTCCACGGTCACCTCCATGTCCCGCGACTCACCCATTGGGACCTTTGGAAGAGACCTGGCTACAGACTTCCAGGTAAGTTCTGAGGTTCGACTTCCTGTGACCTTTTCTTTTGGTACATTTTTCTTTCTGTGGCTGATTTTCTTTAGTTTTTTTGTAAAAAGAAAAATATCAATAAGGGTGAAGACCATTTAGCAGCAAAGGGGAAAAATCTAACCTTTTAGAATGAATTACAAAGCGTAAAATCAAATGTTGCCTAAGAACATTAACTACCAATAAGTAAATATCATGATTCGTGAAACTGTCTGCAGAGTTATATTACATAGAGGTAGAATCCAGAAATCTAGATGCCTGTGAGTAAAACCCAGTGGTGTATTTGTAAATGTGAGACTTCATTTAAGTTCAAATTAAATGCCCCTAAGTGTGCAATCATTAGGAAACCATTTAAGGCCAAAATAAACTAAATGGTAGACGTAGTCAGCAGAAAAGAAGAAAAAAAAAAAATCTGCTTTAATTAAAGACAGTGGCAGCAAACGTACATCTTCAGCAGAGCACTCACCGCACAGCTGTGCCCGTCGATGGGAATCTCATTAAGTCGTAGGCAAACATGGCTTCAAGGATGGGTTCGGATTTTCTTTCAAGTCTGCCAATATACGGTATACACCGAGGGAGGTGTGTGTCGCTGTCATCATTACTCCCTGTTGGGCAACTCCACTCTAAGAAATGAAAATCCACAAACGGCCCTTGTTCTCTGCAGCAATCTGCTTTTAGAGGTGCACTCGTTTGCAGACCTCGAGGAGTGTCACCGCCTCTGCTTCTAATCGGTGCTTGAGGTCGCCAGCCGTCAGCATAGCATGCAGAAATATCTAATTAAAAAGGCACTGAAGACTGTATCTCGGATTCTGCTTCATCAGTTTTGATGCTTTCTAATAGTCAGTTACAGAGGTGCTTCATTAAATTAGTGCAAAAAGCTAAAATGAGCTAAATGCATTTCCTACAGTAGGGGTCAAACGACAGCTGGAGGCAGTGGGACGGTATGCCTGATAAATCGTAGTCGATCTCAGGGAGGATAGACTCTTCTGTCCTGGGGCCTTTTTGGATTTTCAACTTGAGAAGTGTTAGCACAGGGGTTAGCGACGCTACGAATCGAGCTCAGTCTTGTCCATCATGAAACTTGAAAAGATCTGAACCTCAAAAGGCCTCAAAAAGAGACGGGTGTTGAGAGCCTTCACAGACCAGATCTCCAGTGCCAGCATAGGGTGACATGCAGTATCAGATCTCCCCCTCCCCTCCACCCCACCACACGCTCCACTATAACAGCTCTACCACACTGGCACCAAACACCACCCCTCCCCAGATCCACTGCCACCACCATCGCTTCCTGCCGCTGCTGCTGCTGCTGCCACATCTGCATCTCCATGCACATCCTCATAGCCAGCAGCCCCGCCTGCCTGCCTGCCTGCCTGCCTCCCTCTCCCTGCACTCACTGTCTGCAGCTGCTTCCAGTCAGCCAAGGGCCGATGATGGGCGGGGTGCCTGGCTTGAGAGGGTGCTTGAAAATATGCTTGGTGTGAATGGAGCAAGTACTGGAGGAATTCCAGCAGCTTCTTCCATTATGTTGCATGGTGCAGTGTAGTAAGTATTTCTCTCTTTGCAGCGCCGCTACACCACGCTACCGTATGTGTGACTCATTACGACACATAAATGGTGTAGCTTTATGTTTGCACAACATAATATCTCACACACTCACACAGGCCCACGTGGGCCTGGTTACTCCATGGTGTTGCCAAGGAGACGAACCATAAAAAAACAGCACACTGACTAAAATAACCTGTGCTCAGATAAAAAAAAAAAAAAAATGAATTGCATGGCGCTGTGGAAGAACCTCGCTGGCTGGCATCCTGCTCTCTGTCCTTGTTTTATTGCAGCTTAGTGTAAGTCAACATGCCAACACACTGTGTACTCTTCCAGAGCCGGTTCATTATCTCTGTGCTGCATGATCAGGCAGACATCTTGAATGTCTTTTCTAATCAGAGGGAAAATAAAACAAGACAGCTCTTCAAACATTTCTCACTTGGAGAACCCAGTCTGCTTTGCAAAAGATATTAGATTGAAGCCGCCTCCGTGATCACTCTGACTTTGCTCCTTTTCTGCCTGTAGGACTCTCTGGTTAGTCCGGGTGAAGCTGGGTGGGTTAGTCAAAGCTGTCCTCTGCACTAATAACTCGTTCAAAACAATAAAGAAATGAAGAGAAAGCAGAGTGAAAATGATTGCCGCAGCCACAAAAAGCAGGGTTATCTCATAGTTTCCTTTATTTCTTATTCTAGGAATTATCACATAAACAAAAATGCATAAATTGTAGTTGTGATTGTTACTTTCACATCTCATAATTACCGTATGACTTTGCATATTTGATTCATCTAAATTACAAGCTCTGGATCTTGTAATGGCAAGATTTGTGTAAATTTGAAATTTACACGTAAAACTTTTTTCCTATTTCATGATTAGATTGAAAAAAACCTGGTGGTGAAGCTTTTTAACGATGACCCAACATTTTATAATCAACAATATATTATGCATTTTCCCGTCACGCAACTTTTTATATTGATCTGTAGATGCTTTGTCACAGGTAGGACTTTGCATCTCGTAATTATCGCAAAGAAAATCACAGAATATTGGTCGTAGTTCCAAATTTGTATTGTTATCAAACTAAGTGATTATAGGTTTTAGAAATAATGACATCTTGAGAGGGAAACAGATGTGGATTTTTGCCAACTGAGAGCGTTTCATGTCATAAATGCACAATAGTGGTTAACAATATTGAAAAACGTGATGTTTTGAGCCTTAAAGTTGAACTACTGTTTTTTACAACCTGGACCTTATTTCTGGCATAAAATACGATCGTTTACTCACCCATATAACTATTGTGTAATTCGTAGTCATTCGGGAGATATTTAGATCTGTGTATATCCATATAGTGGGAGTGAATGGGGCACCGAAACACAGCCTCTAAATAACGCATTATCTGCCGTGAAACTTGTTCATTTCACCAATATTTTGGCATTGTACACTAGTGCTATTCCCTGTTGAGTCTGGAGTTACCTGTTATCATCATCCGGGGTCTGTAGATTGACCTACAGACCGCGGATGATGTCTTCTGACCTGGATGATGTCATCTCTGAGTACAGCGTGCACCGGCGACAGTCGGCTGCTATGGTTCGTCCACAACCTCAGAATCAGAAAAATATTCAGCCATCAATGTTCAGTGTTGCAAAAAACTAGCAGTAGCAAATTACAGGTAAACAAGCCGACCGTCACTGGTGCACACGCGTTCTGAGATGATGCGTTTCGGTGCCCCAGTTACTCCCACTATATGGATATGCGCAGATCTAAATATCTCCCGAACGACTACAAATTACACCAAAGTTATATGGGTGAGTAAACGATCGTATTTCATGCCAGCAATAAGGTCCAAGTTGTAAAAAACAGTAGTTCCCCTTTAAACCCTCAGATTACAAGGTAAAATTTGTAATTAAAGCCCACTCTGAGTTAAAAGTTTCGCATGTACATGTTAATCAAGTCATAATTGCAAAAAAAGGAGGATATCTCGGTTTTATACATCTTTAACATGACAACTGATAACTATGAACAGGTCTCATTTACAGAAATAATATGTGCTTCCACCAACAAACGAGCAGCTAGCATGTTGCTATACCTTAAATGCCTCCACTGTATTTTAAATGCTGTATTGTCTGAAAACAATGTGCATCGCTCAGACTCGAGATGCAACTTTCCTTCTGCTTGAACAACACACACGCAGCTGTGCACGGGCATGTGTTGTGGAAACCTTTAGCGTGCTAGCTAGCTCTCGCTCTGCAGTTTGCCGTGGTATCTCTCAGCTGTTGGTTTGGACTCATGTTATCCCTCATTGCATGCGCTTCATAACAAGTGTTTTGCATTCTTTTCCTCCCCCCCGGTTCCCTCTCTTTGTTCCTCTTTGTGTTCCCGCCAGATGTTTCAGCCCATGATTTTGTTCATCCTCATTCTCGTTCTCTTCTCATCTCTCTCATACGCCGTCATCTTTAAGTTGGTCTTTCTCTTTGCGCTTTTCTTCGTACTCTAGTCCGTTTGTTCTTCTCCACACCGTGTAGTCTTGTTAGTTAATTTCCCCTCCTCTGCTTATATTCTTCACCCATTTTCTGTTTTATTTTTGTCCCCCCGCCCTCGCCCGCTTTCTTTCCTCGTCCCCCTCAACCCCACGTTTGTTGTCTTCTGTCTTTTTTTGTCCACGATCCACTCAATACCACCATCACCACCGCCACCTGCACCCCTGTATCCTGCACCTGTCACCCATCCTCCTAATCCCCCTACACCCACCGTCCACACTACCTCCCCTCACCCCTCCTTTCCCTCCCTTCCCTTCCCTCCCCCCGCCCCACTTCACTCACAGTCCGGTCAGAGGGATGAGCTGGAGTGGCGTCTAGGACAGGAGCGAGGCGTGGAGCCCCAGAGCCAGAGCCAGGGTGGGGGCCAGGCCCAGAGCAGGGGAGCCACGGGACTCACTAGGTACCACAGGCCCCTGGCTTTAAGAGCAGAGGTCAGTGCCTCCTCCCTCCTCCATCTCCCTTCCACCATGAGTATGGGCCTTCTGCCAAGTTTAGAGCGTAAATCTGGACTTTTGTTTTTGACCTGGACACACTTGCTCTGATTCAAACCAAAATATCTCTCAGGGTGAGCAGCAGTCGAATGCAGCTCTGCAGGGTCGCTCCAAAATGCAACTCCAACTCAGGAATTATGCTGGTACAAGTGGCTTCTTTGAGTCTTTAAGCTAGATGTAGGCAAACCGTAGCCTGACGTGCAGCTTCGTTGAAACCTAAGTACACATCTGTCCAAAATGTATTTCCTTGTTCACCTCTGGCGCCGTCCTCACATTGGACAAAGAGAAGCCAAAATCCAGGGGTACGTGTGGTGCCATAGTCAGTGCAGTAGTGCCATACCTCTGCAAGACTCAGTCGAGGGCACACCCCCTTGCTGTATTGCTAAATTCAAGTTAGTACAAACCTGCAACAGTCATTGTTTATATAGGTCAGCTAGTACAGTACAACTATCAGCTTGAAACAGGGTCTTAAGTTATGTAAAGTTATATTAATGCTGCATATCCGAAGGAAACTCCAGGACTACTTCTTCCCCGAGAGCAGCTGACAATCACAGCTGCCGTCTTCCTGTTTTAAATAAATACTTAACAGAAAAAAATGACCAACAGGCAACATTATAAGAACCATGTGAGATGACAAATGCCAGACAACTCAGACATCTCTTCATCTTTTCCACATTGAGGTCATTGCAGTAAACATTTATTAACAGCTCTTAGCTCGACCAACTCAGTTCAACTCAACACAGCTCACTAGCCGACGACTTGCTCTTATAGTGGCGTAATTACTGAACAAGTATAGATTCTCACAATAGCATAAGACGCTAACGTCGGTTATGATATAGACTTTCAGAAGCATAAATCTAGATTTGCACTTCACCGTGTGACCCTTGAAGTCAGGGACTGAATTTTGGTACTGATAAAGAAACTGTATCTGACTGATACGTCTGTCATCGATTCATTCCAACTCATACAAGACTCGTGTGCCAATTCATTAGGTACACTAGTGCAACAAATCTATTCTAATATAACAGTCCTGCCCTAAATCCTCCTCCTTCATTACTGTTTTAATGTTTAGTTTATGTCAAAGCATCTTAGAAAAGGCGATAATTCAACTGCAAGATCATTTTGGAAGACGTAGTGTGTGGTGCTGTTAAACTGTATTGAATAAAACACTAAAGTGCTTCTGTTATCTAGCTTAGCCCACTGACGATACAACTCAACAGCACTAAAAACCACAACCTTCAAAATGTTGAATCAACAGCTTTCTATTTTGAACAAATGCTGAATGCTATAACCTTCCCGACGCTAGGATTTGGTACAGGACTGTTATATCACTAGTGTACCTAATGAACTGGCAAGTCAATGTATAAAAATGCATAAAAAAGTGATTGGATTAAACATAAGAGTTCCCGTTCTGGAGTTGTTTTTTGGAGTCGACTGTCAGCAGTGAAGTGAGTGATGAGATTTACAAGTACAGGTCAAATAAGAAGAGATGCGTTATATACAGACGGATAAAATGAAACAAAAATATGAAGGATTTGCTTTTGAAAAATGTGTAAACGTAAGAAAATGATGCCTCGAGGAGTCTGATTTGTTCTGATGAGAAGGCCGCTCAGTCCAGCATGTCTAGTGACACTCCAGCCACGGTCACTTTTTGATGAACTTCACTTCATTCGCTCACTCTATTTTCACACTAATCTCCACTCCCACAGCTACTGGTGTTTATTTAAACCTTTATCTCCTTTGATTTAACCTTCTTTCTTTTTTTTCTTTTTTTTTTGCTTTGTAAATTTCTATCATGCGCTCCTGGACATTTTCTGATTGATTTACTCCGATAGAAGACAAGTAGATGAACACTTTACTCATGCAGTGCACCAGTTTTGTTGACGGTGGACAGTTTGTCGCCCTCTAAAGCAGCAGCCATGTTCAGCTGAAGCACATATCGACGTGACCTGTTAGGCTTATTTGCGCATTCAGTGTATCAGAGCTGAGTCTGCACACGCTGATACCCTCTGGCACCGGTTCATCGCCACCAGCTATACCTCCACGACTCCACTCAGCAGATTGAATGTATGTAGGCTCACAATACACTCCACACACAGAGAGGCAGGCAAAGAGGCGAGGGCTCCCAGCACACATCATCTCAGATCCCTTAAATCCTTCAGTGACTCTGCGGTTTAATAAACCGGCTGTGTAATCGCAGGACAGTGATTCATAATCGCCGCCTCATGCTTGTGTTCATAGAGAAACTGCCGGCTGTTATGTAACGCCGAGCCCTTGGCAGCGGCGATGTGGCACATAATCGTTGCAGTCGTAGCACATTTGCGTGGATTTTTAGTTTTTTTTTTCCTGTCCCTGCGCTTTCTGCAGCGATGAAATCTGTTAGGTGGAAATGAATGAACAGGAAAGCAGCTTGGACGTGGCAGGGTTTAGCTCCGCGCCGCCGGCCTGTGTGATTTGCATTTGACATTGGGTCGACAGGGAGGCGCTCCAGGGTCAGCACACTCTGAACGGCTCAACTTACTGCTGGAGGGTAGAGTAGAGTAAAGAAAGGAAAGGAAAGCGCATTATGAACTTGCTGCAATCTCTAAATTCCCAGATCCTGCACTTCTGGGTGTTTTTAGGAAGACGGGAACATCTCGAAGACTAAAATCATCACTTTCAGACACCATAAACATGAGCATCTCATTCTCCTATGAGCATTTTATTCCCCCCACATGTAGTAACACAAGCCTCAGTTCTTGTCGTAGTAGTCGTGTGTCAGATTTTACCGCAGATGTTGAAGATTAAGATTTAATTTGCCGTGCAGCTTCAGTAAAGTCCTCTACTCACTTTTCTGAGAAAGTCCCTTTTTTAGTGACTCAGATAAATGCAGCTGACGAGTTAAATTAAACATTTCTGCATCTGAAGTTTGATCATAAACCTTTGATGATGCTAAATACAGTAAAGTAGTCCATCCTGAAAGGGCCGCCATTAAATTATAATCATGTCTCGAGGGAGAAGCTGTCATTGGTTTTTTACTTGTGTGAATTTCACTTGAAGTTTTTTCTTGATTTCGTATTTTTCAAGTAGAATAAATTTTACCCACGGATCCCTGTTTGATTTACCATATTAGATAGAAATATCAGTATGTGTTCATTTAATCCAAGCGGCTGGTTAGGTGATGTTTTTTGTTTCTGTGCTGTTGCGGGTTCAGCTCCGGGACACGCCTGCCTCTGACATCCAGTTCCGTCTGGATCACGAGCGAAGGATGAGGGTGGCCACGGAGGAACGGGAAGCTGTCGTTTCTCTGCCTCAGGTACGACAAAGCAGTTTAAAAGAAATAGAGTAGAAGAAGAAAGAGTGTGAGTGTGTGATTTAAATACAAACTCATTCAGTTGCATTTATAATTAGTTGATTAAGTCATTTTTGAAAGCTGAAATGGCCCCAAATATTATTGTTCTTGCTTCTCAATTGCAAATATTCTTCTACATGTATTAAACTAAACATATTTGCAACTGGAGCACCTAAAGTTTGGCTTTGGCGAACGATAATGTACTTAATCGTTTATATTTTTGCAGCACCAGGAGGATGAGCGCTTGCGTCTGGAGGCCCAGCGTGAAGGTCTGGAGCTGCAGGGCCTTCAGGGTCACGACGTGCCCTGGACTCAGGAGAGAGCCATGCTGCAACAGGAGGTCCGCCTCTTCAGACGCAACACCATCATCTTCTACGTGAAGCTCAGGTGGATCCTCACGCACTGGAGGCTCGGACGCAAGGACGACCCCGGGGACGAGACGGCGCACCCAGAGGTGAGTTACGCCGCTTTATAGAGTGGATGTGTTTCCTCCATCTCTTGTTCATTATGCACATACAGCAGGGATGTCAGCGTTCATAGGATCACCTGGTGCAGAGGGGCGTCGGATTTTTGTTTTTATTTTGATGAAGCTTACACCGATCCAGCATAACATTATGACCACCTTCCTAATATTGTGTAGGTCTCCCTTGTGCCTCCAAAACAGTTGTGACTCATCAGAGAATGGACATGGGCCTTCTGAGGGTGTCCTGTGGTGTCTTTGAAGGGAGGGGCCTCTGTGGATCATCCCACAGATACTTGATCAGTTTGGGATCTAGTGAATTTGGAGGCCAGGTCAACACCTTGTGCTGTTCTTCATGTTTTTTTTTTTTTAGTTGTTCCTAAAGTGTTTTTGTGTGTGTTCCCGTGTCAGGCTGCATCCTGCTGGGGATGGTTACTGCCATCAAGGAGTGTCATTGCTATGGGGTTGGGGGTACCTGGTCTGGTCTAGGTGGGTCCTACATGTCTAAGTAACATCCACATGAATGAATGCCAGGTCCAAAAGTTTCCCAGCAGAGCATTGTATTGTCACAAGATGGTCAATGTTGTTCACTTCTCCCGTCAGTGGTTTTAATGTTGTGGCTGATCGGTGTACACATGATTATAAATGCTTGTGTTTTTTTGCTCAATCTGTGAGTGGTCTTAATTTTCTTTGCTCATCACTGCACCAGAGTCAAGAGACCGTACATTGTGGAACACGAGTCAAATATTATGAAAGTAAGAAGATTCGAGAGTGGAGAAGAAGTAAGATGATGCACGTTGTAGTTTAGTTGTGTTTTATTTTCATGAGTCAGCTGCCTCTGTGCCATCTGCTGTTGTGTGGACGTTTTACTTTTTCCCTGTAGTCTTGTCATTAGTGAGAATTAATGGCTATGTTGACTTTAAATGAACAGGGAATCTGGTGAATACTTTAAAAGTGGAACTTTGTAACAGAAGCGTGTCAGGTTGTGGTTTGAGTCGATCAATATAAACGACCGAATGATGAAAGTAGCAGCAAAAAGTGACTAATCCCGGGATCGCCTTTCATCATGGACCATTTTGTCGTGTGCACATCCCACGACGATTCAGGTACCTGCAGGACTGACGGTTAATTAGTTTCCTGGCTGATTGAGCGACTCCATTTGTTGTTGTCGATTTAGTGGTCGATGTTCCGCGTTCTCTTCTCATCCTCTCAGGCCTCTGGCTGATTAAATGGGTAATTTGCGAGATACAAGGTGTGCTGGTTTTGTTTGGGGTTTCTAATATCTTCAGGTGATAAACACTCAGCGCACTTCCCCATAAATCACAGACCAGTTTGACTTCATGAGCTCAGTTTCTTTGTTTAGTTATAACCACTCTACTCTCATCTGTGCTTCACTGTCCAACCTGTTCCTTATATCTCTGAGGTTGTTAGAACCATAGACTGTATATAAATATGAACAATGCGTCCCCACTCCCTTGCATTGGACAAACTGATGCTATTTTCCCGGGGATACGACTTTGGAGCCAGAGTTTGATCAGTACGGTCCGAGAGTGGAGCCACGCGGAGCCGCGATATCGATGACCTGACCAAACTTCCTCCAGACTTACTCGCGTTTAATTAATACTGCTCTCTGCTCTACCTCCACCAGTTACTATAGCATCAAATAACTAACTAAAACAAAACTTATCCAAACAATTACATGCATCAACATTATATTAACCACCTAAAATGTCAGAAACCATCCTTGAAAAATAGTTTGATGTGTATTTTAGTGTTTTAGTTTGACCCAAGTCCCGCCCACTAACATGGAAGGGGTGGAGCTTATGACCTATACTGCAGCCAGCCACCAGGGGGAGCTCTACCTGCTTTGGCTTCACTTTAGAGGAGCTGTTCCGTCATCCATCTTTATACAGTCTATGGCCAGAACAGCAGTATTAATATCCCATGGACTTTTTTCTTTCACCTTTTTTCATTTAATTCCGAGCTGCAGTTTCAGTTGAATGTAATTTCTCTGGACTCCATTCTGACTCATCGGTTTCATACGTGCAGAATCCCGCATGCAGATGTTGCAGCAGTGAGGCGCCGTCGTGCGCCACACATCCTTGACTTGACCTTGAATCCTGGCAGATTGTGTTTTGTCAAGTTTATTTTTAAATCGTCGCTACAGCCTCAAAGTGATTTACAGTTCTCACATTCAGAAAATAAAAGGATGCCTCTCTAAAGAAGAAAGGACGGCTACACTTGTCTGACACTCGTTCTTGACCTTTTTAAGCTTTTCATGTTCCAGTCTTGCAGTCTTTAATTGTGATAAGTGCAATTACCAACATATCGTATCAATTATAAAGTATAAGAACAACTTTCATGCATGTAACAGTCCTGTACACTGAGAACAATCTTCACAAGAAATGACATTAAGATTTACACAAAACGGTGAAATTGTAAAAGAGAATAATAAACAAGACAAAAATGGGATATAGGCGTAGTTAACCAAACAATAGCCAAAGAATGAAGTGATCTAGCTTAAACTGTTGTTGCTTGTTATTCTCAGAGAAGAGAAAAACTCTCATAAGCGCCTTTAAAAATGTGAATCTCCAGAAGGAAACACCAGTGAATGAGTGGGTTTGTTTATACTGAAGCAGAGATATATGCTAATTAAGAGTGTTTTCCTAGAAGGGCTTTATATATATGCTATATTTACCCTGAATTTCCCAAGAGATAAATAAAGTACCTATCTGTCTATCTAGTTTTCTAACCGGCAGAGAAGCCCAGCCTTCACTCCTGTACATGTAACAGCGACTTCCAAAGCAGCGAAACACTAAAAGCAGAGAACAGCGAGCGCTATATCTGCCTCTCCACCATATGAAGGAGATTTCAAGCACGTCATGGTTCAGTGCTTAGAGTTTCCGAAGAGCCTCATACTGCTCTGAATGTTTTCTATAATTCCCAGCTTTGCAGACTTTTACTATCAAATATCCGTGACTTTTACAAATATCTCTTTGACGTCCCTGGAGGTTCCTGTAGGACCAGTACCGGTCTGCCACAGCGTGAGGATGTACCATTTATTATGCTCCATAAAACAGGTGATATGGGATTATTGGGTTGTTCCAAAGTAGCCCAAACCAAATACATATGGCCATAACTGCCCACAGATATGAATGTGAAAGTGACAGGTTGTGTCTGTGATGGACCGATAAAACAATCCCTCCGCGTCTCTCTGCCTCCTTCTGTGCCTGGACCAGAATGTGTTGGTGCACAAAACCCGAATGAGCGCTTGAATTAATACACGGCTTTTTTGTGGCTGCATCGTCTGTTCCAGTTTGAGAAGTTGGAGGGCTTCCCGGAGCTGGGAGTGATAATGGAGCAGGCGGAAGGGGAGTCGGAGCGAGACGACAGACTGTGTTTACCACAAACTCCGGGGGACGTCCCCAACACCGGTCCCATCCTCCCTCTGACATCACCTGACCGACACCTGCAGCAGCAGAGACAGGTACGGGACAGTTTACTTCTCCTATGCTGTTATTTTGAGACATTTTAGTTCAATTGAACAACAGAACTTTAGGTTTGCTCACACAGAAATAGATTAGAGTTCATCAACAACTCCTGAAGGGTTGTTATGAAGCTCAGTGTGGCGTCTTGTGACTTGCTAACTCCTGGTTTATTCACAAATGGCAGATGACTTGCGACCTATGAGAGCACCCACCTGTCACTTAAAGTGTTAGCGCCCTTAATTATTCATAGCTTTTAGTCTTGAATGGGACAAATAGCTAGAGAGCCCAAAGATGTTGGTTCTAAATGTGCACAAGGCTGTTAGTTTTCTGCTTCAAAGTTGGACATTTTAACATGGAGGTCTGTGAAGATTGACTCACTTTTAGGGGCACCCTCAAGTGGCCGTTTGAGGAACTGCAGTCTTTATTACATAAAATACATACACACATATGGGTTATGTGACTGGTTTTATATAAGTGATCATCATCCTCGCCTACTTTTGTTTGATCTCCTCATATTTATAAGTCGTTTCTACACGAATTAATGCTTTAATTTAAAATCCGACGCTGCGAAATGTTAAAATCTGGCCAATGCAAGTGCCCTTGTGTATCTAGCGGTCATTTACACTTCCTTCCCCAGTCTGCACTCTGGGTTAAAAACCTAAATTAAGCGACTAAATAGCAGCAAATCTAGTAACTGTCTATATTTCCAAGTTATTTCCATTTAGAAATATATTTTTTTCTAATGCAGTGTTATGGTAGTTGACGAGGTCTGGCTTTATTGTCATTAAAGCCTTGTCATGCTGCAGGAATTATATTAAATGTTCTAGAAATTAGTAAATTAATTCAGTGATAAATAACAAATAAAATATTAAACGATGTTTTCTCGAGTGAACTGGCGTAATGGCCGAGTTTGGCCACCGATCATAACTATGCCAGTCATTGTTTTTCATAATCTTTTTTCATTGTGCACAAATGAGTGTTTGGCAGCAGTTGGTCGGAGCTGTTTGGCACAATATGCAGATGGCAATATTGACCCACATAACTGGTTGGAGGCAGTAATTATTTTGAGTACAGCCAGTTTTATGCCTCTGATTAAGACCAAAAAAAAAAAAAAAAAACAACACTGAGTTACAGGAGAAGGAGCTGCGTTTTTAGTATTTATGCAGAATTAACGTGAGTTCAGATCTGCTTCCAGTACCTCAGTCAACCTCCACTTTACCCCCTCTCCGTTAGAGTTACGAAAAGTATGTAAGCATTTTGGGTGGGATGCATTATTAAGCAGCGCTAAGTGCTCTACTTTGTCTTGTGTTTTGATTTTTACCCCCAACATCATAAAAATGGTTCGTGCAGTGATCTGACATTGTTACTTTAAGCTCTTTAGTTTGAACCAGCCTGCCCAGTAGACTAACTTAAGTCTTTGATGTGGGAGCAGAAATGCAGCCTTGGTAAGCATCTGGACACACGGCCCCTGCAGCAGAGGAGAAGCTCTGCAGCCAGAGAGTGATAATAGTATATTAAGCCTTAAAGAGGAATTTGAAAGTTTCTCAGAGCCGAGTTGGAAGGAATTTATGGAAAGATGTCAGATTGGTTGAGGGATACAGTAAATCCTCATTCATCCCCCTGGTGCTGCCAATGACTGATACTGTTGAACTTCTTTAAGTGTATATAAATAGCGTAAATTCTGTAGATGAGATGTTTTTCTCGCAGTGGCGGTGAACTTTTATTACCCTCGGTGCAAGGAAATCACCTGAGGACATTAGAAAAGATAAATGTTGACTTCCAACATTTCACAAAACTTAAATCAGGATGAAATGTTGAGTTGTGTTCTTGCACTGTGGATGTAGGGAACTCCTGCTATTAAGTAATTTCTCCATTAAGGAGGCTTATACACCAATCAGCCACAACATTATGACCACTGACAGAAGAAGAAGTGAATAACATCTTGTGACAATTCAATGTTCTGCTGGGAAACTTTTAGACCTGGCATTCATTCATGTGGATGTTACTTAGACATGTAGCACCCAGCTAGACCAGACCAGGCACCCCCAGCCCATAGCAATGACACTCCTTGATGGTAGCAGCCATCCCCAGCAGGATGCAGCCTGACACAGAGACACACACACAAAAACACTTTAGAAACAACTCAAAAAAAACATGAAGAACAGCACAAGGTGTTGACCTGGCCTCCAAATTCACTAGATCCCAAACTGATCAAGAAGTAGATCCACAGAGGCCCCTCCCCTCAACCCATAGGACCCAAAGGTCCCCACAAAGGACACCCTCAAAAGGACCATGTCCATTCTCTGATGAATCACATCTGATTTGGAGTCACATGGGAAAACTACACAATATTAGGAAGTTGGTCATAATGTTATGTTATGATCGGTGTATGTTATTGCAGTTTTGTATTAAAGCCTCCGAAGTTAATTCTGTCTTTACTCGTACTATCTCTTAAGGCTCCAGGGATGAAAATATAAAGATTCTGGCACCTTGTAGAGTTTTTGATCCGTTGTTGGTGCTACTGAACTGGCCCCTGTTTTAATTCACGACTTGTGCTCTGGTGGTTCCTGAATCTGTGCATTCAGGTGAACATATTCCTATCCTCATCAAAATAAGTTCAAGCCAGTTGTACTTCTTTTTTTTGGATATAAGTAATTACGCTGGACCAGCGTTTTATCACCTGAGCTCACGCCGTGTTCTCGGCAGAGGCTGGCAGAGCCGGAGGCGCCGTAGTGACACCTCGGGGGTGATAACAGACTCCTTTTGAGCTCCCCTGCCTCCTGCCAAGACCTGAAGCCTCTCCACAGGAGGACCACCTAGAGGCAAACCACTGTGCACACACACACCCCTCTGAGCTGACATCTCAATGAAACCACGGCCTCGACTGGATGAGCTTCACTTCTCAGATGTTACTTGGGAATTTTAGAATTAATTTTATGCAATTGATCGTGTTGGATCTTTCTGAGCTCAAGCATATATTTACACCCAGCTACGGTACGTGTGCATATTTCAAATCTTTCCTGGCAGAGGTCAGAAAAGGGACAAGGATAAAAAATAAAAAAAGCAGATCAGGAGACAAGATAGGATGGAGACGTTCAGGCAGAATTGATTTATGAAGCACTTACGAAGCAGGTTCATCCCAAAGGACACAGGCAGATAAAACGGGACAATTTTCAAGATAAGGAACGAACTTGCTCAACTCCCTGTGTGTACATGTGTGCTGCCTCGGCATTTTCTCTGACTGTGTGTCTTTGCTGATGGTCTTTGCTGATGAACCCTCTGTTGTGTGCAGTTCGGTGAGAGCCGTCGGTTGCTGCAGGCCTTGCGGACGCTGCTGGAGGAGTTCCGGGAGGAGCTGCGGGAGGAGGAGACGCGTCGGTGCCAACTGCAGCAATCCTACGCCAACGACAAGGCCGCCTGGGAGGTCAAGTGGGCAGAGATGAAGTGCCAGGTTGCTCAGGTACAGATGGCGTCTCAGCGCCGAACCTTTAAAGGGACAGCACACAATCTGGCGCAGGAACAGCAGCGGTGCTTTCAGTAAACGGCGAGGCGACACTAAACATGTTGCCTCGTCCACGGATGAACTCCCTCTCAAGGCAAACCGTTAATAAGACAAATAAACTGTCATTTTAGCTGCTCTCTTAGCAACAGAATAATTAATATCTCTTAATCCACATTTGACAAACAAATGGACAGAAATCAATTCGTAATCTCCCCTCAACAATTAAATTAAAAGAAGAAGGAGGGCATCCAAGGACATGATGATAACTCGCTCGTTTGGCGCCTTGTTACAATATAATCTGTCACTGTGCGAGCTAATTAATTCAGCATCGTGCCTAATTGTTCATTGTGCCTCTGAGCATTTTTGACTTAAGGGAAGACAGCTGTTAAAGCGGCCTTCTTTGTTCCTAATGGCAGTGTGAGGGACTGTCTTCAACTCAGCTGATGGAGGATGAAAGATGATATCATGCTGACTGTCACATTTAACTCAGCAGATACAACAAAAACATCCTACCAACGCAACATTTTCAACATTGCAGACGACCAGAAACTAATATTTTTAATGCGTGCTGATCAGCTTCCAAAACACCTATTTAACACAATTTTACAAAATCACAGCGATGCTTGGTTCATCCTCACCCTGTTCACAGAATAATATACCAGGAATTTATACTTTAAGGATGATGCTGTAGTAAAGGTTGAGCCATTTCTCTTACAGAGCCCTCTGTGGAAGCACTGCTGCTTACGGCTAAAGTAATAGTCCACTTGAAATGAATGCTGTCGCTGCATTTTTACTCAAAGTGGAACATGATCTTTGCCGGTTTCAAAGGCATGGGAACGCATCCCATTTGCTGAATGGCAGAAGAAACTCTGAGGTATTAACATTACTCTGTTTTGGAGATCACATTTCCTGAATATTGTTTTTTGAAGCTCGGTGTGGTGGCTCTTGGCGCCGCCATCTTGGCTCAACTTAACTCCTGACTAATTCAAAAATAGTTTAGCTGAGCCACTTTTCACACCTAGCCAGGCCTTTAGCAACCTGTGACAGCATCCACGTGAATACTGGTTTTTGAAGCGCAGTGTGGTGGCTCTTGGTGTCGCCATCTTGGCTCAACTTAACTCCTGGCTAACTCAAAAATAGTGGACCTGAGGTGCTTTTCACACCTAACCAGGCCGTTAGCAACCTGTGACAGCATCCACCTGAATACTGGTTTTGAAGCTCAGTGTGGTGGCTCTTGGTGCCGCCATCTTGGCTCAACTTAACTCCTGGCTAATTCAAAAATAGTGGAGCTGAGGCACTTTTCACACCTAGACAGACCGTTAGCAACCTGTGACAGCATCCACCTGATGACTGGTTTTTGAAGCTCAGTGTGGTGGCTCTTGGCGCCGCCATCTTGGCTCGACTTAACTCCTGGCTAATTCAAAAATAGTGGAGCTGAGGCACTTTTCACACCTAGACAGACCGTTAGCAACCTGTGACAGCATCCACCTGATGACTGGTTTTGAAGCTCAGTGTGATGGCTCTTGGCGCCGCCATCTTGGCTCGACTTAACTCCTGGCTAATTCAAAAATAGTGGAGCTGAGGCACTTTTCACACCTAGACAGACCGTTAGCAACCTGTGACAGTATCCACCTGTCACTCAGAACAACTACTTTATACCTAGACATTAGAAAAGTAATCGCTAGTGAGCCAGATATGTCCCTGATTAGGTGGTGGAGACCAAAAAAGAGGTAAAAAGCTGACCTACTGATTCACCATTTGCCGTGTGGATAGAAACACTGTTCTTCTGCTGCTGGTGTGTGAACAAGCAGCTGTTTTGTAACTTAAATGCTGATTTTATGTCATTATTGGATACACTGTCTGTTTCTAAATCCCCCAAGTGGCCGGAACCTCGTTAAAGTGACAAAGAAATATGTTCTTTCTTGACCACTGTGCTGGGAGATAAAAATTTGAAACCCAGTGTTTCTCTTCTCTGCTTCATCTGATATAAAAGGGACACTTCAGCTTTAGGGAACCAATTAAGAGGTTTGATTAGTAGGAGGATGTTTATCTTTTTAACTCTCGTGCCTTAATCTGTGAAAGCTCTTACACGGTTCAATCCTTCCACGGAGCAGAGGTCGCTAAGGGCTGCAGTGAGAACTAATGTACTTAGTTTCCTCTGATAACACGACGCTGAGTTTGCTCCGCTGTGCTTTTCTGTTCCGATTAAGACTTTAGAAAAGCGCTTTTTATTCATGGTTATTATGCAGCCCAGTAGAGCAGAGGAGAATTGAATATTACCCGCGCCAGTGTATTTATATGTGGACATGAGTAGTGGTTTCTTATTAAATCACCCCTACCAGATGTTAATATCATTGCTGCATGTTTCACAGTTTAGTTTGGCTCACCCTTAAATAACCGTCTTTATTTATAATGCCTCGGATCTCGACTCGTTCAGTCAGCAGCTGTTAACGCTAGCAAGGCACGTATCATCAGCTCCAGTGTCTAATCAGACAGTTTTATAACCAGATATAAAACTAAACAAACACATGTGAATGAGTTATGTGAGCCTATGTTTGAAGAGTCGCTCTTCACACAGCTTCAGCTCCGCGAGCTCTGGTTTGTGTCATTAAGTTGTGGGATCAAAGTCTGTGTGAGGATTGCAAGCTTCCAGTGTGGCTTCGCTTCTCGTTTGTTTTGCAGCTTTGAAGGTTTCTGGTGGACGTCTGGATCCTCCGTTTGTACCTTAGTGTAGACGTTGACAACAGTTCGCATGGCTCTGTGGAAAGCTAACAACTCGTTATGTCATGTTTGTTAATTCGGAAATTTGTTGCGCATTTTGGACAGAGCCAGGCGAGCCGTTGCTGCGGCGACCCTGAAAGCTCAATGCACTGTAACTTGGAAAAAAAATAATCTGCCCCCATATGAGCTAGCTCCTGCTCAAGGTTTCTTTCTGTTAAAAGCGAGTTTATTCTTGCCGCCGTCACCTTGTTGCTCTGGGTATTTCAGACTCCAGCTTCTGCAAAGCATCTCGAGACAGTTTTGATAGTTGCTGACATTATTCCCGACTCTGTCTCACATGTATTGTATATAATCTTGCCTCGCCTCCTCTGTGAGCAATATTTCTTCAACTGTCATTCTGCTTAGAGTTTCCACCTAAACTGTTTACATGGATATATGTGTTTACATCCTCCAAAACTTCAGTTAAGAGTATCAGCCCCCTGTGGAGCATCAAATCAGCTAGAATAACAACAGAAGACGAGGTTTTTCTCTCTCTTAAAGCCTTTTGAGCGCCATGGTGACAATGACGAACTTGTTCAAGGTTGAACATGTTTGTGTCCCTTCCTGAAACTCATCACTTCACCTCATGTTCAGCCAACGTGGGGCAAACGTGACCAGAAATAATGGATTTATTCCAACCGGAGAGAAACCAGATCAGATCAGATCAGATCAGACGTTTACATGCTAATTGGGTCCTAATTTCTACCAATTGAATGGATTATCAGAGGTTTACACCACCACTCTTAATCTGATTGGGAGTTCCTTCTCATCAGACCAGAGGTGGATTAAATGTTTGCAGTGTTTAATTTTCTAACAGACAGACACTGCTGATTTCATTTTGAAAGAACTTTCTCACTTGCAACTTCCAGCATCGCCAGAATTACACTGATCAATGGGTCGTTAGATCCTTCATACTTTTCAATCAGTTGTGTTGTGAGAACCAGACATACATACAGATATCGAACATTTTCTTTAGCCCCATGTCTTGTCTTATCTGGTTTCTAATTTTGTGGCTGGGTGAGATCTGGGATAGACTTCTGTTTTTTATTATTTTTTTTTATTATTTTATTGAACCCAAACAAAGAATGATGAGAAAATAAACTTCAAAAGAGCGAGAGATTGGTAAGACTTCATGTACAGACACAACTCTTTGAATCCTGACAAACTTTAGCGAAGAAATGGAGCATATCACCACTTATTGATCCATGGTGGAGAAAACAGCAAAATCAGTTCATAAAAGTTTACAGACCAAACAGCAAACTTTTCAAACCTTTTTATGGCTTCAAATGAAAGAAACGTGAGTCTCTTTTGACGATGTTTTGTCTTTAATCTTTGACCAGCTGGAGGAGGAGGTGCGAGATAAGGTGCGGGGCGAGGCGCAGGGAGAAGAAGAAGAGGAGGAAGCCGGAGATCCCGAGTGGGGCTTGAATCTGGAGCGCGAGGAGCACCGGCGTCTTCTGGCCGAGAGCCACAACACGTCGCTGGACCTCCGCTGGAAGCTGCAGCACGGGGAGAAGAGGTGGAGCCGCGAGAGGGCCGAGCTCCTGGAGCGCTTCGACCACGAGCGGCAGGAGTGGGACGGCAGCATGAGGGAGCTCCACCGCAAGATGGAGAGGGTAAGAGCAGTCAGGCAAAGACAAAAGAACAGTAGTGAAAGGAAAGGATTATGCAGGAGGGGAATCAGCCTGCAGTCTTAATCAGTTTGGACACATTCAGGAGCTTTCCCATCATGTCGCACATCTGTTTCCAGCTCATGAGAATAAACTTTAACAAGTCCTTAGAGAAAACTGGTCATTTACAATCCATGACAGCTAGCAAAGGCAACTCCATCTACTTTGGAAGAAAAGTCGAGTGATTTGACCAAAAACCTCCAGGTCCTGAACTAAATGGAACTTGTGGCAAGTTTCCATTTTCAGAAAATGTAATTTACTGATTTACTTGTGCTATTTCTCAGGTAAAATTGTCAAACATTTCCTCTTACCGCTTATCATTTTTCTCAGTTAGATTAAGTTAATTGAAAAAATAATTGTTTAGGCATTAAAAAATACAGGAAATCATAATAAAAATGTCCTGTTATTGTGTTTGATCTACAGTGCAAAAACCAAAATATAGAGAAAATCTTCAACTTCTCCTATTTGAAAAACTGGAACCAGGACCTTTTTGGTATTTTTGCTTGAAAAACACTGATTTAAATGCCAGAATTTATTTATTTTTTGACAAAAGAGTGATTGATTGGTTATGTCAGCTCCAGATTTTCTTCTTTTCTGGGTTTACTGTCATGGAAAATGTGTGTTTTTGTATTGTTTCCTCATGAGTTTTGTGCAGCGAAGAGATAGTAGGTTTTTACAAACTTTTATCTAGTCGGGAAAATTCCTTTGGACGGCTTGAAACCTCTTCTGCAAGGATGACAAGGCAAAGAAGGAAATTTAATATACTTTATTTAATTGGGTCAACACAGGATGTCTTTTGCAAGAGAGGCTTTAGCATCACAGAGAGAAATAAGATGGTCAAAGAAAAAGAAAGAAATTAGGAATCACAGGGAGCAAATCAAAGGGATAGTAAAAAAAGAAAAATATTAGTTGTGGAATTTTTTTCTGTGACAAAGCACTCGTGGCGATTATTTTCTCTATTGTTTGGTACAAAACACTGAGTATCGCTGAATAATTGATGTGCGATTTAACTGGATGAGCTGCAGCATTGCACCTTGTTTGTGTCTGACGTTGAGGGCAGTATTTAATATGAATGTGAGAGTGTTATCATATAAAGGAGGGACAGGAATACGGCTCTCTGTATAATAGCGGTCATGTTTTGCAGCTCAGGGGAAAAAAAGGAGAAACTGCTGATGCACCAGTGAATGGAGACACAGAGCAGGAAGCAGGGATGCATTATTCAGCGGTGTTGCAGCAAACTACAAAGAACAGGTCATCTACTGAATTGGTCATTGACTGTGGCTGTAGCCTCCTTAGCCTTGAGGTGATTAACCACAAAAGATACATGTGATTTCCTGAGTGGATCACAGCTGAGTGATAGTGTCAGGACAAAGCGTTATGCAGCCAGGATAGTATGTGGGACAATACTGGCTCATTGGAAACATGTTGGTACTTCTGTACTCTAAATGTACAACAATTTATAGTATCAAATTGCAGTATTACAATATGATACATTAATACATATGTGTGAAGCCATTTGGAAAACTGTCACTCTTTATTTTTTAACTGTAAAATTGCCTTATTCTAAGAAAATCCTTCACTTACTCACACATACTAGTGGGTGAAATAATGTTACAGGATGTTTTAAACTCCTATCGTATCGTGGCATACTGTATCATATCGTATCGTATCGTTGCTTATCATATTGTATCATATTGTATCATATTGTATCGTATCGTATCGTATCATAGCGTGGTGTATAGTATCATGCCGTATCATGATGTATCGTATCGTATCGTATCGTATCGTATCGTATCGCATCGTATCGTATCGTATCGTGGCGTATCATGTTGTATCGTATCGTATCATAGTGTGGTGTATAGTATCATGGCATATCATATCGTAGCGTATCGTGGCGTATCGTATCATAGCGTATCATATCGTATCGTGGCGTATCATATTGTATCGTATCGTATCGTGGCGTATCATGTTGTATCGTATCGTATCATAGCATGGTGTATAGTATCATGGCATATCATATCGTGGCGTATCATATCGTATCGTATCGTAAATTCAAACAAGCATCTTATTAATTTAGCTTAGCATGAAGTCTATAGAAGTCAGTAGATTATTTTAACCGTGTAGCTACTTTGGAGGTAAAGGGTTTTAAATTTGGGATACAAACACCAGAGTAAATAAGTAAATAAGCTTTTTCCAAAATGTCAAAGTTCTTTCATTTAGCTTCTTCATTAAAAATAAATTGAAAAATTAAGATTAAACATCTCTTCTTGAAGGGGATCCTGACAAAAAATATGTCACAAGATCAAAATTAAATGTAACACAACTGTGAAGGATTTGCCAGTAAAAATGAAGTAGAGCAGTATGAAAACTGAATTAAATATGATATGTGTGAACTAAATCAATGGGAGCAGCACATTTAGTTTATGAATTCTGCATGGAACATAATGTCGGGGGGTCAGAAAATGAATAAAATAATAAAAATATCTGCAGCAATAAATGAATACATTCCAAGAAAGAGACTCATATTTATTTCATTCTCAATCTTTAATCTTGTTCAGATTGTATTTATAATATAATCATGACTTGTTAAATGCTTCGAGTTTACTGTGTTTGTTCTCAGACTTTTTCTGTATCTTTCTTTCTGTAGATGCAGAGAGAGCTGAACACGCGACGAGGCGAGGGCATTGACATCAAAGATGGCAGCTCGGCGCACAGAGGCGTGTTCTCGCCTCAGGAGAGTCCCTGCGGCGCCCCCCGGTCACCTCGCGCCCCTCGCTCCCCCTGTACGTCCACCCCTGTCCCTGCCACCCCCACGCGCTCCCACTCCGACTCCGAGGCCATGCTGGAGGAGCAGGGGGCCGCGATGAGGCTGAAAGGCCCAACGGAGAACCTGTTCCTGGACGCGCTGACTCTGGACCCCCTCAGCGGCCTGGAGGTCCCACCACCCTCCAGACTGGACAGTGAGAAGAGGTTCCCCTGCATGAAGGAGGTAATATACTGAACATTAGTCAAGATAAGTTGTTGATGCAGTAATCTAACACTTAAAACTTTAATTTAAAGTGATTAATGGAGAACTTGTGCAAACTCATCTAGTGTCATAATCAAATCAGTTTGTCCTGTACTTTGGTTTATAATTAAATTCCTGCAAAACTGACACTCTCATCATCCTCATATGTCTTTTGTGTTTAAAGGCAGTTAGCAAATGTTAGCACCAATCTAAGATTTTAAGATGGTAAACATTATACCAGGGGTGTCAAACGTAAGGGGAGGTGGCCAAAACCGGCCCGCCAGAGGCTCCAGACTGGCCCGCGGGATGAATTTGCTGGGACACTACAAGAGTTGCCGACATAACACTTACTATGTCTGCAACTTATTTTTTTAAGAAACCTCAAGTTGTTCATAAAATGTTTTGTAAAAGGATAGTTCATTAAATGTAAACATTTTCATAATGTACTTCTTTGCACTAAAGCAAAGGCGCGCACACACACACACACACACACACACACACACACACCAAGCAACGGGAACTTAGGGTGTGTTGCTCAAGGACACTTCCCCGTGAGCTCCATGTGCCCGGGATCAAACCGCTAGCTCTCGGGTCTTGGCCAACCAGCTTCAGGTCAAGCCAGCATTTTTGGCCTTTGTTGTTCCATCTCCAACTCTAAAGAGACTCACAGCTCCAAGGAAGCATTAAACATCCATAAAACTCCAACAAACAACACACTGTAATTAAGTTGGATCCAAACAGCTCCACTGAGGGTATTAAGTCCTCAGGTCCTCAGAAGACTCTTCTTCTTAATGGAAATTCATCTAAATGTAAATTTTAATTTAACCAAGCCCTTTGGTACAGACCCCATTAAGTTATGTTTTAGTTTTTTAGGGAAAAAAAACATCTCTAATGCTAATTGTACACCGATCAGCCATAACATTAAAACCAATGGAGACAGGAGAAGTGAATAACATTGACCATCAATGTTCTGCCAGGAAACTTTTGGACCTGGCATTCATTCGTGTGGATGTTACTTAGACATGTAGCACCCACCTAGACCAGACCTGGCACCCCCACCCCATAGCAATGACACTCCTTGATGGCAGAAGTCATCACCACAAAAACAGTTTAGGAACAACTCAAACAAACATAAAGAACAGCACAAGGTGTTGACCTGGCCTCCAAATTCACTACATCCCAAACTGATTAAGTATCTGTGGGATGATCCACAGAGGCCCCTCCCCTAAATCCACAGGACCCAAAGGCCCCCACAAACTGTTGCCAGACACCACAGGACACCCTCAGAAGGCCCATGTCCATTCTCTTATGAATCACAACTGTTTTTGGAGGCACAAGGGAGACCTACACAATATTAGGAAGGTGGTCATAATGTTATGCCTAATCGGTGTATATTCCAATCTGAGGCACAAAAAATAATTCCAGTTTTATTATTCAGCATCTGTATCCTCCTATTTGCAACAGAAGATAGATTTTCCTGTTGTAACAGAACAGACATTTAGTTTATTTGGTTTTTTATTTATTATTCTTGTCTGTACCTAATTTTACACTAAATCCCTCAACGACTGTATCTGTTGTGTTTCAGGCCCTGAATGAGATATCGGAGAGAGAAGGGGATCCTGATTACCAAGACGACGACATGAGGGAGGGAGGGAGTCTGCTCAGGTAACCTCTTGATAAAAGCTTCAGGTGTCAACTGGGTTCAAAAAACTGCTGCACTTTAAAAAATGTTAACTGTACATTTCTCACCAAGAGCTGGTCTGGCTGGCTTCAGATTATACGGCTTCTTTTTTTTTGGTTGCTCATACATAGACAGCGCTGCCTCTGGAGATCAGCTGTTGATTCTGTTAACTGTTACTTGAAGCGACAGGGAGTTTCCCCCTGGTGACTTTTCTATGAAGGCTTTTTTTTTTTTTTTATTGCAAGGATCCAGCGCACTCTGCTGTTAAATAATTCAGACAGTTCTGAAACACTGAAACACTGTGCTGTGTTGTTTTATAAAGATGATATACAGATGCTTTTAGAGATTAGGTCATTAGAGCATTGAGAGATGAGGTCATGATCGTGTTGGGATGTTTGTTGTGATGATCGGTCCCAGCTGAAGTTAATAGTAAATCTGTGTGTGTCCTGTCCAGAGCCAAGTCAGTGTGCTCCATGAGCGACTTCCAGCGTTTAATGGACAGCTCCCCGTTCCTCCCCGACAAGACTCGCCACGGTGATCAGGGCCAAGACGACGTCACCCCACCTCTCTCCCCGGATGACCTCAAGTACATCGAGGAGTTCAACAACAAGGGCTGGGACTTCCCGTCATCCGCCTCTGGCCCGGGCCTCGTGCGGGAAGCGTGGACAGACAAAATCGCCGAGGCCCGGGAAGGGGAGCCCGTCCTCGATCCATTCCAGCCACCCTCTTGGTTCCTCACCACCAGCGCCACCCTGACCACCAGCACCCTGAGCAGCCCCGAGCACTGCCACAAATCCCCACTGAGGGGAAACGGAGCAGGTGGAGCAGGGGTGGGGATGGAGCACTATGGGGTTCACCTCCTCCACAGCCCTACCAGACCCGGGGCAGCTGAGCGCACTACTGCCCAAGATCTGGACTTTCTGTACGCCAAGGGGACCAAAGCCAGGGGTGGAGGAGAGGCCGGGGTGGGAGCCAGTGGGACAGATGAGGTGTTCAGCAGTGGGAGGTGGCCGGGGCCATGTCTTCTGGAGGGTGGGGGGCTAAGGACTTCTCCTAGTCAGTCTCCTATCTGCCCCACAGTGAGCTATGCCTCCTCTCTGGAGCTTCAACTCTCCAGAAACTTGAGCGATGACATGAAGGAGGTGGCCATCTCTGTGAGGAACGCCATCCGCTCTCCGCCGGGGCCAGCAGTCCGGGACACGGCCTGCCAGACCAATGGATTCACCACGCGAGGCACTCAGACCACCCAGACCATCAGCGTGGGTCTACAGACGGACCTGCTGAGGAACCTGACCAGCAGCCCCCACCGCTGCCTCACCCCGAAAGGAGGCAGCACACCCATCTCATCCCCGTCACGCAGCATGAGAAAGGTTCAGTACTCTCCTGTGGTCCAGAGCAAGTTTGAGCGACCCTGCTGCTCTCCAAAGTACGGCTCCCCCAAGCTCCAGCGCAAACTGTCCACGTCCAATAAGACCGAGCTGCCCAACAACAGCCGCGCTCCCACCCCCACCACGCCCCAGAAAGGGAACAGCGAGTCAGCGTGGGCCCGCTCCACCACGACTCGTGACAGCCCCGTCCACACCACCATCAACGACGGCCTCTCCAGCCTCTTCAACATCATCGACCACACGCCCGTGGTCTATGACTCCCTGCAGAAGTTTAACAAGTCCCCGAGTCGCTCTCGCCCCACTCCACCCTCCACCACCGAGCCCAGCCCTGCTCACGCGGCTCTCGCCACGGACACCAGAATCGTGCAGGAGTGCCTGCGGACTGCTCGCGGGCGCTCACCCAGCCCCGTGCAGCTAATAGTGGAGGCGCATGGGGACAAAAACTCGGAGGTGGTGAGCATACGGCAGGACCTTTCAGCCCCACCGGGCTACACGCTGGCTGAAAACACAGCCCGCATCCTTAATAAGAAGCTGCAGGAGCAGAACTGTAGAGAGGAGAAGAGGCTGCAGGCCGGAGGACAGAGCAGAGACAGCAGCCGGCAGGCCGACTCAGACAGAGGACAGTCTGGATGTATGGAGGTAAATATACAGACGCACTGGATTCATCGCTTCATCATTCATTTGTTCTGGGGCCCATGTTTTATGACACAGTGATATTTATGGCATTGCCTTGGATCCCGCTTGTAATGGTTGGAGACAAACTTAAAGCCGCCTGTGGTTTAAAGCAGAGAAAAGATAATCAAAAATAAAATTGCACCATCACTAAAATGTTGATGCTTTTTTCTCAGATCCAAAGCACTGACTGATGCAATGGTAATGTTATAATATTTAATCCTCCTCAGTAATACTGAACTTTCTTCCACTACTGCTGTACATAGACGCTCTTCAACGTTTCTTCTTCTTCTGTATTTTTCTTCTCTGCTGTAGTGACTTCCTTGTAGTTTGGCTTTTTCTTCTGTGCTTTAACTATCTCCCGATTTAAAATCTGATTCATGTGTCTGATAACTGGAGATCCAAGTGGGATCTAAGTTGCGTAAATTAATCATTATCAGCACCCTGGAATTAAATATTCCACCAATTTTCCTCTGTAGTAAAACAAACCAAGGAAAGCACTAATTCTACTTGATGAAACTGATGCGTCGAGTCCTGTTCACCACCCATTCAGCTGACCTTTGAGAAAAATAAACGGCAGACAGAAAACCATGTTTCTGGTCATGTTTACAAAGTCAATAATCACTGTATCTGCTGGCATGTCACATACTTCACTCATCCACACTATAAAACCTCAGACAATTAGGTCATGTTATGTTAAGCTGTACATTAAAACAACGCACCACGGAAAAAATTATATATTTAAAACCATGTATGTGTACATACAAGTCACATAATCCCACATAACGCTGATTAATATAAACCACTAACATCAGGGTTTCACCAGCTGTTCACTGGTGTGCACATGAAGATTAGAGTCTGTGTGATTTAGTGAATGGCAATGGAGTGTGCAGCTTGAACAGAGGAACATAATGGATTGTGATGATTACTAGTATGGATTATACACTGCCTGGCCAAAAAAAAAAAAGTCACTACCTGGATTTAAGTAAGCAAATAGGTAAGAGCCTCCTATTGGATAATTACTGCATGGGTGATTATCTTTCAGCTGGCAGCAAGTTATTTAACCCCAACTGATGCAATGAGTAGCTTCTCATTTCTTAAACAACCATGTCTAATGACACATCCTGTGGTTGTGGAAAAGATGTTAGTCTGTTTGAGAAGGGTCAAATCATTGGCATGCATCAAGCAGAGAAAACATCTAAGGAGATTGAAGAAACTACTAAAACTGGGTTAAGAACTGTCCAACGCATTATTAAAAACTGGAAGGATAGTGGAGAACCATTGTCTTCCAGGAAGAAAGAACTCAGGGCTATGTTTAATAGTGAAAGTAAGAGCATTTCCACATGTACAACGAGAAGGGAACTCAAGGGATTGGGACTGAACAGCTGTGTAGTCTTAAGAAAACCACTAATCAGTGAAGCTAACTGAAAGAAAAGGCTTCAGTTTGCTAGGGAGCATAAAGATTGGACTCTGGAGCAATGGAAGAAGGTCATGTGGTTTGATGAGTCCAGATTTACCCTGTTCCAGAGTGATGGGGGCATCAGGGTAAGAAGAGAGGCAGATGAAGTGATGCACCCATCATGCCTAGTGTCTACTGCACAAGCCTGTGGGGGCAGTGCTATGATCTGGGGTTGCTGCAGTTGCTCAGGTCTAGGTTCAGCAGAATTATGTTGCCCAAAGAATGAGGTCAGCTGACTACCTGAATATACTGAATGACCAGGTTATTTCATCAATGGATTTTTTTCTTCCCTGATGTTCATGGGCATATTCCAAGATGACAATGTCAGGATTCATGGGGCTCAGATTATGAAAGAGTGGTTCAGGGATTTTTCAGGGATCATTTTCACACATGGATTGGCCACCACAGAGTCCAGACCTTAACCCCATTGAGAATCTTTGGGATGTGCTGGAAAAGGCTTTGCTCAGTGGTCAGACTCTCCCATCATCAATACAAGATCTTGGTGAATAATTAATGCAACACTGGATGGAAATAAATCTAAATTGCAGAAGCTTATCGAAACAATGCCACAGAGAATGTGTGGTGTAATCAAAGCTAAAGGCGGTCCAATGAAATATTATAGAGTGTGTGATCTTTTTTTTGGCCAGGCAGTGTATATTGCTGTTGCTTTGCGTGTTTTAAATGGACAGATAGACACAGAAAATATCCCCATTAAATAAATTTAAAATTTACACTGTTAAAATTTGAATTTGGTTTACAGACTATTGGAATATCAACACTGACAGGTTAAATGTGGAGATGTCAGTGTCTAAAGATTGTTTATGATTAAAGGAGAAGTTCACCAATTACCAACAACATGGTTTACAGGTGTAAACCATGAGCAGACACAAACTAAACAGAGATTGTGGTGCAACAACTTGCTGTAACTTTGTTATATTTTGCTCAAAGAATTAAAAAAATAAATAAAGCAGAGAGCTTGGTTGACAAAATGCAGTCAGCATAAGGTGTCTATTCCATCGGTTTTAATATCTGTCAACAGTAGCATGCTAGGTGTCGTTAGCTTCCAGGGCTACAGTGTTTACTGCTGTTTGATAACATTGTCAGATACTCTTCTGTAATGATCCCACATTACCAGATAATGTGCCGAACTTTGGACTGAACTTCTCCCCCGACTGTTGGGAGGTGTAAATCAACTAATCATCTCGCATCCAAATCTCCAATCGCCACTGCAACCACAACCATGATGCTCCCAAAATACCAAACCATTTCCATCCAATAAGCTCAACTAATCAGCTGCTCAGCTCCAGCCTCACAAAGGAGACAAGTGTTAAGTGATAATGAAGTTCGTTAACATATCTTTTGCACATTAACTGAGTAATCACCTCAGCACTGCGGTGAATTAAATCCTTGTCAAATCAAGGTCATATTCAAGTCTCCTGACTGTATTTTTGTATATTTGCACACTGACTCATACTGACTGTTAGCTCATCTGTGATACTACGTGACCAGCCTGTGAGTATCTACGTGAAGGTTAGCTTCCCCTTGTGTTTTCTCCAGGTCTAAAGTGAATGGGTGTGTGTTTACTGCTGCCTGCGTGGTGCTTATTTCTGCCTTTGATATGCCAGACTTATCATGTATCTCCTCTTCCTCTTTGCTCAATTTTACCGATTAACATTTCCCGCTCTATCTTTCCTCCTCCTCTCCCCTCTCTCCACCCCTTTGGGCTTTATCTCCCTCCTCCTCCTCCTCCTCCTCCTCCTCTTCCCTATCGGCTGATCCAGAACCACACTGTCATACTAACAACTCCTTGGGGACTCTAACTCTGCTTGTCTCCGTGATGTAAGTTCCTCTTCCTCCTCCTCTTCCTCTACTCCTATGACCTTTGGCGATGGGTTCACCAGCCACACGGACCTCTCACCTCACCCAGACCTCCCCTCCCCTCACCTCCTCCTCTTCATCAGTGCATGCTTCACAGGACAGCAGAGTGACAGTGTGTGAAGCCATCGGAGTGGTGTCAAAAGTTGTGCGACGGCCATGCATCTGTTTCTTCGTGTTAATGCGTGCATGCTCACTTTTTTTGATAGATCATCGGTGTTGTTGTTTTTTAAAGGACCACACCAGTGTTTTTGCATGTTGTAGTCCATTAACCATCAGTCACATCTACTATTTTCAATACCATACACCTTTAAATTATTTGAATTTTCTGGCAGTAAGGTATGAAAATTAACTTGCATGAGATGAGAGATTAGATTCATTGAACCTTGGTGTCCATCACAACACGGATTCATAAATTTAGAACAAGTTTAAGGCAAGATTGTAGGCAAGGAAAAATATGAACATGTGTTTCTGTCTTTTACTGTTAATATTAACAGTTGGAGGTGCCACTGCTTAATAAACCAATGCAGAAGATGAAGGCACAGCAAAGACTGCCATGCAGACCTTTACATTTATAAAAACACTGTGTTATATGTGCCATTTATGTTTGTTTCATGTATGAATTTGAGGAACATTAACCTTCTTATCACTCTACACAAATCTAAATGTTTTTCTTCAGGAAAGTCTCGATTTATTTGTTAACTGTATCAGTAGCTTTTAAGTACAAAATTAAAATGCATGTTAAAAACAAGTAGGAACCCCCTTTATATTGACAGGTTGTTGAATCGTTAATAAATTTCAAGACTCGGATTTTCAAAATCAGCCAACAAGCATTAAGCTAACCTGGCTACTAGCTATAAAGTACATAAAATATGCTCGTGAATTAATGTTAAGCTAGTCCATAAAAGCGAAATTTAAAAAAAAAGAATATTTGGACAAAATGTAAAGAAACTATCTATATACCTAAATATATATAAATATCACTAATATTGACAATAGCAAGCTAACCTTTCCTAACTCATTAGTGTTCTGGCTAACGGTAGCAGCCTATATTAGCTAGCACACTTACAAGTTAGCCCAGGTCAGGTTAGCTTAAGGCTAGATCAAAACAAACATTAGCATTGTGACTACATGATGTGAATTTGAGCCTATTGTAAACAACAGTCTGATAATGAATACATAAAGTCACAATTATATCAGATTTTTGTAAATTTCCTAGTTAACATACGCTGCCACCGTTAGCTAAGTCTAGCTTGAGCCAAACATTAGCACTGTGATACAGTTCCATTAATTTTAGCCTGCTGTTAGCAAAAGTCTGATAATGAGTACATAAACTCACAAATATGTCAGATATTTGTATTGTTTGTTGTATTTTTTTAGCTAACGTAGGCTGGTGCTGTTAGCTAAGACTATCTTTAATCACAGCTGAAAGACAAACATTAGCATTATTACAGAATAAAAAATGTTTCCTGTTTGCAATTTTCAGAAGATGAAGACTTTTTCCTACTTACACTGTTAGCCACATGTAGCTTGAGGCACACCTGCACAACAAACATTAGCACTATGACACAATCCCATTATTTTTAGCAAAATTGTTAATATTCTTGCTACCATATGCTGCTATTGTTAGCCATGACTAGATCTACCACAGCTGAAAGACAAACAAAAACACAAACAAAAAGTTTCCTGTTCACAATTTACAGACGGTGATGTCAGATTTTGCTCTCTACCTGAATATCAGCATAAATTTGACCAAATATGTAAAGTTTCATTCCGACCCACAAATTTAACCAGTTCAGCGATTATTTAAAATCTATACAATTTGTCATTATTTGAATAAATCTTGTAAAACCACTGGTATGGTCCTTTGAAACTAATTTTCCAGCTCATGTGATTGAAAGAGTCATCAGATTGTGTCTTGACTGCTGGTTATATTTTGATATTTGCAAAATGTTTCCCAGTGAACATGACACAAAAGAAATATGACTCTCTGGACGTTTCACACATTCACAGGTTGATTGATGTCTGTCTGGGCTGCGTTGGGCTTTACTGGATTAACACTGTGTTTCTAACAGGTCCTTCTCTTTATGCCACCATGTGTGCGACTACATGGACTGTGATGTTTCCTCATGATTGTCCATACAGTGCTTTACTTTCCTCTTCTTACAGTTCGTCTTCACGCCTTCCTCTCATACTAACTCGTCCTGCGATGAAGACGGCTGCTAACGCCCATCACTTCCTGTTCACCCTCACCTCTTTTGTTTGTTCTTCACTGATTTCTGGTGGAAATTAACTCAATCTTCTGGTATATTTTTGCATGCTTAAAGGAAAAATCCACCTTCGGATACACTTCTTTTTATACATTTTATAATGGCGCTATGTTGAACCGCATATATCAGGAGCTGTTTTATGATGAAAGGCTTAGTCCAGCTAATTGAGTAATTTATTATATTCCTTAGCAAGATTTACAGAAAAAAAATGATTCTCTCAGAGAAAGTCTGAAATCTATGAGAAAAAAAGTCATACATTTGCGAGGAAAAACATCACATCTCTCTATAATCTTAGAAAATACAGATTTTCATTAATTCACCACTTTAATCTTTTTTTTTTTTTTTTTTTGTCTGAATCTTACCCCTATCTCTCAGCTTAATTATTAATACATTTTAAAACATGTACCAGTAACAGCTGCACAATTTTAAGGCCGAAATCAGCAACACTGAGGTCTCTGGATATGAGACACCAGGCTGAATTTTGTGATGCAGTAAGTCTCACTATCGTCATCATCAGGCAAACACAAACAATACTTGTCATTTTTACTCACAACTAATTAAAGATGCAAATTAGAGAATAAATAAGAGTTTTAAAGCAATAAGTCAGTAACCGCTGTCTCTTGTCCACCTTAATCCACTACAATATAATACAATAATTGATTTTCTCATAAATTTGTGACTTTTTATTCTACGTAATTCAGATTTGTTACTTACTATATTAATATTAATAACATATGGTGGTAGCCATCTGTATGTTGAATAGTTAAATGTAAAGCTTCCTGTTTTGGGGCCTTAAAGAAATAGATTTTACTGTAAATCAAAAATTCCAAGAGTAACGGCTCCAACGCAGCCAAAGTCTCATTATCCTCATCACCGGGCAAAAATAAGCTTTGTGAAAGCTCAGGCAAAGTTTCGCCACCGTGGTGTGGTGGTAGCACCGATGCTTCACAGCAAGAAGGTTCGATTCCATCTGGGACCTTTCTGAGTGGGTTCTCTCCAACTTCCTCCCACCGTCCAAAGGCATGCTCGTTAGATTAATAGGTGATTCTAAATTGGCCGTAGGTATGAATGTGAATGGTTGTCTGTCTCTCTTTGTTAGCCCTGTGATAGACTGGCGACCTGTCCAGGGTGTACCCCGCCTCTCACCCTAATGACAGCTGGGATAGGCTCCAGCCCCCTCAAGAGCCTTCACAGGAAAAGAGGTTCCAGAAGATGAATGAATGAATGAATTAGGCACAATAAATTCCACACCGATTATAATTTTACTGCACACTCTTGAAAAATGGTGGCGGGTTGTCACCCAGTATGGGGACCTCTCATTTGGGACGGGGGATAGACCGAACTTTGGACAGGGTAATAAGTGGTATGGCGTGTTTTCAGGAGACTAGAAAGACGTTAAACAGCTTATTACAGGGAGACACTGTTAAAATTATGTATGAAATGGTAATGAATGAATCCTTTATTTTAGGTTCATTTATGAGTCTGAGAATCTAAAAAGAATCTCCTGGTATCTGACACTGATTTTTACTGTTTCCTGTTCTAATCTATGTTCAGATTAAAATGATGAAGCCAGGTGTCTTTTACAGCAGCGTCCAAGTGTTTTAAGGTGGATTTTTCCTTTAAGGCCAAAGCATCTACTGAGAATCCGTGGCTGACGTGTACACTTTGCTGTTTTCCAGCGACCACTCCTGTACACTGACCTACATTACCGGTGCATGATCTGATGTCTTAGCATCACATAGGAAGTCTCGTATTAACCCGCAAGCCGCCCATGAAATGACTTACTGTCTGTATTTCCGGTGTGTAAGCGATCCATCACTTGTATTTATTAACAAAGGGTTTATTGATGGAGATGTCTGTTTGGTGCAGAGGCCGCCTGTCCATCTCAGTTATTCACCAGTTCATGAGGATTCCCTGCAGATCGTGTAACACGTCTCGTCACTGGTGCATCTCTCCGTCCATCCCCCTGAGTTGTTTTTTCCTCCGGTTCATCCTCTCACGCCACCGCAGCCTGACTGTATTTTTAGCAGAACTAGATCGTTGCTTTGCAGTCTTCGTGTCCCCCATCTTCCAGCTGAAATCTAACGCCTGGAGATGAGCTATTTATAAATCAGGCCAGTGGCGTGATCAGTCACTCAATTGCACCCTGACATCATTCTGAGGGGGAGAACAAACTCACACTTTTTTTATTTTTTCCTCATCTTCGCCCTCATTTCCTCACTTTCTGTTTTTATCCCGGGGACAGATGCATAAAGCTTTGTAGCCAATGTTTGCATGGACTACAGCAGAAAAGATGTATAATCCTGCATTAAAACTTGAACTGTGAACTTACATGACTTTGACATTAAACAGGACAGTTTTGTCCTACATCAGTGTATTTGCAGACATTTGTCCATGTTTAGAATATCTCAAAATGACTTCAAACACAAATGGAGGGTTAAAAATACTATATTACTAAATTTAATTACTTTTAATGGTGGAGTTTGGTTTACTTGAGGTCTTCAGGTTCAGGGAAAAGCACCGAATCAGATGTACTTTGTGAAAAGTCACCCACCCATTTTAGTCATAAAGCAGTGTTTGCTTGAAGGGTTCACTCAGTCAGTGATAGTGGTAACAGGTGTGCATCATTTGGTCCTTTGTCAGGTGTGTAACTCTGTTAAGTGGTGGAGGGAAAGCTCAAACACGTCCCTAAAGCTGGGGACACGCTACACAACCTTCACAGTCGTTACAGATTTTGAAGTACACACTAACAAGACTGGCTTCTGCAGATTTTTGTATGACAGCTGAAAGTCTGGGGATTACACACTTGACAACATGGAGCTCTCGTGCAAACTCTCGCGAGGGCGACAGTTGTGGTGTGCGCTGCAGCCAACATTATAACGGCAATCCTGCTCCTGCCGTGTCTTAATTAACCTCTCCCCCCATTTCTGTGGTCCAGGTTCACTTTGTCGCCACTCTCCCGGTCGTTGTTTTGACATTCCCGCTACTTCCCGTCGTCTGTGTGTTTGCAGTTGGCCTTGTAGTTGGTTCACACTGCATCCACATTGCATCCAGATTCAGATCAAAAACTTCAAACATGTTTGATTGCTGCAGCTGAGGTCGGGTCCGTTTCCCTTCACTCATTAAAAAACTGATATTTGAGCCAGCTACCCGTGCCGACTGTCCCCAACTAGTGCAGACTGGTGCACCAGCTTTATTTGACTTGACTCGTGTGTGTGCTTCCACTGGTGAAAGTCAATATTAGCTCTTATGAAGCAATCTCAAATTCTTTAGCAAATTAAGCTGAGAAGGTAAAAGGGTTTCTCACTTATCTGTCGTGGTAAGTCCGGATTTCATGTGGCTAATTGGTTCAACGGCTGTTTAAATGCATTTCAGTGTAGACAGGAACCACTGCTGCTTACAAATGGACCTCGTGTAGTTGTGAATACAAAATGCATTCTCATCGACCGTAAGTGGCGAGGACACCGCCGCTGCGAGGCAGATGATGGCCACCGGGGCTAACAGCTTAACAGATCTTTTTACTGTGTAGCTGGTTGGAAATTCATGCAGTTATGATGCAATCCTGTTCAGTATTAACTGTAGGATTATATTTGGAGCTAATAAAGTTAAGAGCATCATTTATACATCTCCCCCTTCTTCACTTCTCTCTCTTTCACTCATTTCTCAGTTTGAATCTGTTCACTTCCTGTTTCATTTGGGCGGCCTCGTCGCTCTTCTCTCCCTCTCTGACGGCTCCTTGTCGTTGGCAGGACCTGCCTCGCTCTCCGGTGGCTCCGCCCCTGGACTCCTGCTTCCTGAGACCGGCCCGCCCGGCCAACCGCAGACCCCCCTCGCGCTGGGCCTCCCGCTCCCCTTCCTCCTCCCCCAAGTGGAGCGAGGGCTCGAAGAGGAGGTTCACCTTCCCGCCGCCGGGACACCGGAAGACCATCCTGGAGGGCGAGGAGCCGGCGTGAGGCCCGTCCTCTACCTCCTCTCACCCTCCTCCACCTCAGCCTAAAAAGACCCAGTACCTCAGTAAACCCCCCCAAGAGCTAGAGACTCCCATGAGGCGGAGCCTGAACAGGGGGTTGGGATCCACCCAGTAGCACCAGCTGACCATCAAGGAACCAGAACTTCTTTTTAGGAGAACCTGGAATGTACTGTAAAATCATCGACATACAAAAAACATTTCCATAACAGGTGCCTGTAAACTTGAGTTACTCATCACCCCATGTGTGTTTATACATATATATGTACAGTGCCGGCTAAAAGGGTTTGCATCCCTCAGAGTTTCTGCATAAAAATGACTCAAAGCATCAGTGGATTTAAACACAAGCCCTGACAGTAGACAAAGAGAACCCAGTCAAACAAATGAAATAGAAACAATATGCTTTGGTATTCAGGAAAATGACCCAATATTACACATCAGTGAGGCACAAAACTAAGTTGATTTCAAGGCCAAATTAGTTCATCTGTTCAGAAGTGTTTCCAATCAGCGTAATGAGACTCAGATGTTGTTCAGTGCTCAGTTTAGTTTAAAATAAATCAGGGATTTGTCTCAGTCTGATCTTCACAACAACACATTTGTGGAAGTGTATGATGGCACAGACAAAGGACCTTTCTGAGGAGCACAGAAAAAGACTTGTTTTTGTTGCTCATCAGGCTGGAAAAGGTTACGAAACCATCTCTGGAGAGTTTGAATTCAACAAATCCAGACTGAGAATAAATGGAATAGAGACGACTCAAGTTGTTCTACATAAGAATAGTTAAAGAATAAGTTTTGGAAGTCCAGGTCCAATAGAAATGTTGTCAGTGAACCCACCAACATCTCAGAAATTGTGCAGTTCTGTGTCGAGGAACAGACTAAAATTAACTGGAGCCGCTGTGGACGACAGTTCAGCAGTTACCAGAAACGTTTAGTTGCGGTTATTGTTGCACAAGTTGGTCACAGCAGATAAACTGTCATCTATGGTTCACTTTTTCACCTCACAGATGTGTAAATGATTAATTTTCATTAATAAAAACACACAGAAGCGTACTATTCCTGTTTCAGTTGTTTGATTTGGGTTCTCTTTGTCAACTTTCAGTACTTTTGAGTAATTTTGTATGCAGAAATGCAGAAAGTTCTGACTGGTGCAAACACTTTAAAGCATCACTGTATGTGTTTAATACATGTTTATGTGTATATTTTAGACACAGTTATTTTTTTCAGGTGAAAACTAGTTCGTCTTTTTCGCATTTATTTGACGTTTACATTTTTTTTTTACACTCATTTCTCCGATTCAGTTCATGCAAACTTTTTTTTTAATAAGAGCATCTATTACTTTTTTTGCCAACTTTTCAAGCTTTTTCAGTTTCCACACAAATAAACAGACAAAAAAAAAAATTAAATCTGCTTCATCGGGTCTGAAGCGGAGACACATGATGTCATTTCTGACTCCTTATTTATTTTTACGTCGTGGATGAATGTTCGGCTCTGTAGACACGTAGACGACGGGCGGCGACAAACTGGATAACCTTATGCATACTTGGAAGGCAGTTGTACAAATATCAGTCAAATATTTGCATGCCTTTTTGAAAACACTAGCACTTTAGTGCATGTACATATGAGCTCTAGTCATTTGTGATCGCTCAGCTCGGGCGTAGAGGGGGGAAAAAAACAAAAAAGAAACCTGCTGAGCTGTTTGTTTTTGTTGTCACATGATTTGCATTGACTAAAAATAAGTTTTTAAGTAAATTATTGTACCTACCTACCAACCAGGCTGTCTTTGTACAGTTGTTACCATTGGATATGAACAACTTTTTCTGTTGATGAGAAAAAGGGATTGTGGAAAAAAATTAAAATATGAATGTTTTAAATGAAAAGTCTACGTCCAATCTATAGTATCCTGTAAATAGTAAATGGTAATAAACATGAATGTGTATTTACAAAAACCTCCTGCTCCTCCTGTGTCGTTCATGTGTGAGATTATACGCCCTGTCATCAGACCTGAGTTTGTGTTCTCGGCACACGCTGATCCTGGACTGAGTGTGTGGTGGATTACGGGGCAGGCCGTGGGATTACAGTGGGCCCGGGGCCGGGGGTAGGGGTGGTGGGTGGCGGTTGGGATGGACACATGCACGCACAGAGCCAACGTAAATAAGAAGATTGTGTCCTCCCACAAGTCAAATCCTCTTGCGTCACGGCCGCACATGTGCCACCGTGTTTCCCCAGCTTGTCACGCAAGATAAAATATCACAGAGGGCTAGATTATTTAACAGCCTGCGAATACGTGTACTCTTTTCTTTTTTATCGCAGAATCGGGACAACGGCGTGTTTGCAGAGTTCCCAGCATGCACGTGCTCTGAAGGAAGAGCATCCTGGAGGGCGAGGAGCTGGCGTGAAGTTGTCCTCTAGCTGCTCTCGCCCTCTTTCACCTTAGCCTAAAAAATAATTTGGAAGCTCAGAAACCTCCCAGATTTAGAGACGTATGATACGGAGCCTCCTGGTTGGAAAGACACCAAAGGACGAGAAACAGAGTTGCAAAAACTTTTCAATGTAATGAAAATCATGCAAACTGCAGAGAAGACTAGTCTAGTGTAAGTGTAAATGGAGATCAGTGTGCAATAGGTTTAAAGATGTGTCTAAAGTGTGTCTATAGTGTCTAAGATCAAATCTAAGACGTTTCTCCGCTCATCCAAGTGGACTTCTTCAGTCCTACATGACTGGTGGAGAGTACCAGTCTCGGGATGCTCATTATAAGGTCATTCGTGACTTTCTCACTCCTCCTTCTCCTCTAATCTGAGTACGAAGCATGATGGGCTGACAGAATTTCACCTCAGCCCATCACGCCATTGCTGTCAAGCTTTAAATATGTTCTGTAGTGAACTTCCTCCGGCCTCCACATCCATGGACTAGGTCGAGTCAGCCGAGAGCCAATCCTGATCTCCAGCATTTTCTTCTTCTCACCATCACCACCGGTGTCTAGATTCAGGAGACTTTCTATGCTAAGCCTTTGTTTTGTTATATCAATTCCTTGGGGAAATTTGTTCTCTACACCTTACCCACTCATTCATGTACACAGCAGCGAGCATGCTCAGGGGTGCTTGACTCAGCAAAATACAAAAAATTTGGATTTGGACCAGAGGACCTTGAAGTCCCAGTTTTGCTTCTCTAACCACTAGGTCAGAGTCTTATACGTGGTTTCTGCTAGTCAAGTCTCGTCCTTGATGGAGGTCATGTTTTCTTGTATTTTTTGTCTTCCTGTTTTATTTTGTTGTTCTTACTCTCTTTCATTTCAGGTGTCTTACCTTCCTCCCTTGTGCTGATTGCAGCAGCCCCGTCCTGATTGTTTCCACCTGTGTCGTTGTCCTTCCCTTGTGTATTTAAGTCTTGTGCTTGGTGTTTGTTGTTGCCAGTTCGTCAAGCATCCCAGCTGTCAAGTCTAGTCTTGTAAGTCTTACTTTATTTCCTACTACTGAGTCGTTCTCTTGAGTCCTGCAGCCACCGATTTGACGCCGCAGCTACAGCGACAGCCCACAACCTATGCAGACCCTAACACTGTGATTGGTCCGCTTGGTAGTAGCGTGTTTCTGCTTTAGTGTTTCCGGCTGCTTCTCCATCCCTGCAGTCTTTGAGTTGATTGTTTTGGATCAATAAAGATGGAACACATGGAGGAAAGGTTAACTGAGGAGGTTTGGAGATAAAACATTTGTATGACTCAGGCGAAGTTTCGCCTTTGTTAAAAGTGAAGCAGGAAGTAGAAACAAAAATTAACCCGACCAGCAAAAAAGACACAGCGCCGACTAGTGTTTGGGTGGCGTTGTTACAGAGCGAGCCAGACTGACGAGTGCACAAGTATAAATGGCTATGTTGGCTATGCGCGTAGGTTACGGCATCTGTGTCCCGCAGAGAAATAAACCGCGCTTCAGTCTCTCAAATATGGGGACAGCACAACTGGGTTTAACTGAGAAGGACTTGCACATTAATAAAAAAATAACTGTTCATTTGAAAGAAATAGTCCACATATGTTTGGCTGTTTATCAGAACATACTGGAGATACTTCTATAAGATGGTCTTTGTGGAGGGGGCGTGGTGCATCAGCTGCAGGAGAGAGGTGTGGAGAGGGCTCAGGAGAGCAGCACCAGGTGAGAGTGATTGGCACACCTGCATCCTGTTAGACTAATCACTCTCTCCTTTTAACACAGTAGCATGTTGGACCTGGGAAGAAGTCCAGTCACAACCAAGAGACACACGCACACACGGATGTCGGCAGCGAAAGAACTTGAGAGAGGACGCCTGCGAATGACAGTGAATTGTGTGTGTATAGGGTTGTGACAGAAAATAAAGTAAAAGTCATCGCTGTCCGAGTATCTGTTGAAAGAACCCACAGTGGCGTCAGAGCATGCCACAGTCTTAAAGTGCAGCTTTAATTTGATGGTATTTACATTAAACGTGGAGGAAAGGCGCTTTTTTTAAAAACCATTTCCTACTTTGCCCAGAACTGTTTGCAGGCGATGTGATGCGGGAGGTCTCCTTCTTTGTGATGCATGTCCAGACCTTTATAGCAGCTTGTTTGTGGGTCTTTCTAGTTTTAGTTTTGTCTTTAACAGGTGAAATTCTGCTCAATCAAGTTACAATCAGGTGACCTACTTGCAGAATATCACTCCTCTTTACCCTCATAACCTCCTGCATTGCTCTCAGAGTATGTTTCCGGTCTTTGTCCACTGTTTCTGTGAATCAGCGTCTAATCTGAGCAACACTGGAGGACAATATGTCATCTTGTAAATTAGATGAACTCACGTTTTTGAGTGTTGTTGCCGGCAGCTAACAGAGAAAAATACTCAAAATCTTCTCCTGGCTCATTTTCAGCGAGAATTAAATCAATAAATTTAAAAACGCTCTGCTTTTAGTGTACAACCCCAGGCTCTGAGGGAGAGAGAGAGTGACGGTGGGTAGAGAGGGGAGTGATAAAGGAGCAGAAGCTCAGAGCTGAAGGCCTCCGTATACCTTTCACGGAGTTATAACGATGAATAATTAATGCGGCCCGAATGCTCGCTGGGAGCTGCTGATGGCACTGAGTGGGTCAGCGGAGGGAAGACGCAGAAGATGCTCCGCTTTTACTTCCATCCGCCCCGAGAGAAACCCACCACCGCTGAATAATTTACACCAACACCCCCCACCCCCCCCTCCCCCTCCCTTCCCCTGAAGTCTCTCTAAACGCCGGCCACTGCTTTAATGTCAGCTCCAGCAAGAAGTGTGTGACCTCTGTGAAAATAAAAGTCGCACCCGGATACAGTAGACAGGAGGAAAGTTAATGCATGACATTTGCAGGAGGCAAAGTTTGAAGTGGCACTTATGCTAAATACTCATTCCAAGCTGCTGCTGCTGCTGCTGTTTATAGACTGAAGCCTGTGGTGAGGCAGTTTTTAGCTTCCAACCTTTGAGGTGTTGAAACTGCCTGTCGCAGCTGAAAGTGTCCATTACTTAATCTTTTATAGCGGCCATTAGATTTAAGTCCTTTGTTAGTTTTCTTGCGTTCATTCGTAAGGTTTGCAAACTAATCTGGACTCAAACCACCTCCAAATGTGACCTGAATCATCGAACCGGACAAATCGGAGAAGTGTTAAGAAATGTTCAAACAGGAGGCGACGACTTTCTGTTTTGGGACTGTTTTGCTTGATCAAGACACATTTAATGAGCTACAGCAGCTATATGGTGCGTGTCAGATTGACCCAAAATGAACTAGAGAGTCTTATTGTGCGCTCGGGGACTAAAGACGAAAACTTTTAGATTCAGTGCTGCTTTAAAGAATTTGCACCTCTCAGAATTTTTCTGCATAAAAATGACTCGACTGATTTTCACACAAGTCCCAAAAGTAGATAAAGAGAACCCAATCAAACAAATAAAACAGAAATATTATGCTCTTGTCTTTGTTTAGTCAATGAAATTATTAAAATTAGTCGTCTTGTGCAGCAATAACACCAACTAAACGTTTCTGGTAACTGCTGAACAGTCACCTACAAGGAATGTTAGCTTGGATTCATTTCTGAGATGTTGGTGGGTTTCCTAACATGAACTGCTTGCTTCAGGTCCTTCCACAACATTTCTATTGGATTAAGATCAGGACTCTAACTTGGCCAGTCCAAAACCTTCATTTTGTTTTTCTTTAACCGTTCCTTTGTACAACGACTTGTGTTCTTAGGGTCGTTGTCTGCATTACCCAGTTTCTCTCCAGATTCATCTCATGGACAGATGTCTTGACATTTTCTTTTATAATTTGCTGGTATAATTCAGAATTCATTGGTCCATCAAAGATGATAAGTCGTCCTGACCCAGACGGAGCAAAACAGGCCCAATTAGTACCCCCATGTTTCATGAATGGGATGAGGTTCGGACACGGAGGGAAGTACAGCGTTGTTTCATCTCCAAAGCCGATGCCTACATTTAAACCAAGTAATTCTACTTTGGTTTCATCCATCCACAAAAAGTTGTCCCACTAGTCTCCTGGCTTGTCCAAGTAACTTTAAGCTGAAGGTTGGATTTGACTCAAGACTTCACAACACTGCAAAACAACAGGACTCATTTAAAATGAGCCAGACCTGAATCAATCCGTCACATCATGCAGAGTAGGTAACAATAATCTCATGAGACGCTGGAGTACTGACGGCACAGCCTCAAGGCATGATGGGAAACACCTTTACTTCACCTGATATGATTCATTTAGACACTGGTTCAGCTGTATGATTTTTAAGTCTGTTCAAGTGGTCACATCAACACTGCTGCTAGGCAACCGTCACCCTCTGGCTGCCAAGGCTAATAGGATGACAGGCTAATGACAGGATGACTTCATGAACTGATGAGGTTGTTAAAGTAGAAAGTAAAAAGAAAACTCTGCACGACTAAATTGGAACACATTACCTCGCCATTTGAAGGCAGCATTAGCTCAGTTAATATTTCACAGACACTGTCCTGTGAAGGGTCACGGGGTCTGCTGGAGCCTATCCTAGCCGTCACTGGGGCGAGAGGCGGGGTACATTCTGAACAGGTCTCCAGTCTATCACAGGGCTAACACAGAGAGACAGACAACCATTCACACTCACACCTACAGCCAATTTAGAATCACCAATGAACCTAACCAGCATGTCTGTGGACGGTGGGAGGAAGCTGGAGTACCTGGAGAGAACCCACACAGACACAGGGAGAACATGCAAACTCCACACAGAAAAGCCCAGTCGGCCTGGATACGAACCCAGAACCTTCTTGCTGTGAGTCATCAGCACTTCTTGTAAAGTTATTTAGTTAATTAGAGTTGGACTCATCACTTCCTGTGTGGCGGAGGCAGAGTTTTCCAGGAAAAGATTTAACAGACATCCTGCGTCTGGAACCGCTAATGTGCTAAATGTACAGAGAGAGAGCAGCATCAGAGGAGATGACCAGTCTCTCTCGTGGAAGCTTTGTGTCATGGTATTGATTTTTGCACTTTCTGTTTGGTTGTCTTTGCTTCCTGTTTTATTTTGAAAGTTAGTTAGTTAGTTGTGCTTCCTGTTTTTTGTCTTTTCCCACCTCTGTGATTACCTTGAGTCTTTAGTCTGCATGCTCCTCCCCTCATTAGTTTCACCTGTCCCTATCAACCACTATCAGTACGATCGTTTCTTCTCAGTTTGTTTTGTTGCCTTGCTCAGTCACAGACAGCTGAAAGGTTTTTGGGATTATTCTTGATCCCCTTTCGTTGGATTGCTCTTTTGTTTGGTCTCACATATGCTTTTCTATGGCAGGGCTTTATATTACTACCTTGAAGAAGTTTTCATCCAGACTTGCATCCTTGTGTGCGTGTCCTGCATACATACTGTACCTTGCTTTGCCTGCTTACACAGGCGCATTCGTGTGTTTGCAGCTGTGAAACTTGTTTCTTATTCATTTGCAGCTTGCTTTGTGAATCCATTCTGTCTGTGCAAAATGCAAAATGTGTGTTTTACTTGTATGGCTTGTCTTTTCTCAAACTAGGCTGCACATTAAGTTTCACAGAGGAGTTACTGTCAAATATCCTCAATCACAGAATCTGTAGTTTTCATGAAAATGTAATGTTATATGCAAGTTGGTTAGTTTTATCTTGTCAAAAGAAAGACAAGATGTATAGAATGAAAGTTTATGAAAGTCTCCTTTGTTGAACTCTACCACCACCTCCTTTCCTTAAAGGTGAACTACTGCTTTTCACAACCTGGACCTTATTTCTGGCATAAAATATAGTTGTTTACTCACCAATATAACTTGCTAATTTATAATTTGCTACTGCTTGTAGCAATATTCTGATTCGTACAATATGTTTCCGATTCTGAGGTTGTGGACGAGCCATAGCAGTAGCAAATTACAGGTAAAGAAGTAGGTCAATCTACAGACCCCCGGATGATGATAACACGTAACTCCGGACTCAGCGGGGAATAGCACTAGTGTATCATAACAAAATATTGGTGAAATACATGAGTTTCGCATGTGTTATTTAGAGGCTGCGTTTCGGTGCCCCAATCACTCCCACTATATGGATATACGCAGATCTAAATATCTCCCGAAGGAATACGAATTATACAAAAGTTATATTGGTGAGTAAACGACCGTATTTTATGCCAGAAATAAGGTCCAGGTTGTAAAAAACAGCAGTTCCCCTTTAAAGTACCATCTTCCTGAATTCCATGTTGCACAGATGCATTAAAAAAAACTATTACGCTTCATCCTTTTTGTTTATTCCATCTCTGAAATATCACACTTCACCACTGACGAGCAAAATCAATTAATCATGGAAAAGGACAGTTAGAGACAAATATCTGCTGATCCAGACTGATGGTTGTCTCCCTGCCAAATCATCGTTTTAATTAAGTTCTTAAATATGTCATGCCTTTACTGCTTTGATCATGTGGAGAACCTGAATCCAAAAAAATATGCTGATCCGTGAATAAATATCAAATGGAATTATCAATATGAATGAGGTCTTCCTTTCTAAAAAAACATCGGGACAAGTGGTTCAGACGGGCTTTTTGAAGTTTGCTGATTTCAGCTATGCATGCCCGGTAAACCACCTCTATGACTGAAGCTGCTTTTGAATATTTACTCTGACATTTGACTGTGATTGAAACAGATAAAAAGAGCCACGTTTTCCGCTCCGGCTCTGATGAATAATGCATCGGCGGCTGTCTGGCCCGTGTCTGTCAGATTGTTTTGGAGCAGCTTCCCCCCGGTGTTTCCAAATCTCTGCGAGTTTGAGTTAAACGGATGAGACGAGCTTCTACTTTCCTCTTGTTGTTTTGGCTTGTTCTGTGTCTTTGCAGAACTGAGCTGAGGACTCAGCTGACGGCTTTTAAAACTCTGAGCACTGAGCACTGGGGGATCAATGTACAAATGTGAGGCGTGAGAGACGGCAAGGATCTAAACTAATCTGAGGTCACCGGAAGGCTGGACAGATGTGTAGCTTATTCGGATGGATTTGTTTGAATCGAAAAGCTGCAAGAAAAAATGTATTTTTTAAATTAAGAAAAGAAATATTTTAATAAAGTAGTTTTCTTCAGATGTGCAGTACAAAGGTCATTTAACGGCTGACTGACAACTAAAGCAACAATTTATGCAGCAACATCAAGACAAGACAAGTGACTGCAAGAAAAACAGCTGTAATAGATATGAAAATTAACCAAAGGTTTATGGTTGAAGAAATACTTTTGGAGCTGATGTCTTCAGCAGATGGAGTTTAATCAACAGTGAGCTTTAATTAGCCATAGCTTTAATTTTTGAGATGCATTTCATTAGTTGTAAAAATAATAATAATAATTTTGTAATTTCGCAGATCATAAACTGCCCATTTATAGGAGGATGTTTTGGTTGTGAAGCTCTTCTTAAGGGCAGAATACACATTAAAGAACTTTTTCATTACTTTGTAAGCCAAAATGGAGAACTTGCTGCTACATTTAATAATCACATGTTGCCCCCTTGATTGCTTTGTTTTGGGTCATGGACGGACAGGTAAGACTGACCACAGAAAAGAAACACAGTTTGGTTGGAGTCTTCTCCATCCACACACACACACATAAAGGCTGCAAGACATCATGTCCCGCCTAAAACTCGCAGGACAAGCTTGGGGTCATTTCTCAAAAGTGTTTCAGACTCTGTAAAGTCGGCGTTGTCCTGTGCAGCTTGACTGTAAACACATACTACTTTTTCACGGAGTGCAGGCTCTGGAAACCACAATGTGGCTATAGTAGGTTTATCACAATGACAGTGACAGTGTTTTTTTCTTAGGTTATTTAGTTGTCAGGTGCGTTGTTTGGTACACGTATCACTCAGTTCATTCATTCATTCATTCATTCATCTTCTGTAGCCGCTTGTCCTGTGAAGGGTCACGGGGAGCTGGAGCCTATCCCAGCTGTCATCGGGCGAGAGGCGGGGTACACCCTGGACAGGTCTCCGGTCTATCTCAGGGCTAACAAAGAGAGACAGACAACCATTCACAGTCACACCTACGGCCAATTTAGAATCACCAATTAACCTAACCAGCATGTCTTTGGACGGTGGGAGGAAGCTGGAGTACCTGGAGAGAACCCATGCAGACACAGGGAGAACATGCAAACTCCACACAGAAAGGCCCAGTCGGCCCATGGATTCGAACCTGGGACCTTCTCACTGTGAGGCATCAGTGCTAACCACCTCTTCACTGTGTATAAATAAATAGATGATAATTAATAATCACATGTTGCTGTTTGAGCCCTTTTTTTAAATAATTGAAAAAAATATTTAGAGAAGTTTGAGGCGATCAATCCATCTTTGTTCACTGTTTAAGCGTATTATAATATCTAGCGACCTGCCGCCCAGATTAAAAGTTAAAAGTCAGCATGTACAGTTTGAAACGGATAAAGACACGTTTTAATCAGTTTTACTAAACGGCCTCCGTTCTCCATGTGTCCTGCTGACAGCATTAACCTTTTCTGAGGGCTCCTCGCTGCTCCGTTCAGCGTGCAATCTGTCAAAAATTGGACCCTCAAATTGCACATGCCTGCAGCTGTTCGCGCGGGCCTCAAACAGACAATGAGCGACACAATGGGCCTTGGCTGTGCCATTAGCCGAGAGGTTGTCATGCCAACCGTACAAAAAGCCCCATGCGCGGCTCGGGCGAAAGGTCTGGCCCCGAGGAGAATTCATAGAGAGCGAGAGCTTTGCTGGGAGGCCTCCGTTACATCATTATTCATTTGCCTTTCTCGGACCAGAGTGTCGGCGGCGGCGGCTTTCAGTGCGTCCAAGCTGGGGGAAACAGCGCGGCAGAGGCTGGGTGTCAACTCTATTTGGGTTTTTAGCTCCGCAAGAAATGCACTATTGTACGAGTAAACAGACAGCCCCTTTGTGTGATGGAGTGTGACGGCCGTTTGAACCCTGAACTGAACCAGCGGGGCCGTCGCTCAGGTTGGCGCAGAATCAGAAACAATATCTCCAGCAACGAAAACATTCAACTCCAACTAAACATTAGATTTACATTAGACTCAGCATTTCACTTATTCACTTATCTTATAATTATTGTAAATATTGCGTATACTTTTTGTTCTTTTTTTAGTTCTCTATTCTTTTTATTGTCGATTTTTAGCTTTTGTTATATTTATGTATGGTTGAATGCCTGTACACTGCTGCAGAGAAATTTCCCAGTTTGGGGTTAATAAAGAAACTATATCTATCTATCTATCTATCTGTAGAGAAACGATTTGTGGCGTACTCAGATGCCACTGTGAGTTCTACAGCAGAGAATCAACCGGAGAGCAATGACATTTAAGTTGCTTTATTGAGAAACACAACACTCTGTTGCGGTTTTATCCGGGGGGGTAGGACACAAGTGCAGGACGAAGCGTGACAAGGCAAGAGTGAGCAAAGAACTGAGTTTAATAAAACAAAAGGAAACAAAAAGCGCTGCAGAAAAAGCGGGAACTCCGGGAAACAAAAATCAAAACTTTCAAGAGACAAAAAAGGTAACAAGAAACTAAAGTCGAAAAACACTCAAAACGCTGAGGGTATTGGTAACACACAGAACAGCATAAACACTAGAAACACTAGAGATACACAGGGGTGGTAAAAACACAGTAGAGCAAAAAACACTAGAATGACGTGACAAGGAACAAAGGGGAAGGCAGGGCTATATATGCACACACGAGGAAGAGAGGGGTGACGAGACACAGGTGAAGCAAATCAAGAAACACAAGGTGAAATCGATGATCTAATCAACACAGGGAAACACAGGGAGTAATGCCACAGGAAATCAAAAACTTAACAAAATAAAACAGGAAACAGGAAAACATGAGACATGAACGAAACTCAAAATGTGAACACAAGTGAAACAAAACCAGAACCATCACACACTCTACACAGCATTCGTTGTCGTTCGCAGGCTGCCACTCATTTGTCCGCTGCCGACAGCCGTGAGTGTGTCTCTCTGCAACATGTCAGGTCCAGCATGTTACTGTGTTAAAAGGAGAGAGTGATTAGTCCAACAGGATGCAGGTGTGCCAATCAGAGAACTCTCCACACTTCTCTCCTGCAGCTGATGCACCACGGCGCCTCTACAACATTCATCACTGATGTGTAAAACTTATTACCATAACACTACAAACAAAATGATGCATTTACCACCCTGAAGTAAACACACTGACGTATTTGAGTGTAATTATTTTTTAAGCTGAGGTTTAAATTAGTTTTTATGCAGCTATTGCACATAGTTTAGTCCAGTAGTTTCCAACCTACGGGTACAGCCCCTCTTAAGCGTCACAGGATAAATCTAGAGGGGTTCTGCTGCAGGCACTACATAATTCTATCTCTAATAGTTTGTGTGAGGCTGCTGTGCGCATATGTGTTTGTGTGTAACACCAGCACAGCTGAACACTGTCTCTGGTTTGCTTAAAATGAAATCATCATCACTTATGCGGTAATGTGACGCTGTAGATACGACAATAGCGCAGAGCATACACAGACCCTAGTGTCGTAGTTGATGTGCACCTCCTCAGAAATGTAACTATGCACCATGGAAACGCGGAGTGCTGTGATTGGTCCACTTGGTGGTAGCGTTACCAAGGCTGTCTAACATATTATGTTGTTCTTTAAGTATGTAAGTGCACACGTGTGCTTGTGTGTTAAACTTAATTTTAAGAAAATGCATAAACACAGTGGAAAAATAATTTCGAGTAGTTAGACAAAAATTAAATAAATGTATGTCAGAGTTGACAGCTCTGCTTTAAGTTATAAGAAATTATTATTCAGTTTACACCAAAAATAACATACCTGTTAATTTCTTACTCCTGCTAGTCCGTCTCCATCGGTTCCTCATCAACGCTGGTGGAGGATGCAGATGGTCCCACATTGCTGTATGGAAAATATAAAATCTACCATTGGTACATTGAATAAATTGCATAAATTGCTGACCTCATTATAACTTATTATAATAAAACACTTGACACACATTTCTTGGCTGTGGTGCCTAGTCTGAATGATGGTCCCACTAACGCAGCAAACACCACATGGGATGCCAAGTGGCTTGCCATAATGGTCCTGCTGGCAGTGGCATAGCACCAAATTCTGGGCCCTGTACACTTTTAATGTCAGTGGGCCCCATCCATGTGAAGTTCTTCTTTTTTCCTGTCATACTCATTCTTATGTTTTCATTTTCTGATCGTGCAGAGAGGGGACTCTCGGGTGCAGGGTTAATTTAAATATAGTTTGCTTATTTAAAAGGGGCGTGGACAGGGAGGGGCCGGGTACGCTCTATTAGAATGTACGGAACAATGTAAGGAAAAATGCTTCTAAATCTGAGCGTGCGCCACGTTTTAGAAGGAAATCCACCCAAGTCTTCGTACATGAGGCCCCAGGTCATTTTTAGAATGACCAGAATTCTTGAAATTACCGGACTGACTGACCTTCATGTCTTAAAGTATTTTAACTTTTTTTTGTGGTGTAGGGACCTTAAAAATATGAGGACGTAAGGCAGAGTAGTGTGGAGTTGTGTTTGAGTACATCAAGACTACATATCCCAGAATCCTTTGCTTTATTGACTTTTTAACGTTTCCTGTAAAAGGTGCCGATAGGCGTGTTCGACTTCATACAGATCTGTGCAGATCTGACTTGACGTGATGCATGCTGGGTTGAACAAGTTCATTTTAACCAATCATATTCGAGGTCTATGAGCATGAACAACCCAGCATACATGACGTCAAGTCAGATCTGCACAGATCTGCATGAAGTCGAACACGCCTAATGTATTTAAAGTTCGGTTTTGTGATGAACTCTGGGCCAATCAGAAGTGACTTTGCGGGTGGAACTCAATGTAAAGTGAGTGAGAGCACAGTAGTCTCGAGGGGACTCACCTGTGTGTGTTGTAGTATGGTGTTCTAACGTCGTGTTGAAGCATTTTGCTGACTGAAATACTATTGGTGCAAGTGCTACTTTGCTGATAGTTTTTGTTATTCTGTGTAAGTTACCGTGTAGTCTTCTCTTATCGTGCAGCCAGGTGACACACGTTTTTTTTTTGTTTGTTTGTTTTTGTTTTTTTCAAAAAAGTAGAAAAGCATTTTCAAACGCTAACGTCTCTGCTAGGACGGACTAGCCTCAGTGTGCTGGACCTGTGTGATTGCATGGACAATTATCTACATCATCGTCATCCTCACAAACTCTCGTGAGTAATTAAGACAACACATTGAACCAATTATTCCAACTATTCCGAAGCAACTAATTTCGTATGTGCGCCATCTTATGGGCCCCAACGGTAAAAAACCCCAAGCGCTCTGTTTTTTTTGGTTGAACATTTCTTATTTTTTTTACCTTATATAATTTTGGACATTGTCCTCTTGAGTTACTTTGATTTCATTCGGTATTCAATCTGGTAATTGAGATTTCACTTAAAGTATTTGAACTTTAATTATTTCAATCTACAGTATTGTGGTAGCCTACTTATTTTTTGGTATTTAAAGAACTTAATGTGATTTCTATATTTATTTCACTGTTACGAGGAGAACCGATATTCTATTTGTGTGGTTGACCTAAATATTTTGGATATTTATTGGAGATGGGAAAAAGGATTTGTTTTGTTTTGTTTTTCTTTGCCAACAGAATATTTTGAGTTGAATAAATTCCAAATGTAAAACACCAGTAAATAAATTATTTGTGTTTTAATTATAATATTCACTTGAAGTGTGGATTTATAGATTTACTAAGTTTTCTCAAGAGTATTCATTCATTCACTCATCTTCTGTAACTGCTTGTACTGTGAAGGGTCATGGGGTGAAACCGGTGCAGCTAATTTCCATGAACAGTTGGGTACTTCCAAACTAGCTGGACTGGTTTGACACAACAAGCAAGTTTCAGTAGGAGTTTCCTACTTAAACGTCAGGCTTCCCACCAGTCCTTTTTGGATAAGTACTGCATTACCTTTGATGGCCTTGTTGTCCACCATAGTCTGCCCACTCCATGGTTTCCTGGCCAGGCAACAAAAAAATACAAAATATGTACTTCAAAAATATATATTATTTAGGATCATTTATCCACAACAAAACTTAAAACTGAATGGTTACCTTTGGAGTTGAAGGGTAGACTTTTTGAGTGTACGGACGGACTATAGCAGTCCTTGCTGCAGGATTTCCCCCTGATTTGAAGGAGTTCTGCAAAATGATCAAAAGTGTGTTTTGAAAAAAATCACATAGTAATAATTACTAGAAAATTCCAGAAGAAATTCTGAACATGCCAATGCTACTGATACTGTGTCATTTTATGTATGCATATGTGCAACTGGATCTATCACAGATGCACATTTTCTTTTAAAGCCCATCTTCCAGACAGTGTTGTTATTTACTGTATGTAGTTGTGGGCTAGGGGTTGTACCAACTAGTCAACTTTACTGCTGTTCCATGATGCTTTAAGCAGGAAGTCGACCCAGTGGGTTGTTGCAGTAGTTTGTTGCAGTAGACTAGCAGCAGTTCATCAAGTGTGTGGAAATACTTAAGATGAAGGCCATTCTGTCGTGACATGTAGAATATGTAAGTCAGTCCAGAAATACGACAAATACTGTAATTCACACTCCTCTGAAAAGGCATCCACTATCGCTAGCAGAGGAACGGCTGAGGTGCCCTGAGCAAGCATCTAACCCCCAATTTGCTCCCCGGGCGCACTCCTTAGAACTTAAGCTGCTATACAAGGAAAAGGCTTCGGGGAGAAAGAAACGGAGACAAAGGAAGTTAACCTATAGCATGGCAGCTAGCTAATATGTACTCCATGTGCCTCACCTTGTTTCTCCCTCGTGCTCATGTCAGAATTAAGTCAGCCAACCAGCAGGTGGCAGTGTAGTTGGTACCATACATAGCCGTTAACTACAAATCTTATATTGCCGAATATCACAAATTATTAAATTATATAAACTAGGGGTGTAATGGGGTGTAATGGTATTTGTATTTGTCCCGCAGTGTCACGTTTTGATGCACGCAGTCACACGGCAAATACATTTGAGTGAGTAGCCTATTTAAAAAAAATAAAATAAAATAAACGTTGAGTCCTCACTTCAATCCAGGTGGCGGTAATGAGCCTAAAAGCTGCCAGCAAACGTCATTAGCCCAAAAACTCCTAAAGTCCACTGTCATTCGTGCGTATTTTCATTTAAATGTCCTAACCAGAAAAAAAAATATCTCCTGTGTGTATGGGGAAAGAGGAGGGACAGAGGGAACAGACAAGACAAACTCCTACATTTATAATAAAATATATAATATAATAACATAGAAAATATCTGATTTACAACTTATTATGGAGCTGGGAACAAGCCCAAATAAGCAATTACACTTCAGAAACAAGCCCAAAAAAAAAACGCGACCCGCGACTGCCAATATTTGTAAGCGGCTTTACAGAAAAACAAGCTAGGGCTGGGCGATGTGGCTGAAAAATGTATCACAATATAAGTGTTTCAACAGTCGATATCAATAATTAGGGATTTATTTTTTTAAACCTATTCTACCCAGACTTCTCAACTGTGCTGAGCGGGAGCTTGTCCTTCGTTAAATGATTCGCCACTGTATCCGTTATTTCTTTATATGGCTTTGATGTTTTGTCGTATGGCACTGCTGCCGTGTATCTCTTGATCAGAGGTTGCGCTAGACTTTTTCGTTGTCATTTTGACCTACAGGGTCATAAAAATCCCATCATAACCCATTTTTACCCGTCACTTGAATTTTTTAAAATGATAACAATGACACATTCCATAGCTTCACAGGGCCAACACAGAGAGACAGACAACCATTCACACCTACGGCCAATTTAGAATCACCAATTAACCTAACCAGCATGTCTTTAGACGGTGGGAGGAAGCTGGAGTACCCGGAGAGAACCCACGCAGACACAGGGAGAACATGCAAACTCCACACAGAAAGGCCTAGTCGACCCATGGATTCAAACCCGGAACCTTCTTGCTGTGAGGCATCAGTGCTAACCACCCCTCCACTGTTCCACCCTAAATTTTCATTCATTTTTAATGAATATTCAGTAGCAGTGGAAAAAAAGATTCAACTCAAGAATCATGAATCTAGAGTCTATTTCACCGGCTCAGTTGAGTCTGATATATAATCAATAAACGGCACCATTCAAACATCTCACTTGGCAGAGAAACAAAACGTACTACCTGACTTGACCACTAGCAAACTAAGGCACTCAGACACTCACTCACTTACGCACAATACGCAGAGAAACTACTCATAACCGCTGCTCGTGGATCCCTGCTTAACTGTGAATCAGCAGCCACTCACTCGGTCGGCAGATAAATGAAACTTAACCGACTCTTACACTACTAATCAAGAGAGACAAGAGCCAATTAGTATGCTCACTCGCCACCAAGTTTACAGACAAAATCGGTCTTACTCTTGTCAGACTTAAAATAACCAAAATATTGCCAAACTGGTGACGTGACCTTTCCTTTTTTATCTACAATGTCCTCTCACGCTGTCGCACTCATATTCTCCTTTCACTCCACGGCGTTTATTTATTTATTGTTGTTGATGCCACCAACCTGGCTTAGCTGGGTCGTGATAGGTCGAGAGGCTAAAGCCTTCCTCTGCCTACATCCCCCAGAATGACTTGCAGTTCTGGCTCGGGGTTTTCTTCCTATTTTTCTGTAACGGAGTTCAAGTGAAATTATCGAACATTCTATCAAACGTATTTTCTATCGCGATAGATATCGTTATCATTTCATCAACCGGCCCTAAAAGATGCCCAGAGTCGCTTATAATAAGCGGACTTGGCAACACTGGTATATACTGCATTGTGACTTGTGTGTACCGTCACACCCCTATAAACAGTTCAAGCCTTTCTACCGGTGCCCAATAATAACCTTTTAGAGTTTGGTGAAGCACTTTGAATTCAAAGTGCTTCACCAAACTCTACGTCTTGTTGGCTAACTGTGGCTAACATGCTACAAAGCGAAGACGTCACTATTTGCTCCGAGTACTTTGCCAAACTCTTTACCAAATAGTTGCATAATCATATGTAGGTTATACGTAGCCTAAAATGTACACTCACCTTTGGCTTTGGTCTTTGCTGTTCCATTTTGTTTTTTGCTTTCCCGACACGAGCTTGGCGTAACAAAACACCGAGTATGGCTCGTGACGCAGTATTTCTGCGACAAAGTCGGGCACTTCCGCATGCACGGGGACTTCCGCAATGATTAGGGTCCCTATTGATTTTATTGCGATTTTTAGGGTTTCATGCAACAAAGTTGCATGATCCCTATTGATTTTGTTGCAATTTTTATATTTCTTCTGTTTATTCGGCTTAGCTAAAAGAGTCTGCCCAGGACAAACTGCAAGGGCGAAAGGCATCAAACTTAGTAACTTGGTAGAAGTCCTACCATTTCACTTTGCTCAAACTTCATATCATTGATAATAACATGATTCTGTACAAGCACCCCAACTTTTGTGACCCTTGGTCTCTAGGAGGCGCTACACAAGCAACATTTCAATATCTCAAAAACTGTAATAGCTAACTTCATGAAATATGACATACACAGTCTGTAACATATTGTGTAGACGCCCATCAAGTTGTGTGACATTACGTCTCCAGGGGGCGCTACAGGTGACACGGAAACATTTCATATGCTTTTTGTTATGACCGACCTAGGGAAAACTGCTCCCAACCCTGCTCCCAAACAAATCCAGAGAGCCACAAAATTGCAGTCCAGAAACAAACTTTATTTGCCATTGCTATCTTCAGGGTGAGCATAGCTAAAATAACATAGAACTACTGACCAACATAAATTCTACCTATTAACGAAAAATGAAATAAAATACAGGAGTTCTTACCTAACTCCCTAACCAAAACAGGAGAAAAGAAGGAAACAAAAACAGGCTTCTCACCTCTACTCGGCAGAACTGCATTAACGAAACATTCAGACTATAAAGAGACAATCATTTAAGGTGTGGAGTTGTTCAGCTCTGGAATGGGTTGCAGGAAACTTTGGTTCAACTGAGGTTCTTTTCAAATTTGCTTTAGAAATAAATACACTTTGACTTTGACTCAGGATATATACAGATACTGCAGCAGGATATTTACAGTATAAAATTATGGTAAATAGAAACTATGGCAGTTACAGAAGGATATATTAGGTTAAGGTTTATATTATATATATATATATATATATATATATAATAATATAAACTACGAGTAATGACTAGTGACTACTCACCTCTATGTCCTTTGTAACCGTAATGGTTTTTGGTTGAGGTATAAAATATCTAAATTCAGCGGCCAAAAACTTCCTTTAAGCACCTGATAATTCAAATACCTTTCTGTTTTCTGACCATTTAGTGTAGTTTATTTCAAACATGTGCGAGTAACATAAAGTAAACTGAAAACAAACAAATCCAATAAGAATAGTCAAAACAACAATAACAGTCAAAACAAAAATAATAATGTGAACCCAGCATGTCCGAAAAGGAGTAGGATGAAGTATATGCTTATTTAAACCTACCCCTTCTCCACTACTCAATTACCAATCTTTTCCCCTCAAACATGTATATTAACATAAAAAAAAAGAAAAGAATTAGAAAAAAAATTAGATTTAATAAACAAATACATAAATCATTAATCATTTATGAAAACACCCGATTGCTAAAGCCCTTCCTCCTCTCTGTACCTTGTGAAAACCATGTGTTTGTACCGCTTTTTAAACTGGATCATACTTGGACATTGCTTGAGCTCCACACCCAGTCTGTTCCACCGCCTCACTCCAAAAACTGAAAGACAAAAACTTTTTAATGATGTTTTAAGTTGAACTCACCCCTCAGATTGTAACCTCCGACTCTGTGAAAAAACAATTTTTGAATATTTCCAGGAAGTAGCTTTGTTTATTGCTTTGTACATGATTTGTGCTGTTTGGAAATGAACCAGAGTTTTTAATGTTTTTGATTTTAAGAATAGTGAATTTGTGTGGTCTCTATAACCGGTATTATGAATTATTCTTATGGCTCTTTTCTGCAGTATGGATAGAGATTGTATTGTATATTTACATTAAGTATTGCCCCAAACCTCTGCACAGATTGTAAATATGGTAAAATCAGTGAACAGTAGAGAATGCAGAGTGATTTGTGGTCCAGAATGTGTTTTGCTTTGCTCAGAACTGAAATGCTTCTTGACAGTTTGCTTTGTACATGTTTTATATGAGACTTCCAGTTTATTTTATCATCAATTGTTACCCCAAGAAACTTGTTTTCATGTAACCTTTCAACGTCCACCCCATCTACTTGTAACTGTACTTGTGTATTCTTATTGCAATTGCCAAAAAACTTGAATTTTGTTTTACTTAAGTTTAACGATAATTTGTTTCTGTCAAACCACATTTTCAGTTTGCACATTTCAGTGGTGATCCTCCCCAGTAGTTCATGTAAATCCTCCTCAGAACAAAAAATACTAGTGTCGTCTGCAAATAACACTAATTTTAATGTACTTGAAACTTTGCATATGTCATTTATGCAGAGTATAAATAGTTTTGGACCTAATACTGACCCTAATGTTCCCCCAACTTCACAAATTGTTTTCTGTTACTTAAATAAATTCTCACCCACTGCAATACTAATCCCCTGATCCCGTACCGTTCAAGTTTGTTGATTAATATATTGTGATTAATTGTATCAAAAGCTTTTTTGAGATCTATGAATACTCCAACTGAATGCAGTTTTTGATCTATAGCGTTTGTGATCTCCTCAATTGATTCTGTTAATGCCAGTGATGTTGATCTGTTTGCCTTTAAATCCGTATTGACTGTCAAAAGTAATTTGTTTGTTTATGAATTTGTCTAATCTGTTATTGAATAGTTTTTCTAGAATTTTGGAGAATTGTGGAAGTAAAGAAACTGGCCTGTAATTTGTGAAGTGGTGTCTATCCCCAGTTTTATACAGCGGCACAACTTTAGCTATTTTCATGTTACCGTTGGTGTGGAACTTATTCCTGTGAAAACATTGCTATCCAGAGCACCCATTTAAAATCTACTGACAAGACATTCACATCAGTTAGCAGGACTGGATTATTTATTAATATTTCCTATACATGTACAATAATTTAATATGCAGCAATTAGTCATAAAACTATGACGTAATGTTCTTCTGAGAAAACCTGGGTCCTGGCGTTTATGTCGATTTTGATATGTACCACCACCTGAACATTGTTGCAGACCAAGCACACCCCTGTGGCAACAGCAACTGTGTCTTCCTTGCATCCTGATTGCATGTCCATTGCTCTGTGGTTCAGTTCTGATGCTCATGTCTGTCTATTATAGGTGTTTTTAGCAGTGGACAGGGGTCAGAATGAACCCCCTGACTGGTCTGCAGCTACGCAGACCAGTATTCATTAGAAGCAGTATTCATTTATTTTTTTTCTCAGTAGTTTCATCTCTTGCATAACCCATCCATGACATTGACACTGGTTTTCCTCTTTTCCTTCCTTTGACCACTTTTGACCAGAAGCACCCTACAAGAGCTGCAGTTTTGGAGATGGTCTGACCAAATCATCTGGCCGTCACTATTTAGTTGTTGTCAACGACTCTCAGATCATTTCTACTTGTCCATTTTTCCTGCTTCTAAGATCAGCCTTTAGGACAAAATCTTCAACCTGCTGCCTAATACATCCCACCCACTGACAGCTGCCATGATAACAAGATAAGCTGGACTTTGCAAGCATTGCTGATGTGATGGTTCGATATGATCATCGTTACGGATCAATACTAATGCACTGAGATTGATACTTAAGTTTCTCTCTTACAACTGCAGCGGTTTCATTAAAGAGGCAACCTGATTGTGTTTTAAATGGTGCTGCTGTCACAGTAGGGGCAAAAATGTTGTCTTATTTTTGTATTGTACTTCCTTCACATACATGCTACTTGAAAAAATAATTTGTTTTACATTTTTTATATAATATTTGTTGTGGAGTGATAATTTTGTACACTTCAACTTTTATTGTGATAATAAAGTATTTTCTGTTAACTTATAAACTTTGCCCAAATTCTGTACTGGATTTTAACGGATTAATAATCCAAAAGACAAATCACAAAAACACTTCAAGGTCATTCATTCAGATTTAAATTGATGTTGCATCCACATTTAGTATTATAAAGTACTGATATCAGTATCAGCGAAAAACTGGCTCTGTATTTACTTTCTGGATTCTGCCTGCATACACTGCAGCGCCTTTCATTCTGGGTTTTGTGAGTTTTTATTAAAGTTTGTTTCCTTGTTCTGCAGTTGGGTCCTACCTCACCAGAACACTCACAGATGTCAGTCAGTCAGATAAATGTAGAAAAAAAACATTAAATTATTAAAAGGGACAGTGTATTGTTTAACTCCTGTTAAGCAAATGTTGCAGAATGGAAGTTGATCAATGTAAATAATGTAGTGCTACTATTATTTTACATTCACTATACCATCACCATCATCAGCATATACTATATTTTTATCAATATACACTATACTATTGTCAACATACACTGTACTAACATCAACATACACTGTATTATCAAAAATTTCCCACAGGATAAATAAATTATATTATTTTTATCTATCCTTTCATCAATGTACATTACACTATCAACGTATATTATAACCCCCAAACTGCCCCAAGGGACCTAACTTTTATTATGGACATATACTACGCTATCATCAACATACACTACTATACTATTTCAAATATAAAACAAAACAAAAGAAACACATCCAACAGGCTTTGAGTTCAGTTGGACCATCTGTCTGTCTTTTGAAGGGGAGAAAAAAAAGACACCATTCATTTGGTGCCTCCTTGATTCTTCTTTTGTTTGGGTAATTTGCTTTGGATGTGCCCAGTCTCCTTCATGGCACGGGCACAAAAACGCAAACACACAGCTTACATCTTTGTCTCTCTCACAGCAGGCCTTTTTTTTCCCCCTGACACAGTCTCAGATGTGAAACGATGAAACCTTCCTTTTAAGACTAAAACAAAGAAGCAGATTGTTCCCCATACCTTTGAGCATCACTGGGTAAAAAAATGAAATGTACACAATGCTGGGTTAACAAGACCAGGATTAATTCTGTCCAGTACGTACATACTCAGTAATATCAAAAAATGAAGACTGGGTCAAAGCAAATATGCCTTATTAACCTAAACTTGGTCAATTTCTAACTTCAGTCCATTTCCAGTGTACGGTTTTTGCGTGTTTCCCTTTGTGGTTTTGAAAGTGATGTGTGCATAGCTTTATAATAACAAGTAAGAATACATTTAACACGACAGTTCAGTTCAGCTTACTTTGTCTGAGGGCCTGGCAGAAATATAAAGCAACTCATTAGTAACCCAGTGTTGTGTCGCTACTAAATTATAGGGAAGATCATGAACTAGATTTTTAAGCCAGTGGGGATTTTGTGTGCTCAGATTGTAGGTGTGATTTATTTTATTTAGAATAACGTCCAGAGGTTTTAGGATGTTAAATTGACCCAGTACCAAACAAGTGTTTTATTGTTTATTATTGTTGTGTTTTATTTTAACTATTTCGTGTATTGAATTGTGTTTTATTTTAAACAATTTGTACGGTGACCTTGAGTGTCGTGAAAGGCGCCTATAAATAAAATGTATTATTATTATTATTATTGTATTAAGTCAGAAACAATTTAATGAAATAACTGGTTCATTTATTTTATTAGTTTTTTTTTTTTTCTAAATACACTGCCTGGCCAATAAAAAGTCGCCACTTAAAAAAATGTCACACACTAATATTTCGTCGGACCGCCTTTAGCTTTGATTACAGCACGCATTCTCTGTGGCATTGTTTCGATATGCTTCTGCAACGTCACAAAATGTATTTCCATCAAGTGTTGCATTCATTTTTCATCAAGATCTTGTATTGATGATGGGAGAGTCTGACCACTGCGCAAAGCCTTCTCCAGCACATCCCAAATATTCTCAATGGGGTTAAGGTCTGGACTCTGTGGTGGCCAATCCATGTGCTGATGTCTCATGCTCCCCGAACCACTCTTTCACAATTTGAGCCCCATGAATCCTGGCATAACCTGGAATAACCTGGTCATTCTCATACTTCTTTTATACTATACATACTATTCTTTGGACATGTAATGTTGCTGAACCTAGACCTGAGCAACTGCAGCAACCCCAGATCATAGCACTGCCCCCACAGGCTTGTACAATAGACACTAGGCATGATGGGTGCATCACTTCATCTGCCCCTCTTCTTACCCTGATGCCTCCATCACTCTGGAACAGGGTAAATCTGGACTCATCAGACCACATGACCTTCTTCCATTGCTCCAGAGTCCAATCTTTATGCTCCCTAGCAAATTGAAGCCTTTTTTCCAGTTAGCCTCACTGATTAGTGGTTTTCTTAAGGCTACACAGCTGTTCAGTCCCAATCCCTTGAATTCCCTTCACATTGTACGTGTGGAAATGTTCTTACTTTCACTATTAAACATAGCCTTGAGTTCTACTGTTGTTTTTCTTCGATTTGATTTCACCAAATCACTTTTCTTCCTCAAAGACAATGGTTCTCCACTATCCTTCCAGTTTTTAATAATGTGTTGGACAGTTCTTAACCCAGTTTTAGTAGTTTCTTCAATCTCCTTAGATGTTTTCTCTGCTTGATGCATGCCAATGATTTGACCCGTCTCAAACAGACTAACATCTTTTTTTCGACATGGTTGTTTAAGAAATGAGAAGCTACTCATTGCATCAGTTGGGGTTAAACAACTTGCTGCCAGCTGAAAGATAATCAATCATGCAGTAATTATCAAAAAGGAGGCTTGTATCTATTTACTTAGTTAAATCCAGGTGGTGACTTTTTTTTTTTTTGATTATTGCTCATATACTAACTAAGTGATTGCGATTCAACCCTGATTTGGATTTTTACTGTTAAATTGATTAATATGTAATCAAGGTAAACCACATACGCTCATTTTTCTATCAGCTACACAAGAATCTCTATATAAATAAAAAAGACTAATTGAAGAATGAGTGTGTAAAAACCCAGAGAGCCTGCATCTGATTACGAAACATCTGCAGACTGCTGCAGCTGGGACAGGAGGAAAGAAAGAAAAGGAGGGTGGGATTTGAAGAACTGGGGAGGAGGGTGGTGGTGGTGGTGGTGGTGGTGGTGGTGGTGGTGGAGGAGAGGTTGTCATGGTAACCCCTCTTCCTGCTGCTGCTGCTGCTGCTGGGGAGAAGGGGGTGATGATGTAACGTTGGCGATCGTTGGGCCTCGTCCTCCTTCCCCACCTACACGTCGGTGCGTTTCTTGTGACACGGACTTGGTGAGGAGGGGACGGACGGGAGATAAACAAAAAAAAAAGAAAATAGAAGAAGAAGTGTCCTCTGACAGCACAGGGTGATAAGAGAGCAGTCTCTCTGAGTGACTTTCAAAGCAACCTGCTGCGATCTAATCTCCCAAAACAACATATTTTTCCCTCCTTGCTTGTATCCATGCTTGTAATTTCAAAAGAATGCACTGCCCTTAAGATAAAACAGCCTTTTCTTTTGGTCTCCCATAATCGTTGCCCCCTGCTGCACAGATCACATCATCAAAGCAGCATTCACAACAAAAGGTAGAGAGGCTTTTACAGTAAATTGTCAGGCAGCAGCTGCAGAGCGTGATTCCTGCCACATGAGGGCATTAATCCACCGCTGTGCTTGGAGGTTAAAAGAACAAAAGCAACAGATGGGAATCAGCACTTTATTCTCAGGTCATGGAAATATATCACAGATTTAAAATATACATCATAAGCCAAACAATATTCATCAAGAAGGATTTACTTCTTCCTCCGTGTGTGTGTGACGTTTTGGCCCAAACGCAAACCACCGGCAGCCTCGTTATCAGCACATCTACACAAATATTACAACAATCTTCTATTTTAGTTTCCTTCGCATACAATAAAATCACAATCTAAACGTGTCAGTGGCATAATGTTTCTGATCCCAGCCCCGTCATTCAGTCAAAGAGTGCTGAAAACATCACTCAGATGTTGATCCAGAATTAGCAGTTTGTGATTGCCTTCATATGTGTTGCATAGTTAGAAGAGAGAGAGAGAGAGAGAGAGAGATGGAGGAGGTTTGTTCAGGCTGCAGCTTCACATCTGTGACTGAACAGCACCTCCACCACCTTGGGGTCGGCCAGCGTGGAGAGGTCGCCCATGTCCTCCTCGTTACGGGCGATCTGCCGGAGGATTCGCCTCATGATCTTACCTGAAAGAGGACGGGGAGACAGTTGTTACAGAGGAGGAGGAGGAGGAGGAGGAGCAGGAGGATGCTGGGTTAAAAAGAGTCGTTGAGTAAGTTACCTGATCGGGTTTTAGGGAGCGCTGGGGCGTTTTGGATGAAGTCTGGCGTGGCGATTGGTCCGATTCTTTCTCTCACTGAGAAGAAAAAACAGGAGTCAGCAAAGAGAGAGCCCAAACTGTTCGCTTCAAGTCAAAGACGTTTTTCACTGTGTACAGATGTACACTGATCAGGCATAACATTACGACCACCCTCCTAATATTGTGTGGGTCTCCCTTGTGCCTCCAAAATGGTTGTGACTCATCAGAGAATGGACATGGGCTTTCTGAGGGTGTCCTGTGGTGTCTGTGGGCCTCTGTGGATCAGGCTTGTTCCAGTGCATCCCACAGATACTTGATCAGTTTGGGATCTAGTGAATTTGGAGGCCAGGTCAACACCTTGTGCAGTTGTTTTCCTGAACTGTTTTTGTGTGTGTGCCTGTGTCAGGCTGCATCCTGCTGGGGATGGCTGCTGCCATCAAGGAGTGTCATTGCTATGGGGTGGGGGTGCCTGGTCTGGTCTAGGTGGGTGCTACATGTCTAAGTAACATCCACATGAGTGAATGACAGGTCCAAAAGTTTCCCAGCAGAACATTGTATTGTCACAAGATGGTCAATGTTATTTACGTCGCTTGTCAGTGGTCATAATGTTATGGCTGATCGGTGTGCACACAAATAGATGAGTTATAGATACTGTAATATAAGATAGATACACAAATAAGAATGACCACTGCTCTATAATGGATAATAGATTTTGGATCACATTTCATATAAAAGAAAAACTGAGTCTTACATTAAATTAATATAAAAATCCACCCTTAACAAATAGTTTCCCTATAAAGCTGATTCAAAGCCACCTGACTCAGAGCCTCACCCAGTCTCTTGAGCTCCTCCACCAGCGTGCGGTTGAACTCCCTGCTGTCCTTGAGCGTGACAAAGCAGTAGAGACACTCTCCCTTCACCTTGTGAGGTCGGCTCACCACTGCAGCCTCCGCCACAGCCGGGTGCCCCGTCAGAGCCGCCTCCACCTCCGCCGTGCTCATCAGGTGGCCTGGAGGAGGAGGAGGAAAGAAAACAAAAAAAAACAACAATGACAACGCAAAGTCATGAGTGACAGAATGTGAGAACAGGATGAACACACTCTTTACGGAGGCGTGTACATATTTTAAAGCTGCATAACAGGCTAAAAATAACCGTTTTTGTTGTCGTTTTATGCTTTTTTGAAGATTTCCAGTGACAGCACAGTACCTGACACATTCAGCATGTCGTCTATTCTCCCTGTGATCCAGTAATAGCCGTCTTTATCCCGCCTGCAGCCTGCAAGAGGAGAAAACAAGTTGCATAACCCCCAAAAGAGTATTTTCTTTTTACCCCCTTGAGAGGTACTCTGGTATTTCAGCAAGAAATCAACATGTACACTTATGGTACTAAAACATTTGGCCTGATATCTGTGCCTCACCGTCACCAGTCACGTAAAAGCCTGGAAACTTCTTGAAGTAAGTGTTCTCAAAGCGCTCGTGGTTTTCGTACACTGTGCGCATTATTCCTGGCCATGGCCGCCTGAAGACCTGCAACAACCCAAGCCAAGATAAGTAACTCCAGCAAACAAAAGTGACTAAAAGAATGTAAAATAAAATAAAAAAACAACACAAGTCAAAGTAGTTGTCCATGCAGCGAAATATAAGGTTGCACTGAAAACCCAAACTCACCAGATAACCCTCAGCCTCTCCTTCCAGTTCCTCTCCGTGCTCGTTGAGGATCGTGGGCTCCACTCCAAAGAAAGGAAACGTCTGAAATAGTAGATTTAATGTGAGATTTCTTTATTTCAGCGATTCATAACCGGGATCACGGTAAAAAAAAGGATCTCAAACTTCCTTAAAACAAGACCCACAATGTAAAGAAGCTATATCCAAAATGTACAATCAACTGAGACGCCTGACTTCTCATTGCAGGCGTGCACCAGCATCATTACTGTATATTGGAGCTGTAGGAGGATATCAGATTACTTTAGAAATATTTTTCTGTCTTCCTGTCGAAAGTTTTTCCTCAGACTCCTTGATTTAGACCCTTTGATGGGAATTCTGGGGATAGTTTGTAAGCCTCCTGGCACCGAGACTGATCTTGACTATTGAATGAAGTGATAGACTATCTGGAGTTAAAGAAGATTGGGGAAAAAAAGCTAAATCTGTCAGTGTTTTACAGATAACCTCTATCAAATGATGGCCCCAAGTTACATTTAGTCTTTGGGAGTCTGGGAGTCTTTTTCTGCTGCCCCACAAATGATTTACATTTACATTTAAATATGAATATGAAGGAGATGTCTCTTACAGCAGAGCCTGGTTTCAGGGGCGTCGCTGCAGGAAGAGGAGTCAAGACGTGACCTCCCTGCAAGAGAAACAGAAAGAACTTGACGGTAAGTCAAAGAATAAATATTGTCCGAACCTCACCAAGCATGTCTCTGTGTCTCTGACTGTACAGCTGATCACGTGTGCGTTTATTACCGTCTCTGTCTGCCAGAAAGTGTCAACCACGGGACATCTGCCCTGACCGACCACCCCGTGGTACCACTGCCACGCCTCCGGGTTGATCGGCTCGCCCACGGTACCCAGAATCCTCAGGCTGGAGAGGTCGTACCTGAAGAATGTAAGAAATTATTATCCCTCAGATAACTCGGACTGCATCTTTATGCTGTTGACCACCTTCCTAATACTGTGTAGGTCTCCCTTGTGCCTCCAAAACAGTTGTGACTCATCAGAGAATGGACATGGGCCTTCTGAGGGTGTCCTGTGGTGGCGTTTGGGTCCTGTGGGTTGAGGGGAGGGGCCTCTGTGGATCATCCTACAGATACTTGTTCAGTTTCTAGTGAATTTGGAGGCCAGGTCAAAACCTTGTGCTGTTTTCCATGTTTTTTTTTAGTTGTTCCTAAACCGTTTTTGTGTGTGTGCCTGTGTCAGGCTGCATCCTGCTGGGGATGGCTGCTGCCATCAAGGAGTGTCATTGCTATGGGGTGGGGGTGTCTGGTCTGGTCTAGGTTGGTGCTACATGTCTAAGTAACATCCACATGAATGAATGCCAGGTCCAAAAGTTTCCCAGCAGAACATTGAATTGTCACAAGATGGTCAATGTTATTCACTTCTCCTGACAGTGGTTCTAATGTTGTGGCTGATCGGTGTACATGGGGTTTCTTCTCAACTGAGGTAAATGTTGCATAAGAAGAAACTCCTCCTGCAGCTTTTGCATTAACCTCGTCAAAACATTTCTCATGCATCCACTTACTTCTGCAGCGGTTCCCGTCCGTACTTCATCAGCATGCGTATGGCTGTAGGAGCTGTGTAGAACTTGGTCACTTTATACTTTTCAATGATCTCCCAGAAGCGACCGACGTGAGGGTGGACTGGGATTCCTTCAAACTGGAAAAAAAAACCACATATAACACACATGTTTTTTCTGCTCCAGCTAGAGGCACTGGTGATTAAATTCACCCTTGCGTGATATTGATTTGACTCACCAGAACACTCGTGGCACCGTTGGCGAGGGGGCCGTAGGTGATGTAGGAGTGGCCGGTGATCCAGCCGATGTCGGCCGTGCACCAGTAGACGTCGTCGCGGTGATGGTCGAAGACGTACTTGAAGGTCAGCGACGTGTAGAGCAGATATCCGGCGATGGTGTGGAGAACACCCTGTGCAGGACACAAAGGGCAGGGACTTGAAGGAGGAGATTATCGATCAACGCAGAGAGAGAGAGCGGAGAACAGAAAGCAAAAAGACAAGATTCCATCATTTAAAGTTTAACCCCTGACAAAGTTCAACTGTTCTACTAGACTTTTCATTTTCTTAGTCACATCTTACACTAAAAGTTAAGGTAGTAGTTAGAAGAAGGGTACCGAAGAACTTCTGAGGCTTTAGATATATCAAGGAACACAGTGAAGACAGTCGTTATCATCAAGTGGAGAAAAGAACTGAGCTGGACGTCCCTCCAGAATTGATGAAAAGACCAGAAGAAAACACGTCAGTGAGGCTTGCCAAGAGGTCTACAGCAACATCAAAGGAGCTGCAGGAATTTCTGGAAAGTACTGACTGTGTTGAACATGTGACAACAATCTCCCGTATTCCTCAGATGTCTGGGCTGCAGGGGTGGGACGGCGAGACGGACGCCTTTCACTGCTTGCATTTTGCAGAAACGCAGTTGAAGTGTCCCAGAAGCTCCATAGGTACGCGAAAACAATACTGGACGTAACCCAAAAAGATGTGAAGCATGGTGGTGGCAGCATCATGCTTTAGGGAACTGGGGCGTTATATGTTAGGTGGAATTGATTATGAACAGTTCCATATCGATTAAATTTGGCACAAAACCTTCAGGTTTCTGCTAGAAAGCAGGAAATGAAGAGGAACTTTATAATTCGGCACAAAAGCGACAGCATACATCGAAATCTGCAAAAGAATGACTTTACCAGAAGAACATGACAGTTTTTTTAACGGCCCAGCCAGAGCCCAGACCTGGATGCAACTGAAAATCTGTTGGGGTGATTTGAAGAGGGTTGTGCACGGGGGATGCCCTCGCAATCTGAGAGATTTGAAGGCTTTTTTTGCAAAGAGGAGTGGACAGATATTGAAACCCTAACCCTAACCACAGATGTAATAAAATCAAAATGTGCTTCAGCAAAGTTTTAGTTTTACTCCTAAACCTGGAATATAACAGGAGTATGTAGACTTTTTATATCCACCGTATGTTGCGTGGACATAAATCGGTTTATACCGTCACACTGTGGGGAACTGACTTTCTTTTGGGGACACAATCTGAGCGATTAAATGTTATATTGAAGATTGAAGCATCCTCTTAAATAATGGAAACGTGTCTGAGAGAGCGAGACATAGAAAGGATTTCATATTATTAGATGCTGTGCTCTGCATAAAAACACACAAAATATAAATGCCGTTACGGCGCTTGCAGAGAACTGATAACTTCCTAGCATTCATGCCTCTTAGCGCGGGAAATAAAACCATTAATTTGCAGTATTTCCCTGCAGGTAGCAAAGCTGGCACGGTTAACGTCATTACAGGATATTTTCATTATTTTGTTTTTTATGAACTGTACTATAAAAATACGTAAAAATCTCTGTGTGTCACCTTGGGTTTGCCAGTGGAGCCGCTGGTGTAGAGGATGAACAGCGGGTCCTCAGCGTCCAGCCACTCTGGTTCGCACTCTTCGGGGGAGTCTCTCATCACCTCATCCCACCACGCGTCACGCTCCGAGTCCCAGGGGGTCTGAATGAAGCAGGAGGACAGGGAGCACATCCAACACATCAGCCCTCCCATTACAGCTGCTCACATAGTGTGCCAAAAACAAACAAACAAACAAAAAAAAAACTGGCAGCAAAGATGCCAATTTTGACTGTAATTGACTTTGGGGCAATATTTGGAGCTAATTTATTTTTTTTGTTTTTAATTATTTTAGCCTTGGATGCAGCCTTACACTCTTCTTATAGGTTTAAGAATTATAGATGGAAAGACCTTAAAAAATGTTTCTCCTAATGAGGGAAATGTAGATGCTGCAAGGTATGAGGATGTGTAAAATAAAATGCATGACAAGAATACTTGTTCACTATCAGCCCCAAAAAAGCCAAATCTGACTTCTAACCTCTGGTGTTTTTGCATGTACATAAAAGAAGATTCATTGAAATGTTTTCTGCAATATAACAATGCACTTCCAGACAGTCCAGCGGTTTCTTAAAGGGGAATTACCGTTTTTTTATAACCTGGATCTTATTTCTGGCATAAAATACGATCGTTTACTCACCCATATAATTTTGGTGTCATTTGGAGTCATTCGGACGATATTTAGATCCGTGTATTTCCATATAGTGGGAGTGACTGGGGCACCGAAACGCAGCCTCTAAATAACGCAATATTTTGTTATCGTACACTAGTGCTATTCCCCGTTGAGTCTGGAAAACAAAATATTGGTGAAATGAACGAGTTTCGCAGCAGATAATGCGTTATTTAGAGGCTGCATTTCGGTGCCCCAGTCACTCCCACTATATGGATATACGCAGATATAAATATCGTCCGAACGACTCCAAATAACACCAAGGTTATATGGGTGAGTAAATGATCGTATTTTATGCCAGAAATAAGGCCCAGGTTGTAAAAATCTGTAATTCCCCTTTAAGTTCCTTATTTAACATGCAAATACAGTATTCTCCCGTGGAGGGCAACATTTTTGGTAGCTAGGTGCAGGTTTCACATAATTTATAGAGCACTGTAGCATACTCCATACTCCTTGTCAATCATGTGACTTTTTTTATTTGCCTAAATTAAAAGAAGTCCTAAAAATGCAGAAAATATACAGCTTCATATGTAGTTAAAGGCAAGAGTTATATTGCATTTCATTGTTGCAATTTGATTTAAATGTGAAAAACAAAAAAACTTGCACAGATAATAGAAAATATGAATGTATTTTATTCTACTTTACATTGTTCTGTTTAATTTGGACATTTAAAATCTCCCAATGCAAAACAGTTGCTTTAAAAATGCAGCTGTGTCATTCTCCTCACATGTGTACCTGTAGTTTATTGCACGCAGCTCCGCTTTTTGTCCTCAGAGCGTGGTGCTTGATGACGAGGCATTTGGTGACGCTGGACGACGCTCTGTGGGGAAAAAAATAAGAGACGTAAGTGGCAGTAAAAGGGTAAGAACTTTATTTAGTGGCTACTGGCTTCACGAGTTAATAACTTCCAAGAAATTTAAAAATATATATATATATATATTAGGCTTTGGGTCATATCTTAGTTCTCATATGGAGCCAACATTTATAATTATTTTTATTTAAAATTAAGTTTTATGGGCATTGTTTCTTGTCTTTTCTGCATTTTTATCAACTGTAATTCTCAATCTTAGTTATGTCAGTAAGAGTAGATGATAGAACAAGTGAAATATGGAGAAAATCAGTGTTGTCATTATGTAAATATAGTACATAATATGAAATTAAGTCATATAAATATCCTGAAAGAACAGGTGAAGTATTTGGAAACAAAAAAAAGCAAAAAGTTTGTAAAATAGTCGTGTTTTAACATTGTTTTGCATAACAAATCTAAGTATTTAAAGGTAAAACATACATGGTCACATCTGTACCCCTGATACTCATAATGCCTTCCAAGCATGCTGTGCTCCTCATGTCCCTCCTAGGCTCATGTTGCCACGGGAGATGAGCAGCTTGGGCATCCCTAATGAATCTAACCGCTCCACGTTGCCCGGCAACCTCGTAATGTAAAATCCCAGCAGCAGCAGCAGCAGTGTGTTTTTTTTTTTTTTTTGTGTTTGTTTCCAGCATCTCTGATAACAGCTGATTGCACTGCCTGTGTGTGTCCAGTGACTCATGTTCCAGTGAGTCCTATTACCGGCAGCGGCTAGAGTAAATAAAAGAGGCTGCTGAGAAGTGTTGAGTGGTGGTGGAGGTGTTTGTGGAGGGAGGGGGGGCTTACTTTTCCCTGCACTTCTCCAGAGCCTCGTCTGCAATCTGCTTCAGGTTGATCAGCTTCTCTCCTCTGTAAACACCATCTGTGGAAAGGGATGGAGGGAGGAACAGATAGATAGATATAAAAAAGGCCCAACACGTCAGATGCTGTAATGCTCTAACGCTTCACTGCTGGTCCTACCTGCCGTCACCAGTACGCAGCTCTGTGCGTCCATGATCCTCTCGCACAGAGACTCGGAGGAGAAACCTGCGAACTGAAAATGCAAACAAGTATAAATACACATTTTATATATTAATACATGCCAAATTATCTCACTCAACATCTTGGCGAATACATCTTTAGCCACTGGGAGGCGGCATAAACCCGCTGTGAACTCAAATCTGACATATTAACTTGTTAACAGCAACCAACAGATGCTTATTTACACATCTGGCTGACGTTGAGCCCTGTCAGCATTTACTCAGAGCTGTGTTTCTGCTGACCAGATGGTTTAATGACTAATATTCACCCACCATTGAGTCTATTTTTGGTCTCCACCGGCTAATCATAACAATACTTGACTCTTTAGCGATGTTTTCCTGTAAAGTTTTACTGCCAAAACTTCGCCGCCCCATATGAGTTGACCAAAAAGCTCCAATCAGCTCAATATCAGCATGGTCAGTTAGTTGTTAGGAACCAAGACTTTGTATTTGCATCACAACTTAGTCATCTCTGTCGGTCGTTACCATACGGAGAGGCCTCAAATTTGACTCTGTAGTGCAACTCTGTACCTGACCACTTTATCTTTTCCACATATCATAGCTACAATCTCTGAATTTCATTAACATTTCATGGTTTCTCGTTGCCACACTGCTGCTTATCTCTCCCTGAGTGTACGCCCTTTTAGCGTAATGAATGCTCTACTATTTTCACCAGCTAGTCTTTAGAGCAAACCATGGTCAGAAAGGTTTGCTACCTGTTTCTTTTGGGAACTCACTTTCTAAAAACAAAATGATGAAGCTTTTGGCTATAGAAACCAAAGCAATGAGATTAACAATACACTGATCTGGCTTAACATTATGACCACTAATATTGTGTAGGTCTCCCTTGTGCCTCCAAAACAGTTGTGACTCATCAGAGAATGGACATGGGCCTTCTGAGGGTGTCCTATGGTGTCTGGCAACAGGATGTTGTTAGTTGGGGCCTTTGGGTCTATGAATTGAGGGGAGGGGCCTCTGTGGATCATCTCACTTGATCAGTTTGGGATCTAGTGCATTTGAAGGCCAGGTCAACACCTTGTGCTGTTCTTCATGTTTTTTTGGGTTGTTCCTAAACTGTTTTTTTGTGTGTCTGTGTCAGGCTGCATCAAGGATCATCATTGCTATGGGGTGGGGATCTCTGGTCTGGTCTGGTCTAGGTGGGTTCTACATGTCGAATGAATGAATGAATGCCAGGTCCAAATGTTTCTCAGCAGATCACTGTATTGTCACAAGATGGTCAATGTTATTCACCACTCCTATAATGTTATGGGTGTATATGGAAATGCTCCATATAACTGAAAAACACTACAGTACACAGTGACGGTGCATGCTGTTCCCTCTCGTCGCCATTTATAGACCAGTAACCTTGTTTAATCTTACATAATGAACCAGACTTCTATTAATTGCTCTTTTATATGATCGCCGTTTGCTGCGACTCTCGCCAGACGCTTGTTATCTGGCCAAGGTTAATAGTTCACAGAGCATAAAGTTTCAGTGTTGACGGCAGCATTCTGAGCCAGGTCGCTGAGGACTCAGCAAAATGTCACTGACTCTGGACTCAGCACGACAGGCGTTGGCTGTCCCCGCCTGGCTCCATCTATGATTGAATTTTATGCCAAGCTTATTCATAACAGTCACATGAGAATCCAACAGACTGGCGCTATCCCAGAGATCGTCGTGTTTCTGAGCCTTGGCAACGTCTAATATAGTAAAAAAACTCAGGAGTTGGACGATAGACAACCATGACCAGGCACAGGCAAGGTCGCTTACACTCAAGTCTGCCAAAAACAGGCCTTTGCAAGTCATAAAAAGATCCCCTCTTGGAGCTGCTGCCTGGAGATGTTAATAACAGGGCCACTAACCTTTGCATGGAAGATCAAGGTTAAATGCCTAAAATAGGGTTGGCTTGCTTGCAAAATTACACCGACTCTGATTCCTACCCAAGCTGGAAGCTGCCAGTAAATGTCTGACCTACATATTAGGTGCAGGTGCTGTGAGCGTGCACACAGAATGCAGCTGATAACTACTGGAGCAGGGCAGTCTGCACCAACAGAGGAAAGAGTTTCAGCTGATGTTTTCTTTTGGTTTTGTTGATTGTCTGCAAAAATGACTGGAGGTGAAAGAATGGCGGCATTTCCTATGATTCAGAGAAAGATGGTAGCCAGCTGTAGCACAAACTTCCAACTTGGACTTGAACCTAGACCAGACCAGGCACCCTCACCCCATAGCAATGACACTGTAGGAGACCTACAGTGTCTACCTAATACATTTTAAATCCTGTGAAGCTGTTGAATGAGGCGCTTCATCAAAATACTCACCACGATGGAGTGAATGGCACCTATCCGGGCACAGGCCAGCATGGTGTAGACAAGCTCCGGGATCATGGGCAGGTAGATGGACACCCGGTCTCCCTTCTTCACACCTTAATAAAAAAAAGAAACAGGCGTTTATGGTTTTCTAATTTTGAAGGGTTGAATTCCAAAACCATTTGCATCTCGAGCCATGTCTCCACTCGGGTTCAACAATGATAGTGATGCTGGACACGGGCCAGGTGATGTACTCTGCACGTCCACATACTGTATGGATCTATATCTGTTGAGTAATGGCATGCATTATCATCTTCACAGAAAACATCAGCCAAGCACAGACCCTTGAACTTAGATGACACTTTTGCATCAGTTACTGTATATTTTCATATATTAAGGATACAGAATACAGGCTTATGTATTCTTTTCTGTTCTGAGGATGTTGCTAGTGGTTCTTGGCTTGCCTTGGTCCTCTATCCCACAGATACTTGATCAGTTTGGGATCTAGTGAATTTGGAGGCCAGGTCAACACCTTGTGCTATTCTTCATGTTTTTTTTTTTTTAGTTGTTCCTAAAGCTTTTTCTGTGTGTGTGCCTGTGTCAGGCTGCATCCTGCTGGGGATGGCTGCTGCCATCAAGGAGTGTCATTGCTATGGGGTGGGGGTGTCTAGTCTGGTCTAGGTGGGTGCTACATGTCTAAGTAACATCCACATAAATGTCAAGTCCAAAAGTTTCTCAGCAGAACATTGAATTGTCACAAGATGGTCGATGTTATTAAGCACTCCTGTCAGTGGTCATAATGTTATGGCTGATCAGTGCATATTTGTCAGGTCATTGGTTTAAATTCCCCTACATCCAAGGCTAAAGTACCCTAACCCTCCAAACGTCTGGGTGACTGCCCACTGCTCTTCACGTGTACAAACTGATGGATTAAATGCAGGTAATGTGTTTTTCCAATGTGTCCTCAAATGAGGGATACAGTTTATTAAAGTTTAATTAACGTCGTTTGGACGTTTAATCGTCTGTAAATGAAGATGGCGCCCGGTTCTCACCCATTTGCTTGAGCACATTAGCGCAGCGGCAGACATGGCTCAGCAGCTGGCGGTACGTGATGGTCATGTGATGGTCAGGTGAGTTTCCTTCCCTGAGAAGACAATGCGCAAGAGAAGAAACAATATCAAATCTGTAATTGCATTTAAAAAAAAAAAAAAACTCAGATTCTGTATATATGTGTCGGTAACAAGCTGCGTAACACCGGTCATTTCATTCAAGAGTCATTTGAGTTCTGTGAGTTCACAGGGGAGATAACCTGTTCCTGGTTCTGCTGGATCTATATTAGGTTTGGATGCTTGTCAGGACATTTATTTATGTGGCAGTGTGAGCCACAGGCCAGCAGATAGCATGGTAAGAAGCCTGTGGTATGGGAGATGAAGCCAAAGCAATGCAACAACCTGGCACTGACCTTATCACCAGGCTGGGAATGGTGAAATAATGGACTGCAGTGATGAAACTCTGCAATCATACATGTAACAGCTATTGATTTAACACTAAATGCTAAAGACCTCTGCTCAATGCCCGTAGTCTTTTAACTCCTACTTCCCTGAGTATTCTGGGAAATGTTTATCTGGGCAAACCCAAATCATGCGTGGAGTTCCCCAGGGCTCAATTCTTGGACCTTTTTAGTTCAACTTTTTTACATTACTCTGTTTGAATTACAAAATAATCTTTCATTTCATTATTTTTTAAAAGGTGCATTAAGCAAAAAATGTGTTGAAAACCTTACATTTCAATATGAAATGTGTTATAGAATTTATAGCATGAGTTTTTTTTATCTGAAAACTAAAAGTGTGAACTTTTAAACGTATATACAACAACATGATAGGTAATACATGACTTAGAGAGCACACAAACAATGTTTTTAAAATCCACCACATGCCTTTTGACTGCTGTAATAAGATTTTCTCAAGTGTTTCTAAAAAAAAGCTCTTTGACAGCTGTCACTCTTTCAAAACCAGTCCTACTTATGTCTTAAAGAAATAAGCTGAGCACTTTACTCCACTTCTCAGTCTTTGCACTGTCTGAGAATTGTTTTTTAAAATAGTTTTGTTGTCACTTATAAATCACTTCACATTTTAGGACTCGGAACGTGACTTCTTTATAGACCCAAACATGGTGAAACTGCTTTAAGCTGCAGATGCTTTAATTATAAAATATCTTAGTGTTGACAGCATGCTAGTTCATTGTATAAAATATAATGTATGATTACCACTGCTTTGTATTGTTTTCATAGATATATATCAATAATTTCAGTCTTTTACTTGACATTTTCTTAGGTTTATTTTATGTGGTCTTCTATTTTATGCAGTTTTCTGTGGGTTTGACCTCACTGTCATATTGAAATTATTGTCTACACAAATAGTGGGGAACATAAAATCCCGCTGTGATATCACATATCACACTGCCTATGAAACCTACAGCCATATAATGCACACTCATAAAAAAAAAAAAGATGTGAGCTCTCCTTCAATGATTTGCACATTGAACGCTTAAGGAAAATTAGTTGGAACCTGAAAAATCTTGTATATTAAACCATATAATCGTCAAAACGTCTTAAAATAATGATTATTTTAAATAAAAACCCTACTATGGGACTCTGTCTCTCTAATTCTTATTTTTAATTGTTGGTTTGAATTGTTAATTGAGTGCAATTTTGCAGACAGCTCCGCTAAAGTAATTACGTTTTTTATTAAAACATCTACTGATCCCTATGTATTAGTGTAACAAGTAATAAGTGATTATAAAATATATTTCGGTGTCTGTATATTTGTATATACCACTGAAGACAGTTTCTCAATATTATGTTTGGACAAGGGGGGAGCTCAAGTCCTCCAAGTGTTTAACTGGTGGTCAAAACAAGCCATGTGCTCACTGATAACATCAACATGACTATATTCTCCTTGTACGGTGTACTGAAACCTCCATGGCAAACACTTGAGCAGATATATTATATAAGTGCTTTGCTGTAGTGCAGACAGCATAAAGACAGCGGTGTGGGTGACGATGCCAGTGAGCCCGGTTCCACTGAACCCCTATACCGCTGAGCTTGCAGAACAACTATTTTGTGTTTGCTAAGCTTCTTCAGTTGACAGGACAAATATGTGCTGCAATGTAATGTCTACACAATATAAAGTGAAGCCTTTAAGTGTAGTGCAAGCAGCAGTTTAGTTTAGATTAGTTATTTTTGGAAATCTGAAAACAGATCTCATATTGGATTGTAGGGGAAGATTCAAATAGAAGCTGGCTTCTGTATTATACTAAGTATAACTCTGGGAAATCTCCTTGTAAATGTCCTCTTTTGATTCTGACACGAGGAAGATTGAAGTGCTGACACTGTGTTGCTACTAACAGAGGTTTGTTTTGGCGCACTGGGGTCGACACAGGGGACACAGCAGTTGTTACTGACTGGAATACCTGGCATAACTCTGGGCAGTATGTCCAATCAAAGCCATCATTCACTCTGGGGCGAGGGGGGGCGCATGTCGTTGCTTACCAGTAATAGGCAACCTTTTCACCGAGGTTCCCCTCCATCACATGCCTGTCCAAGACATTGTAGCACATATTTGTTTTGGCTCCCTCCATGCATTTGACATATATGCTCCCTTTTGTCACATCAAAGTTGTACTGCAGCACTGGTCCGGTGGCTGGCTTCTTCCAAAAAAACTCGTCTGCAATCTCCTTCCAGAAAGCTAAAACAAAGTGGTACTCTTTGTTAGAGATGCACGCTGCAGATGGGGCTCATTAGACAAAGAGACACTGTTATAAAGAAAGGGATAGGAATTGCAAGGACACGCTGCAAACGCTGCACTAAAAATACAGACGTAATTGACCTACCTTCTGGATTCTCAAGAGACTTCCTGTATAATGCCATATAGGAGTTAAAATCAGGCACATGAGCATCCTTCTGCAGGTCACTGGGAGGGTAGTACATTTTGTCCTGGGATTCAGGAACAACTATTGTTGCAGGACAGATGCAGACAGGCCTATATCATCTGAGGGTGAGTCAGGAAACTGGTTAATCTGGAGCCACTGCTGATCTGTCTGGCTTGTCCTGAGTAAGGTAAGAACACTACAAGGCCTCCTGTGCAGAAGCAACACAATTCAGTATGCATGAAGACCCACCCCTAATCCCCGATCTGCAGGCTCTAGCTCAGTCTGCTTAGTGTCAGAGGAGCCAATCGCCTTACAGGGTACGGCACTCCCACTTTTTCATTGGATGAGCCTCCCCTGGCCTGCTGATCACATTATGTATCCAAGCAATGGGTGGGTGGAGGATGAGGAGGTGGAGGTGGTGCAGCGTTATGAATGCTGGGGATTCAGGCTGGCGGACAGAGGTTTGATTTGGGAGTGAGGGTGATGGGTGCACAGAAAAATAAAATAAGATAATAGAGACAGAATATAACAGTTGTTTACTGAGAGTGAGCAAATAAAATTCCAAGATATTTTTTAGTGCAGGAGACTGCAGTCACATTACTTTATTTACATATATTTTATATGTGTTTATTTATTTAGTTTTTATTTGCTTGTCAAGGGGATCACTGCTTAATGCTTGTGTGTTTTTAATTCTCTAACTCAACCCAACACATGTAGTTGTATTAACTGTTATATCTAATAATATAAGAAACAATTACTACAACTTAAACATTATAATTCATTGTTTTTAGGGTCAAAGCTTAGTTTTTATCTTCCATATTAAAAGATGCATGGCAGAAAATAAAATTAAAGTCATCCATAATACAGTAACTAAAGGAAAAAATGTACACAAAACAACAACAACAACAAAATTGTGATTAAGCTGACTAAAATTTGAATTACTCTTTCTTTCTTCTGTATTATAACTATATTATGTCCACAGATTCTATATCTATATTCTGACTGCAGCATGTTGATTTTATATTAAAATGGCTGTTTTTTTTCAAGCTACAAAATAATTAGGATTTTATATAATTATTTTATAAATCAGGATAATTTTAAATTTTCTGTCTCTCGTAGAAAACGCTGGTAAACATGCAACGTCATCTACCAATTCTGTTTCATAACACAGCCCGGAGGAAATGTCCAAAAGCCTGTTGGCATGGGATCGTCTGAATCTGGGATCGATTCAGCGTCGCGCAGACTTGACGTAGCGACGTCACGTCAGACCGTGTCAATCGAACCCGAGCGTGTGTTGATGTCTGCCGCTGGTGTCCCGTACATTTGCTAAAACGCTGCAGCGGGACCAAAACTTCAAGCCCCAAGATGTTTTTATCTGCTGCTCTTCGCTCCGCAGCGTCGCAGGCGGTATGGTTGTGATGTTATTTGTGGTTCTGGGCGAAGGTTTTAACGCCGTGTTCGAAAATTTGGAGACAAAACGTAATGACTCCTCACAAGGGCATGCAGGCCGCTAAGCTAACTGATGTTCTGTAACACTAGCATGCTAGCTAACTTAGCTCTCTGCTGTCAAGCGTTTGCAAGGTGATAACTGGGAAAATGAGGAATGCAGTGGAAAATTAACACTTGACACAAACATTTACGTATACAAGTGACTTTATTAGGCTCTCTCACATGCCTGTGGTTTAACTTTGATTGTTGTAGGACAAATTAAAGTGTGACTTACGTTGGCATACGTAACTCACTTGATAGTGTAGCTGTGCAAAGCAGAGAAAACTTAATTAAAAACCTTTTTCTTCCTACTATATGGCATTTTGTGACTGATAATTGCAATCTGACATGTAAACAGGTTGTTAACATAACTATAATATATGCAAAAGGTTGTATAAACATCGAAATCAATGCACAACGAATTCATTTTAACTGTACTACTCTTTCACACCTACGCTTGGACCCTCTAGGATATTTTAGGACCTACATCTGCAGTGTATGAATGCCAGTAATGAGGAACATATTTGTGAGACTGTATGGAAGAGTTATGTAGTCACACAACAAACCTGTGTGCAGACTAAAGTATATTAATTCCAGAGTATCCCATGTTCTTCTAGTCTGAATTCCTTATAACTATAACAGGGACAGTTGCGTTTGATCTCCTTGTCTTGTAATTTGTAGTTAAAACCTGAGAATGTGAATTATTTTAAGTAAATCTAGCTTCAAAAAATGATGCTGTGTAACATTAAGGACCTCACATTTTGCCTTTGATGGTGGAAATTTGGAGTAAGACATACTCATCACTCAAGTGTGAAAATGGCAGCATAGAAATGTAAAATTCAAATATATTTTTACATCAGGTGATAGAATACATCTTCTGTTTTATTCTCAACACACCACCAGGTCTTTTAACTGTCTGTTTTCTTGCGTTGCAGGCCAGGCAGGTCAGGGGTCTGCATCGGTCCGCCGCCCGCGCTGGAGCTGGTGGCATCTTCGTGGTGAGCTGCAATTTTTTTTTATTTGCAACACCGTTGACATGTGCACAAGATGCATCAGGGAAGAAGATGGTTGTATAAATAAGCTGTTCAGGTTTAAGTGCTCATGCCTGACACATATTGATGCCTATATATTGCGATTTTCAGTGGAGGATTTTGTAAACTGCTGTAAGAATTTATGAATAGTTAGTGGTGCAGAAAATGTTCAAATAGTGTCCAAATCACTTTCACTGTCAAAACATTTTACCAGTGACTTGTGTTGGTCCAGCTCTAATAGCTGTAATTATGTAAAAGCAAGATCCCCTACTACTTCTTCTTTGTGGCCTTGCAGTGTGGTCAGACATTTTACAATAGTTAAGAGTTTGGTTTTGGTGCAGGGACTCATGAAACGGGTGTCAGTTCATTGTCAGACCATTTAACTAGGAAACAATCCCGTCTTACTCTCTTACTCCAGTGTTTACATACAATACCAATGAAATTAAATCAGTCAGTCATGTGAAAATGTGACTAATGCATAACTCTGCAGCGTGTTCTTGCTGAACCAATCCCACAGGTATCCACTTTCCAAAAGTTTTTAATTTACCCAGGGAGCTTCCTTTAGAGCCTGAGAGAGTTGCACAAAAACATCACATGTGGTAATTGGCATGCAATGGAAACATGCTATGGTTTCAAAGTCCCTTGATGTTAAGATGTTTTGACACCAAAAAAGAATTTAAAAAATGAGTCAGCACTTCTGTTCATTCAACAGTTGTTTTTTTTTTTTTTAAAACTTCTAACACCATTAAATTTGAAGCTGTTCTGTTTCTTATTTGCAAAAAGGATATTTGCTGCTCACAAGGGGGCAGTGTGTGCAGAAGCAGATATAATGGTTATCCGTGTCGAGTCATTTCTATTGCTGGATAGGAGCACTTGTTTTCCTTCTGGTACGATTGCTTATTAATGTTAGATTCGACACTATTAGCTGCTCTCAAGCCTATTACTTACTACTCACTCTTACTCAGAAATTAATATCTTGTGATTAAATATAAATCGCTGATTTTTAGGTGTGCACAGTTGGTGTACACAGTGTTTCCTTTTCTTTAACATGATGGTATTTTTTGCTTTTAGCACAGAGATACTCCTGAAAATAACCCCGATACTCCCTTTGAGTTCACCGAGGAGAACAAAAAGGTGAGCTGGCATCTGTGTTGAGAATTTTTATGTGGTTTTTCATCTGAAGCTAGTATCTGATGTTTCTCCACTTGTGTATTGAGAAATTTTAGTGCTTCCCCATGTGTCAGTATTACGTTAATCGCATTTATAGCTGTGTTTTGTTACAGTTGTGTAGTCCCCCCTCTGTTTTAAACCAGTCTGTTTCACTACCTTCAGCAAAACAATAAGTTTTGATTGATGATGATGATGTCTACCTGTCGCTGTATTGTATAGTAAAATATAAGCACATTTATTTAAAAGATAAATAAATATTGTCATAATATTAGTTCATTCTTTGTTCATATCTGTGCAGGACATGGCATAAATTGGTCTTAATTGTTAAGGGTAATACAATAATTATAGTCACGAGTGAGTCTGGTTTGCAGTCCTGATAAAATGTCTTTTATTTTTCTTGTAGAGAATTGAGGCCATCATTTCAATGTACCCCCATGGACACAAGCAAGCAGCCACCATCCCAGTGTTGGATTTAGCCCAGAGGCAACATGGATGGCTCCCCATCTCCGCCATGAACAAGGCACGGTGATTTCTTTTCTAGGATTTGTTCTTTGACATTGTGAAGTCATACTTTTTATTTTAGTAATAGTTATCTAATTGCATTCCTGCAACAAGTCAGCCAAGTTGAGCCTGTTTAGAGAGGATGGTCTCAGTCCATTTGCGATGACTCTTATAATTATATAACCTATAATTCTAAAGCTAGTCTTATTAGTCCATCTCCAGCAGTTGACCTGATGCATCTTTAAAAGAGAAACTTCCTTGTGAATAACAAGGCTGGGTTTAATAATAAAAATAAAATAAAAAAATCCACATTTGAGGGAGATTCCAAACACGACAGAAGTTACAGCACTGAGAGCTAAAAGTGTGAGAGGGGAACATATTGTGGAAATACCACACATCTCTATAACCAAGGACAGTATGTTTGTGAAAATTTCTTACATAACTAAGTAAAATTATTTCGAAATACATATCTCAAAAATAAATTGTTGATGATTTGAGTCACAGCAGCAGTGCGCCTTCTCAGTAAACACATGAAAACATTTTCTACATGATGCTCAGTCACAGTGAACATATTCAGGACACTGGCACATGAACCACAGAACAGCAATAAATGAGTGCTGATCGTACATTTTCAGTCCAATTAGGTAGATAGATAGACTTAAGATATATTTATCCCGTGGGAAATTCGGTTATTATTTCCACAAATCCAAATTCAGACCACTCACAAAACTGTTTAGTGTTGAGGGCGGGTCATATCTTTGTCTCATTGCCTCGTGAACATGAAACCAAATGCATCATATTACTCCCTGAATGCAAACAAAATATAAGAGTGAAAGCACGTCTATGAATGCTAGTCTGTTTCACCATGGAAGTGAGGCTTAAATATTTGTAATTGTTTTCATGCAGGTCGCTGAGGTGTTGGAGGTCGCTCCGATGAGAGTGTACGAAGTAGCGACATTCTATACCATGTTCCTGCGTCAGCCTGTGGGAAAACACTTCATTCAGATCTGCACAACAACACCCTGCATGCTCTGCAACTCAGACAGCATCCTGGAGGCCATCCAAAACAAACTGGGTGAGGGAGACCATTTTCCATTTTTATGCTGAGAAACGAAGTGAAGACGAGAAAACGGAGATGGAAACAAAACTTTCTTTAATTGTGTACGCTGGCGGTAACAGATATCGGGAACAGATATGTTAATAAACAGTCGTCGGCGGTATTCAAACAACAGCACGCTGTAGCAGCAAACAAGACGAAAGAGTTGAGGCCGGTGCGCGGCTGACATACTTCGGTGTGTGACATTTAGTAAAGGGACACTTGTTTGTTCTTTCATACAGCCAAATACTGAGGCTTTACTTTTTGTCGCAGCTCACGTATAGTGTTGCAGTTGTGCCATGTCTGCTCAAGTTAAAATACTTGTTTCAGTAACACAATCTGTAGATTGTTCAGAGGAGATTATGTGAACACAAAGCCTTTCCTCATTTGTGTCTCCGCAGGTATCAAGGTTGGAGAGACTACTCCAGACAAGATGTTCACTCTAATAGAGGTGGAATGCCTGGGAGCCTGTGTGAATGCTCCGATGGTCCAGATCAACGACAACTATTATGTGAGTGCTCTGCGCGGACGGCTTCCGCATTTAACATTATTACTAAATTAACAAAATTAGGTTAAAGCCTGAAATTAGTTTTGCGAAGCAAGTCTGCTGAGAATACATCTCTCAGCCCTCTTTCTGGGTTGTTACACTTCTATACAGTCTATCAAATTAATAATTATACTGGTGGGATGATAACATTTATCTTATTCATGAATGAGATAAAAATTTTAACACCAGATATGATTTAAAAAGTCTTTTTTTGTGTGTGTTTAAACATTACACGAAACTGATTCTGCACTCAATTATCACGGGAGAGCCAGGTATTGCAAGCTGAGCACGGTTGAGTGACCCAATTAAAGCAAATACGACAGCGAGGAAAGGAGGAACTTTTCTGTATCACCTCAAACTGCTGAGGTGTGATCATTAGAAAGAAAACGTGCGACGAGTTAACACCTAGAGCAAAGCGGCGCTCACTTTATGTGAATAATTAGCACTCAAACGCACACGTCGGTTTCAATCCATTCAGTCATATTCAAGATTGCACATTTGTTAAATACGCACGTAAATGCACGCTTGTTTGCCGTTTCTAAACCTGGAGGTAACAGATTTTTTTTTTGGCACACATGACAGACAGAATAACGTAACCTTTTAATTCAGATTAGAGATAGCAGTGCACATTCGATAACGTTTCACTGACTCCCAGTTGTAAGTATTCTTGGCACTTATTGCACATTCTGTGTTTCTGTCCATTTGGAGGGTCATTTAGAGTTCCTCTAAATAATAAACACATCTTCCCTGTTAAACATTTATTCGTAATGACATATTGTGACATTTAAGAGTGAAGTACCCATTTCAAACATACAGCAATGACACCATTAAACATATTAGATATGATTTATATAGTGTAGACCTAATAAGGAAAGATGTTATTAGTCAAAGTGTGTTGAGTATTATTTACAGCACAAAATGATCAGCTGTATAGTGAAATTGTACAGAAATAAATAAGCTCTGCATCTCCTAACATCACATTTTGATGTCCGGAAAAAAATGTCTTTTTAGGGTTAGAGCTAAGATCATCATTATACACTCAATTACAAAAATAGAATTTAAACCTCATAAGCCTCACTGTTTATTTAAAATGTAATAACAAGGTTACAGATTGAAGGATGTGAAAATCCAGGATGCTGCTTTCTCCTCATTTATGCTGCTTTCTTCTTGTTTAGGAGGACCTTACGCCCAAGGATATCGAGGATATTATTGATGAGCTCAAAGCTGGCAAAATCCCACCACCAGGACCTAGGTACATGCTAAGTGTGCATTAGAGATTAAATCATCTATTTTTCAGATGATCAGAGTTTAGAAATTCAAGCCATATGTGCACTGACTGCAAGTGAACACATGTTTTTGTCCTTTTTTTTCTACAGGAACGGTCGTTTCTCCTGTGAGCCCGCAGGTGGATTGACCTCTCTGACGGAGCCTCCTAAAGGGCCAGGCTTCGGCGTGAGATCGGACCTGTAGACGTTTTCAGGCCACTGTGTGCTTTTGCCGAAAGCAAGTTATCCCTGAAGATAATGTTTAACTCGAACATATTGTGTAAATAAATTGTTCATGTACCTGTTCTCTGGGTGTCAGTGTGTCACTTACATGCACTCACCCACCAGTTCGTTGGGCTCACAATGAAGAATATAACACTTGATCTGTTTCTATTATTTTGACAACCCCATTTTAGTCAGTGGGCTAGGCTAAATAACAGAAACACCGTTATGCTGTTTCAGCATCCACTGAATATTACAACAGTCATGAAGAGGGATTTAATGGAGGACAGTTAAATTACAATACATTTATTTTCACCACGTTTTGGCAAGTGAGTATAAAGGTCAATATTTAGCCTTATAAAATTTGCTAGAAGTGTTATTCTGACTTGTTTTTTGCTGCAATTTACAGTATTTTAGTTGAATTATGTCATTTCTGAATGAACAACAAGAGACTACACCTGGCATAGTGTGTTACTTAGCTAAATATCACCTAGCCATACCACACAATGCCATGCCATAAAAGAAGGAAGGAAAGGTTTATGTTTTTCTATCGTCAGTGCCACGTAAGTAACAACCTTTATTTGACAAGGTTATAAAGGGTGTTATGTGACTCTCCATATATATACATGAATATTTTTGAAACTGGTCATACACGATGGCCCAGAATATCTGTAATAAAGTATAGCAATTCATAATTATTAAATAAATATATTGATTATTTATCTTTAGGAAGACTTTAGGATGAGGCCTGAAATGGTTACCAAGATTTATCCTGTCATAGAGAAACGCTTTAATAAAAACTGACACACAAATTAAGATATGATGCTCAAAATGCTGCAATGAATTGACATTTTTTTGAATATAAGTATTTTGGTTTTAAACAGAAAACTATGGCGTTCTGCTATTAAATAATTATGTTTCTTAATGAATCTCATCATTTAAATCCAGACATATATAAAACCTGATTGTGCACAACAACTAAATGCCAAAAGTAACTTGCTAATCAGACTAATTAGAGGCATCTTTAATAACACCAGTGGAAAATATAATTACAGCCTTCTTAGTGGAGATTTTGATTAGTAAACATCTTTAATGTTAATCCGTGAAAAGCCATTATATGATAAACCCGATGCCCCGTTCCAACAGCACAGCCCACATCCCTACAAATGTTCCTGTCATTTCATTTCCATCCCGCCCCGGTGGCGTTTTCGTGTCTAGCCGGCGCCCCTCCCCCCACTTCCCTCCCTCCCTGCCTGCCTGCCTGCCTGCCCCGCAACATGCCCTGTGACGCATGCGCGCAACGTTCACCATGATGCAAATGTCACTGCGCAACCGAATTCAAAGCCGAATCGTACAAAGAAATGGCGGGCTCAAAAGGGGGCGAATGGCCGCGATCGGTTTGTTAAATCAAACTGCACCTATACTATGTAGCCGTGCTCGCGGGGAAAAATAAAGCAGCCGCCGTTGCTCTGTCAAGCTCGGCCGCGATCTTCGAGAAAGTTCCCACTGACCGCAACACAGCAACGGAAAAGATGACGTCAAGTGGCCATTCCTGTTCTCCCTCTACTTTCCTCTCTATACAAATTCACAAGCCAAAAAAAATAATACGCCTGGAGACCTTACACTTGTCGCTAGCTCACAAAACCAGAAAGCACAAGTAATATTCTTAACAGCAGAGGTGAAGGTTTACTTACAGATTAGGTAAAAATACAAGTTAAACCGTTTGACACATACCCATCTACAGTCTATCCAGCAGACGGAGACCTTATAAGCTCGGTGGGGCTCGGGCGGTCACGTGACTCCCCTCGACCAATGAGAGCGACGCTTGCATGTTTTGCTGGGCTTTTCTCGGAGCGGACGAGCGACGAACGGCTGGGATGTTTTCAAAACCCAGCGATGAACGTCACACAGCCGTAGGCTACGGTTAACGTCCAATATTTAGGAAAGAATTGTTAATATTGCGCAATATTCACACGCAGAGGGACCTTGAATGAGTCGGTGGGAACTCGTAGCCCGGTTTAAAGGTAAGCGCGGTGCAAGGTTTGTTGTTTGATTGCTCCGGAACATGATAGGTGAAAATTTCTAGTCAGCGTTAGCCGTGTGGCTAAGTTCTACGAGGCTAGCGTTAAGCTAACTTGACGTAAACTGCGTGCGAAAATGGAATGTTATGTGTTTGCGTGGGCTTGGTATAGTTGTGCGCCACGTGCGTTACACACACTGAGCACTTTCTCCCCCGGTTATTAAAAAATCCCCCCTCCCGGTAGCTGCGTTTTAATAAGTCGCTGCCTTTGACGCGAGGGTACAGAACGCCGACAGGAAAATGTCGGGGCGAAGCAAGAGTGAGCAGGGTTAGCCCCAGTCAGCCAGCGAGGCTGTGTGTGTAGGGCTGGAAGCGAGCTTGCTAGCTAGCTAGATTAAGCGCTGGGGAGGGGGATCGTTGTGAGGGCAGTGAAGAAGGGGCTGCAGTGGGCTTTTGTCTCAGGCTGTGCAGTGCTCTCTCGTCTTGATTATTGCCTTTTAAACAAAAAAAAAAAAAAAAAACGTGAATACGAATTTAATTTACGGCGGCCACGCAGCTGCACCAAACAAAAATATTTACTCGTGAAACGCATTTGGCCAGATAAGCTGAATACCTTAGCTGATAATGTTTACTATCTATGAACAAGTTGAATTTTTTTTTTTAGCGCTCAACTACGTTGCTTGCTGCGCGTTGAAGGAACGCACGAGCGACATTAACGTTACCGTGAGGTGGGTGGTGTTGTCTGCATTGATCTAGTCTACGCCACCGTTTATTTACAACCGCCACAGCTTCGGGGACAATAGCTTACCAGACCCATTACAAAATATAGTTTTCGTTTTTAAATACATATTAGGGAAGTAGCGTAGCTCAAATAACCAAGAGCTTGCACCAACCAGCCACTGCCTGTGACATCTTGGGGGTGTGTTGCCTGGTACAAAAGCTGCCTGTTTTAGATGGCTGTCTGTGCAACGACCAATTTGAATCACCCAAACCTAAACCTGAAATAAAAATTGCATCAACACCAGGAGCTCTGACTACAGCTGCTTTTACACACGCTTAGACGAAGCTCATAGAAACCACAAGCAGGTCCCTAGCATTGTATTACTACCTGTATTTTAAATATTTGTTTAATACCTTTTGTCTGCTATTAATATAAGATAATGAGTCGATTAATGTCAAAACATTTGACATAAATATTAACGCAGTACATAATGATCTGTTATCCACATTCTAAATTCAGCAGCACAAAATGTAAAATATATTTCATGCCTTTTGTACGACACAGGACTCTTAAGCCTGCTAGATAATTTATTCTGTTCACAAAATTATTGTTTTGTGATTTCATGATGTTTTTTAGTGTTGTCGAGAAATGCAGATGCTCTGATCACAAAGAGAATGGTTTGTCTCTTGATTACTTAACACTAGTTAGGATTACAACATAATTATTCTAATTATGAAAATGCTTATGTCAACGATACACTGTAAAAACCCACAATGATTAAAGAAGCTGTGTAGGTTTTACATCCAAAATAGAATCACAAAAACTAAAATAAAACCCCATGTCCCTTTTTAGTTGGGGTTGAATATTACTATTTGTCTAGGTACATTCAAATAGTAATAAAAAATACACTAAAGCCTCTTTCTTTTTGTTAAATTGTCAGAAGCTAAATGGTAGCATCTGGGGTTTGTCTTATTAGTTGCCAAATACTTTCAGGTACACACCAACTCATTTGGAAATACAGAGTTGTCAAACACGATACCGTGGCAGGTTTAGAGTTTTGCGGATATTTATTTCAGTCATTATTAACCCTTGATCCAGAAAAGAGGATCTAATCGATAAAGTCGACTGTGGGAGTGTGCTTAAGGTTGAATGTCAACAATCACACTTTTCCATGACACGTCATGTTTTTGCATTACTATCAAATGTCGTTCCCGTTGATAAGAAATTGCATATGATCTAGTATTACAAAGTGATCTTATTAATTTCGCAGCAGTAATTTATATATTTGAGAAGACAAAGCTTCAGTTTAAGTTTTAGCACCAATGCATTAATGTATCGACATAATAGTAAATAACACGCGGTCAGAGGAGTTTTATTTAATGTCATTTATCCATTATTTCTGATGTTTTGATGTCTTTTTACACGAGCACTACAATAAACAAACAAATCATAGCCCTGCCTGTGCAGAAACTGTTGAATGATTTTTATGAATAGAGCTTATTATTGTGGTATTAGGATAATGGGGCTTCAGATCTAAGCACAGTGTCTGCTGCCAGGGTTGATAGTCTTCATTGCCATTTTGTAGTTAATTGTACGTGCAGGGATTAGCAGGCTTTTCGATGGCGTACCAGTGTAATCAGATTCACCCACTTTGCCGAACGTGACTTTTGGGTTGTTCTCAGTAGGTGCCGTTTTAGTGCGTTTGTAATGTGTTTGTATCAATATCTCAGTACTCCACTGGCAACTGAAGAGACTTCAGATGGTGATTTGGCTGAGAATGAATGAGGCCTCCCACAGAGCTAAAGGTTGTGAGAACACGGGTTGGACAAATTATTGATATTGCAGTATACCGCCATACTGTTTTTTTTTTTTTTTGCAGTGCGTCACGGGGGGTTCTGGCATCAGTACCTGTTTGTGGTGTTGAAGCCAAAGCCTCTTGCTTTATGTAGTCACTCTAGAATAGTTTTATTTCTGGCGGTTCAATCTTCTGCCAGTTAATTTAACGCCGATTAAACAAACCACGTGTCACAGACTGATATTAAACATCAACTGTGCAAAACGGAATGGGCCCAAACCTGTTATTTATTTATTTTTTAAATAGTTTATTCAATTGTGTGGTTGATCCTAATAATACGCAACCTCAACACCACAGTCTTGATTATTTATCTATATGTGTAAATGTAAAAGTAATACAAATGTACACATTCACATTTATCAGTGACCAGAAAAGTATAAAGATATTTAATAGCGTGTAGTTCAAAGCTGTTACCTCACAGCAGATATTAAGCTTTTGTTGATTGGCCATTTAGCACCTAGTTACTACTGTGAATGTACCAGTTGGTAGTGGGAGATCGGTATCTGGCATATTTTGTAGTTGTTTATTTTAGCTATACCATAAACCCAAACCACGTCCCTTTAGCATCAAACTGTTGCCTTCCTCTTCTTTGGCTAGCGTCAAAGATTTTAAAAATTGAAGAAGAAGAAGAACCAAAATCATGCGGCTTAATATGTCTGCTGTGTGAAAGTACTTTTACTCTGGAAGATAAAGTCAGTCAGACAAAAATTTGTAAATTATGCGACGTGGATGTTTGGCGAGGTGGTAGTAAGAGATCAGGATTAAATACTAATAACTTGATTTGCCGCAAAAAAAGAAACCTTAATATGCTGAGTACACTCAGACAAACGTGGAGTCTGGAGATGAAGTCAACACGAAACTTGGGGGACTTTGATTGACTGATACTAAATATTAAAAGTTTGCTATCAGATCGTGGGGCAAAAAAAAATCCCTAGTTTCCACTCCTGCAACTGACCTACACCGGGTCAACGCTATTGTGAGCATTCATGCTTGTCTGCTGTTGTGTTGACGTTCAAACGTTCTGCCAGTTGTATTTTGTTGTTGTGGTGGTTTACATTGTGGTTTCACGTCAGACTACGGCATAGGCTACAGAGCTATGGTATACCATCCAATGCAGAACTGTAAATCTGTATTAAATAGTTTAATCATGGACACGTTGCATATCAATGAGTCAGAATACACCTACGTGCTACTTTTGTTAAGTAATCTCGGAAGAGGAGCACTTTACATTTTTGACTTTTGCCAGCTGTACGGACCTTTCGCTGAGGTCTAATGAAAGACGCATGTCAAATGATGGGTAGCGTGTATTACAGGACCAGTGTGCTGGATTTCTTTACTTTGTTGTACTGAGGTTAAGTCCACTGCTCAGCTGTTTGGGACACAAAGTTTGCCTATAGTCAGAAGGCAGTTCCCAAAGCATTTAAGCCTTGTTCAGTTAAGCTGGAAAGCTTCCACTGTCTGTCCTGATGGACACCATTTTTTTCTCCTTCAAACCTTTCTGACATTGGATAGTAGGTGTTGCCCATTATCTGTAACGTTCAGAAACAACCAAGCACTTCACGTACTAAGCCTGGTATTTCATTTCAGCTTCCAGTGTATCAGTTTAGAAAGACTATAAGCATTAAATTTCTAATGTCACACAGCACCATAACCTGGCTCGGTAACACCCAGGCAGTGTCTGGATAGCTATTGTGTTATGAAGTGTTATTACGAGGCATAAACTCATAGTCTGAGGCCTCTGCGAGCCATTACCTTTAATGTATGTGCCTTGACTTGTGATAGTCAACTTACTAATGCCATCATTAAATTAAGACGTACGAACCGAGCAGACACTGGTCAGATGCTGGTTGACCTTTAGCTTGATGACTGTCAATTTCAAAGCCAGCTGGCAAGTCTTGTAATTTGAAATCCAACCAGTTCCCACAACAGAACACGATGCGATACTTTTATCAAAATTGGACACTGGATACGTTTATTTCCTCTTTTTTTTATTGTTTTGTAGCAGGTTTCCTTGACTGACTCATTTTGATCTTGTTTTTGCCGCCCCTCCAAAGCGCTTTCTTTCACTTACCCATTTTCTCTCAAACAATAGGCTTGTTTTTACTCCGATCCACACAGCCAGTGCACTGTTTGTCACATGGTGTAACACAGTCTTGTCATTTGCTTGGCAGAGAAGCCATGAGCGTTTGTTTTGATGGACGGATCTCCCCACTAACGACGCGCTGAACAGATGTTCGTTGGTGACGCCACCGCGTATTGATCTGTGTTCCTCGATGATATGATGCAATCTGATGTCATTTAATGTTTGTGTTTCAGTGCGTAAATTAGCCGCTAACTGACGGGTTACTTGATTGACAGAAAATCCATTAATTACAAGTAATAGTCATTAGCCAAGTCAAAAACATTTAGGGTCGCAGCTTCATATAGATTAAGAGTTGTTTTGCTTTTAGAGCATCTCGACATCATAATGGTGCTCTGTGTTGCGCAAAAGTGACAAGGTTAATCATTTTCTATGGCGCTCCGGCTGCGGTACTGGTTTGTCGACTTTCGCAACATCCGTCAAGAACTAGATTTGGCCTGTTTGAAATATTATTTTCTCTGGCTGTGCCGGCGACACTTGGTGCCAGCATCCATCCCCTGATCACGCCCGGATGCATTGAGTTACAGGTCTGGAAGAAATCTTGATTTTCCTCCAATTTCTGCCAGATCGTGAAAATGAAATGAGGGAGGCTCTGCAGTCACATCACTTTTACACGTGCAGTCCAGGCAAATCATACAGGCACGGAGAAGGGAGTGCTACAGGAGTTCAGATGCATATGGTCCAGGTGCGCAGGACTTCCAAATTTGCTAAATTATATTTAAACCCCTACAAGATTGTCCATCTTTAGAAACACAAACGGTGACAGGACGTGCATTATATGTAGCTGGGTAACAATATCGTCGATGGCTTGTGTGTATATACTGTAGCCTTTCCAGACAGCTTATAAGCCTCTTAGAGCATAGGGTATTGACCAAGGTGCTGTGGTGCAGGAACAATTATGTAAGTGCACACATTATTCCCTCTCTGCAGTCCCATGCTTTAGGAATTTAGTTTTCATAGCAGTGGCTTTGATTTTGTTTTCGATTCTTATTTATTTGCGTTTATGTACAACAAAACACACATTTTATTATTTTTTAACAAACCGGCAGCAGTGTGCATGTCAACAGGTTTGTGCTCCAGCTATTTCTAGGTCGTAGATTTAAGAAAATAAGAGGCGGCAGAGTAGAGGAGTGCCGTACAAATGCAGATCAGTGGAATGGAAAAGAAAGTCTTGAGCAATTTAGCAGTCACTGCTCTCTGCGAAGGAAAAAAAAAATAAAGATCTAAAATGGTGGAGTTTTTTTACTTCAGATTTAGCTACAGCCTACTGAATGTTTGGGCTATTTTCATGTGAATCATGAGATGAGTCTTCATGAGGTTGTGCCCTTTTGTTCTCAAGACCTTTCTCATGAGAGGTTTAGTCTAGCTGGCCTGGATATGTTTGGACCTGTATTTTGTCTAATTGACGTAATCTTTGTCATCTTGCGTCAACACATGGCAGGTACGAATTCTTGCTGTGATACAACTACTTAACCCAGATAACACTGTTAATGCAGTTCCTCTTTTTCTGTTTTGAGTGATCACACTAGTGCCATATCTTCAGGGAAACCCCCCAAAAACGGTCAGTTTTTGTTTTACTAACTCCTCCCCAGCAAAGTGACGACCCGTGCCTGTTTGTCGTCGTTCAGTTGCCGTTAATGGTCATTGAGGTCGGCGTAGCTCACCCTGACTTGGTCGTGATCAGCCTAGAAGTTGGAGTGAGATTTGAAATAGTTTCAATAAAAAGAAAAAAACAACAACACTAGGAGCCAAAGGCAGAAATCATCCGTTTCCTCTATTTCGGGCAGCTTAAAATTCTTCTCTCTACCACGTTTGCTTCAAGTTGTCGGCTACATTTATTGTGTTGCAGTTCAGACGAGACTGTGAAGGCACCAGTGCTGTTTATAATATGAAATGCCTCCAGCCAGGCCAGAGCCTATCTGCAGTTGGCTCCATCAGCCGAGTACGAGCGTCTTCGAGAGGCCCCAGCAAGCGTGCATTTGTGCAAGTGTGTGTGTGCGCGTCTATCTATGTGTGAAGAGGGTGGAGCCTCCTGATTACACAACATGTGCTGCCTTTTGCCAGCAGCTGAATGTGTGCAGAGCGCTGTTTTTGTTTGGTGCGTCGAGCGCAGTGTCTCGGCGTATAACGGCTTCATAATCCACTATGTGCTTTTAAAGGCTGAAAATCTAAGGGCCTGTGACCTTCCTGCAGGACTCTGAGTACAACTCGACGGCACCGGAGGAAGGAAAAGCTGGGTTGTGATATTACAATAGATTTTTAATTATTAATGAGCCCTTAAAGTCTCCTTTTATGAATGAGCAGTGAGGGAGATAGCAGCGTCTGCTGATAGTTCAGGGTGGAAAAAGGCAATTTGACAACGGGCGTGTGGTTTGCATTCTCCATTTTTGGGCTGCTTTCACTTTACTGATGCCAAAGAAAAGCGTCCATATCCTGTTTATTCTGGCTCTGTTTGTGACCATGATTTTGGAGGAGCGGAAGACCCTCCTGCTTTAAAATAGTTCACTAAGATTAATATATATGTATTTTTGTAAAGGACAGTTTCGCCAGTACCTGACTATGTATGAGCTTTCTGGGGGGAGAAGTTTGATCAAACCTGGTTAATCATTCATGGATCTGTTTTGCTGTTCAATCTGATCTGTTTCCACTTAAATAATTTAGAAAATAAACCAAAAACTGCATCTATGACTGCTATATTTTGTGATCCACTGCGTATATTATCTGGAAAGTGACCTGGAGCATACTCTAGCAAAGCGCCTGCTTACATGAAACTGAAATTGGATTTTGAATACATATTTTTTTGGCCCGGTGTCAGTCGGCTGTTTAACATAACTCTAATATTATCTAATAGAAGTTAATATGTTTGACATTACAGCAATGTATTTATTTATTCACACAGAAAACAATGTCGGAGTGCTTTTTGTGCACGTTTAAACTCTAGTAGGAGCTGGAAACCAACGTTAAGCCCTCTCACACAAGAATAGAAACATGTTCAAAGTGTTTAAGTATAATCAAGTGGGTCCTTTATTATATTACAATACAGTTTAGAGTTATTAAAATGTGTTTACCATTGACCCACTCCAGTTGTGCATTTGTGTAAAATATATATGTGTATATAATTATAGCAACAAACAGTTTTGATGGAATTTAAACATTTAAACTCTTCAATATAAATTGGAATAAAATAACCTGATGTGCGTTGCTTTATTTGCGCTATGACTAATACTACAGAACAGATTTGTTCGTTTAGTTTTACATAATACACGCTGCTAAAATAACAGATGGAGTATTTGCAGTCACCACACCCACTTTTATACCTAGTCTCTTGCTGTACATTTTGACACTGTTACGAGCCAAGGCAACAAAATGACCCGAATGACAATAAAGTCTGTCCATGTCTATAAATTATAGTTTATGTCATCGTGCTCGTGCAGTTATATAACACTGGGGGTGATATAAATTTCTTAATCGTTTGATTGCTGTGATTGTTTTTGTCTACGTTAGCGTTATGGAGTCTATCTAAGATTCGTCTCATATCCGGATGAATAATATTTGCATTTCCGTGCCGCTCCGTCTCTTGAAATCTAGACCGAGAGCTGCTTTTAGCGAGAGCTTGATTATCAGCCCTTAACGTAGTGTTTACTCAACAATCAGACGTGTTTTCTGCCTCTGCACAGTAAAAACATTTCTGAGCTGACATTAACTACTACAACACAGAATAATTTGACTCATAGTGCTTTTGTTTGTTTATATCTAAATATCTTATCTATCTATCTATAGATGGTTTGACAGTATCAGTCGCTTTGTCCAAGTCTGAAATCACACTGAAGTGCTGAGTACACTAAAGTGCGGAGAAATCAAGGCAGCTGTTCATATTTTGTAATAAGTCATACCGGTATTAAGCTTTGGATCGATTGTTGTTGGAGTAAATTACACCCAACGTTTTTAAAATGCTCTTACTGTTCAGTGACAGAAGGGACGTAAAGGCACCAACTCCTGATACAGCATATGTCTAGTATGGAAAGCAGACCTGCTTTGCTGCCCACAATGTTTTTTGTGATGGAAAGTTGGTCTGGAACGTCTCCATTGGAAGCTGATTATGCTCTACCAAAGATCTGTTGGACCGATCTAATGATTTGGGTGGGCTTTATGTGGTGATGGACTAACGTCGTCGTTTTCTTGCACCTCATCTGAGTTTCTTTTGTTTTTACAATGAGTTTGGTTGTAGGACTATCTAATTGCATGCAGAAATATTTTATTCTCTATTGGTTGAAACCATAGCAGCACCATCTTGCGAGTTAAACCCAGAGCCTGGTCCGAGAGTGGAACCACGAAATCGACGGAGGAGCAGTTCCTCCGTACATCTTTATACAGTCTATGGTTGAAAACGTGTCACACAATTCTGATGATACCACATTAACACCGATCAGCCGCAACATTAAAACCACCGAGAGGGGAAATAAATAACAATTATCATCTCATTACAACGCATTGTTCTGCTGGGAAACCTTTGGTCCTGCTATTCACGTAATGTGCTTAGTCACGTACCACCCACCTAAACATTATTGTTCACCAGGCACCCACACCTCATATATGAACGACACTCTGATAGCAGTGGCCTTATCCGTCAGGTCAATGCATCCTGCTGCACCACAAAAAACTGCTCAGGAATGGCTCAGAAAACACGAAAAGTAGCAGCCCAAGGTGTTGACCCATTCTCCAAGCTTTGGAGTATTTTTAGGATGTAGTGGAACAGGCCTGATCCACAGAGCCCCCTTCCCTCAACCCATAAGACTTCTCTCTTCTAACCTTTACGGACACGGCCAGAAGGCCCATGTCCATTCCTTGTGGGAGACGTTTTGGAGGCACAAGGGAGGCCTACACAATATTAGACCATAATGTTGTGGCTGATTGGGGTATATATTCTTATAAGAATCGAGTTTGGCTTTACCAGGATAGCAAATGTCTGCAACAGCCTCTTTGACCGTCGGTGGGATTGTGTCCTTTAGCCCCTCACAGGCTTGTGCTTAAAATTGAATACAAATCAATATAAAAATGTTGATTTAAATAGTCTGGTTTGGATTTAATGCCCACTGTAGAATTGCACCTGCTGCAGTTACCTAAATATGATTGCTGCCTACAACAAAGACTGAAGTGTCAGAAAATAGGCCTTCAACTGTCTACCGTCTACCAAGCTGGTCTCACCAAGGCTTTGTCTGGCAATGCAAAGCTGTGGTTTTGGCTCGGCACAGGCAGCCATGTGTCGGGCCCGTGATCGCATCGACAGCTCATCTGGCCTAATAGGATGTGACAGGTGTAGATGGAGTGATGTCTTGAATGTCATAATGAAAACTGACACACCGTTTCCCCTCACGGTTTATTTTTTATTTTTTCAGACTGCAGCCGGCGAGTTGCTCATATGGAGCCCGGTAGATGGGAGTCCTTGTGGTTGTGACACCTTGTTAGCTGCAGATGTGTTTTGTTTTATGGTGGTGTAGGTGGCTTCTTTGCCCCCAGGGACTTTAAGCGCTGCTGACAACTTGTCCTCTGTTGAAAGGAAAAAGGGGGGGGGGGGGGGGGGGCGATGCTGTTTTTAAAGGAGGCGAGTGTGTCCAGAGATGACGAGGCAGTTTTATTTATATACACTGTGCAAAATAAAGCATCAAAATACGAGGTTTATTTTGAGATCCCACGTTGTGTCGGCTTATTACTTGGAGAGGAGTCAAGCTTCTTCACCAAACAAGCTGCATTCCTGTTTTTTTTCATATACTTATAGTACACTGTCATTACTCCCAGTTCCATGATCTTGCTTATTTTCATCAGACTTTTACTCTCCATCTACAGCAACAGCTCGCCAGTCATGTGAGCTTGGCGCTGCGGTGGAAATAAGAACAAGACCCACGCCTAGGTCCCGACCCTTGCTCTGATATCTCCCTCATTCCCTCCCCCCCCTCCCTTTTAACCCATAATCGCCAGCAAAGGCTTCATTGTTCCAGTCCTCTGCTTGTGTATCTGATCATTAACCTACATTCAGAGCGGTGGCGGTAGGCTTCTTAAGGCTTTCAGACGCTCTCAGACCAGTTTTATGGGCGTGTTTCGGTGCGTCCCGGAGCCAAGCCTTCTTGTCCTGCCAGTAAAGTTAACCCAGTTTGCGCCTGTCGTGTACAAGCATGAGTTCTTTTTTATTTATTTGTTTTTATTTTATGAGGATTTTGATTTGTGTACGAGCCATGTTCCGAGCCACTCCCTTGTGCATTTAGAGCCGTTCCTATTTTTTTTATGGAAGCCTTTAAGTGATGGATAAGGTTGTAAAACTGTTCAAGCTTACATAAGAATAAACTTTCAGGACTATTTCTGGCTTATTGCTGGGTTAATTATAAAGCAACAAAACTTTGTGTCCTTACAGTATTTTATGGCGATTATATCGTGGCTGATACTACGACAAATTTGATTAGGCTCTTTGTGAACTTGTCACTTGTCACACGTTCAAAGGGTTGCTTAACTTTATTGGCAGTCGCAGCCCGTGTTTTTTTTCCCACGTGGACGAGGTTAAACCAGATCTCGCCACCTTTTTCCCAGTAACGTTGCCGGCTCATTTATGCAACTCTGCAAAAATCAAGTGGAACGAAGGCCAGACAGAGGAGCTGGCAGAGGCGTGTTTCTTCTGTCTGACATTAGGGTAGCAGGAGGTGAACAGACTCCTGGAGGCATGCAGTGTCTTTGGCTGTTTGTTTGGCCGTGTTGAAATATGTCTCCAGTTCAGACAACCCAGTGACGGGAGGAGGAGGAGGAGGAGGGCTGCACTCTCCTTGTGCCTTTTTGAACTCGATGCACAGTTGAGTCTGGAGAATGACGTGACAGTGGAGACTTGAAACATTTGTGTGTTTTATTTTTTTTATGACCTTTTAAGCAAGTACTGCAGTAATGTCTTTCCTTGTTTTTGTACATGCTTAATAGTTAAATCTATAAATTGCATTGTCTCAATTATGAAGAATTCAAGATGGCAACAGAAATTATTTGAAATATTTTAGGGTCACAAACTATAAAACATGCTTATCAGTACATGAATAAGCTGAATGAGAGTCATTTTTGCTTTATTATTGTTGGCCTTTTGATTGGTCTGCTGACCACCAATCAGAGGGGTCAAGTCCTGACTTCCTGTGCTACTGTTGCTAGCTAAGTCAAACGGTAGCAATACTGGGGTTCATTTCTCTTGAAAACCAATAGACTTGGCTAACATTAAAACAAATGATTGTGATTTTTTTGTACAAGTGTGGGTTTCGCCGATGATGCAACCATACAAAAAAACCCTGAAAACAAAATGTGAAAAGACTAGTAACTTTTCCAGTGTCGGCCCAATGTTTAGCACGGTTGCTAATGTTAGCTGTTTGGCCTCCGTGATACCTTTACAACCTGTTATTACAGAATTTCACAATACTACAGTTTTTTTTTATGAATCGACTCTCACATTGCTATTGTTTGCCTAACCTAGCAACAGTAACGTAGGAGTAGGAGTTCCCTAATTGGTCGTCAGCTGACCAATCAGAAGGCCAATGAGCACCATGTGACTGACTGTTCCATGCAGATCCGTACGCCATGCTTGCATTTTAATTTTACTAATGGTTTTTAATCTTTTTAATCTCATCATTTTAATATTTTAAATAAATCTTTAGTTCCATAAAATATTTTTTAATTAACTGCTTTTTTGGGTATCATATTTGCAGACCCACAATTTTTATTTTGTAGTCATAAATTCTGCTTATACACAATAAACTGGCAAATGTTTAGTATTTTTACCAGAATAAAATTAATGAACATTTTTATTTTTTTGTAGAAAATTCTCAATTATTGATGGAAACAATAATATTTTTTGTTTATTTATGGGGCAGCCTACATGTTTTGTGTTATTTTGAGTGAGGTATTTGTCTGTGTCAGGCATTTAATTTGCTTCACGGTATGAGCGTATACGTCGATGGCGTCTGTGTGCATTGTGTGTGATTATATTGAAGATGGCTGACACTTTGCTTGGTATTGTTGCCTCTCCTGCCCTCTCCTGTAGTCTCAATAATCGAGCCTTTGCGCCTGGCTTTGTCCTGCTACTCATTAGGGAGTCAGGAGGAGGAGGAGGAGGAGGAGGAGGAGGAAGGCTGGGAGTGGATGTGCAGCAGAGAGAGACCTCCCCCATCATTTAGCCTGACGGCATACAGGACCACAAGCACGTGACCGGCTGTTTACTGTTGCAGCAAGCGTAGTGTGTCTCCTTGAGCTTGCTACAGATTTGCCTCATATTGCAGGGAGAGCTGACTGTGTGTTGTAGATTTTTAATATTTTTGTCGATATTTCAGTTGGTTTCCTGCGACTCTATAACATTTGAAACCCGGTGATACGCTCAGAGCTTGTTTTTCAGTAGGTTCCTTTGTGTGCGCGATCGTAAGTGCAGCCACATGGGAGACCAGGGGAAAATCACATGTATTTTCCACATGGTGTGTGTGAGCGGTCACAGCAGGCGGTACTCTGGAAGCTGTAGTGGAGTAATGTTGCTGCTGCTGGTGGTGGTGGCGGCGGTGGCTACGACGTACTCTGCGTGCTGTGTGTCAGGCCCGGTGCTATTCTTAGCCTCCTTCCCTCCCTGTCCCGTCCTGCAGTCAGTGGATCAGTTTACTGTACTGTGTGTGCTCTTCGACCATCCCAGCTATGCCACCATGTACTCTCAGTCCGACCCCCTTTCAACATACCTTGCCACGCCAACATCACCACCTCCACCGCTCTCCGCAAAACCTCCCCCCTCCTCCTCCTCAACCACTGCACTCACGCAAGGACACGCACTAGCAGCCGCTCTGCTGTCAGGGCCAACATGCTCCAGCACTACAGGGAAATGGTTGTTATTGTTGTTAGTCAGGAACCAGTGGATTTAGAATGCAGGAACGCCAGGTTATAAATAAATACAGAGACATCTGCTTGTCGAAGGACCAGCAGTGCAGCCGGCATTCTTAACTCGAGATTTCCGTGGCTTGGCTCAGCCGGTGCAGATGGATATTCCGTATTTGAAACATTCGGACTCAAATTTATTTTATTTATGTCACCACAACCGGTTGTTACGTGTGAAGAGGAGAGTTGAAACTGCTGGCTTAGTATTTTAAAATGATTAAATGCACATTGTGGATGATAAATAATAATGTGGCTGCACAGTAAACTTGAGCAATTAACTGGATAGAATTATATAGTACGTTAAGAGTTTTCATTTTCACTTTCATTATCACTTAATCAGCCAATCAGACTCTAAATTTCACAGTTAAGTGTTTGTTCTGTAAAAAAAACTAATTACCTTTTCACACTTTCTTAAAGCTTCTTAAAGACATATTAAAATGTCATTGTTCTTGGGAACAAAGGCAAAGAAATACAGAAAATAATTACAATTATTATTATGATATGTTTAAAGTCCTTGCTTTTGTAGAATAATGAATGAAAATTCAAATTAATTGGTCGAATATTGACAAGACAAACATTAATCTGCCTTTATTTTGGTAGTAATTTATTTCAGGATCAGGGAGTTAGACCTTTTATTCAGCCAAAACAAAAAAGAAAAATAACCTTTTACTTCTGGTATTTAATGGATAAAATGTTCATTCTGTTCTGTGAGGAAATATTGGCAGATTGATTGATAAATAAAATATTAGCATTGGTTGTTATATTATATTTTGTTGTCTCGTCAGTGTCTTCTCCTCGGCTTCTGAATTATTCACCACCTCCCTGATGTTGGGAGCGAGCAGCATGCCATCCCGAGTGTCTCTCGTGTCACATCTCTCTCTCTTTCTCTCTCTCTCTCTCTCTCTCTCTAGTACATCCCTCATCCCTTTTTCCAGCCGTGATTCTGCAGTTTGATTGTATGTTCCTGTGGTATTAAGTGGGTTAGATAATTATTGCTTTCATTGTTTTCACTGTGCGAGATCCCATGCCAAACTAATCTCGGCTTTGGTCTCTGTGAATTGTCGCAGTCGTCGAGGAGGGTTTTTTTTTTTTGATCCAGACTTGAAACAGCCCAAGGTTAATGGCAGAGCTCGCAGGGGCTTATGCATCCCGGAGCTGCTCATGAAACGCTGTGAATACGAATGCCAAACTGGCGAGTGCCCAAATACCTCTGTAATTATAGTCACACCCTCCTCGCCTCGTCTCCGGGCCAGATTGGAGTCCCGTCAGCGTTTGTTTTCTGGTCTGGTCCCGGCCTGTCCATACCGCTTCAATACCCCCGACACACTAGCCTCTTTACACCAACGTGTTCACTGTGGGCAGCTCAATTCTCCCTTTCAGCTGCGTGAATGACAATGCTGCTGCATACTGGCTATCTGCTGACTAATGACGGACCTCTCGCTGGCCTCGGCTGTGAACCAGGGCTGTGTGTTGGGAAAAATGATATCTGTCAACACCGTGCTATTACTGGGGATCAACGGGGGCTGCGAGAATATCCCAAGAAACTAAATGTTGGATTCCTTGTAGTCGTCTCACGTGGGTTGATTTAGTGCTAAAACAAGAATAACTGGATCCACTCTGGGAAGTAAAATGACACGTTCAGCTACTTAGATGTTAGATGTGCTGTTGCTTTCCAACAAATGCCATTCCACCGTTAACAGTGCTGCAATAAATCTTCGCCTCGTCAAGGTTATTGTATGAACTTATTGTTTTAAATCAACGAGCTGTTGATTCAACTGTGTTTTCATTTTGGAAGCTGTGGTTTGTTGTAATATTAAATCGTATTATCTTGTGCCGACGCATGCTTCTGTTAGAAACACTTGTGCGTTTAAATTAATTCGGTTTAATAGCACCACAAACTGCATCCTCTGAAATGATCATGCAGTTAAATTACCACTGTTTCAACACAACCTGATAACAGTCATGAAGCAAAGATTTAGGGTTAGAATGGATTTGTTTTCACCACTACTCCTAATGAACTGGCAAGTAACTGTATGTTTAGTTGCATATTTGATTTACGTGAAAAACTATACGCCTGCAACTTCCAGTTTAAGGCGTTAAGTCGTCGTGAACAACGTGAATGTCTTTATATTTGGGACAAATGTTCTCTTTCACTCTCCGAGGAAGTAATTTGAACGTTTGGGTCAATGTTTTTGGCCACAACTCACAAATTCATTCATTAGTTCTTCCTCTCCCCGAATGACAACCATAATAGGAGACGACCCGGTCCTCCGGTTGTCCACCGCATGTGGACATCATGTTTCCCGCAGGATGTTTTTCTCCGGAATCATTCAGTATAATAATAACTTTATACTTCATAATCACAGAACAAAAAAAACAAAACATGAAGTGGTAGTTTCTTTATTTCCGAGACTGTCGGCGTTATGCCTAGTCCTGTCTTGATGATCGGTAATTTGGCCGCCCTGTTTATGTCATACCTGTCATTCTCCTATCCTGAAGTGCTTTAGTTAATTAAACACCTAAGACTTGTGGTTGCGTAAATCCTTAATGTGCTACACGGCGGTTCTACGGGAACACGATGTCTATGAAATGCCAGAACATGCTCGCTGTTCATCTTGTATCTTGATTGAATCTCTTAATTGAAGACCTGTAGTCTGCTATGATCCATTTATCTATGCTGGTAGGTTTTCCTTTTTGCACATTGGCATGGACTGAATGTAATGGTGTGCTGATGTTTACATGGTTGGCATGTTCTTCTTCTTCTTGCCATGTTTGGAGCTGTCTGCCACGGTTTTAAATTCACTTTTCGGCGGCATTGTCTACGGCTTGCCGAAGTAACCCCCGGTTTGTCTTGCGCGTAAAGTGATGTGTTGTGTATCTTAGTCCCGCAGGATTATTGTTTTGCAGTCGCTGCTTTAGTAATGGAGACCCAAATGGCAGGATGGCTGCCTCAGTAGATATAAACAGTACGTGTAGATGGAGACGGCCTATTTATGGAAATACTGCAGTGTAGAATATGTTGGTGAGGTTAATTTTCTTTTTACAAAACATTTCACAGTTGCATCCTTTTAAACGTGAGAATTTTGCTTTTTCCTATCAAAACATTAACTTCAGCAGATTGACATTTTGTTTTTAGACCAAATGATCAATCTAACCCAAATCTAACCCTACTAATGGTGGGCCTCTAACTGGTATTGGTTCAGCAGCACTGCTTGTCTTTCAAGGATGCTGGTTGCCCTTGTCCTGTCAGTTTTTTGGCGCCTGCCGTGCGTACAGGCCCACAGGAAAAACATCACGCTGTAGAGGACGGGGTTGAACTGTGTCAACATTTCATCTTTAAATCCTTTTGACTGCACGAAAACTCATGGACGGACGTGAACTTGACAAATAGTGAAGTACAAAAGAGGGCATCCTTTATTTTTAAAAAATCAGACAAGACTAATTTGTTAATCTGCCAATTAATCCAGTGATGTTTTTGTTTATAAAACGGCAACCAGCAATGTCTCTGAACGTATCGTTGATCTCAATTAGCGCTACAACTGCAATTACGTGGAATACGCTGACAGTGTTTACATCCATCCCCGGTGATGGGGGGCTTTCACTGCTAGGCCACATGACCACAAAAGCCCAAACCTCATCGTCAAATGTGACAGAATCGTTTTAAAGAATTGGACGCCTAAGACATTGAACACTTGAAAAATGAAACTACCTACCACATCTGGAGGCTTTACAACCCCAAAGCGACGAGACACCAGTGTCAGTATTTGGACAGTTACAGTGAATCTTGTCTGATTCTTGGTTGACTGTCGGTGCCTGGGAGTTGTAGTTCTGTCCTGATCTGTGTCAGACAAGGACTCCAGGTCCAGGGCTCCCTGGAGCAGATGCTTGCAAGTTGTAAGCATATAGAGCTATAAAACTAAGCTACATAGATTCCCATTAACACTGTGCTCTAAGTGGGTGTTAGCAACCATTTGCACATTAATAATACATTGATTGTAATATCCAATTACAATCACAACAAGCTAATTAACGACAGACTATAGTAAACAACATCTTTCTAATTAGGTGTACACTGAATAACTCTTAGTTTCCTGTTGAATAGTGTCATTATGTTACATTTAAGTTTAAAATGGGTTGTTAGGAGGAAATTTAAAGAAAAACTAAATGGTAGAAGTTTTATTAAGTTAACATTAAGTTAACCAAAGGATTAATCGACTCCTGATCTGAACGTTTAAACATTTTTCAAGCTGTTGTTTGGAAGGAATCTCCAGAATTCTTGGGTGAATTTGTACCGAGCTACAAGAGAGGTGATTGCTTTGTGAATAAGTGGAGTACTGAAAGTACAATCATCTGACTTCCTTTTCTAAGAAAATGTTTACTATGGTCTTTAAAGTAGTAATCTGGATGCGAGTATTGAGTAACGGGGCTGCCCCGCTCGTTTCGCTGGGTGTATAACACCACCAATCAGATGCCCTCGGGTTTCTTAATATAGATTTAAGGTACTTGTGGGACTTTCATAGATCGGAGAGCGGCTACTTCTGCTGAATCAAATGGGACGCCGCTTGAGTTGGTGTTAAAAAAAAAAAAAAAGGAAGAGGGGGAAGTTCATTCAAAGCACCTGAGAAAACGCTCTCATGACTGAAAACTGCGACCATCATGTGACGAGATCCTTGACACATGACATGTCGGCTTCATGTTCGAGCTCAGCTGAGTGTTACCCTTCCAGCGCCCCATTGACACTGCAGCATCTGTTACTACACTGTCACAGACCACATCAGAGAAAAGCTTACACTGATGTGTAGGCCACAGTGACAACATGTACAGGAGGGAGGGAGGGGGGGGGGGTGTTTTCCTCTCAGAAACTTAACAATCCCTAGAGTTGTGATTCATGCCTTCTTATGTAGTTGTTTCCTGCCCGTTCTTTAAGGTCAGTCTCAAAGAAGTGAAATGGAAATTTCAATAAAAATCCCTCATTACTGATCCACTCAGCCTACAGCCGCCTGAAACACAGCTGACTTACTCTCACTGGCAGTACTATTTCACACCCTGCCACTTCACTGCTCTCTGGGGTTAAGTGACTTTTCTTTCCCAGCCTTTGTCTCCTTGGTGATGCAGCTGAAAGCCCCGTCTGTAAACAGTCTCTGTGAAGAATTACCATTTAATTGTACCTGCATTTAAGAATATCTCTCTTGCTCTCGGCGGTGTCTGGTGCAAACGTCTCGTCTGCGTGCACCAAGAATTACTAGGTCAGCCGTGCGTTCAGACGGCGACGTGGCATCGAACCCGTCTCACTGCTGCTGTGCTCTTCTGTCTCCAGGTGCATGATGAACCTACTGTGCGGTAGCTTTCTAAGCTAGTCAGGTGCCGCACCATGGCCAAACCTGGGAGCGACAGAGATGGAGCCATGGTGGATAAGCAGGCGGGGAAGAAGGTAAAGATAACACCATACAGACGTTTTTTTTTCTGTGTCTAATGAACATTTAGTGATTGAAGATGCACAAAAACTTCTTTGAATTCAGAGTTGTACCTTAGGTGAAGGCAGTACAACTGGACTTGAGTTTTTGAAGACATTTCACCACTCAACCCAAGCCCAAAATTCCCCACCAGTCCTGAAGAAGCTACTTGAATGAGTGTCCAAACTTCAAGAAACTCTACAAGTCCAGTTGTCCTTCTTTTTAGCTTTTGTCTTTGGCTATATGATGAACTTCTGGACTATCTTGGCATTAAATGAGCTGAAAACAAGGTTTAGTATTCAGATCAAGTGGCATATTTTTTTGGGTTTTTCAAGCATTCAAATGGTGTCATGTTTACCGTATTCACTGGTCCAGTGATTCCCAGTCTGGGGTACGCAAAGTGACGTAGGGGGTACGCAAAAGAGTTGATGCTGAACTTACATTTAGAAACTGAAAAACTGGATAACGGGTTGTTTTCTCATTTTCTGATTCTCCACCTACATGAAAAAATCAAAAGACTGTTTTTCATGTGAGTCAAGTATGTTAATAGCTAGATTGTAGGACAACTGGCTTTGAAGCTTTGTATCAGTTTGCTGATAATGTAGCTAGCGCTAGGTCACCTACATAAGAAAGACGCCGATTCCTTGAAATGTCTGTGATTGGTGGGCAGGTGCAAATCTCCTGATGATATAGCTATACTCGCTACAGTTATTTCCCCCCCCAGAAACAAGCAAGTCTTGTTCTTGATTGGGTCTTTGAACTATGTCGTCAACAATTCTGATAACTTTCTGTCATTTGAGCTGTCAAGTCATCAGTCTGAAGTAAACTAGGTCGCCCGGCTAACCACCAAAAATGGATAACTGGTTAAAGCGGACAGATTGGCCTTCCAGAGAGACCTCAACCGCTACCACCAGTCAGCCCACAGGCGAAGCAGTGCCGGTGTGGTTAGCGAAGCTGCTAGCATAGCCACGGACAGCGATGAGGAGTCTGAAGTGCGTGTAGGGGGGTACATGGCTGGTGGTCAGATGTCTGAAGGGGTACGGGCTGTGAAAAGTTTGGGAACCACTGAACTAGTCCATGTGAAAGTCCCACTCTTGGGGGATTCACAGCCTAGTGATAGGAACTTTTCAGGAAGGTTGGTACGTTCACATGTGGTGACATGTTTCTAGCAATTTGGACTCGTCTGTCTCGGGAGAATGATTTTCCCAACTGCCTCATCCTTTTCCTACTAGGGCTGCGACTAACGGCTATTTTGATAGTCGACTAGTTATCCACTACTGGATAACAATGGCTCTTATTTAGTGTATGTGCATTTTGTCCAAAACAATCAGCATGGCCAAGACAACTGTAATGAGGGAGCCAACTGTCTTACAGAGGTGCATCTGAATCTTCCAACATGTGTTTGCTTTCGAGATGTTCATGCACAGCTGAGGTGTTGCAAGAAGTTAAACTTGCAAATCTTGCACGCGACAGTTTGTCCAGCATGAAATGTTCCCAAACTTTGGACTTTTTTGTTTCACGTTGGCGTCGCTGCAGCCCCTTCCATGTTGCTGCTTCCCCTTCTGATGTTGGTCACTAGTGCACATGTGCTGTCAACATGAATGAGTTGGGTAAAGTGTGGTGTCTCTGAGCTAGTGAACTGGCTTTGCGTGTCGTCGGATACACACACACGAAGACGTCACTGATGACCCGTCGACTACTTCATTGCGCCCCCGTGTCCCACATTTAGTGACTCTGACGTTAGCTGCTCAACTTTTAGTTCAGGTGACTCCTTTGTGGTTTTCCAGCTGGAGTGTTGGTCATGACCTGCGTCTGACGTTGTGACCACAATCTCATTAGTGTTATTTAAATGGAGCCTTTTTCTCCTGAAAATATTGGTCATACTTGTCAGAGTTTTGCTTAGTCACCGTTAGCATCCAGAAAAATGCCGCGGAGGCTGACTTATCAAGAGGCTTCCTGTTTAGTCAGAGCTTCAGTCAGCAGAACCGTAATGCTGAAAAGAGTGTTCCTTGATTTAAGCACCGCAGCGTGTAAACAAAGTCATTACCCACTTGCTGGAGCAGTTAGAGCCGAATGCTAACAGGAAGCACATCTAAGTTCAGAGCCATATACGCTCTATGCAGCTGCTCTATAGAGCTGTCATGTACATGCATGCTAGCTCTGCTGCTATTATATGAGGCTAACGTTGTGATTTGTTCATATTGATTTACCAGTACACATAAATCTGCATGGTGTTCATTAATGCCCTTTTGACATTGTTAGTATTTTGAGGACCACTTTGAATGTTTTCATGTGATGCACTAAAATGTTGTTCCTGCATGAGAAATACCACTGCGTTAGAGCAACACTACTTAATTACCCTCCTCTGCATAAATGAGAGGGACCCTTTTGTGTCTGCTTTTGTTTTTTTTTTGTTGTTTTTTTTTTTTAGGCAAAGGCACTTCACATCTTTTTGCGCTCTCGTCTACTTTCAGCGTTGCCAGACACTTTGGCTTTGCACAGCTGGCACATTGCTTCACTGAGATCAAAGAAGCACCACACTGCAGACATTTTCCTGCTGCCAGAAATGTATTTTACTGCACCAAAGTGTAGCTCGCTAAAAGTAATGTCTCAGAAAACGGCTTTGTCTGCAGATCAGAGTGCAAAAACCTGGGTAACTGAAAGACTCCGAGATAACACGGAGAATGACTGGTGTCGCTGTTTTAGTGGGTCCTCACTAAGACCGCCGTTATTCCTAAAGGATCGTCTGTGCACATGTAAAACTACTCTCAGATCAAACGGTGAATATTGCATCCATAAAAGTAATTTAGGTTCGAACATCTGATGTGTTTCTGCGAAGGGGGTGTCGTGTTTTCGGCTTAATTATGTCCAGATTTATGTAATGCAACACTTGTGCGTGTCAGACATGAAGCACGTCTCTCTGCATAGTCACGATTGTGTTCAGTTTATGTAAAAACAACTGCGATGTCTAGACAACTTTACCTTTTAAAGTTGCTTTCTGTATCATCTCTGCTTGATGTGAGATGTCCGTGTGATGTTTGAGCCCCTCATCAGTTCATTAGATGTTCATGAAATATCACAAACATGTTGTTTATGTGCGACCAACGAGCCAAAACCCCAAATACGTATCAAATCCTCACATTTGAGAAAATGCAGCAGCAAATGTTTGTGTTTTTGATCCATAAAAAATGATAAATTGATCATAAAAGTAGCTCTTGCTGTTGCTCACATAGTTGTCTGCCATTAATAAAAGTGTTAATCTGTGAAGTTCGTTACTACGAATGCTAATCTGGAGTTAATCTTCGTCAACCAGCGCGGCACCAGAGGAATAGGCTTTGTTAGACTTGTATTTTTATTTCTGTGTAAACAAAGGAAGAAACTTGCCACTCCTAATCTTTTACTCTTCACTTGGCGCACAGACTGTCGCCCCTGGGAAATACGATTTTATTGAGTCGTGTAGACAAACCTTCTGCCTGCATGACCCAAACAATATGTTGCAGAGACGCAACATGTCCTGTAATACAATCACGTGCACCATGTTGGAGTAGTGTTGTGTTTTTGTTCGAAAGTATTCCCCCGCGCGCTGAGCTCAACCCTTATCAGACTGCTTAACACAGTTTATTTGCTGCCACGGCTGCATTGTCTACACACACACACATACACAGCTTTCATTTAAAAGGCCACACCTTTACTCTGTTTGACGTGCCGGATTCATTTATTCTTTTGTTTCCTCTTCGCCTCCTGTCCCAACAGAGCAAAGACAAGTTGTCCCCTTTCACCAAAACTCCGAAGCTGGACCGGAGTGAGTTGCTGGGGAAGGAAGGGAAAGCAAAGTCTTCCATGAAGCGCAAGCTGTCCTTCACTACCAGTCCGCCCCGGACAGAGGAGCGAGACTCAGACACAGGTAAGGAGTGTTTCCCCCCCCACCCCAAGCGTTGCTCCTCCTCAGACTGCCATGCTGCTGGCTCGCTGCCATGTTTTAACGCTGCCCCCTGGTGGCCTGGTGTCAAAGATTTTCTTCAGGGGCTCGTGCAGTGGGTTAGAAACTTGTTGGGTAAGAGGGCCCCGAATCTGACCGCACGGATGAACCTGTGGCTTTAAATGTGTATTTAAAAGAAAGGAAGGAAATGAGTATGTATAAATATGAAGAACACACATATAAAGAGCAGGGCTGCTGCAAAATATTTTTTTAGAGTTGTCAACTTATTCTTTGATTAACAACTAAATAATAAACAGAACTTTTCCCATGTTAAACTATTATTCAAACATAATCATAATGACATATTTTAACATGATATCTAAGCCTAAAGAACTCATTTTTATACCTAGTAAACGTGCTGGTTACTATATTCTGTCATGAATTAGCAGACATAGAGTTATATGCTGCTGTATTATTTATCTGCTATAGGTTCCTTACACCCTCAGAGCGAAACATTAATCGAAATCCAGCTTTAAAGGAAACAAAACTTCAAAACGAACTGTAAAGCAGCGCTGCCGTGCTAGCCGTTAGCGTCTTTGTGAAGTTCTTGTCCACAACAGAACAGATGAAAACGCGACGGAAACTCCCAGACACGAATCAGACGAAAATAGTCCAAAAAACAGATCTGTCCCGTCGTCTCGGGTCGAAAAACCGTTGATTCTTTTCTGTTGAGGTGCTCGCTCTCATCGGATGCGCGACAGAGGTGGGCGGTTTCATTTTTAATAAGCAAGCGTTTTAAAGAATTTTTTTGATAACTGCGTTTGTGTGTTTCTGTCACTTTTTTGTCATTCTTTGATGTAAAAACTGTGACACATCTACGTGCACCACACAAATCGACAGATGAGTCGTCGTACACTTAATATATAGCTTAACTTTCTCTCATGAAAGTAATAGTTGAGGGAACTAGCCCGGGCGATACCGAACTGATACCGTAGCTTATTTTGACTGATTAATCCCCAAATAGAGGCATATTCATAAAACCTTGTGATTTCCTTCACTTCTAAAAATACGTGACCTGCAAACCGCTGATTTAAGATTGGACTCTCCTCCTACTCTTTGAACTTTGCTGACCGTATACAGCCTCCCAGTAAATGTCACTCAAGTGCTCAGCTTTACATTATAGTCACCCTAATCTCACTATCCCACTTGTGTAAACACGCTGCTCTACTCCCGTCATTTAGTTGAACGTTTAACCGTATGTTTACGTCGGACTGGAGACTTAAAAACAGGTTAGAGCATCGTACGGGCACGGTTTGAATAAATAGAAGACTACTCGAGGTCCTTGCAGATTGAACCCCCCTCAACTTGATGGTTTTCGCTGTGTGGTCCTGCCTCCTTCTAACAGATGAGAGCCCTCAAATTTCCATCAATCACTAAGTTTAATTTACGTTGCGCAGGTTGTAAAGCTAAACTAGCTCGGAGGGGAGGGTGGCTCCCCCCCCTCCCCTCCTCCCAGTGCCTCTCGGGTCCTGTGTTGCGCAGCCCGTAGGAAGAAGTAACGACTCCGCTGACCTCCTCAGATCTCAGATCTTCTCTCCCGTGTTGCCATGACTCATAATCTGTGCGTTGGAGAGCGATTGTGCCCGTCTGTGTTTGAGTACATGTGAAATAAAGGAGGGTGTGAACGTGAGCGAGAGAGAGAGAGAGAGAGAGCGTTAATGCAGTGCTTTCCCACCCTTCCACCCCCCTCCCTCCTTGCTCTCCCCTCCCTCCCTCCTCTCCCCCTCCCCTCCCCTCCCTCCCCGTCCTCTCTGCTTTGCACTGTAGATGACTCAGACCCAGGCCAGTCGAGTGAGACCTGGGGAGAGAGATTAGTGCCTCCCTGCAGGATATATGCAGGTAATCGCTGCAGCCCGATCCTCAGCCCCCGTGTCCTCTTCAAGTCACGTCGTCACCCACTTTTTTTTTTTTTTGGCGCTACTACTACTACTACCGCTGTAAACACACATACACACATGCACTCGTGTGTGTTTCCTTCGCCTTGCATCCTCCCCTCTATTACAGCTCACGCATGTCTGTGTTTAGTAACGACCAACCGACCGACGGAGACGGGGAGGGGAGGGGGCCCGAGGAGAACCGTCTGCACTTGGCTGGCTTTACGAGAATGCTGTCTTTTCTTTTGTCCTCCTTTATATATATATATTTTTTTTATTCTTCCCAACCTCATGCTTGTCATCTGTTTCTCTGCGTGCTCAACAGATACAAGGGGAGGAGGAAAACGTGTCACTGTGACGATCAAATTGTTGTTTTCTTCGATTTTTTTCTCCCAAAAAAAAAATAATCTTTACTCGGTTCTGTTGCAGATAAAGATGGACCAGACAAGAAGAAGGTGAAAAGGGAGGCTGGGGGCAAGAAGTCCCAGGCGTCCAACCTTTTGTTTGGGTATCCGCTGTCGGAGCGCAAACAGATGGCTCTCCTAATGCAGATGACTGCCAACAGTCCAGGTTTGTGTACCTGCCCTCTTAGTTTAATCACATCCTCTGTATCTCCCTGATTGTATGTGCTGTAGGATGACTCATGCCTCTGAGCATTTCAACAAGTATAGTCTCAAATATTTCTGTTTTTTTTTGTTGTTTGTGTGTGATGCTGTTCTGTTGCCTCAGAGTAGCTGCACCTGCAGTTATCAGTCTTCACTAGTTCTTTGCAAGATTTCCAGATTGATTTATTAAATACCAGCTGAAACATGCATATAAACAGATTCCCTGTAAAACCAGACACGTCTGTCTAGTCCATTGTTCATCTTGGGAAGTAATTATCTCACTCTGCTATGGCTTTCGCTTCAGGAATCGATTTATTTCTTTTTCTTTTTCCCCTCTCTCTCTCTCTCTGCCTGTGTCCAGACTCTACACCCAGTCACCCCTCGCAAACGACCCCCGTGCAGAAGAAAGTCCCCAGCAGCGCAGCGTCTCGGCAGAAGGACAAGGTCAACAAGAGGAACGAGCGAGGGGAGACTCCCCTTCACATGGCCGCCATCCGGGGAGATGCCAAGCAAGTTAAAGAGCTCATTAGTCTGGGGGCTGACGTCAATGTCAAAGACTTTGCAGGTACACGAGATGATTTCAGAGGCAACGTTTCACCGTGAGATGACACTACGAACGGTAGTGTTTGAGAAAATGTCTGGTTTGAAATTGTATCGCTTGCTGTCCTCTCCAGGTTGGACCCCGCTTCATGAAGCCTGTAATCTTGGTTACTACGACGTGGCCAAGGTCTTAATAGCAGCAGGCGCAGAGGTGAATACGCAAGGTCTGGACGACGACACGCCACTACACGATGCTTCCAGCAGCGGGCACAAAGATGTAAGAGCTCACCTTGATGTTTGTTGATAACAAGGTCTTAAAAAGTAAACTGCTCTTAGAAGATTTAGATCTCTGCACACGTCTGGGATGTCAGAAGCTGTCAGTTGTAGTTACAGTAATAATCAATGATGAGTACAGACTGTTCAGTGAAGTCCAGGTAGTACCTTCTCATTCAAAATAAAACACCACAAGACATATTTTAAACAAAATCACCTTCGAGAATGTTTTATTTCTATTGCTCGTGCATTATTACATTCACAATTGTTTATTGATCCAAATATAAATTCTCCAAAGCCTTTTTAACAGAGTACAGGATCAGTTATGAGCACAACGTTAAACAACGTTATTGGAGTTCTGTTGCTTTTTGATGTTTACATTTAACAATCACGATGCATCTTTATTTCCTTCGCTATATTTCCGGTAGATTGTGAAACTCTTGCTTCGTCACGGAGGCAACGCTTTCCAAGCCAACAAGCGCGGGGAGCGCTCCGGTCGACGTGGCCGACTCTCAGGAGCTGGAGCAGCTGTTAAAGGGAGAGGTGGCGCTGTCGGACCCAGACGACAGCTCCTCAGGTACGCAGACGACGCTGCTGTGTTTGGCTCTCGCCCTTTAGTATAACGTCATGCACCCATCAGGCATAACGTTACGACCGCCTTCCTAATATTGTGTAGATCTCCCTTGTGCCCACAAAATAGTCATCAGAGAATGGACATGGGTGTCCTGTGGTGTCCTGTGGTGTCTGGCAACAGGATGTTGTTAGTGGGGGGCATTTTGGGTCCTGTGAGTGGAGGGGATCATCCCACAGATACTTGATCAGTTTGGGATGTAGTGAATTTGGAGGCCAGTTTGCCTGTGTCAGGGTGCATCATGCTGCCATCAAGTGTCTGTGTGGTGGGGGTGCCTGGTCTGGTCTAGGTGGGTGCTACATGTCTAGACATCCTGGCATTCATTCAACATCCACATGAATGAATGCCAGGTCCAAAAGTTTCCCAGCAGAACATTGAATTGTCACAAGATGGTCAATGTTATTTACTTCTCCTGTCAGTGGTCATAATGTTATGCCTGATCTGTGTATATGTCCACTATAAATGGAAAAGATGGACTTTTTGACATCTTCTCTGGCATGACAGTGAATGTTCTTCATTGCCTTTCATTGTGTTGTGTTTTATATTCATACTCATGTTTATCTCTCCTTAGAATCTGAAGACCCACCATCCGTCAATCCATCCAGCGTGGATGACAACATGGAAGACTCCGACACTGAAAAGGACTCGGACGGCAAACCGACCACGAAAGCGTCGTCGTCCGTGCCAGGCCTGGACGAGTACGAGTTCAAGGACGAGGAAGAGGAGGAGGACCTCAGCAAAGCCCTGAACGACAGACACATCCTCAGGAGGGAACTGCGGCAGCGGGAGAAGGAGGACAAGGACAGGAATCATGTGGCAGGAAAGCAGAGCGGCAAAGGGGATTCCTCCTCCAAGTCCAAAAAGCAGAAAACGGCCCGCGTCCACTGCAGCTCGGACACGTCCAGCGACGAAATGGAGAGCCTCTCGGAAAAAAGGAACTCGCCCACCTGCTCTCAGAGCTCGGAGAGCCTCAAGCCGGACACGAGGTCGAGGAAGGACAGCGCCGAGCAGAAGGACAAGGGCAAAGTTAAGAGGAAGAGCAAGAGCCAGAATAAAAACAAGGAAAACCAAGAGGACGGGAAAGAGAACAGCAAAACCCTGGTCCTGTCTCTTGCAACCGTGTCCGAGAGCACGGACAAGGGTCGAGAGGAAGACTCCTTCAAGATGTCTTTCAGTCCTAAAGACGACTCCTCCGTCCACCTCTTCCATTTGTCATCTATCAAATCTCCTAAACTGAACCACAGCCTGACGGACAAACAGACGCCACTCAAACAGGAAAATACTAAGATGTGCGTTTCCATCAGCGACGCCTCGTGTCCGGTGGACAAATACAACCACTACACAGACGCAGACTACTGCACAGAAGGGTCCAGCACCAAGGGGTGCAAGCACAAGGAGAAGAGCAAACATCAGCAGAAAGACGTGGACGGAGACGACGGCCATTCGAGCCCCTACAAAGACAGCAGCATAGGAAACAGTGTCACGGACAGCAGTGACGGTGCCTTACGGAAGACGGATTTAGACGGCAAAGTGGTGAAGAAGCATAAGCTCAAACACAAGGAGAAGGACAAACACCGGAGGGAGTACGAGGCAGAGCGGAGCCGCCACAGGCAGAAGGAGGCCAGGAAAGACGGCCACAGGAATTTGGAGTTTGACAGAGAGTTCTGGAAAGAGAATTTTTTCAAGAGCGATGAGACGGACGAGCCTCTGCCAGTGAAAAAGGAAGGTGAAGACAACAGCTCTCTTCAGAAGCCCGCCGAATCCTCCCCCGTCAAAGATGAGAGGAACGCAAAGGAGAAACACTCGAGCAGCAAGGAGAAGAGGCAGCGGGAGGAGCGGGAGAAAGACAAGGCTGTGAAGAAGGAGCGGAAAGAGGAGAAGGTAAAGGATTCAAAGCCGAGCGAGCGTGACGAGAGAGCGGACGGCTACGGCTCAGGGCGGATTCCTGAGGAGTCGCTGCAGAGCAACAGCGTGAAAGAGGAGGCAGAAGAGAAGCCCCTAAGTGGGATCACAGCTGATCAAGAACAGCTGGAGCCCTCTGAAAAGGGTTCACGCGAGAAAACTGACAAGAGGCTCCCTGGAAAGGAGAAGGATTCTGAAAAAATGGAGAGGAGGCATCTTGACAAGGAGAAAAAGATTAAAACCGAGCACTCTGACAAAGGCGAACCGCAGAACTCAGTGGATCGTTGGAAGGAGAAGGAGAGAACGGCAGGCGTTTCTTCTCTCTCGCCTGGAGATAAAAGCTACAAAGAGAATGAAAAACTCAAATCTTTGACCACAACAAAAAAGCACGAAGACGGCAGGAAAAATAAAGATAAGTTTGAAAAGCGGTCCGATAGGGAGAGGCAGGACAGGGAGTACGGTGCCGGGGATCACAGAGAAAAGGATCGCACAAACTCTGATAGGAAAGGAAAACCTCTGGAGAAGACCACGGATCACAGTAAATCCGATCGCTCCAAAGACAAGGACTGCGACAGGAAAAAGAGAGATAAGATAAAAGATGGCGCTCTTTCCTCCAGCTCCAACCTGAAATTACTTCTGGAGGAGAAGAAGGGCTATCTGTCCGAGAACAGCAAGTCCTTATCTACAAAATCAAAGGAGGAAGTCGTGAGGACGCCGGAGAAGGATCGCGACAGACGAGACCGCGACAGAGACCCGGACCGACACAAAGATAAGGACCGACACAAAGACCGCTCTCAGCAGACCAAGCTCGGCAAGGCCAAAGAGACGGACGCAGACAAGGCCAAATCGAAAGCCCCTCCGGCGGCGCGGGACGCCAAACCAAAAGAAAAGCGGCTGGTGAACGACGACCTGATGCAGACCAGCTTCGAGCGCATGCTCAGCCTCAAGGACCAAGAGATCGAGCAGTGGCATCGGAAACACCTGGAAAAAATCAAACAGAAAGAGCGGGAAAGGCTGAAGCAGCGGCCCCTGGCAGATCCAGGGAAGTCCAAGCCGAAAGACAGAACGAAATCTGAACCGTGCTTGAGTAAGGAGCTGATTCGCTCAAAGAGCTCTGAGGGATCTGATGCCCACAGATTAGATAAACCCCTGAAGGACGGCACTAGTCCCAGAACAATGTCTCTGGACGGGAAGAGTCTACCGTCTATCAGCGCAAAGGTCATGTCAGCCGTGGAAAACTGCCTGACCAGGTCACCCCGACCAGAGGCCGAGCGCTGTGGCCTCATGTCCAGGTCCGTGTCTCTCGTCTCTGTCGCTAGCTCGGAGGATTCATGTCAGGCCACGACGTTAACACCCAAAAACGTTGAATACGACTCCGACATGAACCCGGACGCCTCGGACTCCCAGCCGGCATTCCTCCAGTCTTCCCTCGTCATTCAAGCCACCAGGTCGCCGTCTGTTCACGATAAAGATTGCAACAGTCTTCCAGATGTTCCGCAGAGTAATCGGACGCCGGTGTCTGGCAGACACGAATCTCCTTACCTCAAGGCTATCCTGGACGAGGATGCCAACTCGTCGACTGATGGTAAAGTGGTTGAAAATCTGCCAAAATCCGGCGTGACTACGACCGCGGGAGAAGAGGCGAGAACAAAGGAAACCGTGGAACCTGAGGAGAGCCTCGGCGGTCAGCAATATTCAAATTCGGTTGCGGATTCAGTCACGGAGAAGGAAGGGAGCGCTGCCGGATGCCCGGCGACACAGCTGTTAAACAAAGATCTTCCGAGTATAAACGTGACACTTCCACCGTGCAGTCTCTCGCAGAGCAGCAGCGATCAGAAACCTCCTCCTATCTCTGATCCTCCTGTTGTGAAAGACGTCCAGAGTCTCGATGAGAGCTCACAGGCAGAATCCAGTAACGCAGAATCTGAGCAACCATCGGTATCTACGGTTTCTTCAGCCGCTGAGCAGCAGAGAGAACCACTCCTGCCCTCCGGTGCCGAGAACCAGCAGCAGACAGAACCATGTACCGCACAGGACTCTGAGCAGACAGACAAACACGTGGAGAGCGATGACCGACCAGAACAAGAGAATATGGAGACGGCTTCAGAAAACCTGAGGACAGAAGGGGTGGGAGCTCCTGAACCGTCCACCAGCTCGCACATTCCCAGCTCCACCGCAGCGGAGTCCCTGCCAGGTGTTGGCAAACCTAACGAGTCCAGATGTTTTCAGGAGGATATGGATGTAGATTACGACGACTCCAAGAACTCCAGGCCCGACGGTGACGCCGCATGTGTCGACGCTCCGATGGAGAAGGACGGCGTGCCCTCTGCAAGCCCCGAACACAAAGCTGAAGAGATGACCGACGTGCCGCAGAGCTCAGAGAGCACCAGTGGTGCTGCCGTCTCTCTCACAGGTTCATCCGACGAAGGCAGCTTGAGTACAGAATCTGAAACCAAAGCAGAGCCCCACACGGAGCAGATGGACGTGACGTCCGCCGACGAGAAACCAGAGTACGTGTCGGCTACAGACGAGCAGAGTCAAAGCACCGTCCAGCCGACATCGTCTCAGAGCGACTGCAGCGGCAGCAGCAGCGGCAGCAGCAGCGGCAGCAGCAGCAGCACCGCCTCGGGGAGTTCCTCCCCACAGTCTGGAGACCGGGAGTCCGACTCCTCTGGCGCCAGGCTCAAGGTTCGCTCCGGAGACGAGGAGGTGGACGTGCACGTGCCCCACCCGCGCAAGAGGAAGATGCCGAAGTTGCCGTCGGCCTCCCAGCCGTGCCCCGCGACTCAGCAGGAGAAGGAGAGGGGCCAGCAGTCTCTGGCAGCTATCGTGGACTCGGTGAAGCTGGAGGAGATCCAGCCCTACCAGACGGAGAGGGCCAACCCCTACTACGAGTTCCTGCACATCCGGAAGAAGATCGAGGAGAAGCGCAAAGTGCTGTGCAGCGTCACCCCTCAGCCGCCGCAGTATTACGACGAATATGTGACCTTCAATGGATCCTACCTCCTGGACGGGAACCCACTCAGCAAACTCTGTATACCAACAGTGAGTCATCATCGTTATTATTTATTATTATTATTCAAATTCTTAAAAGAACAGTCTACTACGATGATCTGTAAACGTGTTTCTAACCTTCTCCTTCTTGCCGTGTTTGCACAGATAACTCCACCTCCGTCTTTACCCGAGCAGCTGAAAGAGATGTTCAAACAACAGGAGGTCGTTCGGATGAAGCTACGACTCCAACACAGCATTGAAAGGGTACGAAGCTTTGTTCATTTCAAGATCTGTGTCATTTGGAAATTGTGCTCTTGTAAGAGGCTTATGAGGACTAGGATGTTTTTAATAAAAGACCGTATCGATCTTTTCTCTTCTCAGGAAAAGCTGATTGTTTCAAACGAGCAGGAAGTCTTACGAGTCCATTACCGGGCGGCGAGAACACTAGCCAATCAGACTCTGCCTTTCAGTGCCTGCACGGTTTTGTTGGACGCTGAGGTGTACAACATGCCGCAAGATGTCCAGGTAAGTCGCACGGAGCAATTCATTTGTTTATTTATTTATTTGAATTTGAGGAGAATCAGAGTGTTTAATTATTTTTTATTTTTTTTATCTGGTTTGCAGAACGATGACGGCAAAACGTCGGTGAGAGACAGATTCAACGCCAGGCAGTTCATGTCCTGGTTACAGGATGTCGACGACAAGTTTGATAAACTAAAGGTGAGGCCCGGAAAATATAAATCAACAACTGTTTCGATAGATATCATAACATTATGACCACCTTCCTAATATTGTGTAGGTCTCGCTTGTGCCTCCAAGTGACTCATCAGAGAATGGACATGGGCCTTCTGAGGGTGTCCTGTGGTGTCTGGCAGCAGGATGTGGGGGCCTTTGGGTCCTATGGGTTGAGGGGAGGGGCCTCTGTGGATCATCCCACAGATACTTAAACAGTTTCTAGTGAATTTGGAGGCCAGGTCAACACCTTCTGCTGTTGTTTATGTTTTTTTGAGTTGTGTTTTTGGCTGCTGCCATCAAGGAGTGTCATTGCTATGGGGTGGGGGTGCCTGGTCTGGTCTAGGTGGGTGCTACATATCTAAGTAACATCCACACGAATGAATGCCAGGTCTAAAATGTTATTCACTTCTCCTGTCAGTGGCTTTAATGTTGTGGCTGATCGGTGTATAGCGTGTACATGGAACACTATTCACATACAAGAGGAAGCTTTATTTGAATTGGCCTGAATCAGTCGTGCGTCTGTCAGCTTGACCTTAAAGTAATTTGACTGTAGCTGTTGAACGCGAGGCCAGTTCCCACCGAGGTACGTCAGCATCTCGACACAATACCCCATCGAAACTCAAGTACGTTTCATGCTTTCATTACCGGGAGAGAACAATCGCTCCAGAAGCGAGAGACGCTTCCGTCGACGCTGTTGTTTTGAGTTCGTGTGACGTCGCTTGGCTCAGGCAGCGTAGTCCGGTCTGTTGTGGTTTCTCCTGACGTGTAGAAGGGGCTTATCCAGATCCAGAGTTGGACATTTACGGATGCAAGCAATAAAACTTAATACTTATAAAACCAGACAATGACTAGTGCAGTGAAGTTGTGTGTTTTCCTGCAGATGGACTGAATTTAACTCGTCTGTAGAGCAGCTGATTTCTACCAGACTCATAAATCCTCTTCTGTGAAATGCTTACCAACGTCATAGAGCCGCAGTTAATGGCTTAAATGTATATTTTATTAACTTCCATTAAGATGTTGGACGTTAAATGCACTTTAACGTTTATATTTCGTGGTTCCCACACTGCTTCCTATGTGCATAAATTAGATTAGGAAGAGGTGTCTGCAACACGGATCGGAGGAAAGCTCGTGTTTCCTTTTTGTTTATTCGGTACGTTGTGTCTTTCTTTGTGCTCTTTCCTCCGCCAGCTGGAAAGAGTGATTCATGGTTTAAATGAGAACAGCTGGTTGGAGACAGTAATGACCTTTTATTCTCTTCCCCCCGCAGACGTGTCTCCTGATGAGGCAGCAGCACGAGGCGGCGGCCCTGAACGCCGTGCAGCGCCTGGAGTGGCACCTCAAACTGCAGGAGCTGGACCCGGCCACCTACAAGTCCACCAGCATCTTCGAGATCCCCGAGTTCTACATCCCGCTCGTGGAGGTCAACGACGACTTCGACCTCACCCCGATATGAGCTGTAGGACAGACGCGCTTTGCCACAGCGGAGGCAACGAAAAAAGAAAAAAAAAAGCCACAGAGGCGAGCGGCGGCCCCGCACATTCGAGGAAACGGGGGGTGGGGGGGGGGGAGCGAGGAGGCTGGGGTTGGGAGGAGGGTTGGCAAAAAAATGTGAAGCACTTAGAATGTGGCGGTGATACAGAAGAGCACTTAGAAAAGACACGATTTAACTCCAGAGCTCTTACAGTCCAGAATAAGGCCGCCCTCCACGGGGACGGTGGACTGAGGGTCCAGGCCGCAGACGAGGCCCAGAGCAGAGACCAAACGTCGGGCCGGGTGGCGCAGCAAGAAGCAAGGACGACGGACGGACGGGTGGACGGACGGACGGACGACCGGCCGCTGCTGCTGCTGCTCCTGCTCACCAAGCAGGGTCACACAACTGAACGATATCAATTGTTTTCAAAGTGAGTGTTCATACATTGTGTACAGACTGTGCTCTTAATTTTTTTAACTTATTTTATACATAAACAAAAATTGTGCATTTGTAAATAGCCATGTAATTATTGTTTTAAACCTGTAAAAACAAAAAATAATAGATATTTTGATTGTAAACTTGTTCCGTCTGATGTTTTAATGGACCAAAGTTGTTCTCTTTTTTTTTTTCTTTTTTTTTTATATCGACTGTCCTCCGCGTCCGTGATGTTCTTGTTGTCGTTGGCATGTGTTGGCTTTCTGTTGTGTTCTTTCGTTTTTTACCGTTTTTTCTTCCCTCCTCATCTGGAGCTCCACGCCACAGCTGGTGTTTTTTGGACTTTTTGGCAATTAAATGCTGTGCATGCGTTGCGTTGTTTGTACTTCTTTCCTAAAAAGCTGTACTGTGGACTTTATTGTGAGGTTTACCGAAGTGTTCCAGCTTTTTTTTTTTTCATATATATTTTTTATTTTATTTTTGTTTTTTTCCTTTTTCTTGCTCCATTGTGTTACGTCCTCTTTGCCGCCTCACTCCTCGTGTGTTGTCCATCGTGTCTTGCGCACATTAAAGTCTGTTGTGGCTTCCAAGGAGAAAAAAAAAGAAAAGAAGAAAAAGCAAACAAACATACTTTTACAGTTTCAATGTGAGATCACAACAAATCCTATTTTTTCAACATAATGCCTTTTGAACGATAGTTCTAAAAAAACGTCTATTTTAATATTTACTTGTTACATGACTTGTACATATTTGTAATATATAATTGAATAAATTTTATTTGTTGTGAAATTAAACTTTTTTGGGGGTTTGTGTGATGAGTCCTCCTGCATTTTTAACTCCGGCCACTAGGTGTCACTGTTGGCAGCTCTGAGATTAATCTAAATCTAAATCATCAGTGTGACTCTTCTGGAGGTAAACTGATACTGAAATTGGCTTAAATCACATCTTTATGGTACAGATATCAGAACATGGATAAATGTTTTCTTGTATTGTAACTGCTTCAAAACATCAACTAGCTAAAAGGAATTTTGGGTAAGAAACCTTAGATTTATCGTTTTTTGACCTCACACAGTTTTAGAGAAAGGCTTTTTGTTATTTCAACAGCTCTACAAAACACGCATGCATTAGCAGTTTGTGTTCATGACTTTTCATTTGTACATAAAAGTATAGATTGTTTTTAATTTACTGCTCCTCTGCTGCTTTAAATCAGTTTTATACATTTCAAACGTTTCTGACCAACAGTGTTACAAAGATCCTGCTATCATGTCAGAGTTTCCTATAGTTCTACTACTCCGTTGAAGGTGGTCACTCATAAACACTGCTTAAAAAATATTAAAGCACAGTGGATATCTACACTGATATGGACTGAATCTCCTCCTTGAGACCATCCTGGGAGACGCTGTAAACCTGGCAGTGGCTCGTGTTGACGTGCCATCCTGGAGGATCTGGACTGTCCTGTGGACCCTCTGCAGGGTCCATATACCGCCTCATGCTACCAGTAGTGACACCGACCCTAGAAGAATGTAAACCTAATTTTTTCATTAGGTAGTAATGACGTAGAAAAGAAGAGAAAGAAAATAAAAGTCAGTGGCCTCCATCTGTAAAACCTGCAAACCTCCACCTGCAATTTCCCCATTGCAGGACTAATAAAGGTTATTCTTATTCTTCTTATTCTTCTTATTCTTAAAACTGTTCCCGTTTCAGGGGTCGTTGTTATTGTTGCCCCTCTAGTGCACCTGTTGTTTAACTGACTTGATGATATACTGTATATATTAAAACACTTGTATATAATGTATAATATGTGATGGCTGCCCTCATTGGTAAAAGACAAGTGACAAGACAAATAGAGTCAGTGCCAATGACAATAATAAAAAATAATGAATGACTGATAAAGAAAAATCCAATAAATTCATTAAAAATAGCATATAAAAATAATGTAGGCTTTAATTTGTTTTAATCTTAATTTGCACATTTATTCACTTTCTCATTTAATTTATTGCTTGGATATAAAATGTGTTAAATTATTTATTTCTGCAATATTATTCTAAATTCATCTCTATTCATTTTGCCACTTTTATATATCTATCTATAAATATATATGTATTTTTTTCTTTTTAACATTTCTTCATGCTTTTCATCCTCATTATGCAAATTAGGGGCCTGACCTAAAACACTTTGTTTTTAGCTGAACAGTGTTAAATGCTGCCAACACATTACTGCATCATCTGTAAAATAATGATTAATTTGGGCTCTTTTGATCCATCAACTATATTCTTCAGGAAAACTTTCAATCTAGTATTTTTATTTGACTTTATTTTCAAACCATCACTGACACAAACTGCTGTATCCTGCAGATATTTGGCTTCAGCTTGTGCAGGGACTAAAGTTTTTTTATTGGTTCTTTGACCAAGAACGATCACAACAAATCCACGATTAAAACTTAAATCGGTTTCCTCGCGTTGGTCTTTAAACGGACTCATCTTTGCTCGACCCACGTTTTCTTTGTGGCTCTTCCTGAATCCGATTGAAATTGAAATGCGCCTTCCTCCGCTGAAGAAGGAGTGTCCGACCGCTCCTCTCACGGTCTTCCTCCACCATTCAGCCTGGAAGTTTTGGGGGCCCTTTGATGAATCCCTGCAAACACGCCTGCAAACACCTGTGGCGTTGAATGGCCCCGCCGGAGCGTTGTCTGTGTGCGGCTACAAATGAGCGCATGGCCGCGTCTCAGCGGGAGGCCTGATCAGATTCACGGCTTCCGAATCGCCCTTTCTCACCTAATGAGCGCACTCAACAAGGCCGCCGATAAGAGAGGAGACAAAGGGCTTTTTAATGGGACAGGGGGGTGGATTCAAAAAGAAAAGCTTGTGTAAAAAAAGAAAAAAAAAAAAAGAGGCAAACAGATCCCACCTGGGTTGGGCGCCGATGGCCGGAGATAAATTACGCGGAAGACTTTTACGCACAAAGCTCTAACGTTTCTCCTCGATGTGATGTGGATCATACATGTACGCTAACTTGACCACACTCAGCCGGTGTGTGTGTGTGTGTGTGTGTGTATGTGTGTGACCTGGGGCCCGGTGTTTTCCTCCACAGACCTCAGAGAGAAAATGGAGTGTGTGCCTTTAAGGCGCCCGACTGCCTGTCGCTTTGTGCTGCGGAGAGACTGACGCCCTCTGGACACAGTGGACACTTGAGCGGCGGCAGAAGAACACCATCCTGGAGAAGTTCAAAGAGAAAACAGCCAGAGTCCCGCTCCAGAAAAGAAAACCCGCGACCTCGTTAACTGCGTTGTGGTGAGTTTCAACACATCTTAATGCCTTTATTTCCCCCCTTTGCGCTCGATCCTCTTGTGGCTGCGTGCGAGTGAGCCAAAGTTTTGAGCTGAAAGGGGAGAAAAAAAAAAAAAAAAAGAGGAGAAGGTGAAGAAACGCGTTCAGGACTCATGGAGCTAATGTTCCTCACATGTTTTCTCCCCCGTCATGTGAAATGGAACAATGTGCAGCAAGTGTTGAAGTGTAAAAGCGGAGCAGCAAGGGGGGGAGATCGGAGTGTGTTAAAGCGCTACACATGAGGGAGGAAGGAAAAAAAAAAAATGGGTGAAGGGAGCTGATGTTGCCAGATGTGTGAGCATTGTTATTCCACGGTAAAGCAAGCAGAGAGGTGGCTTTGAATGAAAGTGTGGCGCAGGCCTTTTGGAAATGTGATGTTTACATGTTGAAGCTTGTGATTGCACTGCATGGCACAGCTGGGCTTTCCTCCATATGTGTGTGTGTGTGTGTGTGTCTGTGTGTTTGGGCAGCAACAAGTAGATTTCAAACGTTCTGCAAGAAAAGCACATGAATTAAAGTCTCGGTCTGATCAGCTTTCACGTCCTGGTATCCGTCGTGCAGCTCTTCAAGTGAAGTCCGGGGGGGGGGGGGTTTATTTGTCTTTGCCCTCCGTCCCTGATCTCTGAGGTCCTGCCCTTGTGTCTCGTGTTGATGTAGGTGTTTCCAGTGCCGCGCTGGTGAGCCGTCAGGATGAGGCCTGGTCAGCTGATCCTCCCTGCCGCCGCCACTCTCCTCTTCCTCCTCTCCGGACTGTCTCTGACCATCGGCTGCAACAAGGCCCTGTGCGCCAGCGACGTCAGCAAGTGTCTCATCCAGGTAAAAAGAATCTCAAGGTTTGTCGTCTGATCTGAACACGAACCCAACTGGCGTGGCATCTAATCTGCAGAGATTAACCTCCACAACCGTAGATTTCGGTTGTTAAAACCTAAATTTAGGTCAGCACGATGAATCACTCTTCACAGCTTCTTCTTCTTTAGTTGACGTCTTGTGTTTAACCCATGTATGAGATGATTAAAGCATGACAGTGCAGCTGTGCTCATGCTGTTTTGCGTCGCTCTTGACAAGAACACATATGAGGAGTTTCGGTCTTTGTTCCTCTGTACGTTTGCATAAAACAAGGAAACCTACCCAGCAGCTTTCTCTTGGCTGGTAGCTGAATTCGCTCGGCTAAAATATGTCTCAGCTGCTTTTCCCTCCCGAAACCAAAGCAGCAGTTTTGCACAAGTATTTCTCATAATAACAAATATCCAGCGGCAGCCGGAGTCGAGTTGAATTCTGCCAGGACAAGATGGAGATCTGGACCCGAGAACAAAGATGGAATCTGTTGTGAAGTATGCAGATACATTCCTTCGATAAGCCAAGAAAAGTTTGGAGGGAAGGTTTGTTTCCCAGAGAGCGGAGATGTGAGTTTACCTGCTGTGTGCTTTTATTTCGGGGGCACACTGTTCTGGTTTCTCTCTTTGATTCATGTGAGCTTTTTCCTTCTCTGCTCTGACTTTTGACTCGTGTTGACTTTCTAACATCACTTCCTCTGTGTCACTTTTTCCCCCCCTCAACATCTGAAGCCCAGTGGGTGCTGGGATGAGGTTTGCTACCCGCTACTTTCGTGCATTCTTGTTATTTCGAGGGGGGAAAATTAAGAGAGGTGTTGGCCCCGTCTTTCCACACGCTGTCAAGTCAGATTTGAGCTGCAGCTGCTTGTCCTGTGTCTTGCGGGTGAGTGCTGTGTGTTTAGCGGCCCTGCCTCTCCCATTAACATCTTTAAAGCGCTGTCATTAACCTCGGTGGCTGCTTCACCTGTTTGACCTCAGCCGGTACGACGGTGACTTGCAGGTCTCTTCAGCAGGTCGCTGGAAGTATGCAGATAAAGAAATGAGATACTGAACAATCATTATATGAATTGAGTGAATCTAACCAAAAAATTATATATATTTTTATCACTAGTCCCCCAAGATGTTCCCTCTATCAACAGAATTTAACAAAATGCAAAAACATATTATTCTTCTCAATGCAAGACCAAAGAATTATTGCTAATAAAAATATATCAGTGAATATATTTATTTGAGCCAAGTTAAGGTTGTTGTTTGAGGCCTGGTTAACTTGTAATGAGGTTGATATAGGTCCCTCAGGTGTTGGTCGTAAGATTTCTGAAGAGTGGTTTTGAAGCTCAGTGTGGTGCCTCTGGTGGCCGCCATCTTGGCAGGGCCTGACCTGACCCGACCTCCACCCCCTGAACAAAGAGGTGAGGCTGTGAGTGGAGCTGAGGCGGCCAGGTGATGCCTGGGAGGATAGCAGCTTCAGATGGCGTCCGCCTGTCGCTCAAAGCTGCCTGACGCTAGACGAAGCACGGCTTTAGCCCTTCATGCAGCTGAAATGAGTTATAAAAAAATGCCCTATGTGCAGTTGTCATAAATGGGGAAAACATGTTTAGTCCTGCTGTAAAGTTGGACATGATAACACGCAGGTTTATGAGGACCTTTGGAGTCTGCCTCAAGTGGCCATTTCAGGAACTGCAGGTTTTTGGCACTTACTGCGTTGGCTTCATTTTCTTTTTTTTTTTTAGCTGCCGAGTTTGCTGCTTGTGGTGATCTGGTTAAACACTACTGTATTTAGGGATCTGTAGCATCCAAGCACAGACCCAATTATAAACTATTACTACAGAGCCTGCATTAATTCAGTGGTTCAAGTTCCTGTAATTAGTTAAATTACAAAAAAAACCCTCTTGGCATGCAGTGAATCTGAGCTCTGTGCTGCTGCAGCGTTTTCCTAGTTTATTATTCCCATTTGGACAAAGTAGGGACAACCTTTATTAAACTTTATTGTGCTTTGAGGGACACTGTTCTTGCAGAATCAAAGAAAAACCAAAAGACAGGAAGCAGGAGATAACAACGCAAAGATTTTTAGCATCTGCTGCTTTTTATTTGGAGATTTTCTAAAAGTTAAAAACCTGCTTCAACAGGTGTTTTTTTCTGACGGTAATGCGCCAGGGCTGTAACTTTTCATATGTCCATTATTTTTCTAATAATAATTTTTTCCCCAGAACCAAAGCTTACATCTTCTCTTGTTTAAAATGCTTAGTTTGGTCATATAATACAGAGAAAATAAGCAAATCCTCTGCATTTGGAGAACCGTACCAAGCAAATGCAGCAGCTTTTTAATTAATCATCAGATTTGTTGATAGTTAAAAAACCTTTTCCAGATAAACTTGTTTTTCTTGTTCATGCTTTTGGGGAATTGTGTAATTTTCCTCAAACTTTCACGGGACGTGGTCATTTTTCTTTCTAAAAGATTACCGCCTGCCTTAAAGTCTTTGGCACCAAACAAACCACCAACTTCTGTTCCCTCTGGTTTCGGTTTCCTCAGAACATTTGCGGCTCCGCTGGTTGTTCTTTACTTCCAGGTGGCTTATTTCGCCTCATGAATCACCGCTCGGGACTACAAGCTCTTTAGCTTCCGCGACCCCGCCGACACCAACTCGCTAGCTGTCAGAGGCGAGAGCGATGGTGCGTGTGCCGTGAAGGAGAAACTTTTCCGCCTCTAGCCCCCCTCTCCATGTTGCTTGTGATTAGTGGGATCTGCCGTCCGACGCTCGTTTTTACGCTCTGCTGCCATCTCAAGTCATTTGTCTGAATTCCCCAAAACCCCTGAGGGTGGGAGAACATGAGAGGAGGAGGGTGAGGAGGAGGAAGGAGGGAAGGCTAAGGTCAGGAGGAGGTGTGTGTGTCTGTGGGGGGAGGTTGGTTCAGGGAAGTATACAGTTGGAAGCCTGATTAGTGTGCAGAGATTCACAAGCCAACTTTGTCCAGACTGGGCTGTTTAGCAGGGTGGGGCAGCGGGTTTCAAAGCTAACACACAGCGGCGGTCGCTCGGCAGGATGAGGCAGCACATGTTCACTTTCTCCAGAGTCCCTTTGTCTTGCAGCAGCTGAGCTTTGACCGACTACAGCGGTTTCCACAAGAGAGCCTAATAAGACGTCTTTAAGTCGCCCAAATAACTTCATCCATCACCGTGAGGAAATTGTTTGTAGGTTTCTAACTTGTTACCATTAGTCCCTCCATTAGTTTTCAAATAGTTTATTCTGTAACAAGTTGGAAAAAGTTGAATTGATGAGTTTTCGCAATCTCAAGTGAAGTCGTCCTGCTTCTTATTTTGCCCAACATACAACCCCAAATCTAATTTATCTATCATACTCGATACAATAAATGACTTGCAAAACAAATTAAGATTTTCAAACTATCAATTGTGTCGTTTTCTGATGATCAAGAAATAACGGGCAGTGTTGTTTTATTTGATATATTTTGTTAGGGTGCCAGGAATAGAGTGAGACTTTTGCCTTTCATGAAAAGAAAACTTGACTTTTAGGAAATTCACCGCTCTCTGGTCCATTATAACAATTGAGATACAGCTTTTACATTTGGTTCTGCATTAATATAACAAGGTGCAGCGTATTCATTGGGGAACTTTAGATGATTTAGTTGGCGTATTAGCCAGGTTAGCACTTCAGTTTTTGTGCTACGCTAAGCTAAATACTTCCTAGAGTTTGTTTCATACTTAATGCAGACAATGAGAGCAAATAACCATTTTCCCGAAAACATTATTAAAGCCGCAGAGATGCAGATTTTAGCTAACTTCCAATCCTTAGGCTATTTAAGCTAGCTGCCTCCTAGCATCTGCTGAGAGTTGTGTTAACCTTTGGATGGAAAGCAAGAAAGCAAATACACATATTTACAAAACATTTTATATATGATATAAATATGGTAGCTACTTAAAATCGTTTTGCTAAGCTAATGACAGAGCTATGCTAGCAGTTTTGCACTGCTAATAGCAACCTAGCTTAAGCTGTAAAGCACAGACAAACATGTAGTATCCATCTGCTCCTCTAACTCTTGGAAAATAAACATGAGAGCAGGTAAATATTTTCTCTGAAACAATTTAAAGTGATATAAGTGTTTGTGTGAGGACTTCTTAAGAGGCTAGCTAAGTCCGTTTGCCTGCAGTCGTAGTGCTAAGCTAATCGCCTCCTAGCTCTACTTTCATATCGGTATGAGTAGTCTGTTAAAAATAGTATAAATATGTTTCCGTAAACAGTGAATATGCCATTTAAAAGAAAAGTTATAGGTTTGTAAAACTATATACAGAGCTATGCTAACAGTTAGCCATTTCCCTTCTAATAGCTTAATGCAAAGCTAGGCTAACTAGCTTGAATCTCTTCTGTTGCACTGAAAGGTTTAAAGAAGGCATTTATGTCTGATTTGTGAAATATGAGCCGCATGTTTTTTCCCTTGGGTCGCTGTTTAGTTTTTTATAATTCCACCTTTGAGAGTCATAATTACTCATGGGATCAGATCCCGATCAGAGGTTTGGGGATTGAGAGGCCGGTGATTAAGTGAGCTGTGTGTGGTTTTGCAATCCCTCAATGGTGAGTCACTGGAGAGTCTTTTATCATTGCCGGTGCTGTTTACGCGTAGAGGATGGTTTCTGTGCAGATAAAAAGGAGAAACGGTGGGGAGAAAGACGAAACCGAGAAAGGGAGTTAAGCACTGGGGAAAGTGTGTTGTTGTTGTTGGGGGAGCTGCCATGTTCTGTTCTCCAGGTGTTTTCTTCTCCCTCCCTCCCTCCTCCCGTTTCTCCCCCTCCGCCTTCCCTATTGCGGTGACCTTGACGTGGAGGAATGTGCTCCCTGTTCTGTGTCAGGAGGGAACAGAGGGGAGGAAGAGGAACCTCTCCGGCAGTCTCACCCACTTTTCAATCCCACCTACTCTCATTTTTTTTTTTTTTTCAGTTTTGTCTCCTTCACATTAGACTCCGGAGACAAACTGCACGGGTGAGGCTGTTTTAGTGCTGGAGTCCAGGTATCGGCAGTGGTTCCATGTGTTTTGGATGTCTTCAGAAACTCTTGTCATAACATTACCTTCCATCTATAAAAAGCACAGGCTCCCTTTTTTGTATATAAAGCCGTGCACAAACAAGCCCACTCAGCCAGAGCTATATATAACTACAAATTGGAGGAAAATCTCCTAATATAGAATCTGTTCAAGAGACTATCAGAGAGCTTTCATTACAGCACAGACTGAAGCCTTGAAGACTTGAGTCCAAGGTAATTTGGACCCGGACTTGGCTGGATTTAATAATGGGTCCTTAGGGTACCACTAATTTTGAAAAACGGGATAGCACCAGCTTAATCTGAATACCTTCCCTTATTTACAGGAAAGTACACTAATCAGGCATAACATTATGACCACCTTACTGATGTTGTGTAGGTCTCGCTTGTGCCTCCAAAACAGTTGTAACGCATCAGAGAATGGACATGGGCCTTCTGAGTGTGTCCTGTGGTGTCTGGCAACAGGATGTTGTTAGTGAGGGGCCTTTGAGGGGAGGGGCCTCTGTGGATCATCCCACAGACACTTGATCAGTTTGGGATCTAGTGAATTTGGAGGCCAGGTCAACACCTAGTGCTGTTCTTCATGTTTTTTTGAGTTGTTCCTAAAGTGTTTTTGTGGCTGCGTCAGGCTGCTGCAATCAAGGAGTGTCATTGCTATGGGGTGGGGGTGCCTGGTCTGGTCTAGGTGGGTGCTACATGTCTAAGTAACATCCACATGAATGAATGCCAGGTCCAAGAGTTTCCCAGCAGAACATTGTATTGACACAAGATGGTCAATGTTATTCACTTCTCCTGTCAGTGGTTTTAATGTTGTGGCTCATCGGTGTATCTGTGCTCTAGTGATTCATGTAAGTTTCTGTTGGGCACCACATATTCCCAACAAACCCTAAACTTCCCACTAGTCATTCGGAACTGAAGGAAAACCACTTGTGTGAAGGGTGGAAGGTCTTTAGGAAGACTTAGTCCAGTCCAGTTTCTTTTGTTTTAGCACCGTTATTTTTAGACTTGATTGTTTTATATAATAATTCTGGTTTATTTCAACTTGACATGTTTTCCGTGAATGTGGCTCTGTGAGTCCAACCCAAAATGAGTCTGGTAACGTGCTATTTGGATTTCATTATGGAACGCGGTTGGAGGAAAAAAAAGTACCTCTGTATGCAATTTCATAGTCCTACAACCAATCAGAGCCGTTTTATTGTAATCACATGTCCAGTGACCGGAGACCAATATTTATCATTTCAACATCTTTTCTTAACTTTAACCAAAACCAAACGCGACCACAGGCTGGAGTCTGGATGCTTTGTGCGCCCGCCATCCACCCTGACAGCCTCAACCTTAAAAATATAGCGCTTTATTCATTCAAAATAAAAAAAAAAGTGCCACCTAAACATGATTTGGTAATATTTTCATGACATAATTTCTAACGTATGATGTATGCCAAACAGTCCATCATGGTTTTTGAGGTTTAGTTTAAGCCTTGGCCGACAGTTCCTACACGAAGACCTGAATTTGCTCCAAAAGTTTTAAGTCGGATGAGTCAGGAAAAAAAACAAAAACCACAAGAAATATACGATTTAAACGAACCCTTGCATTAGGAAAACATCTCCAGCAGAGAAAAGTACTGCCTAGTTATTACCTTAACTGTCTATTACAGATCGGTTTACTGTCCTGGCTGAACTTTGACTGACTTACAGTTGAGTAAATGGTTTTAATGTGCATCAACGGAGGCAGTGATTTCTCATTAAAACGCTGGCGTGATAACAATCTGTTCGATCATGTGACTGCGCCTGTTTCTCACTACGTCTGACTTTAAAGCAAAACTTTCTAAACCAATAAAACATCTAAAAACCTACAGAAGTCATGCCAGAGATGTAATAAACCGGTATTATCCTTTCTAGAAAAGCCAGAGTAAAACCATTTGAGAAAATTATTTGAATGCAGTGGAGATCGACGTGTCCCGACCTGCCCCGTTCATGAATGGAAATGGAGCAGAAGTTTATTTTTCCCATGGTTATCGCTGCGTCTGTGGCCGTTCGACATTCTTCTATAGATACCACACATGCCGCGTGCTCCGTCTTGCAGCGGCCTCTGTCCTTTTAATAGTCACTGTACTGGAAAGCAAACCTGCTGTTGCTCTTTGTGTTGATGTTTTAATGGTACGTCTCCTGGTTGAGCGGTTCGTCTGCGTGTCGTCTTCTGTCTGCCGTGTGATTTAAGCGACGGGGCTACTGGTGCACCTGCCAGACCTGGATCTCTGTGGTTAATTTAAATGCATAAAAGTGTGTTGATTTAGGACGTTTCTGGCTGTATTTGGATGCATGACGCACATTCAGACATGAATGATATGAAAATGTGACCAAATGGCGCAATAATAATAATTTAGAACTGATCATATTGTAACTGCAACATACACACCAATCAGCCACAACATTAAAACCACTGACAAGAGAATTTAGCAATATTGACCATCTTGTGACAATTCAAAGTTCTGCTGGGAAACTTTCAGACCTGGCATTCATTCATGTGGATGTTACTTAGACATGTAGCACCCACTTAGACCAGACCAGGCACCCCCACCCCATAGCAATGACACTCCTTGATGGCAGCAGCCATCCCCAGCAGGATGCAGCCTGACACAGGAACACACACAAAAACAGTTTAGGAACAACTAAAAAAACATGAAGAACAGCACAAGGTGTTGACCTGGCCTCCAAATTCACTAGATCCCAAACTGATCAAGCATCTGTGGGATGATCCACAGAGGACCCTCCCCTCAAAGGTCCCCACTAACAACGTCCTGTTGCCAGACACCACAGGACACCCTCAGAAGGTCCATGTCCATTCTCTGATGAGTCACAACTATTTTGGGTATGGTAGCTTCACGCAAATGTATGTCACCGTCCAGAATATTCTCCAGAGTAAGCTAAAAGCTTTTGCACGGTCAGAGACGTGGTAACTCCATTCCGATCGATGGAAAATGTTGTCGAGAGAATCATCTGTCAGAGCTTTGAAGCTGCACTTGTGGTAAACAGAACAACTTCATTAGACAGACACGATTCGGCTCATGACCTTCATCAGGGATATCAAGAAACACACCGTTAGGGACTACTTAAATTGTGTATGGAGTAAAAAAAACAAACATAGAAACAACTAATCATGTACATGCACATATGGGGTGCAGGTGTCGTTTCTGCCTGACATCCACAATGTTACTGCAGCATCTCATCCTGATTTCCCAAACGACGGGGCAGGGGGATGGGGTCGAATCGTGGTTATTGCGTTCAAGTTTGATGGTCCTAACCTGAAACTATAAATAAAACGATATGTGGAGGAAGTTATGCTTCTTTAACTTTGTCTTACTCTGTTTTCTTCAGCAGATCAACGCTTTATGATGTTTCATAATTTCATGAAAATGGACTTTGAACTCATGACGTGCTTCAGGCCGCTATAGAAATAGACTCCTTACTTCTGCCTGTATTTAATATGGCTAAATCTGATGGTTTTCCTTAAATGCTCCATATCTCTAAATCGTCGGTGTTGACTATGTCCACATCTCCAACGAATTTGTGGTGTCATAATGACATTTTATTGCCATTCCCATATTTTTCCAGTTTGTGGAGACTAAGTAATACGACAGTATTGTAAATACCAGGTTTAAATCAAGTTAGAAGAGGGGAAAAATGGCTCAGTTTTCAATTGCTATGGTTGTTTCGACACAAACAGCGGCGGGATCTGTGGAGACCCAAACAATGAGGAATTAAAGCCAATATAAACAAAGCACGGAGGACTGTTTTAGAGTCTAAATGGGCTGAAACATACCCAGCTGACATGTACCAGCAATGTAATGGCTTGCGTCTAGCCTTCTGAATTGCCCCCTTCATACCTTTTTATCTGCGTTACTCAAATATCGGCGCGGAACAGACAAAATGGCGCTCTAATTAAAGCTGTGTTTTGGTAACAGAAGTGTCGAGGTCTGCTTGCAGATGGTTGCGTGTCCTCCTTTTTGTTTTCTGCTGAATCATGTGTTGCGTGTGTTTTCCTGCAGGAGCTGTGCCAGTGTCGTCCGTCCGATGGGAACTGCTCCTGCTGCAAGGAGTGCATGCTGTGTCTGGGGAACCTCTGGGAAGAGTGCTGCGACTGCGTGGGTGAGTGCGTTTGGTGGGGGGGCTCATTTATTAGCAACATATTTTAAAGCTGACAGCGAGTTAGTCAGCATTATCCTGCAGTTGGAAAACTTTGCTGCTCGGCCCACGCTCCTGTCCAAATGGATTTACACCGCAGGGAGGTTCTGAAGGACACATGGCTTGCTGATAACGGCTGAGCTGAAACATCTGTTGGAGACATCAGTGTCAGCAAAGATACCTGCAGATTTGTAGCACTTGTGCTCTTGCATGCGTGCGTCTAGTTTGTAAGGGACAATGCACAATGTTAAACATAAATACTGGGGTGGTGTATTGTACCAGAGTTAGATTAAAGTTAAAACACGGATACACAGTCTTATTTTTGTTTAGAAAGCGAGCACAGTTCATATTCACATTTTTCTATCCATGCTGTATTTTAGATTTCAGACTATATTATCTGATGCTGCTTGTTTTCAGCTGCCACTATAACCAGATTAATAAAGAATAATTTTCTATTTAACAAAAATATCACTGGAGACCTGTCCAGGGTGTACCCCACCTCTCGCCCGATCACAGCTGGGATAGGCTCCAGGCCCCCCCACGGCCCTTCACAGGACAAGCGGTTACAGAAGATGACAGTGGCAGTTGCACCATTTGGTTTTGCTGATTGTCTTATAGGCGGTTTAGACTTCTGCGTCAATTTGACAGCGCGGAGCATACGCAGTCCCCTAGCGCCGTAGCTGACGTGCACCTCCCCAGAAATGTAACTACGCGATGCGGTGACGCAGACCGCAAGAGCTGCGATTGGTCCGCTTGGTAGTAGCGTGTTTCCGCTTTAGTATTTCAGGCTGCTTCTCCATCTCCGCAATGTTCATATCGATTGTTTTGGATCAATAAAGATGGAACACATCGAGGAAAGATTAACTAAGAAGGTTCAGTGATACAAACGTTCGTACGACTCGTCTTCGGCGAACGTTTCAGCCTCCATTGTTGAAAGTGAAGCAGGAAGTAGAAACAAAAATGAACCAAATTGGCAAAAAAGACACAGCGCCGACTAGCATTTTTTTACAGTGCGTATATAGTATAAGGCTACGTACGTAGGTTACAGCGTCTAGTCCTGCAGTACCCTAAATGAGCCAAATGAACGGGGAATAGCACTAGTGTATCACAACAAAATATTGGTGAAATTAACGAGTTTCGTGGCAGATAATGTGTTATTTAGAGGCTGCTTTTCGGTGCCCCATTCACTCCCACTATATGGATATACGCAGATCTAAATATCATCCAAACGACTCCAAATGACACCAAAGTTATATGGGTGAGTAAACAATCGTATTTTATGCCAGAAATAAGATCCAGGTTGTAAAAAACGGTAATTCCCCTTTAAAAAAACTTCTTATTGCATGTTTATATGGTGACTACAAATGAACAAATGAGCAATGTATTAATATGTCGGAGCCATAAGAAGAGTTTTGTCGTTAAATATGAACACAAATCCAACGCAGTATGTGTAGAATAGACAACAAGCAAAGGTCAAATGTGAATGTACAGTTAAATGCAGATGACAGGAAGTAGTTTAAGAACCTTATAACTGATCTTATTCTTACTGTATCATAGTTTTAATAATTCTTACACTAAACTCTTTCCATACATTCGTCTTTGTCACCGTTGACTTTCTCCCTCGTTAAAAGCCTGTGAAACGTTGACACTGAGGCTGTAACGCACTTGACAGCCGTGAAGCAGGCAGGTTCGTTCAGAGGTTTGTTCAGAGTGTTGCCGTGCCGATACGAGATGAGTGTGAGGTGAGCGAAGCCAGACGCAGCCGAGCGCGACTCCGACGCAGGCAGAGCCAAGAGAGGGCCGCTGTTTATCCGAGCGCAGGAAATGAAAAGGAACGTCGTCGCCACATGAGTAGCACCTCGACATGTGGACAGGAAATCTCCCAGAAGATCAAAGGATGAAGAAGCCGGAAGAGAGAGGGGACAGAGAGGTCAACCGGCCTCGATGAACTCTGACTTAAAGGCTCTTACCGAGGTGTGAGGGAGGCGTGAGTCCCAGGGAGATCCTAAACCGCCGGATTTATGAAACACAAAAACGTTCCTTCGCCCCGAGCCCACTTCCAGGGAGCAGCGTTGGGTTTAGAAACAGATTCAAAGAATTTCTCACGGTCATTCTGCGTCTCATCGTGCTTTGTCTGTCTTTGCTTTCTTTATGTGTCCCTTTGTGTCTCATCTAGTGTAATTTTACTCTCTTTCAGGTTGTTTTGCGTGTAGTTTTGTGTTCTTTTAGTTTTTTTGCATCTTGTTTTGTCATTTAAATCTCTTTGTGGTTGTTTTTGAGGGGTTTTGCATGTTTCTTTGTGGTCATTTTACATCGTGGTTTTGGTTGCGTTTCATATTTTTTGTGGTTGGGTTAGTGTAGTTTTACTTGTGTTTCTTTGTGGTCATTTTGCATTTTATATGGAGGTTGTGTTACGTCTATTTTTACACTTTTTTTTCCCATCTGTCGTGTTTTTGAATCTTTTGTGGTTGTCTTGCATTCTTAGCGTCTTTCTTAATAGTTGTTTTGCGGGTAGTTTTGTGTGTTTTTAGTAGTTTTGCATCTTGTTTTGCTTTAAATGTCTATGTTTTTTTGTGGTGGTGTTGTTTGTGCTTTTTTAGTTACATGTTTTTTTTTTTTGTTTCTGTGGTGGTTTTGAATCTTTATGGTTGTCTTACATTCTTAGTGTCTTTCTTTATAGTTGTTTTGTGCGTAGTTTTGTGTGTTTGTCGTTGTTTTGCATCTTGTTTTGTCGTCTTGGTCGCTTTAAATCTCTTTATAGTTGTTTTTGGGGGTGTTTGAATATTTTGTGGTTGTCTTGCATTCTTAACATCTTTCTTAATAGTTGTTTTGCATGTAGTTTTGTGTGTTTTTAGTTGTTTTGCATCTTGTTTTGTCATCTTGGTCGCTTTAAATGTCTGTGAATATTTTTGTGGTTGTGTTTGTGCTTTATTAGTTTACATGTGATTCTTTTTTGTTTCTGTCGTGTTTTTTTGTTGTTTTGTCGTCTTGGTCGCTTTAAATATCTTTGTTGTTGTTTTGGGGGGCGGTTGTGTACTTCTTTGTGGTAATTTTACATCGTGGTTTTGGTTGCGTTTCATATTTTTTGTGGTTGTGTTAGTTTAGTTTTACATGCGTTTCTTTGTGGTCATTTTGCATTTTAGATGAAGGTTGTGTGAAGGTCCATTTTAACACTTTTTTGTATCGGTTGTGTTTGAATCTTTTGTGGTTGTCTTGCATTCTTAGCGTCTTTCTTTATGGTTGTTTTGCGTGTAGTTTTGTGTGTTTTTGGTTGTTTTGCATCTTGTTTTGTCGCCTTGGTTGCTTTAAATCTCTTTGTAGTTGTTTTTGAGGGGTTTTGCGTGTTTCTTTGTGGTCATTTTACATTGTGCTTTGGGTTGCCTTTCCAACTTTTTTCTGGTTGTGTTACATCTTTTTTTTTTTAGTTTAGTTTTACATTCATTTGTGGTCATTTTGCATTTTGGATCAGGGTTGTGTTACATATTTTTTGTATCTGTGGTGGTTTTGAATCTTTATGGTTGTCTTGCATTCTGAGTGTCTTTTGCGTGGCAGTTATGCACGCAGTTGTGTGTGTCTTTGTGGTTGTTTAACATCTATGTTAAGTGATTTTGAATATTGTTGCGTTGTCTTAGTTGTTTGGCATCTCTCTGTAGGTTTTTTTGGGTGTTTTGTGTGTCTCTTTATGGTTATTCCTTGCTTCTTGGTGTCTGCTTTACATTTCTGTTACGGTTCCGAGTCGCATTTCATAATTTTAGTGCTTGTGTTAAATCTTTTTGTAGTTTTGCTTTACATAAGTTTCTTTGTGATCATTTAGGTTGCATTGCATCCGTTTTTAGCCGTTTTGTGTATCTGTAAAGGTTTTGAATCTTATTTTAGTCATTGTACTTTTCAGTTGTTTGCATTCTTAGTGTTTTGTGTTTGAAGTAATTTCATATTTCTTCGTAGCTGTTTTGCGTGAGCTTTTTTTGTGTGTCTCTTTGTTGTGGGTTTACATTTCCTTTGAGTCATTTTACATCTGGTTTTGCATCTTGTTGTGTCTTGGTTGCTTCACATCTCTTTATGGTTGTGTTGGGTGTTTTGTTTTGTCTTCTTGTGGTGTCATTTTGTATCTCTCCTTACGCTAGCCTTCGTTTGGGTTCGTGTTGCATCTGCTTTCAGGATGTTTGTGCATCTTGTGGTTTTTAGTCACTATTTGCCTCTTTTTTTGACATTTTACTTGACTTATGAGACTGTTTTGCAAAGACTGGAGCTGTTCTGTAACTGTTATCATTCCACATTTCATTGTGGTCGTTTTTGCATCTTTTTTTTTTGGCATTTTACATTTGTTTGTCGTCATTTGGTGTCTCCTTCTGATCATTTTGTGTTTCTTTGTGGTATTTTTTTATTCATTAGTCATAAAAAAAGTCTTTCATTTCGTGCGACACATCACTTCCTATCCTTCCTTTTTTTGCGCCACGCTGTGGTGTTTTGTGCGTTTTAATCATCACGTGTCTCTCTTTATCTGTTGAGTTTATTTTGTCTCTGTGGTTGTTTTGCCTTTAGTCATTTCGCATTTCCTTGCGGTTGTTTTTCCATGGGGTTTTGCACGTATTTGCGGCGATTTCGCTCTTTTTGTTGCCGACACCATCCCTTAACCCTTTTGTGTAATCCATCCATGACATCAAGCAGCTATAGCGGCTCTGCGGAGGAGACACCAGGTTGCCTTCTTTTTTGCCTTTTCAAACCAGTAGGCTCTTGGATCAGCTTTGACAGACATATATAGCTGTGTGCGCTGACAAGGAGGCTTTATTAAAGCTCTTTCATGTGGAACACAAACACAGGAATCTGACACAGAACGCTGAACTCGCTGCTGCTGCTGCTGCACAGATGTTAACGGCGTTGTTTTCCTCCTGGCCGGGCCTTTTTACAATACACCAAGGATAGCTTGTAGCTCGGAGCAAGTATATATTATCCTTGTTTATGTTTTTATTTTTTTTACTCGCCTCGCGCCCACTTTAAGTAAGTTTCCACTCTAAACATGTTATCTGTGCCAAACGCTGACTACTTTGAAGTGTGCGTCTTTGAGTGGTTAAAGGCGAGGAGAGGACAGTTTGTATTTTAGAGCGAGGGGAGGAGGAGGGAGGGAAGGAGGGAGGGAGGACCCATGTGTACGTTTTATCTAAAACAGCTGCTCCGGCTCTGCTTTTAGCATCGGTTTGTAATCCAATTCCTCTGTCAAACTCGGTTCCCCATTAAATGATTTACCCATTAGCCGTAATTCACTTTGACTCGTTTAAAGGGTTAGGAAGATCATATCTGAGGATGTGGGGACTTTGACGAGTGATTACTACCGTATTTGGATATGAAATGAAGTGTTAAAAAGACCTTAATTGAGACGAGACGCGTTTTGACAGTGGTGTGGTTTCGCCGAAATTCCTCGTTGGTCGAGATCGTGTTTGAAATCGTGTATGTTTTTGAGGAAGATCGTGGCTTCAGATTGCCTTGACGGTGTGCTTTAAAAGGTCCGTTCACCCAAGTGACAGCGAAAACAACCACATAATTGAGTGGTGCATGTTGATTTGTGGATAATTTTCTCCCACGTTTAAAGATATCTTTGCAAACATCAGCTACTTCTTACAGAGGCATGGTTTTAAGAGGCACTGAGACTAACACGGACACGTCCTTATTTATGTATCTGTGCATAAAAGTAAAGGAATCCATCCAGAAAATATAACTCGGCAGTTAAATGAACAAGCAATAAGTGAAGTTTTGTCATTTAAAAGAGAATTTAAGCAAAGTTTTTGTTAGAAATAGAGGAGGTAAATGTCATATTTGCCTTTAAATGACTCCACAATGTTCAAGCGCCTCCCATTGGAGTGAAGGATCAAACCTGGAGCAAACTTTCAAAATTTTAAATATATTGTGTGGACTTTCCCTTTCAGTGTCCTCATCTGTCTTTCTTTGCCAGGGATGTGCAACCCCAAGAACTACAACGACTCCCCGGCCACGTCAAAGAGCACCGTGGAGGAGCTGCACCGCCCGATCCCCTCGCTCTTCCGCGCCCTCACGGAGGGCGACGCGCCCATCAACATGATGGTCGTGTCCTTCCCCGTCGACGAGGAGCTCTCGCACCACGAGAACCTGGTGTCCTTCCTGGAGTCGCTCGACGACCAGCACCAGAACGTGTCCGTGCCCGGCAACAGCATCCACGCCTACGACGTCCAAGGTGATGAACGCAAAGAGCGGACCACCTGCTCATGTTAATGTCAAATACAGTGTGTATGAGCCTTATGCTGAAAGTAGGAAGGATTTACCTTTTCTCCCCTGAAAATTATTAGTAGTGAAATATAGCGCTGCTTTATACCACAACCACTACATTTTACAGCAAAGAAGGATGTTTTTACCTATATTTGCTTGACAGCTGATAACAGACTCTAGCAGATTAATTAGCAGTTAGATCAGTGATCAGCTACAACATTAAAACCACTGACAGGAGAAGTAAACAGCATTGACCATCTTGTGATAGTTCAATGTTCTGCTGGGAAACTTTTGGACCTGGCATTCATTCATGTGGATGTTTCTTAGACATGTAGCACCCACCTAGACCAGACCAGACACCCCCACCCCATAGCAATGACACTCCTTGATGGGAGCAGCCATCCCCAGCAGGATGTAGCCTCAAAAACACTTTAGGAACAACTAGAAAAGCATGAAGAACAGCACAAGGTGTTGAACTAGCCTCCAAATTCACTAGATCCCAAACAGATCAAGTATCCCCTCAACCTATCGGACCCCACTAACAACATCCTGTTGCCAGACACCACAGGACACCCTCAGAAGGCCCATGTCCAATCTCTGAATGAGTCACAACTGTTTTGAAGGTGCAGGGGAGACCTACACAATATTAGAAAGGTGGTCATAATGTTATGCTACCTGATCGGTGTAAGTTGTAGTTCATGACATCATTCGTTTCTCAGAGAGCACCTTTGACCCCCTCTGCATTGTAGCTCCATCTCTGTGCAATATGAACAGTTTCGCCACAAAGCCTCGAGGGAGACCCACACAATATTAGGTCATAATGTTGTGGCAGATCGTGTATGCAAGCTCAGGTTTTAAACAGTCAAGGAACTGTACAGATAGACAGAAAGTACAGGCTATACTCCAGTTAATATAACTTATAGTGACTTATAAGGGTGGAGAAGAGTCTGTTGTTCATGAGTCTGGTCGCAGATGGGAAGAAGCTGTTCTTGTGGCGGGAGGTTTTGGTTCTGGTGGACTGTAAAGCATCCTGCCAGAGGGGAGCGGCTCAAACTGTGTCCTGGGGTGAGAGGGGTCGGCTGCAGTCTTTCCTGCCGAGTCCTCCCTCGGCGTCCGGGAGACGCACAGGTTCCCCGAGAATCGTCCGGTTACAGTCGGTCATCCTTTGAATCGATCCTGGATTAACTGGAATCCAGTACAGAATCAAAGCATTAAATCTGAAAGTCGAAAAGGGCTCCAACGAGAGAAAGTGTCGCCGTTTTTATAATACGTGGCTTGCGTCAACTCCAGGCCTCTAATAAAGTTTCTGGATGAGTAATACAGCGCGAGGAAAAAAACATGTTTCGCTCACATGCCTTGCCATTACATAGTTCTGCTGTCCTGTCAGATCCAGTCAAATTTTTCATTTACGTTCATGCACTCTCAGCAAGGAGCCGTGAACCCTTGCACTATTGCAGTATGTGCAACTTAGACAAACTGCAGCTTTTCTCCGAAACATGTTGAGTCGCTGGCACAGAAATACTCAAAGCACAGTTTTGTATTCTATGCCGCTTTATTACCTGCATTCCACGACTTTAAACCGCAAAATTTACTTAAAACCTGGTTGTAGGCTCTTAATCTTGCACTTGGCCGGCTTTAAATGATGTCTATATTATTAAGAAACGATGCATAATAAGTAGGTACACCATTTTTCTTACATTTTTAATTGGAAAGTGGTGAATTGAATCCAATTAATCAATCAACTAATAGCTTATAGGTGTGAAAACGCCACTTGTGTGAACTCCATGCCACTAATAAAGTTTCTAAATGAGTAATACAGCACAGGGAAAAAAAGGCGATGCTTCTCTGACGTGCCGTGCTATTACATAGTTCTCTGGTCCTGTCAGGGCTAGTCAAACTTTTCATTTAAATTTATGCACACTCATCGAGACCCGCGGTAATAAAAAGCCTGACCCGGCCCAGCTGAAGTAGACTACAAAGTGGTTTCAGTGGGACGGCGCAGCCAAAACAACTCCAGTTAAGGGAATTGTAGCCGTGCTGTTTTTCTGCCATTGGTTTTTTTATTTTTTTTATATTTTATTTTATTTGCGCCTGTTTTGGATCTCGGCCTCGAAGCCAGTGCTGTTCGCCATAAAGACGCACTCATAATAGGAGCGTTCCCGCAGAGCCGAGCAGTTAACTCGTTAAGCTCGCCAAAACACATGGTCGTACTTAGCTGCAGCAAATTCACTTCACCCCTCGAAGTAAAAGTAGGAACGCTGAGGGGTTAAAGGTAATTGCTTGTTTTTGTAAACCGAGTTTTACTGGATCTGTGACTCACGCCGGCTCTTTTTTCTCTCCTTTTGTTAATATTTCAGAACAGAACATGTGCACCGTGGTCTACTTTGACGACTGCGTGTCCATCCGTCAGTGTAAACTATACTGTGAGTCAATGGGAGGATCCAAGTACCGCTGGTTTCACAACGCCTGCTGCCAGTGCATCGGACCGGAGTGCGTGGACTACGGCAGCAAGGACGTGAAGTGCATGAACTGTCTCGACTGAAGTGCGGTCCCGTATTGTTACCAAATGTCTGGGCCGCACCAGAGGACTGAGGGCAGAGGAAACTATGACTGTTATGTGTTAGCATTCCTCAGTTACCTTGTAAAATACCCCCCTACAACCCTCCTCCTACCCCTGCAAATTGTTTTTATTCTGCTGTTATTGGTTCACTGTATATTTTTAGATATGTTTTCAATAGTGTTTTTTACTAGAGGTGTATATGAATAATGTATTTTTACAATTATGGTCCGCTAAATCCCAGTCTCATGCCAAATAAAGAAAAGTTTGGTGACATGGGCTGCTTTGTCTCTCAGAAATGAATCTAATTTTACATTTTTCATGCCTTTTTTTTATTTTTTTAACTTCTGGAAAATCAAAAAAAGGAGCATGAATATGAGTCGAGTGTTAAATGTTTGTCTTCCCAGTCTCCCTGCTCTAATCTTAGCCTAGTGTTGCCCAAGTCAGGAAGCTCATCATTTCCTGGGGAAACAAAGTTGTTATTATACCATTCAGGTCCACAGGTGTTCCAGTGCTCACTGACCGTCTCGTGCAAGCGAAGGGGAACAGGGAACATTTGCTGATGCCAATCTCTCACCGCCCCGCGCACAAATGCTCTTTGTAATGCCAGTACATTTTCAAAAGGCAGCAGGGTGCCCTATCACTGATTACGTTCCCAATTGGCATGCAATAGCAGTTTGCGCAGACTCATCGACCAGACGCACAATGAGACCTTGTTTGTCTTTTTTTTTTTTTTTTATGATATTGAATCACGACCTCATTTCAGCTGCAGCTGTGTGGTTTGGAGCTGACGGTGCCAACAAAAGATCAGAGGACTAATGTGTTTCATATGTCGGGATGACCACCGGAGTGTGACCACAGTGTTTAGGGGGGTTGGGGTGGGGGGGGAAACATTCGGAATAGCAAGTGGTTTTACCAAATTTAGATTATAGCAGCTGTACGGAAACTTTGTTTGACAGTTTCTCCTCTACAAAGACTCGAGTAAAAGCGAACTTGCGTCTGAAATCAAAATGATACCACAGTCAAAACATTCACTATCAATTCCAGACCAAGAAGCCTACAAAGACTATACATTTGAGGTGAAAATCCCCAAAACATTAGAAAGGCATCACTTCAACTACATTTCCCATTATGCACTTGGGCGTCTGCGCAGGCGCAGATAGGTTTATTTAGTATAGCCATAACCGGAAGCTCCACTGTGAAACTGACCGAACGGGATAGCACTTGGTAAAGTTTCTCATCTTTTGTGATTTGCTCGTTCAGCGACAGCACAGTGGCTGCAAAACAAAGTTTAGCGCGCGTTGCTAGTTATGTGTCGCCTGCTGGTTTCGTCTGGACGAATTAACGGCTTTTGTCGTGACGGTTGGGCTGGCTAATCAGCTAGCTTAGCGGGTTGGCAGCTAGCATAAACTAACGTTAGCATATGGGCCCCTCCATTCAGAGGAGAGGCTCACTTTATGACAGCTTTAATGTAAATACAGTTAAATTCAGTAGTTTGTGAACGAGCCCACGGATTTTAACAACAATATGTGTGAGTAATTGTGTTGAGTTGGTTATATTGTGGCAGCAGGACGTGGTAAAATGTTGAGGTTAATCTGCTCAAAGCGAAGGAAGATTAAGATGTCAGGCAGGCGTTATTAATAGTTTTTGCACCCAGAGTTTAATTAGGACAGTGTTAGTCAACATAGGATTGTTAATTCATGTCATTTATCGTATTTTTCATCTTGGTACTGCAGCGTTTTTTCATGGAGAACCAGAGGAAAGCATCCCATCTGATTCTGATTTGCACGAAATGTTGTTCTTAGTGTGAGAAGCATCTAACAGTGAATAGTTGGGGTTTATTTTAACTACTTCTACTGTAACGAGGATTAATCTACTTCCTAAAAACACGCACAACAGTTTATGAGTTCCCTTTTGTCCCTATTTGAGCATCAGCTGTGCACACAGCCGTGATTGTGTGAACATCCAGGTCACGGGATGGTTATTTACACAGGTGTGTCTCAGATAAACGAGTGTTTCTGGTGTTGATGCCATGAGATGGACAGTAGTTCCCACTGGCCGTGGATGTCAGAGCTGACATGTTTAGAGGTAAGGATGTGGAAGATGTGACAGTTTGCATGGCAGAGCCCCATCTGGTGGGTGGAGATCACTGTTGCAGTTTTTATATCCATGCTGTCATCATAAAAATATTCGGGAAAAAAAAGAGGAGATAGCACAGGAAAAGGTTCCCACTTGTGTGTTTAATTATTGGTGTACACGTATTTAAGTGCTCTGTGTTACAAATGCATTGTTTGCTTCATCTATAAGGTTTATAAAACATCTAAAGTTTCTTTGTCTAAAGCTAAATCTGTTGCTGTTCCTATTTTGTGGTGAACATACTCATTAAAAAAATAAATGTACTATGTTTTGTGTTTATCTATACTGCTGTTGACGTACATCTGTGTAACAAAAACTTCCTGTTATATATATATATATATGTAACTGATCAGGCATAACATTATGACCACCTTCCTAATATTGTAGGTCTCCCTTGTGCCTCCAAAACAGTTGTGACTCATCAGAAAATGGACACGGGCCTTCTGAGGGTGTCCTGTGGTGTGGTCCTTTGGGTCCTATGGGTTGAGGGGAGGGTCCTCTGTTTGTCATCCCACAGACACTTGATCAGTTTGGGGTCTAGTGAATTTGGAGGCCAGGTCAACACCTTGTGCTGTTCTTAGTTCCTAGGCTACATCCTGCTGGGGATGGCTGCTGCCATCAAGGAGTGTCATTGCTATGGGGTGGGGGTGCCTGGTCTGGTCTAGGTGGGTCTGTCTAAATAACATGTTATTCTCTTCTCCTATTAGTTGTTTTAATGTTGTGGCTGATCGGCGTAGTTATACACTGCTTCTGTAATGCTTGGCAAAAATAGTTCTTGCAGTGTTATTTAATCACGACGCGATAAAACAAATATCCCAAGAATAAAATAAACAGTTCCATATCTCTCACCTGACTCATGCTGTTCATGTAAATAAAGCATAAATAATACCTGGATGGTGTAAAAGAATCTGGACAGCGCTCTGATTATCTGAGTGTTTGGATTCTAGTTGTGTCATAATTACATGTTTCTGCCCACTGCAGCAGCGATGGAGCGGTGATGTGCCATCCAGAGGAGCGTTAAGGCCAGAGCAGCCATGACCGAGTGCTTCCTGCCCCCCAGCAGCAGCCCTGCGGAGCAGCGCAGGGCCGAGCACCCCGGGGGCGTGGCCCGCACGCCCAGCTCCGAGGAAATCAGCCCCACCAAGTTCCCCGGGCTGTATCGCACCGGCGAACCGTCGCCGCCCCACGATGGACATCACCACGAGCCGCCCGACACCTACGTCTCGGACGACGACAAAGAGCACAGCAAGAAGAAGAACAAGTTCAAGAAGAAGGAGAAAAGGAGTAAGTGATAAACTCTGCTGGATGTTCACCTTTATTGAACAGTCAAGAGGAAACAGGAAAGGTGGGGGGAGAGATGAAGCAAACACGAGTCCCTGACTGGAACTGAAACGGGGATGTTGCTGTATGTGACATGCACTGTAACTATTTAGCTACTGAGACAGAATTAATACAGGCTTGAAGATTTATCTCTGACCTTAAATATAACAGTTTGGCCAAACAAAATCTTGGCTGAAAGTCACTTACTGGCTTTAGTGACTCATTATTTAATAACTTTGTCCTTGAGCGTGGCAGCGTGTTAGGATCTCATGTTGATAATGGTGGAATCGCTTTGTTGGAAGTTGTTTATGCTCCGTTAAAGGTCTGCCAGGCCCCTGAAAAATGTGTGGATGGACAAAAAGTAGCTGCAGTGTGTTCATACACGTTACCTGAGCACCGTGGAGTTGAATTAGTTCACAGCAAAACGTCTCTGATTGGTTGTCGGACTTATCCAGTTGCGTGTTCAGTCTTCGTCAGTTAAAGCATGCTCCATAATGAAACCCCAGTGGCGTTTCAACACTAATAAACTCTAGTAATTTCAATAATTATGTGTATTTTGCCAACCATGCAGCTGAGTACTAGTTCAGTAATGGGCAGCATTTAAATAATGTGTTTTCGTTGGGAACTGTGTTGAACATCTAGAAGTGAACAATTACATGCAGGTCGTCTAGTTCGGGCCAGTTTTAACATTGTGATGTTGCCAAAGGTCTCATCACTACGACCTGCCCGATGAAAGAGCTTCCCAGTTTTCCGTCCTGTACGCCTGATGTCAGCAATGGTGATAAATGATCCTGCACAGGGAATGTTTTTCACCATTGTCCGCTCTCTCTATCATGATTTTTTTCCATGCCTGTATTTAGCTGCCGCACCAGTGGGAGAGAGGAAGAGTTGGACAGTTTCAGGGCACACCCTCAGAGCTTGTAAGGTGTGTCTCTGGCGGCGGCGGTGTGATACACGGGACTTATTCGGAGGGAAACCCTGAGCAGATATAATTAGAAGAGACTAAAACTAGGAAGAGGCCACCGACTGCCTTTGACGCTCTCTCGTTAGCTCTGAGGAAAAATATTTGAACTGCGCCTGTTCCAGAGAGGAGATGTGTAAGGTGCAGTGGGAGCTATGCTAAATCGGTGGCTGACCTCTTTTCCAAGTCCCCATTCTCCCCCTCCTTCGCTCAATTCTCTCTCTCACACATTTCTCTTCCTGTTTCTGTTTCACTGCGATCATAGTTCTGTTGTGGGATCGAGACGTGAAAACGGCTTTTTGTTTCCCTTTAGATGTAACCCCCCTTGTTTCTGCTTCCTCTCGCTCTTTCTTTGATCCCACAGCGGAAGGATACGCCGCCTTCCAAGAGGACAGCTCGGCAGACGAAGCAGAGAGCCCGTCCAAGATGAAGCGCTCCAAGGGAATCCACGTGTTCAAGAAGCCGAGCTTCTCCAAGAAGAAAGAGAAGGACTTTAAGGTGAAGGAGAAGGGCCCCAAAGAGGACAAGGCCAAGGACAAGGACAAGAAGTCAAAGGACCTGACAGCTGCAGATGTGGTGAAACAGTGGAAGGAGAAGAAGAAGAAGAAGAAGCCAACCAACGAGGCAGAACCGGTCCCAGTGGAGGTTCCTACATTTAGACCCATCTTTGGAGCACCCCTGACTGAAGCTGTCAAGAGGACAGCTCTGTACGACGGCATCCAGCTGCCAGCCATCTTCAGAGAATGTGTGGACTACATCGAAAGTTACGGCATGAAGTGTGAGGGCATCTACCGGGTGTCAGGTATCGGACATTTTGATTTTACTCTTGCTGAACAAGGTGAAGCATCTCTGTATATTAGTTTACTCACATCATCCTCTCTCTCTCTGTTAGGTATGAAGTCCAAGGTGGACGAACTGAAGGCCGCGTATGACCGCGAGGAGTGCCCCTGCCTGGAGGAGTACGACCCTCACACGGTCGCCAGCCTGTTGAAGCAGTACCTCCGCGAGCTGCCCGAGAACCTGCTGAGTCGTGACCTGGCCCAGCGGTTTGAGGACGCCTGCGGTCGGCAGGTGGACGCCGAGAAAGTGACGGAGTTCCAGAGGCTGCTGGCGGAAGTGTCGCTGGAGAACCGCCTTCTCCTCTCCTGGCTGATCACGCACATGGACCACGTCATCGTCAGGGAGGCAGAGACCAAGATGAATATTCAGAATATCTCCATCGTCCTCAACCCCACCATACAGGTCAGAGGCTGAGCCGATTAATTGACGGGATATCAAAGAAAATACGATGAAAGACGCGGAGAACGTCAACAGCAACAGGCAGCTAATCATCAAACGGAAAAGTGGGGCTTTGGCTCGGGCTCAAGTGCACCTAAAAGATGAGAAACCTGCCCTTAGCAACACGCCAGCTGAGTTTTTATTGGATCAAACAGTCGGTTCATCCGTGGCCCAGTTTTGGTGAAGCTAATTTATTCCCGTGAGGGGGGCGGGGGGCATCTCTGTGGCTGCTCCACTTATTCTGAACCAACAGCTCCAGCAGCCACAACGCTGCTAAATAAACACTTAGTTCAATTAATGAGTGGAGTCCGGGGTCAGTTTAATCAGGATGCATGAATTTGTTTGTGGTGCAGATACAGTTCGGCTTTTACGCTGTTTGCTTTGTGTTCATTTGCCTCTGCTGATTGCTTTCAGATTGGGAACCGTGTTCTCTACATGTTCTTCACCCATGTGAAGGAGCTGTTCGGAGACGTGGTCTTGAAGCCGGTGGTGCGGCCGCTTCGCTGGTCCAATATGGCGACGATGCCGGCCCTGCCTGAGACGCAGGAGAGCATCAAAGAGGAGATCCGACGACAGGTGGGTTCAGTCCCGCTGCAACACAGTTGACTGAGTTAATGACGTCACACATAAAAACGGAGTAGAAAGTAATGCTTTGCAACAATGAAATCTGTATTCTTGACCTGAATACATATTGTAAAAAGCTACGGAGGCTTTTCTGCAAGGTAGCTGAAGCTTGAACACGGGCTACTGTCGACCGTAACCCACGCCAACACCTTAAACACCATCAGTTTGACACTAATACACCACAGCAACAATGTCAACTAGTAGAACACAACAGAACTGAGCATAAACACATGCGGTTGTGAAAACTGTGCACTGCAGATATGTTTATAAATCGGCACCGTCATTAGCATTTAATAATACTTCACAGCATGTTGTAAGATGATATAATGTAGCTGGGATGTCTCCAAATCCTTTTCCGTGTATAGTAGCTAAAGGTCTAATATCTTTAGACAATGAAATTTACCAGCAGGGCGGCACAGTGGCGTGGCGGTTAGCACTGATGCCTCACCGCAAGAAGGTTCCAGGTTCGAATCCATGGGCCGATTGGGCCTTTCTGTGTGGACTTTGCATGTTCTCCCTGTGTCTGCGTGGTTTCTCTCCGGGTACTCCAGCTTCCTCCCACCGTCCAAACACATGCTGGTTAGGTTAACTGGTGATTCTAAATTGGCCATAGGTGTGAATGTGAGTGTGAATGGTTGTCTGTCTCTCTGTGTTAGCCCTGCGATAGACTGGAGACCTGTCCAGGGTGTACCCCACCTCTCGCCCGATGACAGCTGGGATAGGCTCCAGCACCCTCTGCGACTCTTCACAGGACAAGTGGTTACAGAAGATGAATGAATGAATGAATGAATGAATGAATGAATGAATATTGCCTGCAAATTGTTAATGTGCAGCCTCCTTCTCTCTTGTTACCGCAGGTGAAGTTGTTAATTGACTCCTGCTGAGGGTATTTGGACCGTTCCTCTGCTAGCGTTAGCTGATGTCTTTTCAGATGAGTGTGTATTACAGTAGTACATTTGTTGTATTTCAGGACTGACTTGCATATTCTGCGTGTCACGGTAGAATGGGCTTCATCTTTAGTGAAGTATTTCCACAAACTTGATGAACAGCTGCTAGTTTGGTGCTACGACCCCCCTGTCTCCTTAGAGGCGTCCGTGTTGTTGTTATTGTCACGTGATCGGCGACCAGTCGACTTCCTGCTTAAAGCGTCACAGCACAGCAGTAAAGTCGATCTTACAGTTGCCACCCTCTTACGGTGCAGTAGCAGCGTCTGATTCACTGTACATGTGTTTATAGGCGAAGACACAAACACAAAACGAGCCTAAAACATATTTCATACAAATAATAAGTCAGTGATTCTCAATAAATTAAAGCAGGAGTATTTATCAGCAACCAAAAACTGTCAAATATTTGCTACCATGAAGCCCATGGTGGCGGCTGCACATGCATGTGTCCCCATATCTCCTCATTTTATCAGCATCAGTCTTTGTACTGATAAGGTGGGCTGTGATTAGGCTGCTTTTACTCTCTGATTGTTATATCTCTGCACCAAACTTATAAGTTTTACCTTTAATACAAGAAAAATGTAATCAAATAAACCCCATAGCTGCTCAGATATACTCCCATTTATTTGTTTTCTGTTTAAGTCTGTAAAAGCTGTAAAAGTTGCAACAGACTCCTAAATCTTTTTTTTTTCCGTCTAAGCAGAGGATTAATTGTTATCACTTTAAACTGGGTTTCAAGTCTTGCACAGTAGCAGCAGTTAATTTAGCTGAGTGAGCTTCTTCCACTGTTTACAGTACATTGTCTTGTCAGCAGAGCACATCTTTATATCTTTGTTTGTCAGCGTGCCAGGGCTCGCTGTTTTACTTCAAACTTTACTTCAAATTAGCAGCATTTGTAATTGTCTTTCACAATTAGTTTTAGTTTTAGTCAATTTTTTTTTTGGGGGGGGATTGGGGGTCTTTTCATTTTACAAAGAAATTATGCTTGACATGTGTTCATACTAAAATGCTGTGCCTGTTTTTCTGCCTACATTTGCATTTAAATGAGCAATTTGTGACTAAATTTGAGCTGTGGCTCAGGTGGTAGAGCTGGTTGTCCACTAATGTCGCACTCGTGGGTGGCCAATCGAAGGCTGGCCCGTGTGTCCCCAACTGGGAAAGACACTGATCCTGAAGTTGAACCCGTTGGCAGACAAGCGCCTTTCACCGCATTTCCACCACTGGTGTGTAAAGTGAGAAAAAACTGAAAAGCGTTGAGTATTTTATTTGACATGCTGCGCGATTATTCGGGGAACTGAAACATGCCGATTATCGTCATGTCAAATGTCAGCCTGTAACATAAAGATGTTTGTGTTTAGGAGTTCCTGCTGAACTGCCTGCACAGAGACCTGCAGGCCGGGGTGAAGGACTTGTCCAAAGAGGAGCGACTGTGGGAGGTTCAGAGAATCCTGACTGCTCTGAAACGAAAATTGAGGGAGGCCAAACGTCAGGTCAGTCACCTGTGTCCATTTATTACCCAAAAGGGTAGTTTTAAATATTCTTACTACCGTTCTGTCAATCCACATACTCGAATTGACACCAGTTTCAAAAATCAGCTAGGTTTACCTGAGTGTATGTTGCCCTCAGAGGTGACGTTTACTGTTGCATTATTCATGTATCCTCCCTCTGTGTTGTAGGAGTGTGAGACTAAGATTGCCCAGGAGATAGCTAGCCTTTCAAAGGAAGATGTTTCAAAAGAGGAAATGACTGAGAATGAGGAGGAAGTCATCAACCTTCTCCTAGCACAGGTGAGTCATTTGTGCAAATAGTTGCTCAGATCACCGATGTGTGATTCTTTTCAGAGTTTCATTTCACATGTGTGCGTTTCATAACCAGGAAAACGAGATCCTGACGGAGCAGGAGGAGCTGATCTCTCTCGAGCAGGTGCTGCGCAGACAGATCGCGACAGAGAAGGAAGAAATCGAGAGGCTGCGGGCGGAGATCGCGGACATCCAGAGGTCAGAGCAGATTCAATGTGGCATGATTCAGTGCACGTATTGTGGGGCTTGAGTGTGACCCGGCGCTGCGTTCCTCCTCAGTCGGCAGCAGGGTCGCAGCGAGACGGAGGAGTACTCGTCAGACAGCGAAAGCGAGAGTGAGGATGAGGAAGAGCTGCAGATGATACTGGAAGACCTGCAGAAGCAGAATGAGGAACTGGAGGTGAGAAAATATCTGACACACAATGGTCGTTTAATGTTGTGTTGAGAGTTGCGGTAAAACTGACACTTAAAAAATGCTCTGGAGGCTTTTTAGGATGCACTGCTGCCTTTTTGAAGAAGGTTAATAATATATACACGGATCAGCCACAACATTATGACCACTGACAGGAGTAAGTAAATAACATAGACCATCTTGTGACAATTCAGTTTTCTGCTGGGAAACTTTTAGACCTGGCATTCATTCATGTGGATGTTACTTAGACAAGTAGCACCCACCTAGAACAGACCAGACCAGACCAGACCAGACACCCCCACCCCATAGCAGTGACACTCCTTGATGGCAGCAGCCGGACACAGACACACACAAAACCGCTTTAGGAACAGCAACAAAAACAAAACAAAAACATGAAGAACAGCACAAGGTGTTGACCTGGCCTCTAAATTCACTACATCCCAAACTGATCAAGTATCTGTGGGATGATCCACAGAGACCCCTCCCCTCAAAGACCCCCCCACTAACAACATCCTGTTTCCATACACCACAGGACACCCTCAGAAGGTCCATGTCCATTCTCTGATGAGCCACAACTGTTTTGGGGACCTACACAATATTAGGAAAGTGGTCATAATGTTATGCCCGATGTGGCATTTAGAGCAACCAAACTAGCAAAGTCACACATCATGGTGTGTGTTTCGTCTGCAGAATAAAAACACTCACCTGAACCAAGCCATCCACGAGGAGCAGGAAGCCATCCTGGAGCTGCGCGTCCAGCTTCGCCTCCTGCAGAGCCACAAGCTGCAGCAGGAAATGGCCGTCCAGCCGCCGCCCGAGCAGGCTCCTCCTCCTGCGCAGCCGAGCCCGGAGGCCCGCAGCGAGGAGCAAACCAAGCGCTCCACTGTCACTGCTGTTGCTGCCGCTGCTGCTGCTGTTGCCGCCGTGGCCGCCACCCCCGACACTCCTGCCCCGGCCAACGGGAAGCCAGCTAAGGATCCGTCAAAACCCTCGCCGAGCAAAGACAGGAGGGAACCCAACATGTGAGGCCTCAGTGGCTCTGCTGTACGTCTCTGCCGCTTGTCAGTTGTCCTGTAGCATTGCTCTTTATCCACTGGAGATTTCACATCACCGAGGCCAAGTGGCAGCCGAGGGCAATATCAGTTGGCGTTTTCATCTTGTTTATTACTTCCCCTTGAAAAAGAAAAGAAAATAAAAACACCTACAAAAAACCTAGTAGCTGCCGTCGTCGACACCTGGCCTCGGCTATGAGAGACTCAGAGGGACCATGCTTTCAAATCTGCAGTGCCAAGCCTGTATGAAGGAGGGAGGGGGGGTGAGACGGGAAATGAAGGGATTCCTGAAGCAAGTAAGAGAGATTAGATTACAGAGAGTTTATTTTTCACTGGTAAACTAGTCGAGAAGTGATCCCTGAACCAGATAGAATCGGCCCCTCCTCCCCCGCCCCCGGCCGTTTAGTTTGTCCCTTAACTCGTTGCAAATTTGACAAAAAAGAGACCACTGTGCCATAAATGAATAACTGAAAATGCCAGACTGAACACGTTTCCCCCCCAAGAGAACCACTAACACAGAAAGCTCTTGTCTATCTATATATTATATATTTAAATAGTATTCTGAAGAATACAAATGACTATTCAAGAAATAGATTGATTTGAAGTTACTGCTTCTTCTTTTTTTTTTTTTTTTTTTTTAAGTAATATATGAATGGATATGTTATTGTAGGTGCTTTTCTTTTTCTTTCAACAGCACATGCACATAAAAACAGTGGCGCTATGACTCGCTGGTGGATGAAAACATGTACAAATACACAACAAAAGCGTCGTCATCGCTGCAAATATCTCCTTTGTCATCTCCGCCGTCTGAACAAACAAGGAAACGTCGAAAATTACATTTGTCCGGTGATGTTAACAGACCTGTGGCGACGATTGATTTCTATCTGCAGACACATTCGCACGACGGTTACTATTTAATATTGTATTCTTTTTTTTTTTTTTGTCTTTTTCAACTTTCAATGTGTTATTCGTGGCATCAACTTAAAAACAAAGAAAAATCTCAATCATTTCATTTCACAACTGACCCGTGATTTTGTTCAATGACGTTTGAAGCAAAGACCCGACTCAGCTTTTCTGTATATTATTGTAAAATTGCAAAACAAACTGTATTTTCAGCTCTTGTGTTTTGTCATGTTCTGTTTTTTTTTTTTTTTTTTAAATAATAATAATAATTATTAATGATCTGTGCTCGTGTGACTGCCTCTGCTTTGGTCGCGGGCAAATTCTCATCTGATTATCAATCCTGTGACTGAAACAGATCGATGGGCTAAGAAGCTTCTCCCGAGGTTATTTTCATATCTTTCCGAGCTTTTTGTAGCTGATTGTTGCAGACAGAATAATGCTGTGAAGAATAAAGTGTCAATCTGAATAATTTATCTGAATCTCTGTGTTTGACATGACGTCTACTTGTAGCCACATTTAGCCCTTCCCATTTTCCATTAGTCTGAAAACGTCTCCATCCTAATGAGGTTGTAAATAAACCCTTTGCATCCATTTTGAGCCTCAGTGCTCATGAGATAGTGGAACCACCCAACTTTTTTTTTTTTTTTTTTTTAATGTCATTGCTTTTACTGGTTTCCGATTTGGAACATGGTTCCGTCAAGGTGGACAGAATCAACCGGAAAAAGGCCGGATGTAATGTAGTGTGATTTCAAAATAAAACCTGTTCTCATGCCTGCAACTGTAGAATATGATGAAATAAATATCTATAGCAAGTTCTTGTATATAAAAACTAATGGTTTATTTAATTACTTATTTAAATTTGCACAGGGAGCCCCAATGGTAGTGGCAGGTTCATGCACACCAGCTAAAGTCTGGGTACTGAAACGAAACCGGGGTTCATCTTTTGAAATTCAGATCACCACACGTTCATGAAACGAAATACAAATTACGCCGCTTTTGGCTGCCAGAACTTTCCCGACTGTGTTGAGATTTCACCTGACTCATCCTGCTACCAGAGCAATATGAGATCAGGAAACAAAAGAGAAGACTAGCTTCGAATTAACTACAACACCACTTACAATAATCATTTAATTCATTTTTTTTTTAATATCCTGCAAAAATATTGTAGTAGTCTGAAATTGGACTGGAAGATGAACTTTACAGCTTGAAATATATGTATATTTTTGAACACAACTATGAACATAGACAGAACAAGCAATTAAGAAGAAGAAGAAGCTTTATTGTCATTGTACAAGAATACAACGAAATTCCTTTTGGCAGCATCTCTTGTAGCAGCTACATGTCGCAGGCATAGAAAAAAATAAAGGTAATATAAGTAATAAATATTAAAGTAAACTACTTCTTCTTCTTAAGTTTATTAGATACGTGTCTAATATAACAGTCCTACACTAAACCTCCCTTCCTGACTGTCATAGTGTTAAATATATGTTGAAACAGGATAAGAAAGGTGGTAATTTAACTGTATGATCATTTGGTTTCTGTTGCTGACCACCATAACTGCTATATCAGAGTGAATTTGTTCTCACTTGTGCACCTAATGAGCAGGTAAGTGAGTTTGCATCATATTTATAGCTTGTACATCATTGGAGTTTTATTTTGAAGGCTTACACCGGAAGTAGCCTTTTCCGGTATCTTTTCCCGTCCTTTCAGAGAGTAGATGGTCAGTCCGTCTGTTGCAGGGGCTGGGTTTCTCTTTTTTTTACCCAAGAAGAGAAAAGAAAATCAGCACTTTTAAGCATGTTGAGACAAAGACACTGAGCTAACACTGACAAATGATGATCTAAAAAAAACCTCCAGAAGTCACCATGGCCATAAGGGAGCTCAAGGTTTGCCTTTTAGGGGTAAGTTAGCAGATGTTTTTGTTGATCCGGTTCTTTGCTTCTTTTTTTTTTTTTTTTTTCTTTAGGAGAAAAATTCCTTTAGCCTTCTGCGAACGCAACTAACCGATCCAGACGTCAAAAAACTTGAAATAACAATCTGTCAGTGTCGATATTTGTTTTAAGTATCTTGACTTTAACGTGTTCGCCGGAAAACTTTAGTTATTTAGCTGTTGATGTGATGGGAGTTGTTTAGAAACAAATAGCTAACGGGCCGGCGGGCGGGCGCAGCAGTCATTTCAATTTATTTACTTCTATATATTTATTAGAATTAAGTATTATCTTTAAACAGTTTAACCGTGTTTAACTTTTTATTTTATTCGCTTTCATTTTTTTTTTTAACGGCTGTGACAGTTTATTACGCATTACGTCATGACGAGGCCAACGGTTAGATCTTTTTTCTTTTTTCTTTTTTTCCTTTTTCGTTTTTTTTGCTGCGTTAGCAAAACACACCGGGATCTCTCCATAAACCGTGACAGGGGCGGCGACAAGCGTCAAATTTGGAGCTTTATGACTGAATTAAACAGTAAACTGGGAACTTTTAAGAGCCGCATAACGTTTACCAAGCCATATAAACATACATGTACCGCCTCAGGCTTCAGACAAGACTGTCTTTTAAATCAAATACCTGTGTTTTCTTACACTTCTGCTAGCTTGTAGCATAGCTTACTCATATTTTAACCATACACAGTCAATATAAGAGCTAGCATCACAAAATTAACAAGCTATGAACGCTTTCCTGGCCCTGATTTTTAATTGATTGTAAATTTAGGTTGCAGAATTTACTAGCAGAGACTTGTCTTGATAGGTTGAGGATGTAATCAGCTGCATAATCTGGTAAGGGTTCACTAGTGACCCCTGACCTTGTGTGCTTGTGCCCTGACTGTTGCGTGACCTTCTCTGTCTGCAGGACACTGGAGTTGGGAAGTCCAGCATTGTTTGCAGATTTGTTCAGGATCACTTTGATCACAACATAAGTCCGACTATAGGGTGAGTACAGATCACAAACCTTGACCCCCCCCCCCGCCCCACCCCCCAAAAAAACAACAACAGGAAACGAATTAATCAAGCTTCCCCAGAGATTATAAAGTACCAAGATCAGACAGTGAGGTTCAGTCAGTCGGTCATCATGAAAGTGCAAATGAGATTAAATCACATGTCAACTCAAATCACATCATGGATAAGTCAGTAGAGATGCTGCACACAGATACTAGTACTACTAGTAGACATCAAAGAGCTGCAGGCAAAGGAGGTCGACTGTGGTGTCCCCTTCACGTCGACTGTGTCTGGGCCAAAAAGCTGCACTTGAACGCATCGCAAATCGTCCTTGCACATACGATCTGGGCACGCAGGATGAAGAATTAGCTTGGAGGCTGGGAAGCTAGAAAGCAGAGCTGGATTAATGGGTGTACATTTTATTCATTCCAGGCGATCATGTCTTTGTAACGGTATGATTGCAGCTGAATGTTCAGATTAGATAAAAAGCTGAGAAAAAAACTAGGGCGACAGGCGCTCTTTGGCAGCCGACGCCAGTGAATGGTGGAGCGCTGGCTTGGGGTGAGCAACCGTGATCTGACCTACTGCTGCTCGCTGCGTGAATCCGAGCAGTGAAAGGATTTGGTTAGAAGTCGCAGGTTAGACGTGCAGCTCTTCATCTACTAGCTCACTGTGGCAGCTCCTTCTTGTTCCCTTACTTCCTGTAATATTTCAAACTGATCAGTTCTCAAAAATATGTTTTGCCATTTAAATGCTTTCAATGCGAAGCTGCAGAAGTAGAAGTCCATGCCCATATCTATATTTATAAAGATTACATTAAGAGTAACTAAACAAAGCATTTTTCGAAGTTCATAATAATGCAAATATATAAATATTGCAATACTTTCATGAGTGGGACATAGGTTCAGCCACCATTGACTCCTTTGGTGATAGATGAAGCTTTTGCTTGAAGCTCTAAGGCAAAAAAAAACTGATTACCGTATTTTCCGGAGTATAAGTCGCACCAGCTAAAAAATGCATAATGAAGAAGAAAAAAACATATATAAGTCGCACTGGACTATAAGTCGCATTTTGGGGGAAAATTTACTTGATAAAATCAGAGACCAAGAACACATTTCATCTTGAAAGGCAAGTTATAGTAATAACAATAGAATAGAGAACAACGGGTTGAATAGGTGTCTGGTATGTTAACGTAACATATTAACAGCTATTCCGATAACTATAGCATAAACAACATAACATAACAAGTTTACCAAACTCTCGATCTCACTCCAAATCACTAAATCCATTGAATTCTTCATCCTCTGTGTCACTTCTACGCCGCCGCTATTACGCAGGAGTAAAAGGAGTAGCAGATACTGGCACACAAGCCTAGAGCGCCCTCTCGCGGCTGTCAGTGTGAAAATAACGAACACGTGAAATTATATATTTTAATATATAAGTCGCACCTGAGTATAAGTCGCAGGGCCAGCCAAACCATGAAAAAAAGTGCGACTTATAGTCCGGAAAATACGGTACACCTGAGACTAAACATAGATTTTATTCTTATTATAAAGTCATTTTTTCAGGTCACTATTAGCAGATGTTAAAAGCTTAGTCCTGTGATTTTATTGTTGTCCTTCAGTGCTGCAACTCAGTACCTGGCCTGTAGGGGGCAGCATTTTGTGTCAAATACAAATGAACACAGGTGAAGCAAAAAGTATAGTATGAGGGACGATGGATTAAATTACAAAAACATGAGTCATATCTAAAATACTGTGTCTTCCTGGTTTGATTATTCATTTGTTATGTTATTATCCCTCAACAGCAACAAGGTTTCAATCATCTTCATTCTTCGTTTTTCTGCTGACTCGTACAGATTTCATTTCGCTTGTGGTTTTTAGAGAAGACTTTTAGAAGAGCTGTTGTAAAATGAAACTAAATCACCCACAGAGCGTCGTTCCTGACCAAGACGGTGCCATGCGGAAACGAACTGCACAAATTTCTGATCTGGGATACGGCCGGACAGGAACGGGTGAGGAGTCATTTACTTGCTATTATCTTTAAGGTTACGCACATGACTCCGTGGATCATGGAGCTAATTTCATATATTACACTTTAAACACGGAACTATGAGTGGCACAATCACTTCCCTGTCGCCGACACACATGACGTGGAGATATTATATTGCCCGTGAAACAGGATGATTCATACAGGTTTAAAGGTCAGGAGACATCACAGTGATTCATGTGATTGGGGGGGGGAGGTGTAAGTGAAGTTTGCCAGACTTGCTTACAGCATGGAAAAAGCAGTGCAAGTATTTCCTGCTCATGTGTGAAAAACAATATTTTGATACCTCTGTTACCAGGGATCTATTATTGAATCTGACTGTGTGTGATCGGTCTCCTTGATAAACACCAGTAGAGAACATCAACACAGTCGGAAACTTTATTTATCGCCGCAGCTGAACGAGACAAACTGAAGCAGGGTTTAGTGGAGTTTCTTGACACTGGTGGCAAGGCTTTGATGAGGAGGTCTCTGCGTTGTCAGTCCCAGTGTAGTGTTAGTGCGTAGTGACGAAGATAGCCGAGATACTAATAGCGGGACATTTCACAAATCCTCATCGCTCTCTGGTGGACAGACTGTTTCTAAATAGATAGATCGACACTTTTTGTCATGACATACGTTTGCTCTGCAGCAATCCACTCAACGTAGCATGAGGTACGCTCCCTTACCCAAAACATTAGGTATTCTGTTCAGCTTATGTTATAAATGACGTCAGGGTAGTCGTATTGGGAGGTTATGAGCTCAGCAGCTTGTCAACAGTAAAAAGAGGTTTCTTACGTGTGGATATTTCCGAGCCTGCCTGAGAGGAGGGCGGTGAACGGAGGGGGGAGGGGGGTTGTGCTCTGTGTGGACTGTCTCATGATGATCATTATGATAGTAATTGTTCTCAGACATGGTTCGGCGTTTCTGTACTGTAATTTGTTGTTACTACATCTCTTAAACCCCAACCCTCTTTCTCAGACTCCTCCTCTAGCTCAGTATAAACTGCAGAGGTTTAGGAACACGGTAACTTCATCTGTACCAAGAGTGGTGGTAACGAAGTGGAGAAGTTTTAGAGAGATTTTAGTGTTTAGTATAAGTTCTCCAAATTGGCTCATTGGCTGGAGACATACAGTGTTCATGCAAAAGCTGCAACTACTGGGTTCTAAGCTGATGTTTGCGCATCTCCGGTGAGAAAAATTGAATTTATTTTAAGTGTTATCCACCTTTAATGACAATTTTGCATATGTACAATTTCATGTGCAGCCTTAAAAAGGTTTCTCTGTAAGTAACCTTCTGTTCACCACTGGAGAAACCTCCATAGCGAGCTGAAACTTGTCGGGAAGTGGCTTTTTCCAGCGACCACTCATCTTTTAAGAATGTATGGGTCTGTTGCTGCTGCAGAACACTGCATCTGCCTTTCACGGGTTAACGCAGATTTTTTTTTTCCCCCGTTTAAATGGCCAAAGACTCTTTCTGAAGTCGTCCTCAGGGAGCGTATTCGTGTGTGCTCTTCAATAAAAACCACTAGATGTATCGGCTGATTGTGCAAATGGCTAAAAATGTTCTCTTTTTGCAGTTTCATTCGTTAGCTCCTATGTACTACAGAGGATCGGCTGCTGCTGTTATAGTCTACGACATAACTAAGCTGGTAAGAGATTAAACTGTTGAATGTTGACATCGTCGGTGGCTTTAACTCCCCAACATACGAACTGTATTTAGACTGAAATTCAGTTGCTTTTCCATCACTGCAGGAAACTGTTCTTCCATGACCTACAAATGTCATTCTTTCCTGGTCTGGTCATGGAAACTTGTCTGAGAAACGCTAATGCAGTGAACATGTGACACAAGTTGAAAGAATGTTGGGCATATTCTCATTAAAAAAAAACATCCCGAACTGACCACGGTGTGTTCTTGTCGTCCAGGACTCTTTCCAGACACTGAAGAAGTGGGTGAAGGAGCTGAAGGAACACGGTCCAGAAGACATTGTTGTAGCTATAGCAGGGAATAAAAATGATTTAGGGGACATCAGGTGGGCACTTCTTTCTACTATTTGTCTGCCATAGCTTCCAAAAAAAAGCTCTTTCTCGAGGATAAGTGATACTGCAAATGGTCTGCAGCATAAACACTGGAGAGTTTGCTTTCAGTCGTTATTAGTCTGTCCTGCTGTAGCACGAATGTGGACCTGCGCAATAAAACATGATCTTCTTTCGTGTTCGTTGAGAGGATTTTGTGCAACTCTTTGTTTTACTACATCGCCTGCTTTAAGACGTTCTGCACAGAAATCCCTCAGGTTTCAAGACTCAGTTCTTAATGATGCAATGACCAGAACTATATAAGTACTGACTCCTCGTTCTCAGTTGTCTGACTGGATCTGGTCAAATGTACTCCACTCTTAATTCTCTGCTCCTCTCTTTTCACAGGGAAGTTCCTATGAAGGAAGCTAAGGAGTTTGCTGAATCAATTGCAGCTATTTTCATCGAGACTAGTGCCAGAAACGCTGTCAATGTCGAGGAGCTCTTTCAGAAAATCAGTAGGTGTCGTGCCTTCGTGTTGTGTCTGTAGCGCGTGAGTCAGTGCGTCCTGTCTTCTTTGGAATTTAGCGATAAAGAGGAAGACTTGTGCTAAATAAATAGCTGAAGAAAATGGAAAGTAAAACTGACTTTAAAAAAAAAAAAAAAAAGTCCAGATGGAAGCAGCAGAGACGGAGAAGTCCTGACTTTTGTTCTCTAGTGTGGATCAGCTTCCAGAAATCCTGGAACCTGCATTTCCCCTTAATGCAGCTTAGCAGTGACACTCTCTCCTCCTAAATGGTCACAGTTTAAAAGATAGAATTAAAACTTCACACATACGGTTTATAATCCACATTTTCTGTTAATAATTTTAGATTCTGCCACAGACAAGACATTATTTCTTTAAAGAGAATTATATGAATTTCAACTGATTAAAAGCCTTTGGTATTTTGTGGTGGAAAGCAAATGACCGCACTGCTGAACACTTCGGATGCTTAAATGGGTAAATCTGCCACGACAACTCTGTAAATGCCCGCCGTGTCCCTATTTTTAGGTAAACAGATTCCGCCCCTGGAAAATCCTGAAGTGGAGAGCAACGACTCCTTTAAGCTCACCCTGAAGCAGCCCGCGCCGTCCGCCAGGAGGTGCTGCTAGTACGGAGATTGGCCGACGAGATTGCTTCCTCCAGCGCCGGGGACCGCGCCAGCACAGCACATGGTCCACAATGCACACAGTGTCTTACCCCTGGGAAAGACAACACAGTGGACAGACTGAGGTCAGCTTGCACGTGTGGTGGGCTGCGACACGAAAAAACAGAAAAACCTGCCAACAGTATTACATTGGTCAATGCACCAAAATTCAACAGGCACATTTATTTCATTTAGCTGCAGCAGTTTGAGTTCTGATGGAGTCAGGTAGCGGGAAGCCCTAGGTTTTGCCCCCCTCTGGTGGAGCTCTGGCTGAATTACATTAGGATTTCTATCTGAAGAAAGTTTATCCCATTTTACACAACAAATCAAGTGATGAAACACATCAGCTTTGTTTACAATTGATCTATACATTTTCATTGCACTGTTTGCTCTTCAATTGTTGCTCTTACCAAGTCTTCACCAACTTGTGTGCATGTATTTATCACCCTTGATAGTTTTTTTTAGAATAAGAGGTTAATATCAAGCCTTGATTCAGTCGCACAGCTCAGATGCAGCGGCTTTACATTCCTCTCGTCATGTGTTTCCGCGCACACATTTCCTATAAAAGGGTTTAACTGTAATGCTGCAGAGTGAACAGCTTTAGAGGCCTAAAATCGCAATTTACAGGCTGACACCCCCTCGCTGAAACACTGTGACCGATACTAGAATTGTTTACATAGTGATGTGTTGAAGATGTTTTCTACATGCTGAAATGTGTTGTTTGAGATTTCACTACAGGGAACGACTGAACACGACTGCCTACCGTGAGCTTTTACCTGAGAAAGGGTTGCGTTTCATTTTTATTGTTGATGAGAGAAAAAGACCTGCGTGTATTTTACTTAAAACATGTCTGTTAAAGTTCCAAAAAGGTTATTTTGTGTATACTAACTTGTGGAAATTTAGTCCTAACGATTGGCTGTGTGTAATGATGAATATAATCCTCACCTGTCCACATCTGGTATTAACATGTGTCCCGGGCGATCAGATCGTAACCGGCCAGTGTGAACACGCCCGAGACGTACTGAGGCTGCGTTTGAGACGCGATCGCTTTGACCATATTTGGAGGTGGTCTGAGACGCTTGTGACCGCGCTCCTTGAGTAGCGTGAACACACAATGCGTCCTGTGTCGTGTGAGGCGCTGCCCACTCAGCTGACGTCCCGCGCATTAAGCAGAGATTTGCCACATTCATTCAGAAAAGACACACAATCAGTGAAGTGACGAAACCTGCGTAAGCGAAGTCTGTTTATTAGCAGGTAGAGCCTTTTGAAGTACTTTGTCCTTGTAGCTGTTAACTAAATAACAGCCTAAATCTAATCAAACAAAACGATTGAATATGAGTAACTGTCCGTCAAAACAAAAACTTGTCAAGCGGTTAATTAGAGCCATGTGGAGTTGGCGTGTTTTCTCAGTAGTGATGACTGCGTATGGAAGTTTCCAGGGTTCTGGTTATAACCTGAGCTCTGATATAACTAATGTGAGTCAGGAGATAAGTAAACAAATAACTTAACATGTACTCATTATGTCCCATAATGTGTATGTCGTCCCCATGTCGAGGTGGACACACAACAAACAGAGTCTCTAGTGTCTTTGAAACAGCGGTAGGTAGCACCGGTAGGTAGGTGCTCTGCTGAAATCAGGTTTAAGTGGTGACTCGAGACGCATTTTAATGCTAGATGTGAACACACGTGCCTAAAGCTGGTCGCTTGTGATCCAAACACTCAGAACGCATTTTAATACCAAGGCCCGTGTGTAGTGTTTGCTGCTGTTATTCTGACAGTAACGCTCTTGGTTTTGACCACTTGAGAAATTTGTAAACTGCACTTTTGCATATATTTAACAGAATATTAGATTGGAGTTAAAAATTTTGAACCATAATGTCACTATTTGATTACTTTGTACATAATTGAATTAGTACTAATTAACAAAAACTGTAACGGACTTCAGTCTGTGTTGTGTAATGCGGTGTGAATGCTGCTATGCATCGTCCTCTATGGTAAATCACATCAAACTCCATTCATGAATCTGTCAATTAGCGTGGCTTTGCTTATTGGAAAAAGCTGACCTTTTTCAAACTCTGAGGTTTCCTTGGGTGAACACATCTTGTGCAGAATCAAGGATATTTTATTTTTATCAAATGTCAACATGTGACTGCAGTTATCCACTAAAATGTTACAGACTAATTCCATCATGAGCTTCACCATGTTGCACCAGGCAGACAGACAGACAGACAGACGGTTTCATCTGTTACAAACTTCATAAAACGCAGATATTTTAAACGTAGTCTGGCTTGATTTGACCTCCTTCTGTACGTGAAATGAGTATCCCGACGACGCTTATCGTCACACAAGTGCCTTTTTGTGTGTTTTCCCTAAACAAACAGACTGCCACAATAATGCATGAATTACTACTACTAGTCTCAGTCGGTACAGACTTAACTGTACACATAACGATCAAGTTTGAAACTGCCAGTTCTTACTAGCCGTCCTCATACTGTAGTCATGCTTCCCTGTATTCTCTGTAGACCAGATAAACTTCTGTATCTTAATCATTGTATTAAAGTAGTAATTATTCTACTTCTTTTTTTGTGTGTGCGTGTGTGTGTGTTTACCTTTACCTGCTCGGGGGATAAATGTGTGTTTTGAAATGTGTGTTTTAGGCTCTGATAGAAAGCAGGAACGTGAGTGAGAGAAGAGGGGACTAAAAAAAAATAAAGGTCATGACTTGAATTAACCTCCTGACATTGTGAGAACCTGGTATACATCTCCACTAAGTCACCTTAAGACCTCAGAAACCCAACCTTGAAGTGAAAAAAGACACGATGTTCCTTACGTGTAGTATATAAAATAATATTGACTTCACCTAAAGTACTTAAATTTAACTGTTTGCTCTATTTCTTTTTTTTTTTAACTCCAGAAACCCTTACTCTTTGTAAAACTATATTACTCTCTCACAACCTTTTATATGTAAACTGATCAGCCACAACATTATGACCACTGACAGGAGAAGTGAATAACATTGACCATCTTGGGACAATTCAGTGTTCTGCTGGGAAATGTTTGGACCTGGCATTCATTCATGTGGATGTTACTTAGACATGTAGCACCCACCTAGACCAGACCAGGCACCCCCACCCCATAGCAATGATGACAGCAGCAACGAAAAGCAACGACTGTTGTATGTGTGACATGACTTGGGGAACTGATGCATATTGTGGAACAAGCTGTGAAGTCTCTCACACACTGAAAGCTTTAGTTAGCATCCTTCCCCAGCAGGATGCAGCCGGACACAGGCACACACACAATAATGCTTTAGGAACAACTAAAAAAAAAACATGAAGAACAGCACAAGGTGTTGACCTGGCCTCCGAATTCACTAGATCCCAAACAAGTATCTGTGGGATGATCCACAGATGCCGCTCCCCTCAACCCATAGGACCCAATGGCCCCCCACTAACAACATCCTGTTACCAGACACCACAGGACACCCTCAGAAGGTCCATGTCCATTCTCTGATGAGTCACAACTATTTTGGAGGCACAAGGGAGACCTACACAATGTTAGGAAGGTGGTTATAATGTTATGCCTGATCAGTGTATATCTCAAAGTTAGGCTGCAGTTGTTGACAGCAGTAATCGGAAAACAGTCCATGTGTTTAGCAGTTAAAGACATATTTTTACGGTCGTTCTATCACAACTTGATTTGATTAGCGAATGCCTGACAGATGACTTTTGGTTTTTCATGTGTAAAAGGGCTAGAAGGAAAACCACCCAACTACACAAGAAGTTAATTGCTGAGAAAGAATTACATTATAATCCATCAACAATTAAATTTGTCTTGATTCATAAGGCGATGACCTGGAAATACACCTTGCACAGTTAACCCATCAGAAAGCACGGCCTTTAAATTTATTTCCAAACTTAATGCCGGTCAGCACAATTATTTAATTCTCAAAATGTAGTTATTCTTATCAAAAGCCTCAATTCGAAACAGCGTCCACACACGTTAAGGTTGTTCTGAGGTTAATTAAACCATAAAGACTGATCAAGTAATTTACAGTCAGCTAGAGGAGGTCAAAACAGGAGCCAGTTTATAACTTGTTTTTGTCCTGCTAAGTATCCCAGTGTACACGCAGCAGGTATAACTAGTTTACTGTACCATAATCACATCAGTTGCTGAGCCACGAGGACGCGCAACAGGGTTGTGCACTCGCGCGTTCAAGTATTTGTAGCCACATGCTCGCTCGCAGGGCTCAGTCAGCGTTTGACTCAGTAGTGGCAGGGGATCTAGGATTTCCACTTGTCAGTTACTCCCCGACGCCGAAATCAAGTGCATCCCCTCAGCTAAAATGTCAAAGTTGGATCAGGTCCTCATCCTCGACCCTCCCTCCGACCTCAGATTTAAAGGTAAGGTGCCTGAACGTTTCTCGACGCGGCAAATGTCCGGCGAGTAAGCGGCAAAGAATCACCCGAGGAGTGGAGTGATTTCACATTCCCTCAAGCGAATTTCGCTGCTAGCGAGCTAGCTAGCGTTCACCGCCATTTTAAGTTAGCCAGGAACAGGACGGGCCGCTTTTAGCCCCGCAATGTAGTGACGTGGAAAGCCGGCGTGGCATGCATGTAGACGACCCTGCCATTCAACCACCAGGCAGCTGGCAACCTCTAGCAAAGTGGGGCGAATATCGTGGGGGCAACTTGTTAGACGGAGTTGAAGCTAACGCATCACGTAGCATGTATGCTAATGCCCGCACTTTAGTAGGAGCATTAGCCGCTGCACTGTTGCTAGCGGTGTTAGCAACAGCAAACGGTTGTTGCCTTGGGGCTCAGCTTATTCCTTGAAACCTCCCAAGCCGGAGGTTATATGCAAAGACATAAACTGCTTGTTTTTTTAGCGACAAATATAACCAGACACGGCTATGGCGGGTACTTTGTCCCGTAAAGCTGGTAAACTGACTGACAGATTGAATGACAAACTTGGCTAACTGACACCAACTGGAACCTTAACAACACACTCGAGTTCTGAGCAGCGTCGGGCTAACAGTAGTTAACCCGCTAACTGTATGCGCTTCAATTTAAAATGTGCAAACGTGTCTTGGGCGGCAATGTTGCTGTTCCCACGAAACCCATTCAAAGGAAACCGAAGCGTTAGCGTCGCCGCTGCTCGCTTTATTGTTAGCGATAACGTTCAGTGATGTGTCAGTTACCTGTTGGCTAACGATAGCTAGGCTAGCCTGCTAATGCAAAAGTTGGTGTAGCTAGCATTGCCTGCTGCGCCTCCAACAATAAACTGTTTTTGTTTCGCTTGAGGCAGCAGCCCATTCAGCTTCGGCCCCGGCATTTAATAAACTCCTACACGGAGCTTAACCTTGTGGCATTTGTGTGATTCCAACTGTTGCTCTCTTGTGACCACTGCAAGTGAATGAGGTGGCAATAAGCTGTGTGTGCTGTGCTGATGTCAGTGTAGTCTAGTAAGAGGAGGCCATGGTGGTGTGAAACAACCCCACAACACATGAGCTGTTTCTCCTCCTCATCATTATTCATTTTGACCCAGAATTCTTCTCGGTATTTCTTGTATTTGTCCCACTTACTAATCCCTGCCTCTGCTGCGGGCATTACTGCGAATAAGACACTGGTTTATTGTTCCTGAATGTGCCACTGTCCTGCAAGCCAGAATCTGTCAGCCTATTGTTGTTGCTGAAGTGGCACTAACTATTTGTTGGGACAAGGTGTGAGTGTAGACGCTGGTCATGACCTGGACTGGGAACGATTGTTAAGAATGACACTAGTTCAAATACCAGAGCAACCCTTTGGGTGGGGTGTAGTTATTAACATGTTTTGCTGTGCGTAATGTTGTTAAACAGAGTTCAGAGCCTACACCTGATGATAACAGGGGCTGAGTAGACGCAAGAAAGCCATAAACCTACTCTGTACTTAAACTGGTCAGCATTTCTTCTCTTTTTTTTGTATATATGTGTTAATGCATAACCTTTTTAGGGGTGAATTGTCATCCTGCAACATGTAGAAAGTTTTATAATGATAAAAGCCTAGCCAGTGAACATGCAAGGGGATACAGTAGGAGATCAACTAAAGCTATTTTGAGTTAAAGCCAGCTAGTTAATAGGTAGTAGATATTGTCCTGATCAAGCTTTTATGTTTTTGTCCCCAGTCAGACTAATACTAAGTACTGGCCGATCCAATTGATCCAAAATTGATTTTATTTTATTTTTTTTACACATTATTGTTCTTATGTATGCTTGTAAATAAACAAAATTGCCTCCCTGTGTCATTCGTAAAGGCTTTTCCTTATCTAACTTGTGGTCTTCTGGATCATATGTGTATTTGTAACTCTATTAAGTGCAATAAACATAAAAATCAGTCCAATGCATTAAGAAGAAAAAAAAAAATAAAAAATACCTGCCTCGAAGCTTTCATTTTACAGCATAACTTGAAATTGGATTACTTTAACAAAATAACCAGCTAAGATACTTAAATAGCTCTTTGTTGTGTTGCTCAGCTTGAACATTCGGATTGTCACAACAAATGCTAAATCAAAAAATAGACCGGCGTTATAAGGCTGTACATCAGAAATCTAATTATGTAAAGAATGTCTAGACAGCTGATATGTTTAGGCTTTGAAGTTTGGAAAAGATTGGGCATGGCTACACGCTGAAGTGTTTTGATTGGCCCCCCCAATACCAATCAAGACATCCCCACTTATTAGCACTGATAAATGCAGCGTCTGATGAATTGTCTGTTTGCTTTGGGTGACGGGTCGATGGCACCATGATGATGATGACGCCGATCATCCAATTTTTCAGTCATGGTGCTGAAAAGGGAACTTTTTTTTTTTTTATATAGTCGCACTGCTCAGCTGTCATGCCGTTTTGTGTACATAAATGGTCTAAAAGCGGAGTCAGGAGTTGCACCTAAATACATAAATGAATGTCTGTTCCTCTGCTGAACCTTAAATTGATATGGACAGTTAATCTGATGGCAGAGACATGGTCTGTCATAATCTTATCATGGACCTCTCCCTTTTTACCCGATTAAGAAATTCTGCCCTAATTGGACTAGTTCTGATTTCTGCGTGGTCACACGGTTTACATTTTCCCCCTCATCGGATTCAACTTTTGCCCCGTGTATACACTGCGTCGGAAGCCAGCGTATTGTTTTGGCAGCGGTGATGGTGATACTGACCGTCGTGAACTGATCATCACCGCATTGTTATTTTAGGATCATAATGTGAAATCTTAAGGCATATGGAAGAAAATCCTACACCTGGTTCTTGAACCCCAGGCTTATAATATAAAACAGAAGTCGTGATCCAGATTGGTTGCAAATATTGTGGCGTTTCTTCTTAGTCGTAGGATAACAAGCACATTTTAAGCTACGTAAGTGCTTTATCACTTCTAGTACCAACTGAATAGTCGTGATTTATATTCACTTGTGTATGGAGGCACGAGTCTGTACACAGATTGTTATTGTAATACATTTTCTCTTTGGCAGCTCATCATTTTCCTTCACTAAGATCAAATTGAAACATTCATTGGTAAAATCTGATCTAATCCGATAACTTGGAAGAGGAATAATCATTTCATTTGGGAAGCTTTTTGTACTTCTACGAGGAATACAGAGGAAAGCGAAATGGTTCCTGCTCTGACGCTGAGAAGCAACATGAGGAGAAGGAAGACTGACCACGGCTCCTTTACTGTCACAGAGACCCGAGGCTAAATCGGTCTGCGTGTATCGGAGAGCTGGTCCGTTTTGAGAGGCTCTGCTGGGATTCCTCCAGCAAGCTAGAGGGGGCAGCCCTCCTTTCCTTGGACGGTATTTTTAGAATCGGACTGGCCTGGGGGGACCCTAACTCAGCATACATGCAACAAGATGAGAGAGAGACTGTGCTAACGCTGCTCCAGCAGAGGTGGCATCTCGGAGTTAGGTGGTGGATGCAGGGCCTGTGGGTGTATATGTGAGGCACACAATGGTTTCTAATGTTTCAGCGATGGTTTTAGTATTATTCTATAAAACACACAAAGTGCAGCGTCTATTTGTAGAAGCCTTTACTTGGTTGTCCTGAAGTCTGACTATTTACTTACTATTTGTTAAGTAAATAAAGTGTGTCAGGGTTTCTACCTCCTTTAACAAGCGTCCCTTTCCCATTTGTACCACTCGAACGTGGCTCAGGCACGTTGAGAGTTGTCGGGAATGATTGACGATCTCAAGCACATGACAGACTGTTATTACCTTGTCTGCCGTGTCTTTTTGATCTGCACCCCATGACCGGCTTACTTTAATTTTTAAGTCAAATATGCCGTTGTTATTTGATGGCAGGAACCCATAATTTTGCAATCGCATCCCCGTACTGAGTCAGCCCTTTGGAAGTTGATTTACTGTGCATCAAAAGGCGTAGATGGAAATAAATGGGAGTGATCAATACGGCTGAAATTATATAATGGATATCGTTTCGTCTTGAGGAACATTATACAACTTCATGTCAATAAAGGTGGAGTAACCCTCTTTTGTTACCCTAATTGCAGTGATGACCAATAAGCTAAGATACCGAAAGCAGAGGCTACGTATAGAAATGGCAGATGCTTCATTGTGTCTGTGACGGGAAGTTTTTCAGGTTTGTAGGAATGCCTTTGTGACACACCTGTGTTGGAAACAATCGCCCCTTAACTCCACATGCTACCTTCTAGCTGGGTGGAGCCACTGCAATCTGGTCATGCATTGCTTCTTATCTCTCCAAGCACTGGGTGTGAAGGAAGGAAGGATAAATGTAGGCTTTGTGCACTCCAGGACTCCAGCCGGGCTGTGAAAAGAACAGAAAAGTAGAAAGAAATACTTAAATGTTCCTACTTTCTCCCGTATTTTGAATGGGTTATAAATAATTTATAGTTACTTGACACTGAAGAAAGTTTAGAGGTTTGCAAAAGTGATGCCTGATTTAATATGTAGTGTCTAAGAGGTTTATTTTGTAGAATTTATGCCTTTAAATATTGGATCTTGACAGTTTTTGGGTAGTTTGTCTCATGATCACTTATCATTTGGCTTTTAGAATAGCTTTTTATCCATCGATTGATTGAATGTCAAGGATGAAACAAAGCTGTACTAGTCTGAAGCAGTCAATATTGCTTGACAACTTGTTTTGTCCCTGTGTAGTGCGGTGACATGTGTACACCTTGTAGCTAGAGTCGTCTGACAAATGGGAAATTAAAAGTTTTGTCCAAATTCAGAGGGTTTGAATCTGCTTGCTTCAGGTGATATCAGCTAATTTTGACTTTGTGCGCTCCCTTGGTGGTCAAGCCCCACATTTTTCCTAACCCCTGTTTCATTGGTACCCCACATCCCATAAAACCAAGGTTTATATCATTGGACTTTGACATTAAAACAAACCTAGACCACTTGCAATTGGAATTAGTAGACATCACCCATAGCACAGATGTCCTGATGCTGGCTAACCATACATCATGGGACATGTTTGTTTTGTCCTGGCTCCCAGACTAATTTCGCTGATCGAGTTTGGAATACCTCTGACTTGGCATCCAGTAGTGTTTACGACATGACGGACTGATCAAAGCTGCATGGTGCTGACCGTGGTTAAGGACCTAATTCGAAACCAGCTCTGTCACAAGATGGCAAGCTAAGTATTGATCTCCTGATGTATGACCTGAGCGGGGCAAGACCTTAATTTCCAATATCAACATGGGACATCTATATGAAATTAGCTGCCTGGAAATAAACAAAATTGATTCAGGTGGTTTGGCTCCTCGTTTATGGAGACGTATGCAGCGGGTGGGGGTAGTCTTGGTGAATTGCTTAGGCTTGCTTTCACAAAAAGGTTGAAAATCATCAAAATAACAAAAATAATAAAAAATGCAACATATTTAGAATATAAAATAATATAAAAATAGGTAAATATTTCTTTTTATGCACTTGGAAGAGTCTTGGTGTATATATTGCAACTCAGAAGTGTTAAGCCGCCTACCGTTTCCTCGTCTCGCCCCAGTATTTGTAATACGATACTAATATAACTGTCCTTTTATCCAGCTTCAAGCCAATGAACTCCTTATTCAATAAGACTTCTGAACCATGCAGATCTAATTGAGTTACCAATCAGTATTTTTCAGCTAATCTTTTTAAAGGTGCTCTCCAACTCTGGCACCGAAACACTGCAGGCCTGTCTGTTTGCCAGGGCAGTAGGTGTAACTTGAAATATTGAATTTCCCCCATTTTCACTACGCAAGCATGTGGGATTGCGAATTTTTTAGGCGATTCATTGGAAAATGTAGTGTCTCCTTTACAGTGCCAAGCCGCAGCAGCAGCAGGTAGTTATGTCATCAAAGCAGAGCGTACTCCTAAAATACACGACTAATAATAATTCTCTCGCGCTTGTTTTGTTTCCGTGTCCGCCAGGTCCTTTCACAGATGTAGTCACCACCAACCTCAAACTGAAGAACCCTTCTGATAGAAGAGTGTGTTTCAAAGTGAAGACGACGGCGCCGCGCAGGTACTGTGTACGGCCAAACAGCGGCGTCATCGATGCCGGAGCAGCTGTCATCATCTCTGGTAAGATTTTATTTGTCATCTGTCTTTTTTTCTCTCCTCCCTCCGGGTTTAGCTCAGAAAATGTTGGTGCTGATGGAAAGTGGGTCAGAAGGATGTAGCACAGTTTGGTGCAAGTCATCCAACCTCATTCTAAGGTGTGAAAGACTCAAGCTGTGAGTTTCATTCGCACGGTCCCATTTCCACCTCTGGCCAGAGTGTGTTTTAATATACTGGGTACAAACAGACCTGTACACAGGTTAGAGAGTGTTGCTGTAACTAGAAAAACTCTATATTGGTTTGGTAAATGTTGCGTCTGGGCCCTGACATTCAACATTTTAGTTCAAACGGATACTAGTGGCTGTAACACAAGGCTAAGTTAGCATGCTGCCAAGAGACGGTACAAAAGACAAGGAAATGTATAGTTTTAAATTGGGTTGAAGATCTAAGCAGTAATACATTTTAATGGGCCTTTGTGTTGAGTGAAGCATCAGCTTTTTGATCTATTGTACTGCTGCTGATGAGCTTTCTGTAGCACCAGTGGTACACGACACACGTGGCTAAAACTACAGGCTACTGTGTTGTATGGTCAAAAAAAGTTTGTGCGTCTGAGCCCAAAACCCAACGGCTAAAATCCTAATTTTATTACAATAGTTATGCAAGAGTGGCCGTAAGGGTCTACTAGAGGAGTGTGGAGTGACAGAAATATTGGATTTGAGTTTAAATAGAACTTGTTATATAAAACTTTAGTGTAAAAGAAGCAGTATTAATGGAACGGCCATAAAAGAAACTCGTATTACCATCATGTTAATTTCAGTAACGCCTTATTCTGAGTAGTTTTCACTGATTTTTATGTTCAGATTTGCTTTTGTCGTGCCAGTATTTCTTTGATATAAAGCACTGGGTGCAGTATCCCCTCTAAGTAAACAATTACTTTGGTAATGTCTATTGGCTGAATTAAATTAGGAAAAATGGGTAATTGTCTTCTTGATATTGGATTGGAGATTATAACCGGGTTAAATAAAACAAAATTGTGTTCATCATTGCACAAGGAACGTATTAATGTTTTGTTTTTGCCTCCTTTCATTCACAGTCATGCTACAGCCCTTTGACTATGACCCCAACGAGAAAAGTAAACACAAATTCATGGTGCAGACGATTTTCGCCCCGTCACATGTTTCCGACATGGATGCATTGGTGAGTGAATTAAAACAAAAAAATACATTCTTTAAAAAGTTTTGTGCCAAAAACGTTGATGCAATTCCAGCTATAGAGTTGACTTGTGACTGATTTTAGATGTGTGTGGAGCGTAAATACGGATCAGTCCACATCTGTATCAATGAACACAGCTGTTGATGCATAAAGCTTGATTTCATTATATATAAAGTTCCTTTTTTAAACCAAAGACGGCTTAAAAATGTCAAAACTTAAATGTCTCTGTATTTTTTTTTTTTTGTTGGCACAGAGACAGCTTACTTCTTGTAGCTCTGACTACTCAGTGTAAGCTTAATTCAATATAATGTTAAATAAAGTTTATAATCCTATTTTCAGATGAGGTCTTTCTATTGAGAATTCATCTGTCGTCCTGTTAAAACAGTTTAAAATAGACAAACAGTTGTGTTTGGACAAATGACCTCCACATTTACTCTTTGACCTACAGGACTCATTATTGATATTTCCCAGTAGAGAGGTCTCAATTACTCTTAGTTATATTTATTTATGTTTACAGCTTAATTTAGATTTAAAAAAAAACATAAAGTCAGTCACTGAGACAGGGTCATGGCCATTCTGCCTTGAATTACTTTCCATGCAAGGCCATCGTCGAAGCTAAACCTCAAACACACTGAGATGTGTTCTCCAGTTGTCCACCAGAGGACAGCAAAGGCTCGGTCAGCCAGTAAAACATACCATTCATGAACTGGCTTGTCTTGAAAAGAGTCTTAAAATTCAGGAAGTGGAGGGAACAAAGGTCTGACTGGAATCTGTCCACTAGTTTATCAGATGCATTTCTTCTAGCCAAGCTACCCCAAATCTGTTTTAAGCCATTGTCTTTTAACAGGTTGTAATGTTTACACAATGAAATGGCAGTTATGTGCTTCATGAGCACTTTTAAGAGTTTGGGACGTGACTACATAGATTGTCATTCTAAAAACACTAACCTAACATCTGTGGGAAAAGGTACACTTGTGAAAGTTTGACTCTATTTTATGATGGAAATTGAGACAAAGCTGGAAGCTGCCTGTGTTTATTTAATGTCTATAGATTCAAGGCTGCGTGTGGATGTTGTGAGGCAGTTTGGAGAGTGTGTGTGTGTGTGTGTGTGTGTGGATGGAGTCCAGCTGCTAGCAGTTTGAGTTGATGAATAACATGCCCATTTTTCATCTCCACCAGTGGAAAGATGCAAAACCCGATGATCTCATGGATTCCAAGCTGAGATGTGTCTTCGAGCTGCCTTCTGAAAACGATAAAGTGGTAAGAACTGCTGCCGTGCATTAAAAACAGCCACGTTATGAATAATCATAACCTGAAGTTTTGTTGATTAAAGACGTATGTTTAAAAGCCGAACTTTGAGAACTGACAGAAAACCTTAGCTTTCTGCGGAAGCAAAAACCTCGTCTTTGACTCTATAGATTTCTATAGTGTAGTGCTATTTCCAAGACTCGCCTTAAAATACTTTTGTCATGTGATGTCAAGTCACTTCTGCAAATGGTCTGCAGGAAGACAGAGAAACTCCTTACTGTCATGTAAGTGGTTCATCTAGCAGATCCAGGTGTTTCAAAGGGCGAAACATCAACAGTCGAGGCTTTCAGAGGTCACAAAAACAATAATTGTGTTACAGTCGGACGATTGAGAAAAGGTTGTAAATGACTGCAAAGGCGGCTCCACAGTTAAACGATCACTCGTTTTATTCCATCTTCATACCATGCTGCTTAAATAAAGATCAGTGTGAAACACGTAAGCGACACTGATGTTGTCGTTCTCTTATCGTCGGATGCAGTATTATCTAGCATGCATCTGCTTGTTGTGGGAGCTGCTGGTCGTCTCCTTTCTGCACGGCATTTTGCATTTTAGCTGCTAACTTCACCTGTGGTGCCCTCATCGAGCCCGAGTGCGATGGTGTGAATTACAAGTGCAGCTGGTGTGAAACTTTTTCAAGGTGAGAAATGACTTAAAACATGTGGGTATGGAGTAAACAGCTGAAATGAGTGCTGAGTAGTTGACTGTGCCAAACACACTCCATAAACAACACTGCAGCTTGCGTACGCTGAACCACCCCAAGACGAGTTCAAGCATTTTACATTTTAGAGGTTCTTGAGCGCCCAAATATCCCACAAGGATGAAAGACCGTGGTTCTGCTGTGTTGAAAGAAGGACAGTACTTCGTAAACTGTGCAAAGATGGGATTTAGTTCGTGTTTGTTTCTGTTATTTTGAATTTACTTAAGTGGTAAGTCAGTGAACACTGGCTACCTCTATAAATGAGGCTTTAGAGTAATCAGGATTTAGAAAAGCAGAGCTGTTCAGGTGAAAATGCAACCAGCTCCAGCTAGATTTATCTTAAGTTTAGCAGCCACAGTGTGGATATGTCGTCTGCTGAATTAGCACAGTATCTACTCTCTGCTGTGGTACGTGCAACATGCATGTAATGTGTAACATGATGAGTGTGGATGTTTAAAGGATGGGGGTGTAGTGTAAAGTGTAGGAGGAGCTGGAATCAAATGTCAGTAGATTGATTGGGATGTATGTCAACAGTTATTACAGTCAGACAACTCCAAAGTAGGTATGAGTACATTAATGTTACATTACAAGTAAGTTTTCAGCTGTAACGTATCATCTATTGTTTGCTGTATCTTGCTTACAGTTTTGTTAAATGATTTTCATGTTGGAAAATACGTCGACGTATTGTTGTCAGACTTTTAAAAACCAGAAATGCCTTTCAGTACCAGTCCCTTTAAAAAAAGAAATCTGCCTCAGTCAGGTCCTTGTGGTCTATTTATTGTCTTGTTTGTCTCTTCTTCAGTCAGATGGCTCTTGATCTAAAATCTTTTTTTTTTTTCCAGTTGCACATGATTGTAATTTGGCAAATATGTTGCATGGCTGCTTATGTTTAAGCCATGTTTTAAATCCAATGAAAGGAATGAAACGGAGGGAGAGAGGGGGGGCAAAAGGATTAAAAACATGTTTAATATGATTTTGTTACTGGTACAGAAATCTGATTACTGTATTGAGGTGCCTTTTCTGAGGTGCCTAAATTAATACAACTCATGAAGACAGATGTCCATTTGATGGCCTCAGTTACAGCCACACATCCACTTACACTATATTACCAAAAGTATTCGCTCACCCATTCAAATGATCAGAATCAGGTGTTCTAATCACTTGGCCTGGCCCCAGGTGTATAAATTCAAGCACTCAGGCATGCAGACTGTGAAACAAGACATTTGTGAAAGAATGGGCCGCTCTCAGGAGCTCAGTGAATTCCAGCGTGGAACTGTCATAGGATGCCACTTGTGCAACAAATCCAGTCGTGAAATTTCCTCGCTCCTAAATATTCCACAGTCAACTGTCAGCTCTATTATAACAAAATGGAAGCGTTTGGGAAAAACAGCAACTCAGCCACGAAGTGGTAGGCCACGTAAAGTGACGGAGAGGGGTCAGCGGATGCTGAAGCGCATAGTGCAAAGAGGTCGCCGACTTTCTGCACAGTCAATTGCTACAGAGCTACAAACTTCATGTGACCTTCAGATTAGCCCAAGTACAGTACGCAGAGAGCTTCATGGAATGGGTTTCCATGGCCGAGCAGCTGCAGCCAAGCCACACATCACCAAGTGCAATGCAAGGCGTCGGATGCAATGGTGTAAAGCACGCCGCCACTGGCCTCTAGAGCAGTGGAGACGCGTTCTCTGGAGTGATGAATCACGCTTTACCATCTGGCAATCTGATGGACGAGTCTGGGTTTGGAGGTTGCCAGGAGAACGGTACATTTCAGATTGCATTGTGCCAACTGTGAAATTTGGTGGAGGAGGAATTATGGTATGGGGTTGTTTTTCAGGAGCTGGGCTTGGCCCCTTAGTTCCAGTGAAAGGAACATTGAATGCTTCAGGATACCAAAACATTTTGGACAATTCCATGCTCCCAACCTTGTGGGAACAGTTTGGAGCGGGCCCCTTCCTCTTCCAACATGACTGTGCACCAGTGCACAAAGCAAGGTCCATAAAGACGTGGATGACAGAGTCTGGTGTGGATGAACTTGACTGGCCTGCACAGAGTCCTGACCTGAACCCGATAGAACACCTTTGGGATGAATTAGAGCGGAGACTGAGAGCCAGGCCTTCTCGACCAACATCAGTGTGTGACCTCACCAATGCGCTTTTGGAAGAATGGTCAAAAATTCCTATAAACACTCTCCTCAACCTTGTGGACAGTCTTCCCAGAAGAGTTGAAGCTGTAATAGCTGCAAAAGGTGGACCGACATCATATTGAATTCTATGAGTTAGGAATGGGATGGCACTTCAGTTCATAGAATGAGTAAAGGCAGGTGAGCGAATACTTTTGGTAATATAGTGTATCTTACAAAACCTAAAATGACACTGTTGAATGTGTTTCTGTCCTGGTCCTCTTGGTTTATGACGGGACGTCCACTTGTTCTATGGTTGTGTAGTAAAATTTGGTTCACATATATCTGGGCCTTAATGGGCCTCTATAAACGCTTGCTTTGGGGATGTGGTTATAATAATAACATCATATCCTGCCCTTTTATTGATTGTCAGCATTCATCTACAGTACAGTAGTTGTATTTCTATAATGCAGCCCTCTGTTTCTCCATGTCGTCATGTTGTCTGTCCCACAAAACAAAGCCACATCAAGCTTGACTTGTTTCCTCCCTGGTCTCTTTGATCTGACGCTGTGAGCTTCTGGGCCTCGGACAAGGCTGCCTTTCTTTAGCAGCTCTAGAGGCTAACCTCCCCGCTTTGCTCGGGGACGTTCACGATTTCACCTCAGTCATTTTCTTCCGCTCCTTGTCAGAATGACGTGGAGGCGACCAAGACGGCCCCGGTGATGAACTCCATGAAGGCCGAGCCGACGGCCGCCTCCATGCCCGCCGCTGCCTCGCTGGACGACACGGAGATGAAGAAGGTGCTGGAGAAGTGCAAGAGGCTTCAAGCTGAGATGAACAAGCTGACTGAGGAGAACCGACAATTAAAGGTTAGACCTGTTGATTCATTGTAAATTTCACATTAATGGTTCATTTTGCCCCCAAAGCAACTAAACTGTGTCCAGTACGAAAGCATACAAGGCGATGAATGACGAATGACGAATAATCTAGAGAGAAATGACTCAAAGGGGAAATAAAATCATCATCAATCATCCTCAAGCTTCCATAATTTGATTAGAATCCACAGAATGTCTCTTTCTTCTTGAGATGGTAATTATAGCAGAATAAAACGCACCCGCTAAACCATATTTTATTATTTTTTTTAAATGAGTCTGACCTCCTTTTAAAGTAAACTAGCAAAGAAGCAAAGAAGGATACGCTAGATCACCACAACAACCACACAGTTGACTTTTTGACTTGAGTGTTACTAAAAATAAATGTAACCAAGGAAAAAAAAGTCGCCAACCTTGCCAAATAAAGAAGGGCATAAAATCAGATAAAGACCTTTGGCTGCGCAGGAGTTGGTAGCTTAACGTTCTTGACCATCCTTTTGCACTTCTTCTCAATTTCATGCATACCTGAAGGAAGGACGGCATAATGTGATTACACAGAAATTTGGACACAGTAGGGGCTTTCAGGACGAGGCTTTTGGTGTTTTTCATGTCCTTCTGCCTGGAGATTATTGAATCTTTTAAATGCTCACGTAGCCCAGTTAGGTCTGTTAGTCTCTTCAGAGGGCCATTAAGCTTCAAGGAACTTCCTAATCCGGTATAGAAAGGCACCATTCACTTGTCTCAGTCCACCTGGGACAACTTCAGCACCCTGGATCTCTGGATGTTGAATGGCGATTCATAATATTTAGCAAATTTCTGGATCTGTTAGCCTGGAATGCTTTCGCCCAGCTCAGACAGTGGATACAATGAGAAAGATAACCCCTTCCACTGGGAAATTAGGGGACACCACCACACCTGAAACAAACCATGACTCCTGAGCAGAGGTTGTGCTAGACTTTTTTTCGTTGTCTCTCATTTTGACTGACAGGGTCATAAACATCCCGTCATAACCCATTTTTACCCGTCACTTTAATTTCTTTTAAAATGATAACAATTACATATTCAATAGCGGTGGGAAAAAAAGATTCGGTTCATATAACCGGCAATCAAAGACGACTCAAGAATCATGAATCTAGAGTCTGTTTAACCGGCTCAGTTGAGTCTGATATATAATCAATTAACGGCACCATTCAAACATCTTACACTCGGCAGAGAAACAAAACGTACTACCCGACTTGACCACTAGCAAACTAAGGCACTCAGACACTCACTCACTTACGCACAACACACAGAGAAACGAAACTTAACCGACTCATAACCGCTGCTCGTGGATCCCTGCTTAACCGAGAGTCTGCAGCCACTCACTGGGCCGGCAGAGAATCGACTCTTAACCGACTCTTAACCGACTCTTACACTACTAATCAAGAGAGACAAAAGCCAGTTAATGTGCTCACTCACCACCAAGTGGTCTGGGATGTGAATTGCAATCAGTCAAAATGACAGATTTCCTACACATTTTTCCGTCATTGACCGATTAACGCGACCCCTGCTCCTGAGAGACATTTATGTAAAGGTACGCTCATATATGCAGACTGCTTATTAAAGGGAGCAAACTCCTCCAAGGACAGACAACGTGAAGGTTCCAGTAACTCCTGCTCCTTCATCAGTCAGCAAGACAAAATCTGCCAGATGCAGTGGCGCAAGTGCACAAAAGTAGTCCTGGTGCAACTGTTGACTCCAGATTCAGATTATGGTAGTCTATCAAGGAACTGAAAGAAAATCCTGTATGAAGCAGTGCTACCAAACGTGAAATCTGTCTGCAGTCTTGAAACCTAAATGTGATACTCATGACCAAACGCAGTAAGTTAACAAACATGTGGGAAGCCCAAGAAAACAAAAGTCCAAAACACAATCCCCAGAATAATTTTCCATTCACAGAAAGGATACTTCTTCAGTTTGGTGTTGTAATTCAAGTGTCAAAAACCAACAATACTACCAACAAAAACCTGGACCTGAATGTTTTTCTTGCTTGTTAAAGAGTCCAAGTATGAATTAAAAGTCTGCTCATTTAACATTTGGCAGCCCGTTGCCTTTTTAGTGCTTGCAAACATTCCTGTCTTGTATTCATCACTTCAAACAGTCTTGTATTCATCACTTCAACATCTCTCCTCTTCTTTTTTTTTTTTTTTTTTTTTCTCTCCTACAGGACGAAGGAATTAGAAAGATGCCCCGCTCGGACCACATGACATCAAACTCAACTAGCCTCCTCGGCCGAGAAGCCAGCACCGCCTCCCTGCCCTCCCTCCTCGTCGTCATAGCAGCCATCTTCATTGGATTTTTCTTAGGGAAGTTCATCTTGTAGACTGGGAGATGCATGCCAGCCGTGTCCCCCCCACCCCCGCCCCGGCTCTGGAATCTCAAAAGGCCTGAAAAAAAAAAAAAAAAAAAAAACGAAAAAAGAAAAACCCCCGAGAAGTCTTTCTGTTGACTTTGCCATATCATTGGTAGTGTGGCCTACAGTGAACACATCTGTACAGCATCATCCGAAGGCGTCGCCTTTTTACAATCTCACACAGTTAAAACGCACAGAGAGTTACGTAAAGGAAGGCAACAAAAAGAAAAGCTCTTCTTTATTTTTTTTTTTTTGTTCTGTTTTCTTTTAGTTTTTTTTCTTTGACGGCCGGATCATACAGTTTAATGTGGTGGGACAATGAAAGTTACTATCAGTCAACATGGAAGGTGCACCTAGAGTTGAAACAAGAAGCAGTAAATAATAATAATAATTGAGATGATCTCTCAATCTCTCTCTCTCTCTCTCTCTCTCTCTCTTTCTCTCAATCTCTCTGTTGTTTTTAATAGGAATTGAATGGAATGTTAGGTGTCTTGTAAATGTTGTTTTAATCCTTTTAAACAAAAAAAGGAAAGAACTTCCATCAAAAAGACCTTGCTACCTGTTGCTGGATCGCCTCTGAAGTAAATCTGTTCAGTTTGTAATTTCTACTTCTTGTGTTGGAATGTTCAGGCCCAGCTTGGGATTATAGGTGCCTCCTCCTTGTACATTTGTCCTTTCCTTTTCCTCACAACACCAATGCAGACTTTATATTATTATTATTATTATTATAATTATTATTATACAAAGCATATATATATATTCCTTCTGAGGCAAATATTGACTAAAATAAGGTTTCCATTCTTAAAATCCTGTCCCATGGTATTAAGCATTGAGAAAAAAAAATAAAAATGGAAAATGTGGTTTTCATAGCCGTCCTTTTTCATGTGTCTCCCTCGAACGTTCATTATTCGATGCCACAAATCGACCATGCTGCGATTGCGAGCCAGGCTTTTTTTTTTTTTTTTTTTCCCGTCAGTATTCCCGCCAAGGCTGCTTTTTCTTCTTATTTCTTTTGTACAAGGACGCTTATGTGCGTTTTTAAATGCGCTCGGCTAATAATCGACGTCGTTGGCCAAGAGTCGCAAAACTAGAAAATCTGATCCTCCCGAGCCTCAGACATCTGCTTTGTTATGAGGTTAGCACGGAGTCTGTTCTGTCTGCGCTGCAGTGGAAAGATGTTCTTTTACAAGCTTCATTTCACGTGAACTGAGCTGACCGGGTGAATCAAGATGAATATTAAATTTAGTTAGTTTCTTTTCTTTTCTCCTGTGGTTAGAACTTGGCTCAGAGTAGCCGCTGCCACTCGATGCTTTTGAGGTTGTTTCATGTAGTTTTGGTACATTACGGTAATCTGGATGACAAAATCTGTTGTGGTCATTTGTGCCCTGAACCTATGGATAAAATTCAGAAACACTTATTTTTACGAGATGCTTTTTTTCCTCCTCCAAAAAAAACAAACCTACAATTATTTTATTAAAGCGTGAAGTAATACGATTCATAGCACGGAGTCCTGTAGGACGGCTTAGCGTGGGAACAGACCACTGAAATGTTTCCTACTTGGCACAACAGAGATGAAGAATTATACGTTAAACATTGTAGTTATAGTGGGATCTGAATTTTACATGATTGTCTACTGGCAGTGTTGGCATATATACCGATCAGGCATAACATTATGACCTAATATTCTAACATTGTGTAGGTCTCCCTTGTGCCTCCAAAGCAGTCGTGACTCATCAGAGAATGGACATGGGCCTTCTGAGGGTGTCCTGTGGCGTCTGGTTACAGGATGTTGTTAGTGGGGGGACTTTGGGTCCTGTGGGTTGAGGGGAGGGGCCTCTGTGGATCAACCCACAGATACTTGATCAGTTTCTAGTGAATTTATAGGCCAGGTTTTTTTTTTTTTTTTTTTTAAGTTGTTCCTAAACTTCTGTTGTGTGTGTGTACCTGTGTCATTGCTATGGGGTGGGGGTGCCTGGTCTGGTCTAGGTGGGTGCTACATGTCTAAGTAACATCCACATGAATGAATGCCAGGTCCAAAAGTTTCCCAGCAGAACATTGAATTGTCACAAGATGGTCAATGTTATTTACTTCTCCTGTCAGTGGTTTTAATGTTGTGGCTGATCGGTGTATGTCAACTGGTAAACAGTAAGACAGAAATGGCTTTCTTTCCACCACAGGCTATGCAGCTAAAGTTAGTTGATACACTCTTATTGGATTCTAAATACATTTCTAATTTCAGTAGACTTGTAGAAATCTGTTACCAGGTGTGTGTGTGTTAAATCAGGAAGTGTGTTTGGTGAGTGTAATCTGGAGAGATTATCTGGAACTAAAGCCCAGAATTACCAGAAGTAGTAAGAGTTGTTGAGAATAAATATTTTGGTGTTCAGGCTCCGATGGAGCAGAGTCCCAGATAAGGTTCTGGATGGAGACAGGACCCTTGGTAGTGGGATGCCCCGGACGGCCGGGATGGGGTGAAGATCACAGGACAAGGGTTGCGATTTTGACTTTGTGGTAAGGTGTTGATGAAAGAAAAACAACAAAAATAAAACTGTAGAGGAATACATGAACTTTCTTCCTTGGTAAACTTTGGCCCAAGCGTCAGTTCTGACAATTATCTTGATCGTTATCAGCTTTAGAAGTTGGTATACAATACGTGCCGACTGTAAATTTGAAGATAGAGCCTCTTATCCTCAAAAATAATTAAATTTTCTTCTATTGTCAGGCTTTCCAGTTGTCTTTTTAGCAGTGTCAACATGCCAAATACTAAAAAGCTACTTAGAGTTAGCATAGTTGCAAGGATTTAGGATTTACGGTTTGATTTTAAGCTCATTTCCTATTGCAGTGGATGTTCAATATCACCAATTCTCCATCCTGCTGCCCCTGCATACAGCATTTTTATGATGTAATGTATTTGTCCACAAGGGTTTCTGCAGTTGTTTTTGCTTAAATTCTTTCCCCCAGCTGTTTAAAGTAATTTACCCAATGTTCGCTCGTTGTGGAAAACATCAGCGCCTATTCTTTGTGGGACGTTGGCGTAAATGCTCGACCCCGAGCGTGCACGCATTGTAAACAGTGGAGCAGAACCCCCTTCATTTAAATGTGATCAGTACGAGGCTACATTTTTGCCTTCAGCTGCTCCCTAAAGCTGCTCGGTGGCCTCCAGCACAGGACTGGTTGTCCTTGGCAGCGTCTATATACAGCTCCCTCCTACGTCAACTCGGCAAACCCATTAAAAAAAACGAGGCGTTTTAAATGCTCTGCTGGGCACCGTAAAATCTAAGAAAGCAAATATGCTCCTTGCTTAATATTTAAGTATGCGTAGTATGCAGCATCTGTGTATGTTAAATAAAACAACATTCCTGTTCGCGTAAAGGTTTTAATCTTATTCACACATCTTGGTATTTAATACAGGTTCTTTAGTTTGGGTACACAGGGATGATTTTTCGTCGTGTGGTGGCCTACTGGTCTTTTGGAGGCTCCCCAACAGGTACTGGTCCACGATCCAGAGCGTGATGTTGACCTTCAGGATTAAAATCCAGATCCAGCCGGAGAATTGAGGATTTCTTTTACCGAGCCACACACAAGGACCTTAATCCCACTGGAGGTATTTTGAATTTATTCCTCTCTCTGAAACTACCTGAAGGAGCAATAAAAACTAAAAGGTGTTATTTTAATTTCACAGACTCCCGACTAGAAGACCAGCTGGAGCTCCGTGTGATTGACGGGTAAGGTGAACGACTGCAGTGTTTCATAATCAGAACAGGCCTCAATTTCTTATGCAAGTTTCCGGGCTATGCTGTTAAACAGGAGTGAGATTTATTTTTTTAGCAGCATCGTAATTTGGTCCAGAAGGATTAAATACACCGACCAGGCATAACATTACGACCACCTTCCTAATATTGTGTAGGTCTCCCTTGTGAATCCGAAACAGTTGTCAGAGAATGGACATGGGCCTTCTGAGGGTGTCCTGTGGTGGTGTTAGTGTGGGGTCCTGTGGGTTAAGGCCTCTGTGGATCATCCCACAGATACTTGAACAGTTTGGGATCTAGTGAATTTGGAGGCCAGGTCAACACATTGTACTGTTTTTCATATTTTTTTTAGTTGTTCCTAAACCGTTTTTGTGCCTGGCTGTCAGGCTGCATCCAGCTGAAGATGGCTGCTGCCATCAAGGAGTGTCATTGCTATGGGGTGGGGGTGTCTGGTCTGGTCTGGTCTAGGTGGGTGCTACATGTCTAAGTAACATCCACATGAATGCCAGGTCCAAAAGTTTCTATGCAGAACACTGAATTGTCACAAGATGGTCAATGTTATTCACTTCTCCTGTAAGTGGTCATAATGTTGTGGCTGATTATTATTAAGAAGGATTTATCGTTTTATCTGAAATGTGCTCGTTGGCGTGTTATGTTTAAGTCGACCTGGTAAGTGCATCCTGTAACATAACAAACTAAATGAGAGTTAATGTCTGGAAAAGAAGCACTTAAATGGGAATTACTTTTACAACCTGGACCTTATTTCTGGCATAAAATACGATCGTATCGATATTTAGATCAGCGTATATCCATATAGTGGGAGTGACTGGGGCACCGAAACGCAGCCTCTAAATAACGCATTATCTGCCGCGAAACTCGTTAATTTCACCAATATTTTGTTATGATACGCTAGTGTTATTCCCCTTTGAGTCCGGAGTTACCTGTTATCATCATCCGGGGTCTGTAGATTGACCTACTAACCTCTGACCTGGATGATGTCATCTCTGAGCGCCGTCAGCTTGTTTACCTGTAATTTGCTACAGCTAGTTTTTTGCAACATGGCTGAATATTTTTCAGATTCTGAGGCTGTGGACGACGACTTTGTTTATGATGGAGGTTCTTACCGTTTTGAGCCAGAGTATACAGATGAGGAGCTCGTTGAAAGGAGGATGCGGAGACAGAGAAAGGAACAGCTGGCCAAAGAACAACAAACCGCTGCACGTCCGTGAATAGATAACAGGTAACTCTGGACTCAACAGGGAATAGCACTAGCGTATCATAACAAAATATTGGTGAAATGAGTTTCGCTGCAGTGCGTTATTTAGGGACTGCGTTTCAGTGCCCCAGTCACTCCCACTATATGGATATACACGGATCTAAATATCATCCGAATGACTAAAATGACACCAAAGTTATATGGGTGAGTAAACAATCGTATTTTATGCCAGAAATAATGTCCAGGTTGTAAAAAAACAGTAATTCCCCTTTAAACTGCAGAACGTTCCTTTTATTACTGGTAGTTTCTCTTTTTAGTTATTTAAAATGTTATTTAAATGTTCCTTCGTTTCAGTGTCTTATTCATGAGGATTCACTGTTTTTCTTGGGTTTGTTTCGTGTGTAGTAAACTGAAAACTCACCTTATGTTCAAGTAAACCATGATGGCCATTTTCCTCCAATCTTCTATAGTTTAATTCTCTGTTACGGCATCTCTGGATAAAACCAGGAGCTGGATCTCTTTCATCTCATTCATTCAGGCCAATTTCATTGCCCACAGTAACTGTAGATCGCTAAACCTTTTAGAAATACCAACTTATTTAATAGAAGTTGAACAGTTATGGTCACGTACTGCACATTAAACAAGTTGACAGTGTAGATGAACTCCGTGTTAGTTTTATTTTTAAATTTCCAGAGTTTTACAAAGTTTGAAGGTCAAGTGTCGACCCGTGACGACCACAGCTGTCTGAGCAGTGAGGCAAAAAAAAAAAAAAAAAACCCTCTCTAGAATACATGAAATGTAATTACATGAAGATGTTTCAGAACAACAATGTGATGTTTATTCAGAAAATAAAAGGAGCCTAATACCTGCTGTGGAGTTCACCGTCCTTTAGGTTATATTAAAAGAAAGAGCTTTAACTATAGTTCCCTTTTACTGTAAACAGCGACTCAAAGCGTATCTCCTCGAGACAGGGAGGTCATCGTCAAGAGCTTCTCTGGAGAACATGTTCACCAAATCGTGTCTTTTTGCTCGTACAAAACCATGTTGTAGGTAAATAACCTGTGTAAAACACATCGTCAGGTCTGTGTGGATATAAAGACATCTTTGTGAAAACACAGACGGCTCGGTCTTTGGTTCCACTCTAAAGTGCAGTTTCTGTGGTGCAGCAGTGTCGAGTCTTTGGTAGCGTCAGAGGTTCAGGGATTTCTTTTTTAAATCCTCCTCCACACCAGAAAAAAAAAACAAGGTAAAGTTTCAACAAGCAGTCTCCTTGTTGTCCTGTTCTGTGCTCTCTTAAGTTTGCCAGGAGAGGAGCAGGGCGGTGACGAACGTGGCCAGAGCCGCCGCGACTCGTTCCTGGCTGCCTCTGTGAAACCCCGAGCAGTCGTTGTGGTGCATCCGAGGCCTGTCCGCGTCCTCCCCTTGCCTGTGATCGGACCGCTGGCTGCTCGACGAGCACTGGACCAGGGGCATCTGGTAGGAGGTGGCCCGCTTCTCCGGTCGGTCCGGGCTGGAGCCGTCGCTGGGACGCTGGCCGTTGTAGAGCAGGTAGCGGCCGTGGGCGTCCTGCTCCATGCGGAAGAGCTCGTACTCCGTGTGGGGCAGCCGGATTCCCAGCGCCACGCAGCCGTTGGTCAAGGTGACGTCCTGCTCCACGCCGACCTGCCAGGACCCCTGCTCTCCGCACTCGTTACCGTTGAAGACGTTAAGGAGGGAGGTGGTGGCCAGGTCCATGGGCGTCACTCTCATGTGGTTCACTTGAAGAAGAAGAAGAAAACACCTGTTAGTAAAGTCTAGATGGGTAAATACAACACTCTAAAGTATCTGTATTCGCTTTTGTTCTTCAGGATAAGTCGGTCCTATTTTAAGTTCGCACGGGACTAGTTTTATTTGGGGACCTCCGGTAATTTGCAATAACTGCTATCTTAATCCCGTGCGAATTGGCCATATCTTTAATTTGTAAAAAACTACACCACAAATGACCTATTTCTCGTAACACAGATGTCCTGTGATAATCCAACGAGAATCTCTGTAATTTGGGGATGAGATTTTACTTTTTCAAGACTTTTGTCTGATTCGCGGCTTTTTTTCTGGCTCACTTAAGAATTATGAAGGATGAGCTGTAAATAAATAAAGTTTGGACGGATTAAATCATTAAATCAACCATTAACGTGTTAATCTGCAAAACTGGAGCTGATTTAAATACTGCCAGGTAATTTCTTCACGACGTCCCCAGGTAAAGATAATCCTGTGCGAATAGGGCTTTTGAACCTAAACCTATATTTCAGTTGTACAGGACTTCAGCTGATATTCTTACTCTGTGGTTTTTCCTTTAGTGCTAGTTAACAGAACATGACTAACACCTTGTAAACGTGAAGTCACCTGCAACTTATAACATATTCAGCGACGTCACACGAACCCGTAAAGAGTTTGTTCAAGTGACCGACGAACAACATGCTTCAAACATTTTGACAGTTTGTAGCTTTATTGCTAAGACTGAGATGAAGCTGAAGACGTTTAGCCTAGCTTAGCATTAAGTCTGGAAACTAGGAGATTTTCTTACTTTAGACCACTGGTGTCAAACTCAATTTAGTTCAGGGGCCACATGCAACCCAGCTTGATCTCAAGGGGGCCAGACCAATAACACAATAGCGTATTTACCTATAAATAATGACAACTCCAAATGTTTCCCTTTGTTTTAGTGCAAAGAAGAACATTATGAAAATGTTTGCATTTAATGACTGGACATTTCTTAAGAAAAAGAAATGCAATTTCTGTTTAGTTCTAGGTCTCAGTGTTGTGTTATGTCCACAGCTCTTACTATATCTCTGTGAACTCTAGGAATAGCAATTACTTTTATTGGAAAAATTGCAGTTAATGTCTTCAATGTAACTTTTGCAGTTTGCAAATTCATCCCGTGGGCCAGATTAGACCGTCTGGCGGGCCGGTTTTGGCCCCCGGGCCGTATGTTTGACACGTATGCTTTAGATGGAGCAAGACCAACACTTCCTGCCATATCTTGTTTGTTTCATCAGTATTTATCAGTAACTATTATTCCTACTGTTTGTTTCCTGAATGACTCAGGGAAAGGTGTACAATATCTAAACGACTGATCGCTGTTAACTCCTGGTTTACAGGCCTGTATCATACATATCTTAACTTATTAGTAACTACAAATATATAAAAATTATACATGAAATTAGAAGTTGATTGTTTTATTACAAAACAACGGTAGCTCCAATCTTCCTTCCTGGGTTGTATCTTATATTGTACTGCAAAGAGCTTCACTTTACTAACACTGCTAATCTCGTTTCTGGGACTTTGGCATAATCGGAGGGATAAAGCTAGCTTGGCTCTGTCCAAAGATAACCTGAGGAGGAAGATTTGAGTCAGGAATCACGAGCCTGTAATCTCCATTAACCCAATCCTATGAGTCCTTTGGCTGGCTGCTGATGATGCTAAGTACACAAGGCGAGTCAGCGGACTCACTGGAAACACTGCGGACTCAGACTCGGCTTCACTCCAGTCGGTGAATCTAAGTAATAAGTTGAATTTTGCAATAAACAAGCAATTAAACGCACTGGTGTTTGTTATGTGTCTGATATATTTTATGCACATGCTATGATGACATTTAGCATATTTAAATCTTAGTCTATATTCTAATTTGCACACTTTTGTATTTTTTTGCAATTCTTGCTATTTTTCTATTCGTATTTCAACATCACATTACTTAAAGTAAGTTACCTGAAACCTATAAAAGCCTAATGCTTGACATTTTGATTTATATATTATTTAGTGCTGCTTTTGAACCACACTAAACATACAATAAGCCTGGGGTGTCAAACATATGGCCCTTGGGCTGAAACCGGCCCACCAGAGGGTCCAATCTGGCCCACGGGATGAATTTGCAAAGCTGCAGACAAAACACAACACTGGAGACCTAAACGGTAGGGGGCAGCAAAGCACCGAAATTGCACTTACTGTTCTTAAAAAAAATTTCATTGAATGTAAACATTTTTGTACTTCATTGCACTAAAACAGAGAGGGAAAATTCTGGAGTTGTCTTTATTTATAGGTTATCGTGCTCTTATGTTACTGTTGCGGCCCGCTTCAGATCAAGTTGTTGTGTAGGTGGCCCCCGAACTAAAATGACACCCCTGCAATAAGCTGTAAATACAAAGAAGAGGTTTAAAAACTAAACTAAAGCATGCAAAATGAGAGAACACCAGCCATTTACCTTTGAAGACAAACTCCGTCCCACCCATGACACGGGTGGAATGAAGCCCTCGGCTGTAGCGTCCGCGGGCGTAGATGGTGAAGGTGGGGTGTTTGCAGACGGGGTCGGAGTAGTGGTAGTAGTGGCCCTCCCAGGTGTGGTTGTTGTCGTGGAAGACGAAGTGGCGGGTGAGGAAGAGGACCTCCGGGCGGACTTCGCAACGCTGGCTCACCCACTGGCCGTACAGCCCGACGCTCAGGTCGGTCCGCGGCGGCAGGATGGGCGGGTGGAACTCATCGGAGCGGTAGATGACGCGGCAGGCGATGCAGCCGTGGTCGTGGTTCTGAAAAAAAGAGAAAATATTGGTCAAGACGTAACATTAAACACTCTGTGAGACGTCACAATAAAATCAACTAAATATATTCTGTAAAGTTTTTTTCTGCAGTTACTCTACAAATCCAAATATTCCTCAAAAGCGGACACATTGTTTTACTTATGTTTTTTTTTTTTAATGCTATCATTTAAATTTTAGGAAACCAAATCATTAAACAGATATTAACAGTTTGATATTATATTTTTCAGGACTGATTCTAAATTTAATACAATATTAATACAATGAAAAAAAAAAAAAAAAAACGGTATAAATGTCTCCAAATTTATTTCAGTGTTTAAACAGAAAGATATTTTTTTTGGGGACGTCAAAACTGCAGTTATTAATTTTATTTATCAACACAAAGCACATTCTTTTACTTGTGTTCTTTAAAGGTTTTCTGGTTGAGTGTTTGACCACTAGAGGCGCTATGGGGTCTTCTTGCCTCTTCTTCTTGAAGAGGCAAGAAGACCTTCTTGCCTCTGGTTTCATGAGAACAACTGTGAGTGGAGCCCAACAGACCTCCACGTTAAAGCGTCCGACTTATAATAAACACGTCGTCTCGTATGTTTAAATTATGCTGAATGAAGGGAGTGGACACTTTTAGTGAGATGTTTTAGTCCTCAGCCGTCTGCCTAGACACCACCCACCCTCCTTGGCTCCACCTCTTCCTCTATTTTTGAATTCATCAGTGCCCTCTGCTGGACAAACCGTTTATCTACACCGATCAGCCACAACACCACCATCATGTGTTTCATTTAAATGTTTGCTCCATTTTTTATTTTTTTTTAACTCTATAAACCCTTACATTGAAAAACTATATTACTCTCTCACAACCGTTTACTCCCCAAAATACTCGTGTTACACATGTACATCAACCAGCCACAACATTAAAACCACTGACAGTAGAAGGAAATAACATCGACCATCTTGTGACAGTTCAATGTTTTGTTGGGAAACCTTTGGACCTGGCATTCATTCATGTGGATGTTACTCCGACATGTAGCACCCACCTAGACCAGACCAGGCACTACTTGATGGCAGCAGCCATCCCCAGCAGGATACAGCCTGACACAGGCACACACACTAAAACGGTTTAGGAACAGGAACAGCATAATGCATTGACCTGGCCTCCAAATTCACTAGATCCAAAACTGATGAAGTATCTGTGGGATGATCCACAGAGGACACCACACGACACCCTCAGAAGGCCCATGTCCATTCTCTGATGACTCACAACTGTTTTGGAGGCACAAGGGAGACCTACACAATATTAGAAAGTTGGTTATAATGTTATGCCTGATCGTGTATGTTAATAGTGTGCATTTCTTTCTTATGACTCACCATTGACTCTGCTCCGATCAAAGTGTGACACTTAACTAAAAATAGATCGTTTTTCCACCGCTATAAACCCCAGGAACATAAAAGCAGATTTATTCATGTGAGAAAATCTCAAAGCACCAGAAAGTTTAGCTATGATGTCATAAATCAGCTGTTGAAGCTGAAGATTGTTTACGAACTTCACGCTGCCACAAAAGATGAATGAAAGGCATGTTCCATGAGATGTGTCCACGCTGTGAACATTTTAATCCATCATCAGTAAAAACTGTGTTATGAAATTCACATTTCACACAAACAGAGAGAGCTGGCCGCCGTTCAGAGGTGAAAGTCCGAGGCCAGACGAGGTTCCAGCGTTTTTCTCGGCGATCGAATCATTTTCCAGTAAAAGACAGATGTCTGGACGGACTGAAGCCACGACAGAGGAGAGCGAGTTTTCATGCTTTTTCACAGACGTCACCGGGACGTGCACATTTCTCACACGAGCAGTGTGTGATCACAGCGTTCACAGACGGGACAGCTGTGGCTCTCCCGACTAGAAATTTGAGGTTCCCGGGCGGACTCGGGGCTGGAAGCCTTAGTGCAGTCTTCCACAAAACCTCTTCCAAACACAAAACTCCTGAGAGGCGGCTGAGTTTCTGCTATTCGAGGGTGGTCAACCTTCTTCCACTCAGTCCCTCTTTTCCCAGACAACATTACATTTGTGTGGGATTTATGGGGAGTTCAAAAACAGAAAAGAAATGGAGAGGGGTGAAAGAAGGGAGGGAGAAAAAAAAAAAAACAGGAGTATCACTACATCCTGCAGATGAGATAATCCCAGTGCAGCTCCATAACTGACTGAGTGAGAGGTTAATGGGACGACTGGAAGGGAGGCCTCGTGTGAACGCAGCACTCTGTGTGAGAGCAGAGTGGATTTTAATGGCTGGGCACCTCGACACACTCACGAAACACATGTGAACAAGTGAAAAAAATACATTAAGTACGTACACTGATCAGCCACAACATTAAAGCCACTGACAGGAGAAGTAAATAACACTGACCATCTTGTGACAATACAATGTTCTGCTGGGAAACTCAGACATGTAGCACCCACCTATCGACTGCATTAAATCACGTGGAGATATTTACTGACAGTGGCTAGATACGACACAACACCACCCACAAACTTTTCACCAGCTGCCACTGTATAAAGAGGTTAATTTGCTAGTTTGTAATCGGCTGCAGTCACCACAGCTCAGTGCTGGAGTCAGGCGTGCCCGAGGCGAGCGCTACACAGCTCGGTTATTGTTCAGTTATTTGCAGGTTGCAAATAAAAAACTTTTACTGCGGCTGTGACACTGTTTCAAATAATGATCCAGACCCTGTTCATTGTTTTTTTATTGGACGATCCTTCGACTGAGATCATTTTGCAGTTGAACCGCATTAAACTAAACTGGAAGGATGTTAGGTTTATTTATTTGATTTTACGGTTTGTGACAATAATTTCACAGATAATATATATTGAAAGAATTTAAGGAAATCTGTTTAGAGAGAGATGAAGCTAGCCTACAAGCTCTAAAAGGTCACAATTATGCCAATTGTTTGACCTATACAAAAAAAAGTGGATGCTTTTGACACAAATAAAAAACATAGCATCCCATCTTAACAAGAGTTCACAAGTTGTAAACGATTGCGCATATGTGGTGTAAATATGGCTGCTAAATTTTCAAAAAGGTTGTGTATAGTTTCTTTGTGTTATAAGTGGTTTTAGCAAGAAGTGTTAATTTTCAAGGACCATCTAATAATGGGGACGGGAGAATCGGACTTCCATGTCACAGCAATGCATTTTCTGGCCACACATATAGCAACACCTATGAATTAGATCTGGGATTTAGTCGAAGAACAACTGATTTTTCCCAAGATTACCTTGTAAACACGGGATCTGGATCTGAAGGGAGGACAATCTTGAATAAGGTGTCACAAAGGTCATGCCAGATTGTTCTCGCCTCGTTACAGGACCAAGTACAGGAGCCCACCTCATTACCACATCCAAAGCACATTTCGGACAGTTCAGGTTTGTGTAATTTCTCTGGGTTAAATGCACGGCTTATACTTCTGGGTCAATTTGACGCCGTAGCTAAGGCGTCTGCCCAGGCCCTGCGCACCTCCTGAGGAACGTAACTACGCGTCACGGCAGAACGCAAGAGCTGTGATTGGTCCGCTTGGCAGCAGCGCTTTTCCCACTTTAGCATTTCCGGCTGCTTCTCCATCGCCACAATTTTGGAATCAATTGTTTTGGATCAATAAAGATGGAACACATCGAGCAAAGGTTGACGAAATTTCTGTGAAAGTTTCAGTCGCCATTGTTGAAAGTGAAGCAGGAAGTAGAAACAAAAATTCAACCCGACTGGCAAAAAAAGACACAGCGCCAGACTGACGAGCAAACAAGTATAAATGGCTTGGACCAGTTTAGGCTAGGTACGTAGGTTATGGCAGGTTACGTTGTCCCGCAGAGGGAATAAACTGTGTTAGGGAGGAATTTGTGGTGATGCCGATGAAGAATAAGAAGAAGTACCAGAGTCCTGTATGTCTTATGCCTGAAGGAGTTTATTTAGGCTCGATCGGGGAGAACAGAAGATTCGTCATCACAACAAAAGTGCATGAGTCCACCTCAGTTCTAAGGGTCAAACAGTAAAGCTCAGATTCTTATACTAGAAAGGTGGGCTGAGGCAGCAAAGGGGAGATGTGTTAACATCCAACTGGCTACAGTACATAAACATGAAGATAAGGACTCACACCAACTAGGAAATACAAACTGTCTTCCAGGAACGGAGGACGTTATCATCTAACTCTACAGCTGTGCCTGCAAACAGCCAGAGAGTGAGATTGAAGACGCCAAAAGAGGGACCATGGCCTTGGCATGTTCCTCAAAGAGAAAATAGGGCAGATAACTGACCCCAGCAGTAGGGAAGAGAAATTATTCTCTAACAAACTGCACTTATGTATAGATGGTGATGAAAATAATAATGAACAAGCCTGTACCTCGCATTAATAGTAGCGGACTGACTATCTTGACACAAACCCATCCAATGTTGTTCTTCAGTTGTTATGTTTAAGTCTGATTCCCGTCTCTCTCTCTCTGGATCTATGCAAACCTGGTTCAGGAAACTCTTTCAGCGAAGTGGAATACATCCTGGAAATAAAATTTAATAAACTTCTCCACCTCCTTGGAAGCAAAACACTGTATAAATTTACTGGAATTGAAGAAATAAAAGAGGAAATGAGGGAGGATATTACTGCCCATGCTTCATAGAAATAACTCTTTTTAAAATGTAATATTTTTACTACACTGGGCAGAAGTGATGCACAGATGAGGTGCAATCCTCAGATAAATAAGAATTAGTGCCGAGTTTCACTTCGTTTGGCAGCTTCTTCCATTTGGGCACTGTTCAAGAAAATAAAATAAATAAATGTCCAGAAGCAAACATTTTATGAGAAGCAGAAACTGTGTCGGGATTTAAAAGCCTTCTGTGGGTAATACAGACACTACACTCATGTTTGTTTGTTTTTTTTACTTTGGGATCCTTTGACTTGAATTTCATAATAATCGTCTTATCTTAGATCAACTGGATTCATGGCTCTGCATTCACGGCTTTTAAATGTAATTTAAGGGGCTTACTGGCTTAGAAAAAGGTTAAAGTAAGATGAACAAAACTAAAGAAAGCATAACAGCGTCAAACGTGAACCTCCCCATGACGGAGATGTGCAAACACACACACACACACACACAATAATCAACAAAACGCGTTTAAACAGCTGCAACATAAAAACACAGATCCCTAACAAGGATCATTATCAAGTAGTCATTACTCCGCCTCAGTGACGCATCAGCGAACCGGGGCGACAGAAAAATGGACAAATCACACTAAAAAAAAAAATAGTCTGCTGCTTTGCTCTTGCATCACTCACTGCCGAGTTCCACCCCAGAAACCACAAATGAACATGCTGGCACCAGCGAAATGTCCTGGACCGGGACCAGCTCTGGGTACACCGCTCAAGATTAATGGATTGGATCGTCACCGTGGCAATAAAATCCCCCGAAAAGAAACAATTACAGCCTCAAGAAATGGTTGAGTTGAGCACTTTTTTTTTTTTTTGGGCGCAGGGAGGAGTGTGTGTGTTCTGCACTGCTGCTGCTTCACCAAGGAAATATAGAAACCTAAATTTGCTATGTGCACTCAGCAGAAACTGACTAAAGCATCTAAATAAGTAAAAGCTATTACAGAATCATACATCCTCAGTTTATCAGATCATGTGATTTTACCCCTTTAAGATAGTGGCCTATGCCAAGTGTGTGCCTTAAGCGGATTTGCATTTTTGTGTTTCCTGAAAAACTTGAAAAAATGAGTTAGGCGATTATTTTAACAGGGTGACGATATTTAAAGGTACATTAATGAAATTTGGCCACTAGGGGGCAGCGTACAAAACTTCAAAACACCACTGTGAGACAGTGATGTTAGCAAGGAGTTGTCCATTCATGTAGCCAACATGAACTTAAGGACAATATTCACTCTTCTTTTAGCGCCGTTTTGGTCTCCATCACGTCCAGACTTGAAGATTTTTAGCTGCTAAATGCTCCACAATGCTCAACAGCTCATTGCTAACTTTGTCTGCGCCTGTCAATCAAATGAACAGCAGAGTGTGATGACACCCAAGTTATTTTGACATATTTCCAAAAGTACTGATTAGCTTAAAGAGTTTTAAAGCAATTACCCGCGGCATTTTAATCCTGTTAATCTGCTGCATAACCCAAAGAACACAGTGAAAAGTTTGTATGTGAACTGCTTTCTGCCAAAGAAATATTGCCTGCGAAAACTTGACGCTACGTCGGAAGAAGAAGGGAATATTTCTGGAAGCACATGCAATTTTAAAATTAAATTTTAGTGTTGTGAGCACCACATTTTGTTCATTGCACAGAACTACTCCTCTTCAGTGAAGCCAAAGCAAGTAGAGCCCCCCCTGGTGGCCAGCTGCAGTATAGGTCATAAGCTCCACCCCCTCCATGTTAGTGGATGGGACTTGCGCCAAACTAAAACACTAAAATACACGTCAAATAAATATTTGAAGGATGGTTTCTGTCATTTAAGGTAGTTAATATAATACTGATGCATACTCAAGTGACCATTATTCTGATAAGTTTCGTTTTAGTTGGTTATTTGACGCTATAAAAACAGGATGTGACATCATGATGACTACTAGTTGCCATGTTAACTGCTCAGTGAAGGGCTTCCATAGGACCTGATAAATAAATAAATAAATAAATACAGTGTATAATTCAACATTTCCTTGTAACTGGTGGAGTTAGAGCAGGGTGCAGTATTAATTAAATGTGAGTGAGTCTAGAGGAAGTGTGTTTGGGTCATAGATAACGTGGCTCCACTCTCAGACCGTACTGCCCAGACTCTGGCTCAAAAGTCGCAAGATTGCGCTGCCCGTATCCCCGGGAAAATAGTGTCAGTTTGGCCAACGCAAGGAAGTGGGGATGCATTATCCATATTTATATACAGTCTATGCTTGATACCAGTAGAAGAAAGAGGAAACAAAATATGTTTATGTCTTGTAATTTAGGTGAACTGATCCTTTCGGCTGTAACTGTGTTAGACTAAACTTTGGACTTGCAGCACCCCAACTTTCGTTTTTTTTTTAAGAAAAGGCTGAAGAGAAATGGAGCACATGCAACATTTTGATCTGAGCCTCAGGCATGCATGAAATCAGACCTGGTATGCGCTCGCTGGATTTATTCGTATGGCCGCATGATTCACAATTCTAGGAATACCACATGTTGATTCCCCCCGGGGATGGGCCCGGTCTCACACTGCGCCGCTACAGGCCAGGGCGGCTTAAAGAGAGCAGCGCTGGTCATTACAGTGCCACGGGGGAGCTCGTCTGATCACAGCTCCTCAGCCCGCTCTGTGTTTACATTCTGATCAGCAACGCCGAGCCCCATCTTCCAAATGGATGTTTATTTAGACAGCGGACTAGGACAGGATTTCGTTGTAATCTTTGCAGAGGGTGACAGTGAAAACATCACTCTAGGGTTTCATCCAGCAGGGAGACCACTGTTCAGTAGTGTAAATAGAGAAATTACATCCCATAAGCACAGTGGAAGAATGAAAGGGCTCTCTCTTAACGCTAGATGGAATCAGTGTGTACAGAGTTTCTGGTTTCCATCTGTGCAAATGTTTAGCGCGTATGGGTATGAAGGCCACGATTATTGACATACACGCTGACCCAAACTTAGATTTAGATCAAACAGCATTTAAATAAATCACAGAGACCGGTTTGCTGCGCCACACAGGTGGACTTCACCACCTCAGATTACTCAGGTTATCAATCGGTCGACCTCCGTGTTTCTCAGTTCAAGCCCTTTCCGGTGTGTGTGGTCTTTGCGGCGTGGAGGGTGGACACAGTGGGAGCAGAGTTCAGCCGAGGTTGTCCACAGAGCCGCATGCCTGGGACGGAAAACAAAACCCTACCTCCGGCTCGTCCACACGTTCCAATGAACACAAAAGTTTAGTTGGTGGGCGGGAGGGGTCCTCGTCCCTGGTGCTGAGCTAGAGACTCCTGCTGGTAAGTCGGGGCTCTTTCACAGTTGGGGGTGTATCTTTCTGTAACCCTCCTTAAGAAGACAGCTGGATTACAACTGACAGCAGCTTTAATTCAACCTATTTAGTAATATATACCGATCAGCCACAACATTAAAACCACTGACAGGAGAAGTGAATAACACTGACCATCTGGTGACAATACTTCTGTTCTGCTGAGAAACTTTTGGACCTGACATTCTTGTGGATGTTACTTAGACATGTAGCACCCACCTAGACCAGACCAGACACCCCCACCCCATAGCAATGACACTCCTTGATTATCAGCAGTCATCCCCAGCAGGATGCAACCACAAAAACGCTTTAGGAATAACTCAAAAAAACATGAAGAACAGGACGTGGTATTGACCTGGCCTCTAAATTCACTAGATCACAAACTGATCAAGTATCTGTGGGATGATCCACATAGGCCCCTCCCCTCAGTCCATATGACCCAAAGGCCCCCACTAGACACCACAGGACACCCTCAGAAGGCCTATGTCCATTCTCTGATCACATCTGTCACAACTGCACTGGAGGCACAAGGGAGTCCTTCACATGCTAATGGAGGAGGACTGAGTGAATATTTCTACAAAATTTCATGGCAAGCATCCAATAGTTGGATAAAGGTTGTGGTTTTATTTGTTTTCTGTTCAAGTCAATCATCTCAGGGCCTCTCATCTTGTGACCTACTGGCAGCGATCTGCTTTGCTCTTCGAAAGAGTCCACAGCCACATTTCACCCCTATCCTCCAAACTCTAACCGAGAGATGATCATTAGGGACTGACCTTGGCGTTCTGCAGGGCCATCTGGTAGCTGGACGGCTTGTAGTACAACCTCTGCGAAGGCTCAGTGTGGATGTCTCCCAGAAACAGCTCCTCCACCAGGTGATCCAGGTTGTGATGCAGGTACTGCTTCTCTACCCTCAGCAGCTGCAGCTCGTGCATGGCGAAGTTAAGCTCTCTGGAGCAGTTGTAGCTGCCCTCCTCGCTCCACAGTTCGTAGATCACATTGGGCTCCCAGGGGCCTTTCACGGCCCCTCTGCAGCTGCGGCTGAGCCTCTGGCGGAGGTCTTTGGCCATGGCGGCTGTGTGACACACCATCTGGACACGGTGGAGGTGGTAGTCCGCCTCCGTGCCGCCGCGGATGATCCAGGAGGCCTGGCGCAAGCGCAGTCGACCACGGATGACCAGCGTGTAGGTGGGTTTGGTGCAGTGGTTGTCCTCGTAGTAGAACTGGTGAGCCTGGAAGGTGTTGTTGGGGTAAAACCTGTAGGAGCGCGTCAGAAACTCTGGACCTGGTCTCACCTCGCAGCTGCAACAAGAGGACAGATCAGCAGGTCAGATAAACCCCGTGTAAGTCCACACGCTGAATATATTTGAAGAAATACCACTGATTAAACCGATTGGGTGCAGGGTTTTTGTGTGGGAAGAACATTCTTTGTATTGCCCGAGTTTAAACAGCAGCTTGACAGAAATACGATCCTGTGGAGAGGACTGATTTTCTCATTACAAGTAAAAGTTCATGTTCTTCCATAACTCGTCCTCGCATGTGTTTTTGTGTTTGATAGTATTTAAATTGAAATATGGTCCTCAAGAATACTTTTATTGCTTCCGAAATGAATTTCTTTCGTAGGGAACGTCAACAATGTCAGAACTTACATCTAAAAGTTTTACTCGGAAGATTTTTACGTTCTCAAAGACGAACATGCACAACAAAACTTAACAAACGTGGTTTTTGCTTCTGCCTTCTCAGCAGACATCGGTTTTATTAAATTCCATTAACCACTTTCTAAAAAGGTCCTTGAGATCAGTTATGTTCCATTATAGTAAACTCTAAATGAACAAAGAAGAGAATGCATGCCTATGTAGAAACAAACTGTTGCAGGTTCTGTCTGGAGGCTGTTGTAGAAGAAAAACCCACCTGGTGGACACCCAGTGGCCCTCCACGTTGGGAGGCATCTGCACGGTGATCCGGGCCCCATTATGAAGGTGCTTCAGCATGTGCTGGCACTGGGAGTCTTTGACGGACCGGCCGAAAGTCTTCTCCAGGGAGAGGTGGCTGGAGCGGCCATCCGAGTAAACAGAGGAACCTTCGGCCCAAACTGTGGAGACAACAATAAGGCAAAACACCTGCAAATTAAATTTAGTTTTTGTGGAGGATGTGAGAAACTTTCATGATCAAATACAAAATGCCCTTATAATGGATGCTTGAAGTGTGATTTCACCGTGTTTGAATGTGAAATCTTAGCCTTGTCGAGCTTGAAATGTTAAATAAACCGATAAAGAATCTGTTTAATTTAGCAGCTTTGAGGACAGCTAATATGATAATTACATCGAGATCAAACACAAAGAGCAGTTTCCTCTCATGTTTTCCATCTGTCAGGCCTCTTTGAAGCGTTTAAAGGACTTAACTTAGTCATTTTAACTCATGTCATCACGGCGGGGATTACAGGGCTTTATCTGCGACCTGCAACACCTGGTATGAGTGGAGTCTTTATGGGTTAATGCTGGCCGATCATGTGATGAAAAGGCAAAGCTTAAATGTCAGAGCCGAAGGACTGATAAGTGAACTTACTTCTGCTCAAGAAACACTCAAACAAACCAAGATAAAGCGGAGAAAACCACAAAAGACAAGAGCCACTTTGAGATATATTCGGTTCCCACCATGTCGGCGTGCTCTCCCTACACTATATGAAATAAAAATACTTTCAGCAACGGACTGAAGCTTAAAGGGATAAAATATCGGAAATGAAAGCATTTCTAAAGCCTGCAGCCAAAGAAAAGCCCTAAAGCTGACATTCCAGTGAGGCTTTATTCCATGTAATACTCCAGCATCATCAAAATCTACCTTGAAATATGAAGACTTTAGCTCAGACTCTTTCTATCCGACCCGACTTGCCTGGCAATATTGCTTAACGCCTAGGAATGCCGCTGCGGTCGCCCCTGCGCTTTTAATTTGAGACTAATAACACCGAGGGAGGGGCAAGAACATCTGATTAAAAGAAGCCAAAAGCTCCATGGAGAACAAAGTCCCATCCAGCTGTTTTACACCCAGCCTTGCTCCTTGCTAGCCCAGGCTTGTGTGTAAATCACCACATCACAGCGCTGCTCAGTGGAAACACTGGACAGTGGAGAGACTTGATCCTCCCCCCGACTCAGCTGGCAGCATTAGTAACGCCGCTTTGCTCGTCGGAGGCGTGTTAAAAATCAAAGAAGAAGCTTCACAGTTTGCTGCGTGTTATGTCTGTGTGTGTGTGTGTGCGTGTTGGATTTTTTATTTTTTTTTGCACCTGCAGTCAGATTGGAGCACGGGAAAGACCCTGAGAGCGGCTGCCAAAAGCCTGTTCTCACAATGACGAGGGCAGAGACTGTACCAGCGTGTGTGAATTTTAAAGGAGGCCTGGAAAACACACGTTTGACATCAGGTTTAATAGCAGGTGAATTTCAATTTCGACCAAAGGTGATGTAGTAAAAGCACACTGATGTCCAACTACTATGTATATCGATCATATTTATATACACCAATGAGCCAACATTAAAAAAACACTGTCTTATATAGTGTTGGTTAAACCTGTGCAGCCAAAACACCTTTGATCCATCAGGCATGGATCTTTTTGGAGGTGTCCTGTGCAGTTTGGCATCATGACGCCTGCCAATGTGGGTTGCAGTGTTTCTAAAGCCATACTCTTTATGTTTTGATATGTATAAAATCCTTCTAATATATTTCTTTTGTGGGATAGGTACTTAATGAAACCGTTGGTTGCACGTATTCATGCTAGAACGTCAAAGAACTAGTCCGAGTGTGAGGCCACCTCACTTGTTGCTTGTGTTTGGACCGAGAAAGTCCAGCAGGAAGACGACTTGGAAGCATTTTTGAGATTTGCCTTTTGGATTATTAATCAGTTAAAATCCAGTGAAGAATTTGGGCAAAGTTTCTAAGTAAATAGAAAATACTTTATTGTCATAATAAAAGTTTTTTTTGTTCAGAAACAACACAAAATTGTCACTTAAGAACAAATGAAAACAAACCATTGTTCAGGCAGAGCAGAGTGTTCAGAAACTACAATACAATTGTAATACAAACTAAATCTCTTTATGGCACTTCTTTCTGTATTTTTTTCTTTAAAAAGTTTTTCTTAAAAAAAATTATCACTCCACGACAAATATTAATAAGACAACATTTCCCCCACTCTTGTGATAGCAGCAGCATTTTGATAAAAAACTGTCAGGTCACCTCTTTAATCGATCTCATTACTTTGATATCGATCAATATCGACACCAACGTTGGTGTCGATATTATCGATATTTGGATCCGCCCACCGCTATTCTAAATTCACGAGACAGAAAATTGCACAATGGATTCTTTTACACGATGTTGATCATTTTCGATGCAATTTTCAGCAACTGTAAAACATTTTCCAGGGAAACTAAAGCTGTCCTCAGGCAAACATTACGGTTAACCGTATGTGTCATTCAATTTCACTTACACAATAACGTAAGAACTATGTCCAATATAGTCCAACGCCTATGCACGTTTTAGTCCATTAAAAATAATTGTTCAAAAAGAATAAACGGATTCCTACTAATCCAGGAATAACTAGCATCAAATTAGATGTTGTTTCAGTGTCTGAGATTTAGCTGCTTGACCTGACGTTACACAGACCTGATCAACGGTCAGCGGCGTCAGAGCAAAAATATCAGAAATTAGAACGTAATGTGAGCTTTATTTTAAGCTAGGGCTGTCAAAATTAACGCGTTAACGCGGATTAATTCATCATCATGATTAACCTCATTAAAAATGTTAGCACAAACAACGCACCTGCAGCGCAGAATGCCTCTGAACGTCTCTGGCAACATGTTTCGGGCCGTTTGTCCAAGTAGAGCTACCGTTGCGAATGCTTCCGTCGTCCATCTTTACCAACCAACCGACAAAGATGGAAGACGCTAAACAGCACGTTATCTTTATCGGTTGGTTCTTATTTTTACTGCACTTTAATATTTATTTCTAATATATTTCTACAAGAGATGCAGATAAACGAAATTTCGTTGTATTCTTGAACATTGACAATAGCTTCTTCTTCTTCTGCCTGTCACTACGCATTTGCGCATGCGCGACGGTGACTCTACTTGGACAAACTCCCCGAAATGCCAGAGACGTTCAGAGTCATCCTACGCTGCACATCGTTTAATTGCGTTAAAAATGTTGATCAGATTAACCATGTTGACGTTTTAATCCGCGTTAATTTTGACAGCCCTATTTTACACACGGTTAAAAATCTTTTCTACGTTACATCAAAGCCAAGTAGTGATCCAACTCAAAATGGAAAACAGACTCACAGGGAAATGAATGAGGAAATGATTATAAGGAGGTTATGTGTAGCCTGTTTGTAAAATTACTTTTTAAGAGAAAGCGTCATACGTCTTCTCCTTTGCGAATTTAACGAGCCCTGAATGTGTGAGTGGTGGGAGTTTCTTCCAATAGCTTTCTGTTTAGAAAAAAAAGAAAAGAAAATAAGAAACTCTACTCTCATTATGGCAATAATCATAACTACTTGAACCCAACTCTGGTCCCTCATTGCTGCTGCTTCATTCCCAAACCTCTGCTCTCTATCTAAATCAAAGCGCCCACAAAACTCCCAGAGCCCTAAACCACGGCGAACATTTCCAGTTGGCCTGGTCCCACTGGTGAGGTAAGAGCCCTGGGACCCCTGACAAGACGAGAGACTCCACATCGTTTATGGGAAGAGAGAAAAATCCAGAAGTGCCAGAGCAGAGACCAGACAAAGGACTGTTCTTCGTGTTATCTCAGCGACTGGCACTGACCATGCAGGAATCGGAAAGGGTTTGAGAGAATAACACGTTAACTCAAAAAGAAATCAAGAGATGAAAAAGTTACCAAGTACGTTTGTTAAAGAAGGTCCTTGTGCTTGAGTTTCTCCATTTTGGAAGTCTTTCTACTTCAAGGATTTCAGCATATATATTGCTCTTTCAGTACTCAAACACACAGTTATGACTTAGTCTGGATTAGGATTTTAGATTCAGCATAAAATACCGTCTTTGACGAGTAACGCAAGTGTGCGGACAGCTTTCACGGTGCACTGCACGTACGTGGGAAGGAAGGTAGCAACTGGGAAGATTTCCATGTTTACAACTTGCAAAGCCATAAAAAGCTGAAGGCGACGGCTAACAGTCACCTTGTGTTAATATTTTTCATCACACTAGCGCAGCGAGCAGCTAAACTGTTTACTAAGAACACAACTAATGGTCAGAGTCAGTCATTAGAAGTCTTAACAAGTCATAACAGTAGTTTTTTTATTTATAGCAGCATTGGACATGAGTGGCTTTGCATCAATATTGCACTGTGTGAAACTTATCTTTTAAGCGTGTAAAGCTAGCAAAGCGATAGCCCAGAGTGCCCTGATTGGTCAGCTGCATTGAACTGACCAGCGAGACATGGTGAAAGAAGAGACGCACAGGGGGGAGGAGGGTCAGGGAAATTCAAGGAAGCTTTTCATTGGACACAAAATTAGCACACGCCCCCAAGCGCAGGATGAGTCATCAACATTTTTAGATGGTTTTTACAGATAATCACAAATTCTAAATTACTATTAAGGATATCTACAAAGCGACTTTTTATGTCACCGATACTGAAAATGTGCAAGATATATATAAAAACAGAGACGACTAACGGCTTTGTGTCGAATACTGATGTACAAACATGCTTGAACTGACAACGGTCAGCAAGTAAAACGTTCACCACCTTATTTTGTGGCAACATTTGCCAATTAGCACCAAGCATAAAAACGCTGAGGCACCCCAGAATGTCCTTTGCTTAAGAGTTTTTGAGCCCGAGTATTCATCAGTGGAAATATCAGAGGATCCAAGTTTTTAGAGGCTTATTTAATCCTCAGGGGGGCACGAATATCTGCACCAATTTTCATGGCGATCCAGCCACTGGTGGCCAAGACATTTCTCTAAAAACCACAAAGGTCATTGTGGTTCAAGATGAAAAGTAATCAAAACAGAAGGATTCATTCTCTGGGGATCGTGAACAGCTTGCATGACTAATAGGGGGTAATTTAATCCATTTTGATCTCAGTACTTGTTTTAAAACATATGTATAAATCAAAAGATTTATGTATATTATTTTAAAGGGTGACAGACATAAATGGATCAAGGACTAAAATGGTGGTGGTGGAGGGGGCATCCACTTCTCTATGACAACTGCCATCAGTGCTACAAGTGAAAGTTCAAGAACAGAGACTAAACGGACCCTTGAAGTGAGATTGTTTTGTTAGGGGTCCTCGCTTCATTAGCAGCACTCTTTCCTAAATTCCTCCACCGCGGTGCAGCTATATTCAGCTACATGAGGAACGAATCACTCCTGGCTGATAGAGGTCGACACGCCGGGCTGCACGGCGATCCGTCCATCCTCCATCTTTCCCCGTCGTTGCCATTTGTCAAACTTACTCAAGGCTGTGTTCAGCTCCGGATGAAATATTGTCGCTAATTTTCCCACTGCAATTACCGCACCGATTATCCGGAGTCTCTGGAGTCCTGTTAGGACGTCCCAAAGCCGCTTTGAAAAGTCAAACATCAAAAGGTTCATTTCCAAACCAAATGTAGCGGCTGATGAATGTTTGCGACTGGCATTCATTTTAAACGCCCATTCACAGGTTATATTTTGTCATTTGATAGCTTCGCCATAGCTGCATGCATGCAAATAAAGTTTCCTCAGTTGTATTATTCATTTGCACTGAAACGTTCATGGTTTGTGTTTAGTAACATCTTATACTTAATCGTCAAGTCTCATTTCCTGGTACACGGCAAAGCTCCTTTGTTAAGATTGTTTGCACACTGCTAAAGACAATGTTCAATGTTTTACACCAGACAAAATATCAACATTGGTGAAGTTACAGCTTGCATTTTTGATTAAACTTAGGTTTAGTTTTATTCCTCTTCTGACAAACTCACTAATCAACACGCACAAACAAAGATATGTCATCCAAATTAACATCAAAAAAGCGATTTCTTGAGCAAAGAGTTGCCCAGACTGCTGAATATTTAGAGATACAATAAAGAAGGATCCACTGATGCCGAGCGGAAGACTTATTAGATTCAAGCCAGCAAAAAAACATGAAGTCAAAGCTGCTCCAGGTGAGTCCACTTCTATCTGTGAATCTTTTCTTAAAACTTTCCCCTCTGCGTAAAGCCTCGCTGAGGTTTCCTCCCCGGTGAATTTACAGCACACCCTAATCTAGGCTGACAGAGCATGCTCATTGCCGCTGTGAAAGGCTGCAATAACACGCCACTTAATTGAATGTTAGATTCACTTAAACACACTTAAGGATAAGTGGACTCCAGAATATCGTTTTTTTTTTTGTCTCTGCCATTTGAAGTCGCAGCCAAATGTTGACTTCCACTGTCACTGGCAGCAGATGGATTGGGTCAACTGCAGTCCCCATAATCCTCTGCTGCTCAGACAGGGGTTTTCATCAGGCGTGGATGTTTTAAGTGGCTCTTAACTCTTCTCAGTGCTTTTATCTAGCTCAGCAATCCCAAGGATTTATTAGTTTAACCTTCAAATGTACATCACTCTGGAATAAGGCACAATGTTATTATGATTATCAGTCCTGCTGGACACAAACACGCTAGACAGGTGTGCTGAGGTGAATGAAGGCACGTCAGGGTCCTATCTGATAAATATGCCTCAAATAAAACATTAAAGTCATCTGAAATTTAATATAATTAACCGTATCCTGTTTTATGTTAAATGCAAAATACTGTATAGCACAGATACTGCTGTAGACATTTTGTTTTCCACGCACACGTGGAGTAAAACATGTTTTTTCCACAGAATAACAAACCCCTCCAAACATGGAAACGTTCCTTACCCAAAAAAGCAATGAGAAGCAGTGTGGATGACGACTCCATTCCGCACTTCAGGGGGATTGCAACGAGCTTCACTGGTCACACTTGGGGAGTTCAAGCCTTTCCTTTACACAGCGTCCCTAGTTATCCAAACATTGCGGTTCCAAAGCGTGGAGCAAACACTCCTGCAAAATCCGAGCATCATAGGAAACGCGCCTCCGATTCGCCACAGAGAACAAAAAAAACAAACAAAAACAAAACGTGGTACCTGAGGTTCAAATTACAGAATCGCGCATAGAAATGAAAGACCAAACTTTCTGCTGCAGCCTGAATTTTTTTTTAAAGATTGCGCTTCGGAGTTGAAGTGACGGAGCTCGGTTACTTTTTACGCGCTTCCTCGGTGCGTCCTGCGTGCTGCGCCCCGGAGGAGTGTTTGAAAGTGTGTCCAGAGATTGGACTCACCCCCCTTCCCCGCCACCCGCCCATTCAGATAGTTTATGGGCGTGGAGAGTGCACACTTCCATAAAAAAAAAAAAAAAAAAAAAAATCTCCCATGTGTTCGAGTTGTTTCAGTCAGGTGCCGAATCGGGAAATCTTTGGCAAAGAACAAGAATAAGCTCAAAACATGTAACTCTAAATTAGCTGCTTGACTTTCTTTTAGGTGAAAACTTTTTTTTAGGGTTACTCTTCCATTTAAGAAGGTAATATATTATTTCCTCTCATTGATTCCTTGGTAAAATTATGATCTGATGCAAAAACAGGAAGTGGGATCTCTAAAAACAGTTTAGATGTTTTAAAGTGTCAGAGTGAGAAGATTTAAGACACACTACATGTCAGACTATATTCAAAACCTGAGGTATTTTTGGATTGCCCTAATTTAAAAAGGTTCCTGAACTCTACTGATGTTTGGCCTCTTCTGAAAGGTATTTTTGTACTACATTTTGTGGCAGAAGAAGTTTTAATACAATCCTGATGGGGTAATATGAAAACCCTCGTGCTATTTGGTTTCAAATGGAGGTAACGTTGTCTCCCGGAACCTCACCAATTTATTACAGTCGAGTTTTCCTCCTCTCATTACTTCCCGTCTTCCTCCTTGTTATCATTCGTGATGGATGCTGCACATTCTTCTTGACCGTGACTCTCAAATTATGCGCCTTCTCTTCTCATCATAGCCTGCGTGCCTGCAGGGACGGCAGCAGCAACAACAAAGCATGGCAGTCATTTTCCTTCCCCAACACCTGTTGTGTGAGTGTGTTTGACAGAGAGAGAGGGAGAGAGAGACCTTGGCCTTGAGTTTCCAACTCTCTTTTCAACTTGAGGTTCTTTTGTCTCTCTGATCTTTTGACCCTGAGGCGACTCTCCTGCTCCTCTTCATTCACCGTCTGAAAAAGAGCCAACTACGTTACACTTTCTGCACAGAATCATCAAACCAATACTCTTGTTTTTTAATAATATTAATGCCTTTTTGTCTGTTTTAACAAACCTAACTCGAGAAGATCAGACGTACAACATTTGACTTTTTTGGGTTAGTTAGTTTTTACTTTAAATTGTGTGTTAGAAATAATAAATTAACAAAAACTTGGTTAGTTAATCCAGCAGAAACCATTGCTCTTCTAGTTTCTATGAGTTTAGACGATAGAGAATAAGGATCTGTCAAAGCTTCACCTTTAATTTGCACATTTTTTTTTTAGAAGAAGAAAAACAACAGAAACAGTTAACAACATGATTTGTGATTTACGGCTTTAAAGAGGAGGGAGTCACTCCAAACAGTCTTGCAATAGACTGTACCCTCAATGTAATTTAGCTGTTTGCAGTCTCCAGCCGCTAGCCTCGAGCAGAAATGAGTAACGAGCTAACAGAAGTTTGTTAAAACCCACATTTTTTTTATTTTTTCCATTTTCAAACTCGTAGCCTAACGCTGCCTCCGCTGACATCAGTGGAGACATTTATCGGATTTCACACAGCTTCCGCTGCAGCCACAAAAGGCTTAATGCAACTCAAACGGCGGACTTTCCCTTTAAAACTCATTAACCCGCTGGTATGTCGGTTAGGATAAACTGAAGCTGTAACGCCAAACAGAGAAGTCCAGTGCAGAACTCAAGGGATTTCCAAAGATTTTCAAGCTGCATTTTGGCCAAATGTTCAGGGGGACGTCTAAGGTGATGTAAATATTGTGAAGTCAGACTTATCGGTGCTGAAAGACCTTCAAATTATTTTCATCCTCCTGTTAAAGTCAAATCCTCACCATCGGATGCTTGGAGACAAAGATTATTAATAGTTTTTGGCTGATGATTCACTTAAACAGTCAATTTGAAGAAAATAAAAACATTTCATGATTGATTACGGCTTTTTCATCGTAATTTGACCCAGTTATTGTATAATTTCTTAGATTTGAAAAACAGATTACAGGCATTTAAAGGGGAAAAAGGGAGAAGCTACACTACTAACCCAAACTTTGACTTAAGGCTGATTTCTTTCAACAAAATCTCAAAACCTCAAGCTTGTCTTTCGAGGTGTTTAAAGTTTACATCCCTGCTTTCATGTGAGAAAATAAGTCAGAGTGAAGGAGGCCCACCGTTACACAAAAAACACAGTATTTCATGTGCTTATCCAGTAATCCTCCAATCCTTAATCAGCAGAGCAACGCTCCACTGAGGGAGCTCTAATTAATTTCTATTGTCTGGAATCTTAACCCTCACTGCTGCCTCCCTCGGTACGCTCCACGGTATTTGCTCTTTTCCCTCTAATCCTGGATCCACTCTCTGGGAGAGTGATTCCAAGCCTCTCCTCTCCTTCTCGGTTCCCTTCTTTTCTCAGCAACCGGAAAAGCCGAGCCGGGCGAGATCCGGACAAACAGAGTGATGGGATTTAGAGGGAGCCCGGAAGGGGTATTAATAAGAAGGCTGTATAGAGGAGAGGCTGGAGGCAGGGAGGTGAAACTGGGGAGGCTTGTTCTGGTGTGTTGACCCCTGTGTTGTCCTGTGTGGCTAATCAAAGCATCACTGCCTCCTCTTTGTGCCGGCGCAGGAATGAGATCCATGAGAGGTGGAAATAAGGCTGCTTTGATTGTCAAAAGGCTCAATGGGACAGTAAAACTACTAAAAAGCTATATCTGGGGGATTAAAACACTTTAAATCCTGCAAGAAAAGATCATATTATATCATAAAAACTCAAAGTGATTCTGATTTGGCCTGTGAATTCTTTTTTTATTTACACGTTTTTTCCATTAGGCCTCGATCGTCAGTGTTGCTAAACATGTCATAGCAGATGAATGTGAGTGGGGACATTTCAAAGCTGCTGTCTCTCTGGTTCTGATTATGCCTATGTTCCGAAGAACTGGATGACTCCGCTGTTTTCTGTTTAGCCTCTTTCTTTTCACGTCTCCCTGAAGACGTTTGTGTCATTTCTGGAGGGGGCCGTAAAAGGCGGAATGAGAAGGGAGTGGCGGAGCGGCGGACATAAAACTCACGCTGAGTTATGAGACTTTAATTGTTCGACTGTTGATTGTTTGTTACTGTATATCGGGGGGCGGAGATGATGCTGGCTTAGATTACTTAGAGCCACTCGCTGGTGGGTCATTGCTGCGGAGCCAATACGAGAATGGATGTTTCTCGATATGCCAAACATAAACAGATGAGGAATTGCGTTTTAAATGATGCACATGATTTTAGTGGATGTGTAAAGCCGTATGAAACATGAAGTCTTAGATTTGACAATTAGAGCTGCAGACAGAATGGGAGACCGGCTTAAAAAGAAGTTTTAACTGAAGTGATAAATTTATTTAGTTTCAGTTATATTAAAAAATGCCAATCATCCAGGTAGAAGGAGGAACTTTGACGTAAAGCAACTGAGGTACACTTGAATGAGACAAAACTTAAAGGATAGTTCTGGTTTATTTCAAGTAAAGGTTCATTTAAAGTACTGTGGGACTAGGCGCCGTAACTTCTGCACGTAGCCTACGTCGATGCGAGTCATTTCTACTTGTGCCTCGTCAGTCTGGCTAGCTCTGTAACAGCGCCACCCAAACGCTAGTTGGAGCTGTGTCTTTTTTACCATTCGGTTTAATTTTTGTTTCTACTTCCTGTTTCACTTTCAGCAACTGCAACTGAAACTTTCGCCTAAATGTGGCCGAAATTAAGCTGAGACATACAAATGTTTGTATCTCCAAACCTCCTCAGTTAACATTTCCTCCATGTGTTCCATCTTTATCGATCCAAAACAATCAATTCAATTGCGGAGATGGAGAAGCAGCCGGAAATACTAAAGCGGAAACACGCTACTACCAAGCGGACCAATTATAGCTCTTGTGGTCTGCGTTGCTGTGACGCGTAGTTAAATTTCTGGGGAGGTGCACGTCAGCTACAGCTTTACAGGCGGTTTATACTTCTGCATTAAGTTGACGCAGAGCCTAGCAACGTAGATGACGTGCAGTAAAGATCAGTAAAGAATTGGTAAGGTTAACTGAGGAGGTTTCAATCACCATTGTTGAAAGTGAAGCAGGAAGTAGAAACAAAAATTAACCCAACTGGCAAAAAAAGGACACAGCACGACTAGCGTTTGGGTGGAGTTGTTACAGAGTGAGCCAGACTGACGAGCACAAGCCGTTGGCTACGTGCGTGGGTTACGGCGTCTAGGTCCCGCACTAGTCTATAAGCGCCTTTAGGGTTTGAGTAGGATCTGTAGCTACGGCGTCAAATTGACGCAGAAGCTTAAACCACCTATTAGTGTATTCTCATTTATTTTGGCTGTCGAGGTCCGTTGGTCACACCAACTTTGCACGATCCAGCTCTGTTCTGAGGATGCAAGTACACAAGGAGTTGCACAAAACAACTTATGAACTGGTTGGGCAACTAAAGAAAGATCCTAGCAGATTTAAATTAAACTCGATTTTTTTGTTGTTTGTTTACAATCCGACTGAAAGAAAACAAGAAATTAGCCGCCTATAATGACCATTTTACCAACTGGATTAGGAATCTCCATCTAAAGCAGTTTTCTTAAGAGGGGAAACTGGATGTTCAAAATCCAATCCAGAAATGTTTTAAGAGACAAATATCCTAAAATTTTATCTTCTATGTTTTCTCTGTTAAAAATTCTGAATCTTTGAACCTATAAATATTTTTCACAGCTTAAATATCCAGTGAGTTCATCTTTCTAAAGGTGAATTACACCAGTTTTACCTTTAAAAGTCAGTTTACTAGCCACATTTTTAGGTGGAAGCGTCTGTTCCATCTCCTTAACCCCTATTTCCTACAAATGCAGGACGACTGGTGAATCTCCGCCACCTTCTGCTGATACCGCTCCTTTAGAAAAAATACAGCAGCCGAACAATGAGTCAAACATGTGAGGTAGCCTAGAGCTAGAGCTCCAAGTTCGGTTTCAATATGGCCGACATCTGCTGCTGCTGCTGCGGAGACAGTTGAAACAATACGGTTAAATCAATCCAGACTGGGAGCGGGAAAAAACAGAGACAGAGAGGAAGGAGGAGGCCGGAGAGGAGGAGAGGGGGAGGGAGGGAGGTCTTTTCATCTGTGAAGCCTTGATAAATACTCCCATGTGCAATGGGAGATCCAATTGTGTTGAACTTCTCTGAAATGAAGCGGCCTGCGGGGTCAAGGATAAACTGTCCCTGAAAAATATGTGTAATATATCCCAGAAAAAATGGGGACAATAAGGGAGAACGTGCCGAGGCAGAAGAAACACCACCGCTGCTTCTACGTTTCTTTCAATCCATCATTTATCAGATTTATTTTTGTTTGTTTGATTACAAATCCAGGTTTCCATGTCTGGCCTCCAGCAGCTTGAAATAAACCAAGACCACTATGATGCAGAAACATTGAGCAGCTTCTGAGCACTTACTTCCTCCGGGACATCTCCGGGACTTTTAAGTGGGTGTGATGTGATTGACAGGAAGCAAAGCGCAACGATGCAATGCGGGGCTGATATGAAAACATTCCGCTCGGCGCAGAGGAATAGCGATTAAACCGAAAGACTGACAGAATCCATAAGCCCTGTCATGTTTCCTGTGATGGATTGTTTACCTGGAGGCGATTTTCAGGACCACTGAGGGTTGTTTTTCACCGAGCTGCAGCGGAAAAGTGCTTCATCTGAAGTAAGAGAAACAACAAAAAATGAAAGCAGCTTAATTAAGAAAGACCAAATTATTATTATTAAAATTCGACGAAATCCGTGATGTTTCTCCTTCTGAACTGACCTAAAAGAGGCGTAAGCTGCTCCTCTGCCATGCCAGAGTCGGGATTCTTGTGGCTTCTGTGGCCTCTGGCCCATCCAGGGGCCTCTGGTCGTCTCTGACAGCCCTGTTTGTCCTCAGTGGGGCCAGCTGCTTGGTGAACACACATGCACACACACACACTGACTCTGCAGCGTCCTGCTCTGTACAAAGCAGAGGGAGCGCAGGTCTTCAGCCAGTGGAAGCTGCAGTGATTTATGCATAACTTTGACCATACGCTAGATATTTGAACGACCGTAAAAGTAGCCCTTAGCGGCGTGAATGTTTGAAAAGAAGATATGAAAGAATAAAAAAGAGAAGTGGGCTGAAGAAAAAAAAAATGTCTCTAAACTGCAGTTCCTCAAATGGCCACTTGAGGCTTGCTCCAAAAATTGAGTCAATCCCCCAATGGACCTCTGTGTTAAAATCTTTACAGAAGAAATAAACATGTTTACCGCCTGGTACAAAAAACAATTTTGGTCTATACAGCTGATTTCTTAGTTCATGAAAACTTTATGAGGGGTTTAACTGTATAACTCATGTTTAAATTATATGAAAGCTTAAAGTTACGCATAAATAAATGTTGGATGACAGGTGGGTGACTCTCACAGGTTGCTAGCTATGTGCTTCGTTGTCAGCTTTCCACGTCTGATATTCTTCTTGATATAGAAGAAAAACAACCTACACGACATGATGGATTGCTACTAAAAGCAATAGCACATTCACCGCGTGGATTAAATGTTGGGTTTGTGTTGGATGAACAAAAAAATCCCCCTGTTAAAATAGTTTTCTTTTATCCAGTGTAATAGTGTTTTGCAGGGCATCGTTGCAAAAGTTAGCAGCTTGTGAACAAGAATATGAATCGTCAACGAATGACACGAACTCCGTCGCCACGAAGTCAGATATAGACTTTTCAGCTTATTCCCGTCCAAGTGGTTTTCTCCTGGGTGTGACAGGCAGCTGCCCTGCTTCAAAGAGTCATGACATGAGACTGAAGAGGAGGAACGGCGGAGCTGTGGAAGGCTTCCTGGTCATCCAGAACGTTCCACACAGGTGGCAGGAAGATGTCTCCCGGGAGAGGTGGCGGGGGGGGGAGGGGTCGCTCGCAAATCAGACGTCCCGTTGACAAGAGGGAGCGGCAGGATTGTGATGACGGCGGGAGATGAAGAACTCAGAGGGAGACAGAAATAAAGTTCATGCCATCACTTTTAAATTAGAAGAACTTCTTTTGGATCGTGTTTTTCAACCGCACGCATGAAAGATGATGTTCTTATTTATGATCAGGCTTTAGGGCCATGAAATCAGAAAGAAATGAATAAATGCCTGCTTTGACAGAAAGCGCCTCTCAATAGAAGTGGCGTTTATACGGGAAACATGTTGAAATGATGCACTACGATTAATGAGAGTGTTTGAAACGCATACATGGGATATGACAAGAGGCCTACACTCATGCAAAACAAATGCTTTGATGCTGGAGTCTCATTCTTTAGCTGTACACAGTGTTCCTTATTAGTTTGGAGTCGCCTGGTAGTTGCTGAAATGTAGATGTTCACATTAAGACTCAAAGGCTTCTCATGCATTTTGACTCTTGGACTTGCTGAAACCTGTTCTGAACATACACAACCACAATAATATCGTAATCTATACCCTTTGCACACACTATGCTGCTAATCGGTCAAACATTTACAGTTGAACTCCTAACTCATACTCTGCTAGTCTGCTGATTAGTCGGCGCTGCTCTTTGTTCTGTGTAATGTCTCTTTATAGCTGCATTGTCTCCCAGATGTTTTGCACTCTCTGTATTGTTTGTCTTTGCATTCGTTTTGTTTGCACTGTTGGCACTGTTTTGTATCGTGCACAGTCCTGTGTAGCTCTACTAACTACTGTCTGAAGTGAAGTGTGAACCTTCACCTGAGATGCTGCAGAACTGAAGAAAAACATGAATTTGGCCATTCATTTTTTTTGTTTTTTACAACTTGGACCTTACTTCTGGCATAAAATACGACCATTTACTCACCCATATAACTTATGTGTAATTTGTAGTCAGTTGGAAGATATTTAGATCTGCATATATCCATATAGTGAGAGTGACTGGGGCACCGAAACGCAGCCTCTAAATAATGCAAAACTCGTTCATTTCACCGATGTTTTGTTATCGTACACTTGTGCTATTACTCGTTGAGTCCAGAGTTAGCTGTTATCATCATCCGGGGTCTGTAGATTGACCTACAGACCCAGGATGGCCATGAGTTTCGTGGCAGATAATGCGTTATTTAGAGGCTGTGTTTCGGTGCCCCAGTCACTCCCACTATATGGATATACGCAGATCTAAATATCTCCCGAACGACTACAAATTACACAAAAGTTATATGGATGAGTAAACGGTCGTATTTTATGCAAGAAATAAGGTCCAGGTTCTAAAAAACAGTAGTTCCCCTTTAAATTCAACCTGTAACACGGATTACATTCACATTTTCATTATAATAACTTTTTAATTGTGGCAAACTTGAGACTGAAGTAATGTAATTCATCATTGTAATCCATATTGGTAACGGTATACTGACAGAAGAACTGTGTCTTGATCAGCTCTTGAGCGATAAGCAGCTGTTGGTGCGTTCCACTTTGATCAGGTTATTCCCTCCAAGCACTGACAGGTGGATTTGACCTCTGCACTCACGGTTTCTCTTCCTAGCCTTGCAGCCGGAGGAGTTTTTTTTCCCCCTTCACTGGATTTTCAGAGGGATGAGGTCAACAGTTTTGGCTCTGTGCTGATGTTGTGTGGGCCTGCATATTCATCTCACACCACAGCGCTGCAGCTGTGAGACATGAGACGTTTTCTTTCTCTTTTTTTTGTAAATCATGTTATGCTGCAGTGTCATTGCTCTTAAAACCTTTTACACGAATGTTTTCTCTTCTCTGGATGGTTAAATGATTTGTGATGCGGAAATTCAAAACTGCAGAATCATAAATTGTTGATACACACACTAACTTGCCGGTTCATTAGGTACACCAGTGAAAATAAATCTAATAATATAACAGTCCTGCACTAAATCTTAGGTTATGGCATTTAACGTGAGTTTAAAATAACTGAGAGCTGTTGATTCAACTGTGTTTTCATTTTGGAGGCTTGGGTTTGTGGTACTATTGAATTTCACTGTGTTCCGGCACATGTTTCTATTATTTTGACAACCCCATTTTAGTCATTAGACTAAAAAAAATAACAGAAACTTTTTTTTGATTAATTCAATCCAGTTTAACAGGACCTCAAACTACATCCTCTAAAACAATCATACAGCTGAATTATCCCCTTTCTTTCAGCATGACCTGAAAATTATACACGGTCATGAAGGGGGACGTAGTGCAGGATTGGAATGCGTTCATTTTCACGGATGTACCTAATGTTTTGGCAAGTGAGAGTACAGCGTTTTTTGTTTTTTTTCATTGGCAGCAAGTTAACAGCAGCTGTTAAAAACACCTTAAACCTTGAAGCCCTACAACTATGAAGGCATATTTTTACTGACATCTTTACAGTATCAAGTTTGTCTCTTATATAAATTGTCAGTTGTGATGGATGCATTCATCCCAGGCAAAGTGCACATTAATGAAAGACTCTTATTCTAAATGTCAGAGCAGACAAGAAAAATGCGTTTGGCTTATTCCAACTTGCAGCTATCAGGGCGGATCACAATATTCACTCTACGCCAATCAGGCATAACATTATGACCACTGACAGTAGAAGTAAATAACATCGACCATCTTGTGATTATTCAGTGTTCTGCTGGGAAACTATTGGACCTGGCATTCGTGTGGATGTAGCACCCTCCTAGACCAGACCAGACCAGACCATGCACCCACCACCCCATAGCAATGACACTCCTTGATGGCAGCAGCTATCCTCAGAATGATACAGGCACACGCACAAAACTCAAAAAAACATGAAATACACTAGATCCCAAATTGATCAAGTATCTGTGGGATGATCAATAGAAGCCCCTCCCCTCAAAGGTCCCCCACTAACAACATCCTGTTGCCAGACACCACAGGACACCCTCAGAAGGCCCATAACCATTCTCTGATGAGTTTTGGAGGCACAAGGGAGACCTACACAATATTAGGAAGGTGGTCATAATGCTATGCCTGATCGGTGTACATTACAAGTGTATAAATACAAAAGAGAGGCACTACAGTACCGCAGCAGCAGCTTTGAACCAGTCCCAACTTTTCCATAACTAGCTAGCGATGCTAACCTCCTGCTCCATATTACTTTCATCTGCTACTAATTTAGATGGCTTGGAGCAGAGACCAAACTGTAACTTAATGGAAATTCATTACCATACACATCAGTTGTCAAAACATGTCTGAGCAGAGTGAAACCTCTCCTCCGAGATCTCAGCTGTCGGACTCAAAGTGCAGCAGGAAGCTGCAGGTACACTCATGTTTGTGTTTTGGTGCCCTTGAGTGACGGCGAAATTGCAGAAGGGTCGCATTTCAAAAACGCACCGTGGCAGCCCTCAACATTTGATCTTCTTTCAGCTTGGTGTGTGTGCGTGCCCGAGCCTGAACACAGGACAGACTCTAAGAGGATTTTTGATCACAGAACAGACTTGTTTGTATAGAGATTTCGAAGCGTGCACTCACACACACACACAAAAAGTAGACTGGGGCTGATGTTAAGTCTTCCCATCAGAGTTTCATTGACATAATTGTATAAAAATGATGCAACGCTAATACAATGTAAACTGACAGCAGAGTTAATCACATGAGAACTTCTCGCCAAAGGCCTCCAGATGATTGAAAAGGATGAGCGTGGGAGCCGAACTCAGACTATCTTCGACTGAAGCGGTCAGGGCACGGAGATTGATGGATTCTCAATGCAACGCCGCCGATGTGCGCTGCAGTTTTTCCATGAGCAAAGACAGATTTGCGGCGTGTGTGTGAAACAGAATTTGTCCCAGATTTTCTCTCTTCTTCTTCCTCCCTCTGTGCTCTCCTCTCTTCTCTGCGGGCTGGATAGAAGGAGCTTTGATGTGGCAGTCTCTCAGTGTTGTGACCACAGAGCCAAGAGGAACCAGATGCTCTTTGGACTGGCTTGTGGTGTAGAGGCGTATATATAAATAAAATATATATATATATATATATATATATATATATAAAAAAAAAAGAGAGAGAGAAGGAGAAGATGGGTGCAGGGCTAGAGGGGTGGGGGCTGCCGCCGCCTTCATGCCAGCCAAGTTTACTGTAAAGTTACCCACACCAAAGCGCACAGAGAGGGGTGTACTGGTAGCATAACTGTCTACAGAAAACAGCAGAGATGAATGAATGCACAGAGTTGATAGGAGAATGGTCGCTTGTTTAGACGACAACAATGGCCACTGTTGTTGCAGAAAAACAGTTAAGTCATCGGCGTACGGGGATGTTGGTACATTGGTACAGAGTTTCTCCATGCAGAAATTCACTGATTTTACTGAACACATTTGTCTTTGTAGTATCAAAGTGTTAAATTGTTTTTCTGGCACAACCGTATCTAACTCCAAGGTGCATGGATGAGGGTCAGAACAGCTTTATTCAACCAGATCTAAGGTCTAAGAGGTCAAATTAAGGTGTTCCATATGCCGCAGGTGTTTCTGGAGCTTTGACCTCTTCTTGTTATGTGATGGAACAGTTTGGTGCCAGCAACTTTGATCATAATGTGACGGCTGCCACGTTGGATACAGACTTAACAAGATCTAGCCAACAGGACGAATTTCAGCTGATTACGTCTTTGAAAGATTCGTAATTTTACATTTTCTTAAAAGGCAATACTTGGTAATAATATTCTATTTATATTTTCAGATTGAAAAATGGAAGTTTTACCTTAAACGCAACATAAAACGAAACCATTTATAAATTCTCATATGTTACAGACTGACTGTAGTATTTACTGACTGATTTACGTGGCCATCTTCGGAAGAAAAATGTTTAATATCGGCGGCGGATGACGTGATAAGTCTGGATACTTGGGTTTAGCTTAATAGTCGATAAAAAACAGATCATGTCTAACCGCAGAGACACGTGAATCAGATTCGTGTCATTTATCAGTCTGACAAACTCTTGGACAGGAGAAGTTTTATAGAGGAAAAATGGATCCTGGATGGTGATTTAATGAGGTAGGTAAAATCCAGATCCTGACAAAACAAAAAAGCAAACCCAAAAATCACATGAAAATGTGATTAGAATACCTTTTCTATTCCATTCCTTTTTATTCGCATTCTTCAGCGGTCGGCGGTTTCCTACATTTCCCAGAAGGACTTGTGACGACTCTCCAGGACACATTTCTGAACTTGTTCCTTTGAGCTGTGTTTTTCCTCTGCGTAGGTGGAGGGAGTGATGGAGGCCCAAAGAGGCAAAGACAGCAAAAGTTATTCTGGTCGAAAAAACAAAACAAAAAATGTGACAGTTACAAAAACAAAATAAAAAATCCAACATGTTTTGTTGTTTGTAGCTGCTGTACTGCAACCACAGCGTGTTGTATTGTGGTGTAATGAGACCAGTGGCGAGAGAAGTTCTCAGATGTTAAATAAAGTGGAAACACCACAGTGTAAAATTAAAGTTACAAGTCAAAGAAGCTACTCATTATGCAGAATGGCCTCTTTCATGGTTAAAATATAATTTTTTTAAATCTTTTATTAATATCTTTTCCTTGTTTGCAGCTTTATTTTAAGCATTTTGTACATTTTTGATACGTTAATCTGTATATTTTGAACGTAAAAGTCTATTCTACTAAATAAACTGTAAGTGTAACTCGATTTGTGAGCTTGTGTATCCATATAGTGGGAGTGACTGGGGCACCGAAACACAGCCTCTAAATAACTCATTATCTGCCGCGAAACTCGTTCATTTCACAAATATTTTGTTATGATACGCTAGTGCTATTCTCCGTTGAGTATGGAGTTACCTGTTGTCTATTCGCGGATGTGCAGCGGTTTGTTGATCTTTGACCTTGTGTTTCGGTGCCCCAGTCACTCCCACTATATTGATATACATGGCGCTCTGCTGGAGCTAAATATCTTCTGAACGACTCCAAATGACTCCAAAGTTATATGGGTGAGTATTTTATGCCAGAAATAAGGTCCAGGTGGAAAAAAACGGTAATTCCCCTTTAACAGAAGGGAACACAGGCAATGCACCACAAGGAAAATGTAGGGAAAACATACCAGGAAGAATACAGGCCTATCCAGGGCTAGGAAACAGCAGCCGGTGTATTCGGGGTAAGCGAACAGATATTTCCAGGATGAACAGACCGACAAACTGACAAAGGGAGAAGCAGGGTTATATATACACTGGAAACTAATGAGGAAGTATGAAGGAGCAAACAATCACAGAGAGAAAGAAGTACAACTAATGGAAAGACACAAGGCAAGGAGCCATTTCAGAATAAAACAGAAAACTCAACACCACGACACCCATCGGTCGCTGGCTCAAAGCTGAGATTTGTTCAACCACTTCCATCACAAAGGCTTTTTCTATCCATCATCACTACAGCTCACTGGATTTCTTTTTAATTTCATGGTCTCCTGTCGCCAAATTGCTGTTATTCTCTTGTCTTTAGCAAGCTAACGATAGGGTAATGTAAGAAAGGCAAAACACCAACATTTTCCTCAAGCTTATTACAAAGTATGAAGAAAAACCTCAGTTGCAACAGATTTTATCGTGCTCCTCTGCAATTTCTGAAAACGTCTGCTAACACGTCTCAACATGTGAAACTCGGACCGTAAAGACAGCTACAAGAATACCACAAATCCGTTCATTTGAACTTTTCTCGTGACACCTTAAGTCACCAATATATCCAGCAGACATCTAGGAAGATGGAGCTATTGGAGGAAAATGTGTCTCTCTGCTTTTCTTTTCTGTGAATTTCTAGAGTTAGTTCAAAGACTTGAAATACTTGTAGTGTTGTTAGCGGTGCTGGAAACATGGTGTGGTCTAATTTGTTCAGTTACAAGAACAAGAAGAATGACAGAACAATAAAACCAGTGAGTGTTTATCCATGTCGATGTTTCCTCACGGGACACTTCAGAAGGCCCGAACATTTGCTGACACAGCGGGTTTTCTCTCCGCCGGTCCCGCGTTTGAAGGACAGTCTGTCTGACCACCGGGCCACCGACAACCACACCAGCATGAGCAGCATGACAGAACACAGGCTGAACCAAATCTTTCTCCTCCATGACTCTCCGTGACTGCCCTTACTGTACCATTACACAAACCTCATAATAGTTTTGATTTATGACCCTCATGTGACACTGTGGGGTCTGGCAGGAAGCCTATGAAGCTCCATCTTCGGGTGCGACCGCAGAAACTTAAAGGCGTACATTAAGAGTTTCCCTCGAGTCACCGGTCAATGGGGGACTGTAATGTAGATGGGAAGACATAAAGAGGAATAAAAGCTACAGACAGTGAGATTAATCTCTTAAAATGATATTTTATAATCTCCATCTGCCTGGAGAGGAAGAAAAAATTATGGCAGACAGAAAGCCTTTCCATCATTGTTCTATTCCGTGTCTATTTTTTTATTTTTTTTTGTCCTTTTCTCTATGAGGCACAAATGACATGAAGTGTTTATCTGACATGTCAGATAACTGTTTATGCAGCAAACCAAAGCGGGGCCATGCAGCGGCTTGGGCAACGCATGCTACATGCTAAGTACAATGGAACCAAACCCGCTGTTTTGATTGGAAGGCACTCGTACCCGGTAGAGAATAAACAGACAAAAGACCAAAAAAAAAAAGCTGATTTTGTTTATTAAAAGACAAATCACCAGAACAGCTCTGTGAGTGATGATGTTTGAACCCAATGCTCCCGGGAGTTCAAGACGTTCTTTAAATGAGCTGCAGGTTCAGAATCATTTTAATCATCAGGAGAGTAAACACAGCGGGGATCTTCTTGTTGACACTAGTGCAGAGGCGTATTTATATAGCGATGTGTAGTGATGCTATGTGATAATCACGACAACGTGGCCAGCTCCACCGTTGACGCCATGTTGTAGTTTAGATTAGATTACGCTTCACCTCCTTATTTTGGCATTGAAAAGTTATCTGTCTGAAAAAAAAAGTTGGATTTGAGTTGGAGTCGAGTGTTGGTGTTAGTTTGCAGCTTGACATCATTGACTTCCATTGAAAACAACTTGTAACTTGCACAAATCGTTCAAGAGAAGTGGTTGTCCTTTCAAGGCAGAACTGCTCTATGAATGGAAGTAAACTTAATGATTCAGATAAAACACATACAATCCATTTTATAATTTTTTTTTTATGTTTTGTTATTTGTCATTTTAATGTCAGTAGACAGAAACACAACAAAAGGCTGAAATCATTCTGCAAACATTATGATTACATGTGTCTTAACGCCAACGAAAGCTCCAAAATTATTTCTAGGTTTAAACAATTGTATTTCAATTAAATGTTGAATAAATTGCGAATGCCTTTCTGTTTTTTGATTGACTAATTTAACTAATGCAAATATAATCCATACGACTACATAATTAATCAAGCCATTTAATTTCTACCTAGTTTCTATCCTTCATTAGTCCAAAGTCCAATTTGCATTTAAGAATGAATTTCTGTCTTCAGGGCCACACGTTTCCTGCTTTTAGTCACTCTTTTGTTTTTCCCCTCTGGTCAACAAAAACAGGTCATACACTGATCAGCCACAACATTATGACCACTGACAGGAGAAGTCAATAACATTGACCATCTTGTGACAATTCAATGTTCTGCTGGGAAACTTTTGGACCTGGCATTCTTGTGGATTCGTGTGGCCTACACAATATTAGTCATAATGTTATGGCTGATCAGTGTATAAGAAAGCTGAACTAAACTAGGTTTAAAATCTAAAAATCCAAACATACAAGTCTTGTATCGACCCTTGTACATGTTTTCCTTCGAGCAATTGTTCTTAGATCTTCACCCTCACCAGGTGACCAACATGTCCAAATAAAAAAAGCTCTTTGACAACAGCCTTGCCCAACGATATCCCCCTTGTCCAATGAAACGTTTCCTGCCTCAAACAAATCCTTGCTAAAACCCCATAAAGTCCTGGTTTGAGAGTTTCAAACCGGATCTTTTTCCAGCGAGCACAGAGTCAGACGAAAGTCGCTGACAGAAAAACTCCCAAACTATGCCAGTGGTTTTGTTTCATGTGGAAGAATGGTGGCAGTTTAAGGATCCTCTTTGGTTTCCCTCTTAAAGATCAAAGGATCTGGGATAATCTATTTGACTGTGGCTGGCTGTCTCCACGACAACAAGATCACAGACAGGAAGCCTGTCCTTCCGTCACGGGCCCTTGTCATCAACAATGCAACCACTCAGCAGTGTCTGACTCTCCCATAAGTCACAGTGTATGTGCACGCATGATTGTTTGCATTTGTGTGTAATTCAACTCCACAAAGCACAAAACGTTTCTCGTTTTCTTCAGTGTGTGCCGGGCACTGAGGCCATGTTTGTGGAAATCTTTTAGTTTTTTGGAGCTGAACGCAATCCCTGCGTCCCAATTCTTTTTACCCACAGGTGTTTGTGTGTCCGAAAGTGACAGAGTGTTGAGTTCTGCTTCAGTGACCCAGAAAAAGTCTTTAAACGCTGCGTTCTCGGGTCACTGTGGAGCCCCTCCATGTTTGCTCAACACAAGATTAGAAACGGAGACTACGCTTTTTATCTTTGTCTCAGAAAAGGAACGACACACTATATTCACAAAGCGCCTCTTTTGGAATAATTAAGCTACATTCTTGCATAAAACTCAACAGAAACTTGATGCGTAACAACATTTAGGCCATTAAAGCAAAAGACTGCACAAGTCTAAATAGTTCAATATGTTTTAAACTAGTTTTTGCAAAGTGCTTTCTGAATGCATCTGGAGCCTTTTCCTTCCTCGGTGCCCACACTCTGGGTGAAATGCCTGCCAAGTGGCCGCTTAACAAATGCAACTTTAAGGAGAAAAATTATTCAACCAATTTAATCTGTTCTCCCTTCCATATTTGCTCTTGCAAGGAAGAAGTCTGTTTGTTACTGATTAATTTTAGGGAAAAATTTGTAAATGATTTGCCACATTTGAGAAAACCAAATTTCCACATAATCCGTACAACGTCATCCTTAGCAGAAGTGGTTTTGTTGACTAAATCCACCATGACGCAGGAATCAGGAGGTGAACCTTGGCGTGCATCCAGTGCCTGTGCTCCCTCTTATCGCTACGACCTACAAGATGAAGCAATAACATTTGCAGTAACGGCTTTAAAGTGATTAATAATACCTTACAGATCACCAAAAGGCATGATCACGTTAATGTTAATTGTAATCCTATTAGCTGGCATAGCATAATATTCACATTGTCTTGTGTAGCACTAGCAAGCGATCTTGATGACATATTAAAAAGTGACAAATCATGACTTTTATTATGAACTGACAAACATTTGTGCTTTAATATCTTATAGCATCATGATGAAATAGCTATACAGTAGAGAAGTCAGACACGCAGCCACTTAAAGGGGAACTACCATGTTTTACAACCTGGACCTTATTTCTGGCATAAAATACGATCATTTACTCACCCATATAGCTTTGGTGTAATTTAGAGTCCTTCGGAAGATATTTAGCTCCAGTGGAGCGCCGGGTATATCCATATAGTGGGAGTGAATGGGGCACCGAAACACAGCCTCTAAATAACGCATTATCTGCCACGAAACTTGTTAATTTCACCAATATTTTGTTTTGATACGCTAGTGCTATTCCCCGTTGAGTCCGGAGTTTCCTGTTATCATCATCTGGGTCTGTAGATTGACCTACTAGCCTCTGACCTGGATGATGTCATCTCTGAGCGCCGCGCGCACCTGCAGCGGTTGGCTTGTTTACCTGTAATTTGCTACTGCTAGTTTTTTGCAAAATGGCTGAATATTTTTCCGATTCTGAGGTTGTGGACGACGACTTTGTTTATGATGGACGTCCTTACGGTTTTGAGCCAGAGTATATGGATGAGGAGAACATGTTTATTGAGGTTAATTTAGGATTCTGTAACAATTCGGTTCGGCAAACTGCAGCAGCTAGCATTAGCTTGGTAGATCATCATCTTTGGTGAATGTGCAACTTGGCATGTTTGATTTAAAAATTTGCAAATGGAACTGTATATTCAGATTGACCAAGAAGCAGCAGCCATCGTACTAATGTTTGACGTGCAGTGATGCGTTTATGCCATGACTACGCCATAAGAAAATGAGGAATTCACAGTCCTCGTTTGTGCAAAAAGGTTACTAAATGTAAAGCTAATGTGAGGCTGAATGAGCAGTCTGAATGAGTCAGATCAAATAGGTATCTGTTTCATCTGTTTTCCTAGGGAGGTTATTCTGTGCTCCTTCAGGTTCACAGTTACCAGGGAGCACAACGCACCGATCATCACCTCCCTCTCCTCGAGGCCATCTCCTGATGAATACAGCATGTGTACTGTATGCGTCGCAGACTTTTTGTCATCCTCAGATAGTTTCAAGCTGAATGCGAACAATATGATTTGGACGCCTGCAGGCTTTTACTTGGGACTCGGGGAATGTGGAATCTGTGTCTTATTAAAAATCTGTTATAATCTTATGATTGAAGGATGGAAAGAGGCTGTGTGAGCTGAGGGGGATCAGCTGCAGCACATTAGGACTTAAAGCTTGAGATCCCACTCTTCTGGTTTAAAGAAATAGATTCCACGGTGTCCGACTAACCAGATTTCTTCCACTTCACGGCATCTTCTTTGCATAACATCAAGGACTGAGTAAATTGAAAAAGATAATCCCCATTCTTTGCTGTATTATTGTGGGTTATGTGGTGCTTTGTGAATTATTGGACACTGAATGTGAAGCAGAAGCAGTGTGAGTTTGTGTGTGTGCGTGGAGGACAGATATATGGGTCCCACTTGTGAGCTGAATAGCTTTTGTCCTGTGGCGTATGGCAACAGGATGTTGTTAGTGGGGGCCTTTGGGTCCTCTGGGTTGAGAGGAGGGGCCTCTGTGGATCATCCCACAGATGCTTGATCAGTTGGGGATCTAGTGAATTTGGAGGCCAGGTCAACACCTTGTGCTGTTCTTCATGTTTTTTTTAATTGTTCCTAAAAAAAATTTTGTGTGTATCTGTGTCAGGCTGCATCCTCCCGAACACTGAATTGCCACAAAATGATCAATGTTCTTTACGTCTCCTGTCAGTGGTCATAATGTTGTGGCTGAGTTGAAGTTGAGAGCAGCATACTCCAATCAAATGTAAATCTGATGCAACATAAGTTGTGCCCTGTTAATAATGGAACAGTTAAGTCAACGCCTCAGTGAGATGAATCTGAACAACTGCCTTCTTTGCGGCTGAAAATATATTCGTAATACATTTTGCTGCCGCTGGAATTTCGGGGTTTACTTCAGGAACGTTGTCCAGATGTGATCCCTTCACCGTCACCATCGAAAGCGACACACTGAGTAAAGACTAAACGTCGCTTTGGAAGAAATTGATTAAGAACAGTGTCTAAGAGCCCTGGACTTGAGTTTATTAATGACGAGGCCAAAGTGTTGTATGACTCCTTAAGCCATTAGAAACCTGCAGGGGATTTGTCACGCGGCCCGGGGCTGTCTCATTCCTCCCTTCTCTCCCGCCCGCACCGTTTCAAACACTTCATTACTGATGAGTTGCGAGGCAATGGATTTTCAAACACGTCGCTGACTCCATCTCTTGGCAGGGTCATTTTTGTCTGGTCCCGACAGCAGGTTGGAAACAGATGGGAGGAGTGGCTGAGGAATATGTCGCAAGAAATCTAAACTTTCTCGAACACTTGTCTCATAATCAAATGAAACAACTGATTCTCTGCAGATTTTTCCACATATTTCTTAAAAATTTAATATATTTTTTTCAGGGTAGTTCTTTTTTTGTTTTCGGAGGTGTGGCTTCAATCCAACTGTGAAATAGTAGTTTGAGAAACAGGCCTGGAGGGCCACGGGTTCAAATGCCGGAAAGAAATGTATTTCCCCCTGGCATCCAAAGAGTCCTTGAGCAAGAAAATTGCAGTTTTTTACAACCTGGACCTTATTTCTGGCATAAAATACGATCATTTACTCATCCATATAACTTTGGTGTCATTTGGAGTCGTTCCGCATATATCCATATAGTGAGAGTGACTGGGGCACCGAAACGCAGCCTCTAAATAACGCATTATCTGCCGAGAAACTCGTTCATTTCACCAGTATTTTGTTATGATATGCTAGTGCTATTCCTCGTTGAGTCCGGAGTTACCTGTTGTCTATTCGTGGACGTGCAGCGGTTTGTTGTTCTTTGGCCAGCTGTTCCTCTCTCTGCCTCTGCATCCTCCTTTCAACAAGCTCCTCATCCATGTACTCTGGCTCAAAACGGTAAGGATGTACATCATAAACAAAGTCGTCGTCCACAAACTCAGAAAAATATTCAGCCATGTTGCAAAAAACTAGCAGTAGCAAATTACAGGTAAACAAGCTGAGTGGGGTACGTGCGGCGCTCAGCGATGACATCATCCAGGTCAGAGGTTACTAGGTCAATCTACAGACCCCAGATGATGATAACAGGTAACTCCGGACTCAACGGGGAATAGCACTAGCGTATCAAAACAAAATATTGGTGAAACGAATGAGTTTCGTGGCAGATAATGCGTTATTTAGAGGCTGAGTTTCGGTGCCCCAGTCACTCCCACTATATGGATATACGCGGATCTAAATATCGTCCAAACGACTCCAAATGACACCAAAGTTATATGGGTGAGTAAACGATCGCATTTTATGCCAGAAATAAGGTCCAGGTTATAAAAAACTGTAGTTCTCCTTTAACCCCACTGCTCAGAGTGTGTTCACTACCATGTATATGTATAAACGGATAGTTCAAAAAATATGGTGTCTAATTTTTGGAGCATGTATTCTGGTTCAAAATAACTATTTAAACAAAAACTATTTATTTCAGATCTGTTAACCCACACAGTCATTACTGCTCTTTTGCAATTTTTCTGTATACAGCAATTTCTGCAGGACTCAACGACAAGTAGTGGGCGGCAGCAGAAAATGCCTTTTGTCTGCCATCGATGGAGACAGTCACATTTTCTATTGAACTGCTTAATAATAAAGCACTGGCGTAATTATTTTCCATGTGGCTCTCCGTCTTTACCCTTCACTTCTTTACCCTTTAATTTACAAAGCTTACCCGTTGCCATGCAGAGAAAGACGTCATTCTATTTTTTTTTTTTTTTTGCGTGCAGTTTGTTGTGCAGAGCCGGAGAAGGAATGCAGTCCTCCAACGATGTGACACATATGTCTGTAGACTGAGCCAAGTTCATCGTTTATATACATTTGGTTTCCATTTTACAAATGCTTATCAGATTTACGTCGAGGACAAACGAGTCCCCCGATCTTTGTCAGCTGCCTTTGTTGCTTTGTTTATTGAGAGTGCACTGCATCATTGAACCCGGTGTACAGTAAGTTGGGATATGGTTATTACATGTGGCAAATGATAGGGTGCACCCTAATATTGTGATTTCTTGTGCATTACTTTGAAGATGGGAATCAAGTATTGCTGGTATATCTGCTTTCTGGTGACAATTATTTGTGAGTTTGAAGCAACAAGCGGTCCCTCTTGGATTATACGGTGATTTGACTCATTCACTTACAAGGTGATGCATGCAGCACGCAACTTGCCTCAAATTTCTGCAGGTTTGCACGAAATCTGTTTGCAGGCCACAGTTACTGAACTGCAGAAGTTTGTGGCTGTGAACGCGTCTTTGCGGTGCCTGCTATGAGAAGGGGGCCTGGCTTTTAACTTTTAAACCCAACACTGACTCATGTGACATCAACTTGAAGCAGTTTCTTAGACTGTGTGCGCGTCAAAGCCTACGAAAGGCCTCTCTGTTTCGCGCAGCCTGCAGCCGCTCAGGCCCGTGTGGAGACAAGCTATGACTGCTGCAGGGGTCGATATTTTGAACGGAAGCCGAACCAGCACTAAAACTGTCATAATGCTGTTCTCATGAAAAGCTGCAGATAACAGATCCGTTTGTTTTGTTTTGGATCAGCCAAGGACATCGTGCTCTTGAATCATTGCTTGTCAAAATGAATCATGAGTAAATATTTCAAAATGAAACGCTTTTCTCCCTATGCGAGCAAAAGAAGGTCACCGTCAAATACAAGAGCAAGTCACATTGGGGTAGAGGGAAAAAAAAAACAAAAGATGCAAAAGAAGACTGATGATACACTGATGAAAGATAAGGACATTAAATTTAAATTTGAATGGTAAGAAGTAGAAAATCTGAAAGATATGAAGATACGATAAATAGCAAAAGAAACCATAAAAACTATTTTTCACACGGTGAAAGGAGTCTGCAAGGCTTATTCAGAAAAGGGGCCTGATGGTTAAGGCATGGTCACCTCTATACGTACTGTATGCCTCGACTTTGAAAGAGCCACAAGCGCCAAAGCTGAAGATCTTAGGCTGCAGATTACCTTAAAAACGTGTCAACATCTCCGCATCTTGAAGCCAGAACCAATCATGCTAATCATAAAATTAAAGGGAAACCAATGTTTTTCACAACCTGGACCTTATTTCTGGCATAAAGTACTCACCCATATAACTTTTGTGTAATTTGTAGTCAGTCGGGAGATATTTAGATCCATGTATATCCATATAGTGGGAGCGACTGGGGCACCAAAACGCAGCCTCTAAATAACTCATTATCTGCCACGAAACTCGTTCACCAATATTTTGTTATGTTACGCTAGTGCTATTCCCCGTTGAGTCCGGAGTGAGCTGTTAGCATCATCCGGGATCTGTAGATTGACCTACAGACCCCGGATGATATCTTCTGACCTGGATGATGTCATCTCTGAGCGCCGTGCGCACCCTCGACGGTCGGCTTGTTTACCTATAATTTGCTACTACTAGTTTTTTGCAACATGCCGGAATATTTTTCCGATTCTGAGGTTGTGGACAAACCACAACAGTAGCAAATTACAGTTAAACAAGCTGACTGTCGTGGGTGTGCACGACGCTCAGAGATGACATCATGCAGGTCGGTAGACATCATCCAGGGTCTGTTATTAGAGGCTGCGTTATTTAGAGGCTGCATTTCGGTGCCCCGGTCACTGTCACTATATGGATATATGCAGATCTAAATATCTCCCGACTGGCTACAAATTACACAAAAGTTATATGGGTGAGTAAACGATCATATTTTATGCCAGAAATAAGGTCCAGGTTGTAAAAAACAGTAGTTCCCATTTAAGACTAAACTCAAAAGGGAGCTGATAAAGAGACGCCATGATTATGTTGTGATGTTGGGAGAAAAGGTGGGCTTTTGGTTTAGGAAGGAAGCTATAGCAGCCTTGTCTAGGAAGCAGGACTGGACGACTTCTTGATATGTGGTTTAAAAATAAAATCTGTATCAAACAGTACTCTTTTGGCAGTGGGCTTCTTATGAGCAGACAGGGACCAAAATTGATGGGGCTATTAGGATTTGTAAGACGGAGCAATATGAATTTCTGTTCTTAGTTGGAGAAACGATTAGGTCATCCAACGGTTGACATCACTAGTCAGCTGTGGCCTCAGATCCAAGGCTATCAGTTATTAATTTATGGAGACGGGAAGCTGCTTTTTTACATCTTTATCATTCATTTGGGACATAATGACAGAAACATGCTTCCATGCATCCTCTGTGTGTCTGCACATAGTCGTTGGCGTTTAACAGGAGTAAAAAGCAATGCACAAAAATGAGTTCAGAAACCATAATACTAAAGGTTGCAAAGGCAAGCTCAGGCATTTACTCTTAATATTAAACCATGTCGTATTGACTGAAGCTTAAAGGCCCAACCAGGCTGTTTGCAGGTGGCGAGGTCTGTGTTTAGCGGGGCCAAATCAGATACTGAGCGACAGAGCAATCTGTATGAGCTCAAAGGCAAACTTTCAGCATTCCTTAATCTTGGGGCGGACCACCCAAAAAGACCCCAACGCTCCCTCCCTCCCTCCCTCGCAGCTCACCCCTCAGCCCTCCCCTCTGTCTCCGGTTACAAGGCATCGCTGGTCTCCAAAGGAAAATGTCACAAAAAAGGGAACTTGAACTTCAAAAGGCGACTAATCTGAAGTAGCCCGAGTTAATCGTGTGCATCTGTTCCGCAGCTCTGGAGCTTCTGACCCGCATGCTCATGCTGCCAGCTGGTTCACCAAGCAGTAAGCTCCAGACACTAACCCAAATTATTACTACGCAGTGGTTGGACAGAGAAGCTCTTTGGTAAGTGTTGCTGATAAAGCCACACGGACAGATAGACTATCATTTTTATAGCTGTGAGGGCAGAAGTTCCCTTCACAGTAATCGGATTTCATAAAGCTGTCGTCAAGTTAATGTCACAAACTCGGTGGAGTCTTTAATTTTAACGCAGATGAATAATGGATTTTTGCAAACACTCAAGTCGGTTTTCATCGGAGTAAATCAATCCTGGGGTCGCAGAGTAGTCACCAACTTTGTCACGTAACATTTTCAGTCATTACAACATAAGCATTAACTTAGAGGTGGGTTTCTAGAAAAACTAAAGTAACTCACTGTACTTACAGGACAGCTACACTGATCAGCCACAACATTAAAACTACTGGCAGGAGAAGTAAATAACATTGACCATCTTGTGACAGTTCAATGTTCTTCTGGGAAACTTTTGGACTTGGCATTAATGTGGATGTTACTTGTACCAACCACCTAGACCAGACCAGGCACCCCCACCCCATAGCAATGACACTCCTTGATGGCAGCAGCCATCCCCAGCAGGATGCAGCCTGACACAGACACACACAAAAACGCTTTAGGAACAACTAAAAAAAAAAAAACATGAAGAACAGCACAAGGTATTGACCTGGCCTCCAAATTCACTAGATCCTAAACTGATCAAGTATCTGTGGGATGATCCACAGAGGCCCCTCCCCTCAAAGACCCCCACTAACAACATTCTGTTGCCAGACACCACAGGACACCCTCTGAAGGACACCATGTCCATTCTCTGATGAGGCACAACTGTTTTGGAGGCACAAGGGAGAGCTACACAATATTAGGATGGTGGTCATAATGTTATGCCTGATCGGTGTAGCTCTGTTTTGGTCTCAACCAGCTTCTGAGGTAAATGCCAGGCTGCAAAATGCAGAATTATGTTCACCAGCTAGTTGTTTACCCGACCTTTTTTTTTGATTCTCTGACTGACAAAAGCAACAAAAGAGAGCTAAAGCAGAAACACACTGAGCCATAAAACCAAAATCAAAGAGATTAAAGACACTAAAACACTCCATAGCTGAGGGGAAAAGCAGAATCAGATCTCTAATCCCGATCGTCAACAAACTGCAGGTGATAAGTTCAATGTCTTTCATTCAAAAACGCCCACATACGCGCTGAAACACGTCCACGCCTCAAATGTAGCTCAGCACCTTAATGCCCTCATCTCGGTAAACAAACCGGAGGCACAAGCTGATCTATCTGCAAACAATCATTTTTTGCAGCCACATATTGCAGATGTGGGTCAGCATCCAGGGACAATGAGATCCGTCCCGATGACGCCGTCTCTCCAGGCAGATGCTAAGCTGGAGACGCCCAGATGTTTTCATACAGTATCATGAGAGATAAGACTCACACATGCTGTACAATGCATGTCAACGAACAGTTACAATAAAAGCTGAAAGCTCAAGTAATGCACAATGTCAAAAACAAATAGCATTGATAGTTTATTATTTATCTTCCAAATAATTTGAAGATTCAATGTCAAGAGCTTTTGTAGAAACAGCTTCAACCGTTTCTCTATGTTTTCTGCAAATCTACCAAATGCAGGATATTGGAGAGACATTTTCTTTGCACCAACAAAAAGCATAAAGTCGGTTTTTCAACATAGTTTTTCATAATGAGCATTCAGCAGCTCCACAGAGAGAAATCCAAAGCAAAAGACATTTACCGTAATGTGATGCAGCCACAGGACACGCTCTGTCTCCATTTCCTCTGACATTAATTGATTTGTGAACCTGTCACACCTGTAGACCATTAGGAACAAGTCAAGGCAGGATGCATTCTGGGATATGTAGGCTTATAAAAGTGGGTTCGTTGATGTGGTTTTGTCACGTGAAAGCACAAAGCCCTGCTCGCCCTGACTGCACGCTAACGTTATGACAGTGCCGCTCAAAGTTATGAACTTTGGACTTTCCGCGTAACCTCCCGAACCCTTGAATTACTCTAACCTCACACGCCACCCCGAGCATTGTTCAAACTTGAATCCTAGCGGAGACGCCAGAGTTTCCAAAGATACCACACGCACGTCAGACCGAATTAGAGGAGCGGCGTATGAAAATGAGGCGTGAGAAATCTGGTGCGGGCCCCGAAAAAACTCAGGAGATGAAGTGTGGATGACTGAGTGCAGAATTGAGGATTAAGAAGTTAAAATCAAATACGCATTTTAAACCAAGAGGACCCTTAAACGATCATTTTTTTTACTTGGTGACCTTATTCGACCTCTCTGGATCAACTGCTGAAATTTAAAGCCTCAGATATGGCGGCGTGCACCCAGTTTAATGTCAGTACATGTTCATCTGCTGTCTACTGGATCGACTTGTTTGCCAGACATCACTGACATCAGTAATGGCAACTTTAAATTTCTGTCTCTTTGGGAATAATGACAGACCCCCCCCCCCCCAAAAAAAAACCCCTCACCCCCCAACCCAAACCAACTGTCTACATTCCTCACTGTGGGATGAAGGCAGAATAAAAAAAAACCCATCTCCTATCACATTTCACCCACCTTTGCCAAGCAGATAGCAACTCCAGCAACATGTGGCTGCCCTTGAAGGCTACACAAAACCACATGTGTGAAACCCCCCCTCTCGGCCTCGGACGCACTCTTACACACACTAAAACACACACACACACACACATGCATGCATACATACATACTGAGGACACCTGGTGTCACTGCAGTGGGGGTGATTAAGTCGGAATCAAAGGTACAAATCTTGAAATTAAAGGACTTGCAGACCGGCCATTTTTTCCCTCTCTCCGGCAGGAATGCTTCTCATTAGACGACCGCCTCGATGTGAACCAGGAAGCCACAGAAGGAGATTGAAGAGAGGGGGCGTTTACTGTTTGAAGCCTCTTTGGAAAAATGAAGGAAGGGTTTTTAATGTAAAATAGTTAAAGAGCATGCAGATAATTCTCAAAGAGGGGCCTTTGGTACATGAGCATCTATTAATTTTCTGATAGAAGCAGCAGAGTGATGGAAGCTGGAAAACATCTCCATTATCCTCAGGAACAGTCTAACGTCTAAACTAGCGAAGGTGTGCGGGCTCGTAAAAAGGCCGTCAATAAACCGCAAGCCTCAGTCCACCCTCTTCATCCATCTACGTCCATGTCATGATGGATAGGGAGCTCCAGATCACATGTTTACGTTTCAAATGCCTCAGACATTAGATCCGTTGCCCAACACCTACGCACATGTTCAACTTGAGTGAGTGTCTGTGTTTGTGTGTGGAAGGTGGTGCTGACGGCTGAGCAGGAAGTGCACACTGAAAAGTTTATCCACTTTCTTTCACCGCCCGCCTCCGGTTTCAAGCCCTCGGCGGCTCGCATCGACTTTATCGGTTTCTGGTGAATTATTCACCTCCCGAGCCGTTTAATCATGCGAGTTTCTTTAACCGCTCAGATAGCCCGGCCGACAGCCAACGGCGCTGTGTCTTAGGTGTGTGTACACTGCAGGGAAAGGCATGCGCTAAGTGAGTGTGTGTATAGAATTAGAGTAAGGGCCGTATCCTGTTTACATTCACACGCCTCACACATATAAGCTGTTAGGAGTTTGTGGTCGGGTATAAGTCAAGCTGATACCCCCTAGCTACTCTCTTTTGTTGCCCTTAAGCGGCATTGTCTTGAGCTTTACTGCCTTTGCCGCTTTACAGCTTTACCCCCCGCTCCTCAGAGCACCAAACCCCACTTTAACCTCTTATATCGTCATGGTCGCTCCACCTGTTCCCTGCACAGTGAGTGCACTTTGAGCCGCAACACCAACTGCTTGATTGAAATCCGTCTGAAAGCGGCCCGCCGACCTTCTCCCTATGAGGTGTTTATGGCAACAGGTTGAATTTTAGGCACTTGAGCTATGTGACCCCCTCCGCTCCCACACTCGAAACAGTCCTTTCATGCCTCGGCCCGGAGCCGCCGTCCACGGCTAAGCCTCGGTTTGTAATCTTAGCTTGTGGGAATACGGCAGCAGAAATATACGTCAACTTTTCAACTTCAAGAACTCAAAGGTGCTTTTGGTTTGAAGCTTGTTGATGCAGCCTCAGGAAGAATATGCATGTAACAACTCACTCATATCTTTCCACAACGCTCTTTGTTCTATTTCAGTCGTTCAGTCATCGAGCTGGCAGGCACTACCTGCAAGATTAGGAGGCTTCCTTTGAAAACGTCAGCCATTACATGTGTCCGATTCAATAACTGCTTAAACTCTCTGCAGCCCACCACATTACATGATGTTCGGGCGCTTGTTGCCAGATAGTGAGTTCAAAACCTTTGGCTGCGGCGCTGTTGACCACTTTTCAGACAAGGCCGCCCCTGTTCATGGAGAACTCTCGCTCTGCAGATCAGAGCGGACGGAGGAAGTTTCAGCAGCTGATAACCTCGGCTCTGGGAGAGGATGAAAGCAGACGGGTTGAAGGTCGATTTTAAAGTAGTGCTCATCAGATCCACGTCGCTTTGATTCTGGAGACATCTGTGGCGCAAAGAGGTTGTTTTGTTTTCCGTTGCGATCCCTAACAATCTGTTCTCAGTGCCTTCATTTCCTGTGAATTTGAAAAAGATGACACTTTAAAGGGGAATTACAGTTTTTTGCAACCTGGACCTTATTTCTGGCATAAAATACGATACGATGGAGTCGTTCGGAAGATATTTCGATCCAGCGGAGCACCGCGTATATCCATATAGTGGGAGTGACTGGGGCACCGAAACGCAGCCTCTAAATAACGCATTATCTGCCACAAAACACGTTCATTTCACCAATATAGACAACGGGTAACTCTGGACTCAACGGGGAATAGTACTAGCGTTTCATAATGGTGAAATGAGTTTTGCGGCAGATAATGCATTATTTAGAGGCTGCATTTCGGTGCCCCGGTCACTCCTCCTATATGGATATATGTGGCGCTCCGCTGGATCAAAATATCTTCCAAATGACTCCAAATATCACCAAAGTTATATGGGTGAGTAAACGATCGTATTTTATGCCAGAAATAAGGTCCAGGTTGTAAAAACCGGCAATTCCCCTTTAAAGCTGCACTAACATGCACAGGCATAACATTATGACCACCTTCCTAATATTGTGTAGGTCTCCCTTGTGCCTTCAAAAAAGTTGTGACTCATCAAGGACATGGGCCTTCTGAAGGTGTTCTGTGGTGTGGTCCTTTGGGTCCTGTGGGTTAAGGGGAGGGTTCTCCGTGGATCATCCCACAGATACTTGATCAGTTTGGGATCTAGTGAATTTGGAGGCCAGGTCAACACCTTGTGCTGTTCTTCACGTGTTTTTAGTTGTTCCTAAAGCGTTTTTGTGTGTGTGTGCCTGTGTCAGGCTGCATCCTGCTGGGGATGGCTGCTGCCATCAAGGAGTGTCATTGCTATGGGGTGGGGGTGTCTGGTCTGGTCTAGGTGGGTGGTAAATGTCTAACTAACATCCACACAAATGAGTGTTAGGTCCAAATGTTTCCCAGCAGAACATTGAATTGTCACAAGATGCTCAATGTTATTTACTTCTCCTGTCAGTGGTTTTAATGTAGTGGCTGATCGCTGTATATTTTTCCGAGGAGCTGTTGGAGACAGAAGGAGGCTGATTAATGGATTTTCTGTTAGTAAAGTAGCCAAAAATGTGAATCCATGCTAATGTGAATGCTAACACATGTGCAGAAACCAATATTTCATCTTCAGTTTGCTCCGCCACCCATAAGTCATTAAAAATACATCTTGAGTTTTACCGTTTAATTGGTTTTGATATATTTTTCTAAGCCAACTTTGATTTAAATTTCATAATAAAACAGAGGATCCAAGAAACCACCTGCTGTCACGATTTGTATAGCTATTTTTTGTCTCTTGCCTTGCCTTTTGTCTCGTTTTCATACCAGCTTCCACAGAAGCCGGGCTCTAATCATGAGTCGGTATTTTCAGGGTCTCTCTCCGGCCTTGTGCGTGGCCCAGCGAGGGGTCCTGTGGTGCGAGCGTCTGGCAGCAGAAAACAGAGGACCCCCTCTCTCTGACCCGGGCTCGCATCAAAGTTCCCCTCCACGCTCAGACGGTGGCGGGACAGAAGAGAGTGGGCCAAGCGGAAAGAGATAGAAACGATGCCTTTAATCATTTATTTTCTCTCAGCAGGGACGTCCTCGCATTAAACGCAAAAATAAAAAAGCACTTCTGGAGATACGGGCTGAGGACACAACCTCTGATAGATGATATTTGAACCCCTGGCGAGGGAAAATAGCACATTATAAGTCGCTCAAAGTTGGTCCAACTTTGGTCCAACACACGGCGATGTTTTACCACGGCTATTGTTCTCTGTGGATTCGGCTGAATGACACGTTTGCTTCTCCTCCACCTCTGCTTTGACGGGCCTTAATGATAACAATATTGAGTTGGTCTAGGTTAACACTCCCTTCGAAGACAGCCAAGCATCAGCGCTGACTCTGAGGCCCGGACTATTAATCCACTCTCTTTAAGGATCCGTGCCTTCAGAAAAGAAACCGCAGAATATCACGTGATGTTGAACTCATAATCGGATGGGGGGGAGGGGGCGGAAGACGAGGAGAAGGAGGGCCGTCTTTACCCCGAGTTAGGTCTGGAGATGATTGCCAATCTGCTTTGGAAATGGATCTGACTCTTTCCAAAAGGCTTTTAAGTGAAATGCGATTTGTAAAATTTATTATGACATGCAGATAAATCACACGCGGAACGGTTTCGCAACTGACTGCGTGAGGTCGAAGGGGCAATCGTGCAAATGCTACCAATGATCGAGGAGGAATAATTATTATGCGTCACCGTGATTCGAGAGGGTGTTGCTCAGAGTCCAGAAGGTGCAGTCTTTCTATAATGGATTTAGGATTCCTGTTTGAATGACGCTAGCCGTAAAACAGGATCTTACAACACAGTTCAACATCTGCTCATGTAGCAGGGGTGCAGAAATGTACGTCTACCTGTCCACATAATGGAAAATGCCTGTTTTTGTCAGCGGTAATCTCAGGAAGATTTAGTCCCGCCATAAACTGCTATAGAGTGTTAGCAACTTAATCATCGTAGCCTGTAAAACGCCGACCACTCGATTCCCAAGGGCCGTAAAACAAACCCAAAATGATTTGTGGAAGGGTCACGTGACTCGAAAAATCTCGATCTATAACCAAATATTACAGATGAATCATTACCTCTTCATGAGCGCGCCGCATAATTCAGATCCGACCGCGCTTCACTTTTCCTTTACAAGGAGGCCGTAAAATGAGATTTAAATCAATTCCGATGTAATGATTGACTGCAACACTCGGTTTTACAGCAGCAGTCGACTTCAGATCGAGCGGGATTTCATAAACGCCGAAGGTCGTAAAACTAATGTGCACTTATTAAACGTTTTGCAACTAAAATGTGTCGCCGCAAATCATATACACCCCGGGATGCGCGCGCTACACTGTGCGTGATTCTGAAGCTTGATAAAAGTCATCTGTCTCAATCAAATGTGTTTAATTTCGAGCAAATCAACTGGTAATCAAATGTCATCTGCGGCTTGTTTCTGTAAAGCAACAGATTCCAGGTAACATTTCTGGGGAGCAGATAACAGCTGCTTTTCCTTTCCGTGCCCTCAGCGACTCCCCAGATGTGGTCTCTAAACAAACCGTGCCTTTAGATCCGTCGGCGTGATCAGCGAGGGGGGAATTTCATTAGAGGGAGACCTCCGCGGCGGGGACTGATAACAGGAGGTGGAGGGAGGCGGAGGGAGGCGGAGGGAGGGAGATGAACGGCGCGCACTGTGTTTTGACCCAAAGTCACCCTCTCGGTTGTTATCTCTGCTGGAAGAGAGGAGGGCGGGTTAAAGATGAGGAGAGGAGAGAAAAATGAAGACAAGGGAAGACAAAGCCACGGAGGGAGAGAGAAAAAAATGGGAGGAGGCGAGAGGAGACTGTAAAAATCAACGGTCGGGGTCAAGAGTGGAAAAAAGTAAGGGAGGACAGGGTGTAAGATAAGGAAAATGATGAGAGGGGGCAGAAGGAGATACGGGGGTAAAAAACGAGGAGAGAAGAGAACGAAAGGATGGGAGAAGGGGGAGTAAAAAGAAGACAGGAGAAATGGACGAAAGGAAATTTGGAACGTGAGGAGGAGGAGAAGAAAGTGGAAAAGAAGACAAAGCTGGAGCAAATACACCAATCAGCCAAAACATTAAAACTGGACAGGAGAAGTGAACAACATTGACCATCTTGTGACAATTCAGTGTTCTGCTGCGAAACTTTAGGACCTGGCATTCATTCATGTGACTGTTACTTAGACATGTAGCACCCACCTAGACCAGACCAGGCACCCCGCAATGACACTCTTTGATGGCAGCAGACATCCCCAGAAGTATGCACACACACAAAAATACTTTAGGAACAACTCAAAAAACATAAAGAACAGCACAAGGTGTTGGCCTCCAAATTCACTAGATCCCAAACTGATCAAGTATCTGTGGGATGATCCACAGAAGCCCCTCCCCTCAAAGCCCCCACTAACAACATCCTGTTGCCAGACACAACAGGACACCCTCAGAAGGTCCATGCCCTTTCTCTGATGAGTCACAACTGTTTTGGAGGCACAAGGGAGACGTAAACAATATTAGGAAGGTGGTCATAATGTTATGCCTGATTGGTGTATAGGAACAGGAGAGGTGAGGATAGATTGGAGGAGAGACTGATGAAAGAAGGACCAAGGAACGGGAAACAGAAGGAATCCGATGAGGAAGGGACAAGGACGTAAAGAAGACAGAGCAGGTGAAAAAGATAAAACGGTGACGTAGGACTGGGCAGAGCGGGCGTGGACTCCCCACCGAGGAGTGATGTGATTGCAATCTCTCAGCTGGAACATCTGGTGCGGGCCCCGGACAATGACTCCTGCAGGCAGATCGCAGGGCGATCCGCCCCGGCTCCCTCGGTCCTCCAGAGATGGCCACGATAACCCACCTCCACCCGTCTCGACTCTGCAGGTCAACAGCGTGCCGATCAACAAAGACGCACCTTGTCCCGCGGGCGCACGGGGTCGCGGTTAATAAACCGGCCTCTCTGTGGCCCCGATGGGAACGGAGGAAGCCGGTCACATATAGGAGGTCCTGTGTTTAAGGTGATGAGTGAACCGGGGACATTCCTCAGAGATCCTCCTCCTCCTCCTTCGTCGTGCATTAATGTGACGTTCACCCTGAAGATGAGCCATTAATCGAGTGTTATTTTACAACTGTGTCACACTCTAAGTGCTGCCCCACAAATCAGTTTAACGGCCTTGGTATGTGTTTGTGAAGTACAATAATTGGAGATGCACACTTGTAAGATGATTTAAACTTGTTTCTCGTTAGGTTTAGGGCGCCTCAGAGATCAGATCAACGTCTCATGAAGAGACAATGGAGGACAGAGAGACAAGCTGTGATCAAGAAGGCCTTAAAAGCCGAAGAAATTCCAGATGGAGCCCAAGAGGACGACGACATCACAGGAGACTATGTGGCTCATGAATGTCAGCAGCTCTGATTAAAAGCCATTCCGCTTGTGGAAAAAAAAAAATAAAGAAAAAAAAACTGCTGGCTATGCCTTTCATGCTCATTTATCACATGGAATTGTTTGTATACAGTTGTTTTATTCTCCCCGAGTGTGTGTGTGTGTGTGTGTGTGTGTGTGTGTGTGTGTGTGAGAGAGAGAGATGAGATGAATGTAATTAAAGTTTTTTAATTAGACGCTGTTCTTTTCTGGGAAGCCTGTGGCAGCGCTGGGTGGAGCCAGAGTGGAGACAGGAGGTTTGTGGTCTGGCTGAGGGAACCACGCCGGCCGGGGTAATGGAAACCGGGTGTTCACTGTACACATATACACGTACATGCACACACACACTCTCTCGTACACATGCACTTGCGCCCACACACACACACACATAAACCAAAGCTGAAGAGGGAACACACACACACACACACACACACACACACACACACACACAGAAAGCCGCATAAACTTATGCAGACATGAATCTGAATGCACAGCCCCCACAATACTAATGTATGCCACACACACACAAACACACACACATATCCGTCCATGTGATTACCTGCATTATAGAATTCAGCCTGCTGAAACGTGAACTCCCTAAATAGCGATGATGTCTGCATCTGTATGCACGTACATGCATGCAAGCTCATGCATATATAAAGACAAACACACACACACACATATATATATATATATGTCGCCTCCGCCCTACTGATGCACAATCCACACGCACAGGCACGGATGAGGACACGCAGAGAGACGCACGCATGAATAAACACTCATTCACTGCCTGTCACTCACACGAGAATGTGCGCACTAAGAACTCATTAGAGATGCATACAGTGCCCATAAACACTCTTTGACGGGGAGCGTTCGCACACGCATGAGTGCACACTCGCATACTCCACGATCATATAGGGGGACGGGTTTGAAAACATCACGCAGGTACGCCCCGTATGCGTGCGTAGGTAGCCTTTAAGAACGCGTGCCTGTCCTGCGACTAGGAGTTCATTTAAACTCTCCAACCAAGAAGAACCATGAAAACCAGCAGTTTATCTAAATGTGGTCACATTAAAGGTACGGACAAACCAGACGACTGTGACGTCACCTGTCTGGGCCAAAAAGCTGCACTTGAACACACCGCAAAGACCGCAGCTGATATCAGCCACAACATTAAAACCACTGACGGGAGAAGTAAACAACATTGACCGTGTTGTGGCAATGTAACGTTCTGCTTGGAAACTTTTGGACCTGGCATTCATTCATGTGGATACCTAGACCAGACCAGGCACCCCCACCCCATAGCAATGACACTCCTTGATGGCAGCAGCACATCAAAAACGCTTTTTTTTTTTTTAAAAAACATGAAGAACAGCACAAGGTGTTGACCTGGCCTCAAAATTCACTAAATCCCAAACTGATCAAGTATCTGTGGGATGATCCACAGAGGCTCCTCCCCTCAACCCATAGGACCCAAAGGCCCCCCACTAACAACATCCTGTTACCAGACACCAACATGCTGAATTGGCTAGAGCCACTTAAGGCGCATGCTTCTAAACCTCCTTCTTTTATTATTATTTACGTTTTATCTGTTGCTCCTTCGTTTATTTGAATTATGTTCGTATAATTTCCCACGAGGCTATTTTAAATATTTCATGAGAATTCAGAGTGCATCGTCCTCACACGCAAGACGCACGTGCACACGGCACATATGTGAGACTTTTAGCAAATAATCACGTGCGTGCGTGTCGTCCTCCGTGACCCTTTTCACCTCTCCCCCATCCCCCCTCCGCTCATTACACATGCGAACACACGCGTGCGCACACACATATAAATGCACTCAGGCACATGCTTGAGCACTCGCATGCATGCACACAAAAAAGCCCTCATCGCTCAAATCCCCTCGGCGCAAACGCACAGCGATTCGAGCGCAAATTGCATTTCGACCTTCTTCACACGCGCAGGCAGGCAGGCAGGCAGGCAGGCACGGCGCACAAACACAGACTCGCTCAGCGGGTCTAATAATGCAATACAAACCCATATCCTGAATCATTCACTGGCTTCAGTGCACTCTCTCAAAAAACTATACACATACAGTACAGCAGAGCCAGGAAATGCAGAAAACAGATCTCGGGCATCTGCTGACATCAGTGAGGCAAGGCCCGCCTTTTCCATCAGCCGCTGACGTCAGTTTTCCGCGAAACAGCTTCACCCCAAATTACAGGCAATCAAAGGCTTCCTCTGTTGACAGTTAAGAATATATCAATCTGAGTTTCACGCAGCCAAAAAAAAAAAAAAAAAAGAGCTGGGGATGTTCTCCCCCGACCAGACCGTGCGGTCACGTCGTCGTAAATAGGTTCAGAGTTTTCTCCATCTGTCCGTCAGTTCACACAGAGCAGCGACTGTGAAACCCTGATACCAACGCTGGCCTCACTCCAACCACCGGAGTCAGATGTATGGAAATATATGGAAAACACAGAGGTGTGAGAGCGCATAGATTACACCTAGCGGCCACGTGAGCCTCCTCGCCGAGATGGGCTTGCTTTAACAAAGCTGGTCACTTTTTTTATTGTAACGCGACGGCAGAATCTGCAGCGGCTCTTTCAGCCCTGGACACTCAGCAGCAGGTCAAATTGGGCAGCAACAGGTCAATCGCTAGGAACAGGGCACCATCTAGTGTTGCATGCAGAGTATTGGGAGCGCTGCTGGAAGGTTTTCTCTTTCTTAAAGGGATTAAGGACAGCCATGTTGGGTGGGTGTGTGTGAGTGTGTGTTTGCCAGCTTCACGTCAGAGTGAGCTTCGCCTCACGAGACGCTCGGGTCAGAGAGAGGTTAGTTTCACGTCTGAGTCGGAGTAAAGGGACGAACGAAACCTAAAAGGTGCAGCCGACTCTAGAGGCTGGGCAGCAGATGTGGTTGTTTGAACAGAACAGGCTTCCAAACAAACCAAAGCCCGAGGTGCTGCTACGTTTCTGGAGGGAAGAAAGTTCCCTAAACAGTCATCGAATCTCCGACGGGACCGCAGCCAACAAATACTTTCATTATTATTCTGATGTTGTAGTCAGAAAATCTGTTTTTCCTCCAGACAACATTTAAAAGTCTCGCCATGAGTTTACTTTCACAAGAAATGCAACAAGTTCTTACAAGCGAGGAGCTCGAACCGGTGAATGTTTGACTGAAAGACAACTAATCAGTCATCAAAATTTCAAACGAAGCCCTAGGATTCTTCGCCGCTTTACATTTCAGACCTACGACGGGCTCACATTGTCCACTCTGACAAGACAGCGCTGCTTCACACACCTCTACCACACAGCTGACCTGTAGTCGGCTCGACTGTAAACAGGTTACAGTTCGTCACTTAAGTTTTAAGTGGGACTAAATTCCAGGTGATAATCAGTATTTGGAAGTTTTGTGTTTAAAGATGAGATATTAAGATCCTGGAACTTTCTCATTGCAGCCACAACAAACCAAAAGCAGACTCATTTGACCAACCACGGAAAATAAACTCTTAACATACAGATGAATGTTTAGGATCTGAAAACACCATTTGAAAGTGGCAATCTTGGAGATTTTTATTCAAATAAAATGTTATGTCTATCGCCAAAACTGTCAACACAATGGTGACCGAGCCTCTGTCCCACCGATGAAAGCCCTGCTATGTTTTTATATTTGCATTTTTTTGCAAACTGGGCGTCTGTGGCGACATTCCCGTAATCTCTATAAACACGTATTTGGATACGAATGCAGAATGCCAAATCATCAGCCAACAGCCAGCGACTTACGAGACTGCCGTTGACACAAAATGCGTATTTCCTACTGTTGCAGCTTCACAAAAAAAATTTAATTAGCAGAGCAAGTTGACTTTTATTGTGACGTAGTCACAGGAAATGCAGCGTGGAGGGAGGGAGCTTGGCACTTGAAAACGTCAAGTTTTGTTTTTTTAAAGTGGACCAATTCGAACAACTGCAGTGAGCTGTTAGGCGAAGAGCTGCAGGCGACGGGTATCGTCACAGTTTGAAATGAAATCGGACCACAGCTGGCAGAAAAAGGCAAAGTAACACAGTGAGCTGCTGCATTAAACGGCACGTGCTGTTCCCACCTGCGACTACAGGTGTCGTCAAATTACCTCCGACTGATTTATTCCAGATTGCCACTTCGTGTGCTTACAGGCTGATGCGAGGGGTGTAGCAGCCGATTGATAATAAAAAAAACAAAACAGAAAAAGGAAGTTCTCCACAAAAACCAAACTTTTCCGAAAACAATAAAACACAGCAAATGGTGTTTATTGTCAAAGTGTAGGGAGTAGGACAATGTTATATATGTGCATAATTCATTATTGTGTACTCTAATTGTGCAACAAACTAAGCTACAGTATATACAGACATCTATCATTAACTGTTGATAGCTGGATGACAGTTATACTGTATAACAGTAAATCTAGTCGGCCGGTTGCTTGGGCAGGACGGCCTCTTAAGACCATCCGTCGAAGGCCCAAGACTTTGGTATCATCTGCGTCAAATGCAAAATGGTGACTCTTACTCTTACAGTGTAATATCAATCAATACAACTAAACACATCCATTAAAAACATCCACATGAATATACTCAATGCAACAAATGTTATGCAGAACCCCGCCGCCCCTCCCCTTTCTTACTCTGCTGCTTCTCTCTTTTATCTCCATAAAATCCATTAAAGGTTAAACAAACATTTAAATGTTACATATCCCATTAAAGTAAAAGAGAATAATGTTATGAGAGCCCCTCCGTCTAGATAGCGACGATGCTTTGTGAAAAATATACGTATAGTAGAGTGAACTAAACATTTACATGATTTTACAGGTGGAAAGGAAACATCGCTTTGACATAACTCTTTAGAATAATAATACATCCCCACAGTCTTATGAACATGCTATGATCTCTCTCGTTACTCACTCCGATCACTGTCCGTGTGACGTCGGGGCCACGCAGCCCGTCACAGGGTTGTGGTTGTGTCAGTGTATATTTTTTCTTTTATCTTTAAGTGTGCATGTATGCGTGTCTCGTATGTCAGTGTGTGTGCGCGCGCGTTCAGGCTCAACAGTCCCCCGAGTTGTGCGAGTGTGGCCCGGTCTCCATTTTCCAGTCTCTCTGGTCGGTGGCTTCTGCCTGGCCGTGCTGGGAGGCGGCCGGAGACAGGGACATCTGTCTGCGGGGGTTGCCGCTGTGCATGGTGTTCCAGTGGCGCTTCAGATCCGACGCTTTGATGAAGGCTTTGTCGCAGGAGCCGCAGTTGAAGGGCCGCTCGCCCCGGTGCTGCCGCTCGTGGTCCTTCAGGTGGGACTTGTGCTTGAAGGCCTTTTCGCACATTTGGCACGCGAAGGGCCGCTCGTTGCTGTGGACCCTCTCGTGCCGCTTCAGATCCGGGCCCCTGATGAAGGCCTTTCCGCACACGACGCAGCGGTGCGGTTTGAAGCCGGAGTGGATCTTGAGGTGCTCTTTGAGGTGGGCGGCGGTGGTGAAGGCTTTGGGGCAGTGCTCGCAGCCGTAGGGGCGGTTGGCGGTGAGCAACCGCTCCTTTTTGGCGTTGTGGTCCATGGGCTTCGCTCCCGTGCTCTGGCAGGAGCCGTGGTCGCGGTGGCCGTACAGCAGGTACTCCAGCTTCATGTCGCTGGAGGACGAGGAGCCCCAGCTGTGGCTGTGAGGGTCTTTACCCATGTTGGTGTTGTAGTTGTGTGGCTGGGACACGTGTGAGCCGCCGGGCCCCATGCTATCCATGCCCTGGTCGTAGAAGCTGTTCTTCCTCACCTCCTCCATGGCGAGCTCCTTCAGGATGGCGTCCTGGGCTCTCATCCCGTGGTCGCCGGGGGCCTGGTTTTCCCTGGTCTTCATGTTGGTGAGCTCACGTTTCTGAGTGCACAGGTTATCCAGGAAATTGATGCCCAGGATCTGACCGGAGGACATCATCATATTGATGTCCTTCTTCCTCACGGCCAGCCTGGCTGTGTACATGTAATTGAGCACCTCCTCGAAGATATCGGAGCGGATGAAGTCCAACTCGACGATGGAGTTGTCCTCGTCGCTCTGCTTCTTGAAGAGCTTTTTGAAGTAGTTGCTGCAGGCCGCCAAGACGCAGCGGTGGGCCCGGAACTCTATGTTCTCCACCACCACCACCACGTCACAGTGCTCACCTTCCATCCTCTGCTGGTTGAGCATCTTCAGGAAGGTGGCTTTGTGGTCGTAGTCGATATATCTCAATAAATCAGACATGATGCAGGTCAGATAGGAGCAGCCTGGGGAGGACAAACAGCAGAGTGTCAAACATCTGAACCTCCACAACAACACGGTATGCATGCATGCATGCGTGTGTGTGTGTGAGAAAGAGAGAGAGAGAGAGCTGCACAGCTGAGGGGTGGAGCTCTATTTGCATGCCTCTTATGATAATATATGCGGGCAGAGTATGCAACAAACATATAGCAAACTATTGCCGCAGCAACATGCAACTTGAGCAACATTTGCGAACAGGTGAGAGTCAATAGACAAACAGAAAACTAAAGTGTCCGGAATCAATCATGCAGAAATCTTTAGGAAAAATTACGACAGGCCCGACGGGGAAACAAGCCGCAGCAGAGCTAATAAAAAACCAGAAACAGCGACAGAAACTAACCGACGCACTTTTCTCGACTCGACTAACGCGTTCTCGCCGCGCAGTTCGCGTGACAGTCGCGTCGCGTGCAGGGAGGATAAACCTTAGCAGGAATATTTCACATTTCACTGCGCCCAGCCATTTTGGTCAGCAAGCCTCCATTGGCATGTTTCTGCTGCCTTTAACTCAGTTCGCGAAGAGCGGAGAGCGCGGCGGCGAACAGGCGAGAGAATTACTGAAAAAACACCGCGGGGTTTCCTGCGCCGCGCGAGGAGACAGAGAGGAGAATAAAAATGTTTATACCCGAAGCCTGAACGCGATCCCTGTGTTGTCACGCAAGGCAGTCGACGACGATCCAGAGCTGTCGTTTTTCCTCTTCCTCCTCTTGTTGTGACTGAGCGGCTCCACAGGAAGCGCTGCGCTGCTCTGCCGCCCCCTACAGCACCGGAGCAGGTACTCCACCGAGATCGTTTATGGCGGAGCAGATGGGTCACGCCGCCAGATTTATGTTTTCTTTTGCTGTTTTTGTTTGTTTATAATACCTGACTATTTATTTCATTTGTCAATTAAATTACTCTAATATCTCTACATTTCAAAGGCACTCTTTCTAAAATATAATTTAATGATTTTAACACATTTTTTAAGACATAAACTAAGTCAATTTAATACGACTTATTCAGAAATTCAGCACAATTGAAACATTAAATTAAACATTAAAACAACTGTCAACTGTCCCCGGTTCCAATCCATGGGCCGACTGGGCCTTTCTGTGTGGAGTTTGCATGTTCTCCTTGTGTCTGCGTGGGTTCTCTGCGGGTACTCCAGCTTCCTCCCACCGTCCAAAGACATGCTCCTTAGGTTAATTGGTGATTCTCAATTGGAAGTGAGTGTGAGTGTGAATGGTTGTCTGTCTCTCTGTGTTGGCCCTGCGATAGACTGGAGACCTGTTCAGGGTGTACCCCGCCTTTCCCCGATGACAGCTGGGATAGGCTCCAGCAGACCCCCCGCGACCCTTAACAGGAATAATGAGTACAGAAGATGAATGAATGAATGAATGAACAACTGACAGGAGAAGTGACCATCTTGTGACAACTCAGTGTCCTGCTGGGAAACTTTTGGACCTGGCATTCATTCATGTGGATGTTACTTAGACATGTAGCACCCACCTAGACCAGACCAGACCAGACACCCCCCACCCCATAGCAATGACACTCCTTGATGGCAGCAGCCATCCCCAGCAGGATGCACACACACAAAGACGCTTTAAGAACTACTCAAAAAAACATGGCCTGGCCTCCAAATTCACTAGATCCCAAACTGGTCAAGTCCCTGTGGGATGATTCACAGAGGCCCCTACCTTCAACCCATAGGTTGTTCCAAGAGTAGGAACCAGTGAACTGATATTTATTGAACCAAAAAGTTGAAAGCAGTTTTGAAAATATATAAATGATTGCCTCCCCCCGCTACCCTTCACAGAACAAGCGGTTACAGAAGATGAATGAATGAATGATTGGTCCCAGCAGCATCCAGCAACCGAGTTTAAGTGAGTGCTCTTACTTCCTGCCACTCTTTGGCACGCACACGCACGTCTCCGGGGAGGGAGGGGCTTGAGAGGCCTCCGTCGTATTCACCGTAATTACCTCTGGCTGTAAAAATCATCTCTTAATTAGCCCGCGGCGTCTCCTTTAACAGCCAATTAGGCGTTCACAGCGTTTGGCGTCCTAAATAATAAATGGACCATACTTTAAACTGTCTCTGTTAATATAGCGTTTAAACAATATTTAAGCTTTTAACTATTTTACTATTTTAGTGCCCGAGGACATGAATTTTGACTTTTTAAATCTTATTGCTCTAACTTACTGATAGCTAATGATCTGGTGACGGATTTATTTCTAATTAAAACTAAGACAGCAAAATTAAACAGTTAATTTAAAAAAAAAAAGAAAAATTCAATGTCCAAAAGCCCTTAATCAGCCGGTTGCATATAAATGGAGTAAAACATTGTACAATGTAATCTTATTTAATCCAAATTTCGGTTTAAAAGTTAAATATTATGTTAAAAAATGAGCAACATTACACAATCCTTTAATAATTTCATGACGTATAGTCTCAGTTCTAAATAAAATAAATCGATAATCAATGGTCTCAGTACTGTGGTCATTTTATTATTTTAGAAGAACATAGCAAATTAAAAACAAATGCATCTGCCACTTTTATTTCACCGTTTTTCGAGGAGAGAATGGCCGTACATGAACAATACTATTCACATACATCTGAACAGACAGGGGAGGCATACAGCGGACACGTTCAGGATGGCGGAGGAGGGTTGACCGAGCTCGGCAGTCTGAGCCCTTTGCCTCACAGTCACACAGACCCGGGACTTTGTGCTGCAGCCGATCTTCTACCTTGGAAAAAACATTCGAAAGCCTGCGCAGGCACAGAAAAACCTTTATTTCTTGCGCAGGCCTCTTAAATCCTCGAAAAAAAAAAAAAAGTTGCACGTTGCAGTGGTGTAATCGATGGACGAGAGACAATAAAACACTGAAATTATAATAAAAAGGAAAATGCAATTCAAGTAGACAAAAAAATCAACCGTGAAAGATAATTTGCTATTTTCCTAGGAAAGCTTCGATATGTACAGGTCAGAGCTGTAGTGAATCAGGAGTGGCAATACCTGACGGGAAATCATCGAGTTGGTTCGAATGAATGAGGCGATGCTTTGATGCAAATGAGGTTGGCACTTCTACTGCGAGGTTAAATAGTGTATGCTCTCTAACATATACAGCAATTTTAAGTTTCTGGAGTGATGGCTTTATTTCATAAATAAAATGTCGCTACAATAATTATTCTTGATGATCATAAAAAAAAAAAAAAGCATCAAAGGTCGTAAGGCAGTGAAAGCAAAAAGGTTCGCTTGCTGCACACAGGGATTCGGCGTGCAGATGGATTGGCGACCAATGTGAAAATCAGACGGCTTTCAGTATAATCTTGCCATTAGTTTGATAATGCAGCGTTGCGTCCTTCTCATGCAAAATGCATTTATTTATTTTGCAGGTGATGGTTGCGACTAGCGGCGAGCTGCAGCATCTGGAGAGAGTCGGAGCCTTTCTAGTCTTCTGAGAGTCCCGACGGAGTATGTGGAGTTCTGGATGTTGGATTCTGGGAGGTTGAACAGAAAACAGCCCTCAGTGTTATTCCTGGAAGAGCAGAGGAAGCAGAAGTGAGTTGCATCCCGAATTATCCTTCCACAATTCACCCTGTTGAAGACGAGCCTCATCGAAGATTATGGCGGGTTTATACCAACATTAACAGATGCACAGAGGAGCTACCAACATAGATACACACAGGGCACCCCCCCGGGCAAAAAGGTGCCACCGCAAAGATTAATTCAAATACTTTTGTGACATATCAAACAACTCTTCTCCAGTCGATCATACTTATTTTGATAAAAGTTTTCAGCCGTCTCTCCTGCAATTAGAGAAGGGATTTTAAAAAAAACTGATCCATGAGATGGAGGCGCTTTAAGGATGGATTAAGATTTTCTGGAATTTACTGGATTATAAATAACAAATAAAAAGTGTTAAAGTAGATGGAAAGTAGGATTGAAACCTACTTAAGAAGATCTAGAAGTGTTAAGTGAAGGAGGGAATTTATTTTCATTGTTAAATGAAAATGGAGCGACAGGTCGTAATGCAAGGGGGAGAGAGGAGGCGACATGCAGCAAAAGGCGCAGGATTCAAACCAGAGAGGCCTCAGTTTATTGGGTTCAAACTCAACCAGGTGGGCTACAGGGGACGCCCCATATTTAATAACTTGTGCTGAAAAACAGGTAACTGGTCTGAGAAAAACTGGATTGGCTCCATAATAGTTTAATAAAACCTTAATAAAAACCTAAGTAATGACAATTCGTAAGGTCTGTGACTAGTTTGCAGATAAAGCGACAAGATAACAGCTGAAAATGTTTGTTTAATACATCACAGCGTACTGGAAAGGACTTGTTCAACATGTTTTAATTGTCACAGACTTGCTCTGCACTTCGTAGGCGCTCTCAAACCAAAGAAGTGTTTTGTTTTTCCTTTCTGAAACTACTGGCAAGCGCCACTCTGTGTGTATCTACGGCAGAAACGGAGACAAACATCCTAAAGACCACAGAGAAAACACTAAGTATTGTGTTAATAGCGCTATTCAAACACAGCCGCTCTGACATACAGATATTAGACGACACACACACGCACACACACTGAGGGCAAGGCTGCTGAGACAAAGCCAAGCATTCCCATCTGGTGAGTCACGCAAGCACACACATGCACGTTGGCTCATCCCAAAAACCCTGCGCCTTGGGATCGTTTGAGTCAGAAGTTAATGAAATAACAAGCCCCAGAGCCAAGAAGGTGAGTATTAAGAGAGGAAACCAGACAAGAGAGCTGTTTCCAAGACAAGAGCTACAAAGGACATGCCGTGGTACGATGGAATGAAAAGTTCCCTTCACGCAGCTCCACACCTGACAGGATCCTCACAACGCGGAGAGAGAGGGTGGGCAAGTTGAAACACAAATGGCTGCATTTGTGAACGTTGTGGAAAGGCTGCCACAAGGACCTAGCTGACCTAGCCCCCACCCCACCCCACCCCACACACAGAAAGGCAACTGGAAGAAGTGTGTCGCAAATAGTTTGCAAACACGAGTGCCCTAGAAACACTGTTTACATAAGCCACAAGCTTACATATTTAGTTCTATGAAAGGTCGACAGCTACTAGTGATGACTTTTGAAGCTTTTGCGCTGCATGATGAGACGTTTGGATACAAGCTTGAACTCCCTTTCACATTAAATGTGTCATGCACATGCTCAGTAGCTGCTCTGAATGAACGAACAGATTTCTTCAAGTGTAATAAACACATATTTTCCTGTTCTTCAGTTAACGTATGTAGTTTGTCCTTGTAGGTTTGAAAATAGACCGAAGCAGCTCATCAGTAGTACTCTGAAGATCAGATTTCAGTCCGTACGGGTGCGTCTGCAGTCGCAGGCTGAGAGCGCCGAGAAGCAGAAGCCGGTTGAGCTGGTATTTTAATCACTCATTGCTGCCTGTGCCTTTTGTGAAGCTACACAATGTGGACAATGTACTGGAAATGCACAGTATTGCACAACATGAAGCCACCATTTTGCGCTAAGTAAATACTTTATCTTATTCATGATATTGCATATAAAAAAAGGGGGCTGCAGTTTTGACTTTTTAAGATTTCAATCAGATGCGACAAAGTCTGTGTTTCAGAGCGACTGCGCGTCTGTCCAGCAGGGGGGAGTGTTGCAGCCAAACTACAGGAGATTGCATGAGACTGCCAGCAGCATTACTGTAAAGGTTTTTAAGCCTCGTCATTACGAGCTACAGACTACAATATCCGGCCTCTGTGTGCACACACGCACTGGCAGTCCTTTTCCCTGCAGGGGGGGGAGTGGAGCTGGAATGACAACAGCATGATGCATTAGCTGTAAGTGCTACAGAAGCAGGGCTGTCTGTACCGGTGAGAGGAAGTGCTGATGGGAAAGCAGCATGCCCGAGAATGGAGCTCGAAAAAGCCCAGTCCGACCAAATTAAAACTGAAGCGGACATGGCCGGGAAAAGGACTGGGTTCTCGTTGTCTTACCTGGGTCAGTCCTCCCCCTCCTCTGGCGTGATCTCTGTCTCTTTATGTACCACTACTTTGGTCACTGACATGTCAGGGTGCTGTTCTTTAGCCTCCTTTATAGCCTGAGCCAGAGCCTACATAAGGGAGTGCATCGCCAGGAGGGATCACCAGGGGGAGACAGAGAACGGGGAAGGGCGGGGAGGGAGCGGGGATGTTGGATTGTAAGTCAGTATGCCAACAGGGAAGTCACTTTTAGTCACATTTGTCATATTTGCAGTATTTGTTAAGCCACATCATGAGTTAATAATGTTTTGTTTAAAAAGTCACATGTGCATGTCATGTGGCTCGCTCAAAGTGTAGAGTTAAGGCCCTGGGGGTCACTAAGGTCACCGACCAGCACTTTTTATTTATTTATTTATTTATTTTTGCAAATTAAATTACTGACATTGCAGGCAAATAAAAAAAATTAAGCACAAGAAGAGAATAAATGAGAAAATCTATAAGACCTCATCATGGTCGATGTCTGCGTCTCCGGTTATGACGATCCTCTTCTCGATCCTCGTCTCGGATATTCCTCCTTTCACCATCTGTCCCGACAGAAAACAAACAGGGAAATTAAAATCAAATCATGTGGCGACAAGCCCCATAAAGACGTAGCTTTTAATATTTCATTATAAAACTCTAATTTCCCTGCTAGCAGGACGTCATCTGTCACCCCACTGAACTGATCAATGAGCATATTAGTGTGTAGGACTGTAACGAGACACAAAATCTCATCTTTCCTCTTATTTTGTTCAAAATCAGACGTCTGCAAGCTGTGGAAATGTCTGCAGCTTCAGGCGCTAAGAGACAAAAGATGCACTCTGACCTTTGTGATGTGAGTGGTTGTCGTGGTGCTGGTGGTCTCCGAGGTGATGGTCTGAGCACTCAGCAACACCCCGGGGTCTGCGTCACCATTAGTGTCAACCTGTTTGATGAGCAACGCACTCAATATTTGTTCTTTGCATGAAATCACACACCAGATTTATTAAAGTTCTTACTCTAAATGTTGCTTGGATTTATTTTTACGTTATAATTTGATCTCATGTGGACAAGTTTATTAATTTAAGTCAGGTTTCTGTCCAGTATTCACTCTCCTTTTAGCTCTGTTTTAGTCTCCTGATAAAAATATCTTGGTCTTGAGCTGCTGGATGCTCGACTGTCTTCACCAGCTAGTCCCAGCTTTGTCTGTTCATTCATCAGACATCATCTGCCTGCTTGAACCTGGGTTTCACCAAAATTTATGATCCAGAAAATCAAAACTCTGGATCCGAGAGAAGCTAAAAAGCTTCTCAGTGCTCAGACACACTGCAGAGTCGGGTACCAATCTTCAGCGGGTCTGTAACTATGAGCCACAGCTTTCACAGTACACACATACATAGTGGCTTTATCCACTGTCAGTTCATGAAATATGTGGCGGAGCTTTAATGAGGCAATAACTCCCCAATCCTGCAGCTCATTTCAGCTTTACTTTGAAGCCTTCTGGACGTTTCCCTTTTTCATTCACTCTCGCTGGTCTCGGCAGATGTTTCTTCTAGCTTGTCTCATTACTTTTCTCCACCATGTGCTGCCTGCTCAGCACCAAACAGTCGACAGGCACAGTTAGCAAACAGCTGGTGAATACAGTCGAGTGTTTAGCGTCCGACAGAGCAAGTTATTTCACTCAACAGGCGGCGGAGAGCAAGACAGTCCTGAAGTGAGAAGTGAATACTGGACTGTCATTCATCAGGTGGACACAAAGAATAAAATGCAGTATTAGCTGTTGAACTTTCTTGGATTGATTAATCACACTGTGCTTCAACCATCACAACCATCACATGTACCTCTGCAGCCTCATATGTGATGGTTTTTGTCTCTGTGTGGACCACGGGCATATCCTTGGAAGCCACCTCCACGTTGTCAGGAACCTGACAGACAGAAAGACAAAACAGGAATAAGTAAGTCCCTGCAGAGGGACAGCAGCATTACCAAAACCAGCTTTAGCTCAGTTATACGACATCTCTGACACAAACTGCCACAAGTGCTCACTCCTCACTGAACGTTCCCGTTGTCAAAATAGCACCACACTGCGGTACACGAAATCAAATTGACACAAATAAGCACCACATGCTAATAAACCGAGCCAAAGGCAGCCACTGAAGGGCTTAAATCTCTAAACGAGCATGCAGTCGTGCATTAGAGTCTCTAATCCAGTGAGATACTGAAGAATACAAATCACAAGGTTTAGATCAACGTGTGCACCGCATCGTATTAAAGGTCTCCTGATGTCCACAGCAACAAACTGTGAGGTTAAGAAGTCGGGACACATGTCCATGCTGCTGGTCGAGCTTTGTCATTGATTACTAGTGGCAGACTGTGCTGGCAGGAGGGGGGGGGGGGCGGCGGTGGCGGTGAGGTTACAGGGCCGAGGCTGAAGACGCCGGAGCGGATGCAGCGTTACCTCCGACTGAGACACGGATGAAGGATAACGCTTGAGTGGAGCTTCTGATGTAAGAGGTTCGGCCCGGGTCACTTCATGCGAGCAGGACTTCTGGTCTTGTTGTTTTCCCAATATTTCATCTCCTACTCTTTCTTCTTCAGATGTCGTAACATCTTCTCTCACTTCTGTCTCCTTGTCACCAACATGGTCAAGTTTCAACTTCAATTTTACTTCTTCCTCTTTTGCATCTATCAATTCACCCTCTTCTCTTTCCTCTTCAGGGCTCTCCTTTTGTACAAATTTCTTTTTCTTATAAGGCAAATAATTAGAGATCTCTGGAATGTTCTCTGGCTCTTCATCCTCTGAACACTCACTGGCCGCTGGAGAACATTCCTCCGCCTCCTCGTCCACCTCCTCAATACTGTCTTCTATGTCCGTGGGGAACTTTTTTCCCTTGAAATACTGAACCTCATCCGAGAACTGGACTCTCTTGCTGTTTACTTCTGTCTGCTTTCTCTCCCCTGCTCGTTTTGATCCTGCCAATTCCTCACCCAGAGACTCTGAGTAACCCTCTGTGGCTTCGTCTACACTGCGTTCCTCCTCCTCCTCTTCTTTTTTACTGATGTAAACAGGAGCAATAATGAATCTGAAACCATCATTTTCATCTCTTGACACATTCGTCTCTCCCTCTACAGTTGCTTCTTCATCTGTTACTTCTTCGGATTTACATTCTGCCAAGTTCAGCACTGGACATGCTGGGAAAACACCGTCATCTAACCCAAAACGTGTTACTACTGGCTGCGTTTCTGCTTCCAACTGCACAGACACACACTGCCGAACTTGTTCTAAAAATGGCACGGGGCCAGGAACAACACATCGTTCAGTTGGTGAATATTCTAAACTATTGCCACTGATTTCTGATTGTGAAATTACGAGACAATCTGGCTCCCCCTTTGCAGGCTGTGCAGACATTGTTGCATCTGTGCACTCCGCTGTGAGGTGCACCGGTTCGGCCCGTGTGCTCTGGATATTCACCGTTGGCTCCGTCGACTTCTCTGGTTCTGGTTCTGGTTCTGGTTCTGCCTCCGTCGTGGCGACCACCTCCTTCTCCTCCTCCTGATCAGCTGGTGCCTGCAAATGATAACCGCAGCATTAGATGAGGTTTGTGTGTCGCCAAGACAAACCTAAATCCGAAGTACATGTGCATCACGCCTGATAAGAGGAAAAAATGGTTATACAAGCTGACAGAAATGCATAAATTAAATAAATATTGGGCAGTTTATTAGGACCAGCACCTTTTGAGACGAGGAAACCCATCCCAGCGTAGACTGATGGGACAGAAGGATGGACGGACACAAAACAGAGAGAAAGGTAAAGAGAGGACAGTCAAAAGTCACAGCGAAGACTTGACAAAGAGCAAAGGGAGAGAGTGTGGACAAATAATCAAAGATTTGAAAAGTAAATAATAAAATGATTGTATGGAATACCATTAAGTATTAAATGTGACTTCTGTGACAAAGCTGAACATGTCCTAAAGCCTCAAACAAAAATCAGTTTTTTAGAAATTCCCAGAATCCACCAGCAGCAAATTTCCGCTAATTTGCTTTTGAAAGCTGTCCCTCATCATTTCAGGTAGATCCATACAATATTTTTCCCCCCTGACTTCTTTCTGAGACAGAGGGGATTTTGGAAGATGAGGCGAGAGGAGGGGTGGGAGAGAAGCTGCAGCAGTGGCAGCGAGCCAAGGCGATGAAGTCACCGCTTTCAGGGAACTGATAACAGAGCCTGAAAGAGAGAGGGATGGTGTAGCGGAGCGAAACGGCAGAAACAAACAAGGGCCAGCCAGAGCCCCTATTTATTTCCTTATCAGCTGTGGGAGCCGGCTGCTGAGGCAAAGCAAGCCGTTTAAGCCGTCAACAAATTGAAAAGCAAACACGAAACTTGTACCGAAACAAAACAAAAAAAAGAAGCGGCGGGTTTGGCTGCAACAGAAACTGCCGGTTTGGTAAGTGTGAGAGTAAACGCTGGGTGTTAAGGGACCGTTAGCCATGCACGGGGCTTGATTACACTTGTTGTTAGACTTGTTTGTCTGCTGCTGGAGGGAAGGTAATGGGGGTAGGCAGCAGGTGGTGGTGGAGATATGGAGGGAGGTAGCCAAAACTGAACTGTTGATTTTAGTTTTCATACAGTACCACTGCTAAGGATGTAGTCGAAGATTCGGAAACTGTTACGTGGCTGATCGTTGAGCTCTGAGTCTGGACACCTTCGAAGGTCAAGAATTCTTCTTTCTGCTGCGACACATCTGAGGTCTTCATCTCTTTTAATTCCTTTGTTGACGCACTGATAACCTCCGAAGGGCCTGTCTTCACTTCCTCGGAAATCCACGAAGCCATCGCCTTCTTAGGAGAGTCAATACTTTTAATCTGAGTCACGTCATCAGTTTTTATCTCGCCCTTCGGACTCAGCATCTTGACTAGTGTAGTGTGGGCTTCTAAAACAGATGTTTCTTTCTCTTTAGACATCATTTCGTTCTCATCAGCTTCAAACTCTCCAGGGACAACAGGCGCCCCTTTTTCTACCGTCTCTTTCCCCTCTATGTCTTCTCTATCCTCGGCCTCCTTCAGGATAATGAGCGTCCCTTTCTTGTCACTGATGGCCTGGGTCACTTCCTGTCTCACAGCTCCGGGGCTGATCTTCACCACCGACTTCTCCGACACCTCGTCCTGGGAGTCGGGGGTCTTCTCTTCCACCTCCCTCAAGGTCCCGTCCATGAAGACGTCATCGTCCATAGTGGTTGACAAGCTAATCCCGTGAGGCCCCGAAGAGGTGACCCCATCTGTTACGGTACTATCCACCACGTATTTCACCAGGTAGCCTTTCGCCTGGGGAGACACTTGGCTCATTGGAAACGGATCGTTCAAGTTAATAGACAGAGGGCATCACAAAGCCAGTACAGGGCAGAATAAGCTCAAGGAACTATTCATGTGAAAGACGCATAGTGTAGGCTGAGCTCCACAAGTACATGGATAGAGGTGCACTGTTTGGGTGTAGCTTAAGTTTTTAATTTAATGCCTTTGCACAGATTTGGCAGAATTATCTACTGTATGATGAGTAAAGATTGAATTTATACGACAAAGAACATTTGAGGAGGTAAGTGCGAGCGACCACGTACGTCTGGAGCCAGAAAGACAAGTCACACACTCACACATTTTTATTTTTTTTTTAAAGCGTGACTAAGTGGAAGCAGCTTACCCCAGTGACTTTAGGTTCTGCCTCCTCTTTTGTCTCATCTCCTGCTGGCAACTCGTCTTCAGTCTGCAGAGGAAAGGAAAACAAATTATTTAAAAGGTACAGAAACAAGGACGCACTTGTGCGCCACAAATATATGTTCCAATGTGTCATGTTGGGGTCTTCAATTTCCTCCAGAGAAACAGTTTCTCGTTATCTTAGCCCGACATGTTCGATGTCAGCGATTCGACTTCAGAAACTTTAATTAGAGATGCTCATTTGTCACATATGAGTCTGTCAGATTACGCAACACGTCACAATGAGGAAAAAGACAAAACTGCAGATAAGGTCACTGAGCACAACAAACATATTCCTGAACGACTAGGACTTCAGAGAAGATATAAAGTGACGCTCACTGCATCCAACTTTAGTTGCGCACTAACTCAGAATGACTTTATACATCAATTTCTTGTATCAAGGAACCCATTTTATCCTTTATTATGCACTAAAGCCATCTGGGGGATACAAAAATGTGCTGCAGCTGAGTCATTTTCTGGAGAAAACAATCGCTTAATACGAATACCAAATTTACTGCTCGCAATTAATCCCGAGATTGATGCCTTTGTTTACATAAACATCTCCTTGGTGGTGTCACACACATGCCGTCATTAAGTCTGCTGTGGACTGCAGCTTACATCCTGCGGCTCCAGCGGCTCTATCATTGGCGGCTCGTCCGCTCTCGGTGAGCGCACGGGGGAAGAGGTGAGTCTCTTCTCCCACTCGGTCAGGCCCGCCGTGCCGCCGCCGCCCGTCTCCAGGAAGGAGCGCTTCAGTTCACTGATGTTTGTCTGGTGCTTGACAATCTCCTCCGGAGTCTCAGTGTCCTACAGCAGCCGATCAACCATGACAAAGAGGGGATGAGGGCGGGAGGCAGCGCAGAGGGAACGACGGCCATGCTTCATGAACGCAACGGTAGCTTGCATATCCAATGAACAACCAAAATAAAACATGTCGGGCAGCATAAAACGCAGCTCTGAAAAGGTCTAGAACCAAAATGGAAACTTCTATCAACCTAAATCTGTTGCATTACGTGCTTCTTTACTCTTCCTATTTACGGTTTACAAGCCTATTTACTCAGCTGTGCAGGCTACCTGTGTAGCATCTTGCAAAAACAAAGCAACAAAAGGTCCACTCACATGGCAGCTGTTAACTACGAGAGTAGTAGCTTGTACTTAAATGCTAACGGAGCATTTAAGGCCAGCGTAAATCAATGAAAACAAATGGCTTCATGCATAAACTCACAGGTTTAGTTTCATAAGTTTAGTTAAGCGCAACACTCCCAAATCTCATTAGAGGTTAACATCAACTAATTAGTTGAATTTTATTTGTCATACGAGGTCGTTTGGATGCTCACAGCAAAACTAATCCACACAAAGAAATCCAGAGAACAATATAAAATACTGGCAGCTACTGAGAAGCCAGACATATTTGTTATGGGCTATATTATCAAGTTAGGATTCTTCATACCATATGCACCTGCATGCATCTTTCAGTCATGCACTGTTTTCTTACCAACCTCTAGCATCAGATTACTATGCCTGATAAAAACGTTTTCCCCTTTTACTCGTCTTATGAAACTATACTGCAAAGACAAGAAAAAGGGGGGGAGAGGAAATGTAAATAAGTTGCGTTTAAATTCCAACTCTCTTGGGGAGAAAATGGGAGCTTTGTCTTTTACTGTATGGCTGTAAATAACTAATGGCAAAAGTCAACTCACTGAAAAGTCACAGGAAAAGAAATGGACTCTTGGGTGAAGCAGCAGGAAAAAAGAAAGGAAAAAAATAAAATGAACACGACTCCACCATTAACCTTGAGATATGAGGTGGAATGGTGTGTTTAGAAGCAGCGGCTCTGCAGCAGCTGCCCGTGAGGTGAATTCAGGCAAGAGTGAATGGTCAGTCTTGTGTGTGGTGTGATCGTGAGTGTGTCAACAGCAACAGCAGACAAGCCAAAGCGGAGGGACGGCACAAAAAAAGAAGACTGATGGCTGAATTCTGAGCGGCTCAGTGCATCCGAGGGGGTTGCGATGCACCGAGCGGGGCCGCGAGGCGAGCCCAGTGTACCTGAGTCCGCATCTCAGAGTCCTCATCTGCGTCCGACTGACAGCAAGTAAAGAGGGGAGCAAAGAGACAGTGAGGCAAGGCAGTGAGGAGGAGGAGCCATTAGAGAGAAGAGATGGAAAAATCAAGTGAAGGGAAAGAGAAAGTGAGCAACAACGAGCAGCAAGAGAAAGCAAGGGAGGGAAAGGATGATATTCTAAAAGTACATTTGCTAATTCACTTGCACGTAGAACATTAGGGACTGTCTGGCTTTGGACGTGATGTAACAGGAGCTAAAACTAAAAAGCGCTATTAATCAAATCTTAGTTTGCAGATTTAAAGATGTCCTTTCGGTCTAGTTGCCGTCAGAGTTTGGCAGCTGCGTCCTGCTCTTTATTGCAAAGTTATTTGGGGAGGCTGACCCTCCAGCTGTTGCAGCCAAAGTTCACCCCAAAAAAACCCTTTTAAGCCGAGCAGCATAACAGTTCTGCGTCCAATCCATAATCTAATACATGTAATAATGTTTTCTTGGCACACTTACGTAGCTGTCAAGAGCCTGTTTTAAAAGCGAGTCAGGCGGAAACATGAAAGTCATCTGGAGGCAGCTGGCTTCAATGAATTTATGGAGCTAACATCAGCTTAAGTAGAAAGCTACAGCTGATAAGGGCCTGCTAGTTAGAGTGTTTTATTCCAGATGATAAAAACTGAAGGTTTACTGGCTAGAAAGGAACGTTTTTAATTTTGTAGACTGTGTAAAATTGATTCATCGTTTGAAAAATGGCTTCACATTTTTACTTTTCATTGTAAATTACGTTATGTGTCATGTGACAGTGAAGAGTGTGACAGGCGTAGCAGCTTTAAGGAAGAGACGGGGCTTAGAGAACAGTCAACAGTCGTCAAACTAGTGCAGAAATTGCACTTACCATTTACAAAACCATTTACAAAAAAGGAAGAAAAGTAAACAAGAAACAAATGAGCATAATAAGATCTGGTGCATGCACAAAAAGCAGAAACCTCAAGTGCAGAAACTCTTCTAAATATTTCAGTGAGCATTACACACATGACTCAGCATCACTTCCTGTATTTCCCCGTTTCTCTCTTTGCACGCCTTCGTGCTTTAAATATGTCGTCTTTCCTCGATGTACAAACCTCTGTGGCGGTCATCTCTCCATCAAAGGCAAAGTCGGTTTGTTCGCTGTCGGTCTGTTTTCACGCAACAGACCCAAACCGTTCCGTGTGGCAAGCAAGGAAAAAAAACACACGAGAAGAACCCAACTTGTAAATGATTGAAAACTGCTGTTAATCATCTAAAGAGCATCCTCATAACCACAAATGGAACGAATGGAAATGCACTGGCTGTTGTCGGTTCAGTAAGCTACACATTATCAGACGACACTACGTATAAGAGCTGCAAGAGAACAAGCGGAAAGGTAAAAAAAATAAATAAAAGCAAATGAAAAATAAGCAAGCAAACAGACTCAGAGGAAGTTGAAACCTTGGGTCAGTCACTTTCACGTGTACGTGTAATATTATTTAATTTGTGTAGGATCTGGCGGCATCCTGGTATATTTATTGAACTCCAGGCAGACGTGACATTCGTTACGTCACTGAAATGACAGAAAACACTTGGTAAGAGAAATTTGATCTGACGATTTTGCCGCTGAACAGTAACCTGACTTTCAGGGCCTCCCCCTCCTCTCCATGCATGTTGACACTAGGGGTGATCTGGATGCCTTTAGCTGCCGCAGTCTCTCTGCATCACAGCGTGCATTACACACCACGCTGATCATTTGTGATGCGTCCAAATGCTGCTGCTGCTGGAGAGATAAATCTCTTGGCGTTTCACGCAGCGAGCCTCCCCTTCTCCCCTTTCAGCAGGGGTTCAGATTAAATGATTCATTTACATTTGTGCTGCGTTGCTGCGAGTCGATGCAGAGAGACTGAGCGCGTAGATAAATATGGAAGTGTTCCCATGCAGCTGTAAAGCCCTGAATGTAGATGTTTACACCGAGATGGGTTAGGCACAAAGCTGTGTTTATAAATATGACAGTTGGTGAAGGATTAGTAACTAAATGAAGATAGGCGACTCCTTCAAATCCTCATAATCTCTAATTAAACAGTGATCTATTTAAATGTTTGCATGCAGTCTCACGCTTCAGTGACACTTCTAAGGAATTAGATTCCACATATAAATAAGGACGTTGCAAGTGTTGCTCACTATTTGTGTCTAACCCCCTCATTAAGTAAATATGAAATGGTGAGACTTGCAGGTTCATCTCTGTGTAGCTGCGATGCTGATGAGGATGTAGTCTACAGGATGAGAGTGTGACCGGGCAGAGATGAGGTTCTGAAAGTAGGAGACTGACGGGACACTGGGACACACAGTCTCCAGGTCAGCTCTGAACTGGTGGAGCAGCAGAGCGAGATACAGGACAGGATAGGGGGTTAAACCGATATAATGGACTGTCATTGTAAGACAGAGGCGGGTACTTGAACATACAGGCGTTTGCACACAAACACACACACCTCCTCTTCCTCTGAACTGTCATGGTCATGGTAGCCCTGGGCTATGGAGGCTGTCAGGGAGGCTGCCTTGGGCTCCAGGTAGCAGAGGCACAGCGCCAGTGGGAAGGAGAGGGTGAGGGCGTAGGGGACGGAAAAGGAGGTGGAGAGCAGGAAGAAGAAGATGAACAGGAAGCATGGGATGAGTGAGGGTGACTTAATGGGGAGGAAGTTCTGAGCGCACTCAGGGAGGAAGCGCATCTCTGACAGGTCGGGGAAGGTGAGGTAACCATCCTCATCCAGGATGGAGGACAGGTCGGGCAGGTGCAGGGAGAAGGAGAAGAGCGTGCCGCCACGGCTCTTGCCCTGCTCCAGCCTCTGCTTGCGGGCTGAGAGCAGCAGCGCCTGCTCCTCCAGCAGGGCAGCCTTGCGGTCGGCGTGCGCTTGCCGGCGGCGGCAACCCGTACTGCTCTTTGCTGGACTGACCGACGAGGCCCGCTTACGAGCGGTCTCCCTGCGCCTCCGCCGTACTTTGGTTGATGTGACGGGAGATGAGGGGAGTGAGAGCTCAGAACGGAGAGGGTCGGTTGTGTAATCATGAGGGGAGCACTGATTCGGGGGGGGGGGATGTCCATGAAGACATGACGTGTGTGTAAATGGAGAGAAGCAAAGGGGGAAAGGGGGCGAATACGCATGAGCACACACGAGTGTAGTGTGGGGTCAAAGGAAGGACAAGAAAAGAAAAGCTAATTAGTAAAGCGCACACAGGATGAGAAGCATTTACGCCTAGGCTACTGCAGTGGGTTAAGCTGAAAGCAACTGGGAAATTCTCATCAGCCATTAAGAAGTCTATTAAGAAAGAAAAGAAAATCAAAATCTCAAAAGGGGCTTATAAAGAAAGTCACAGCAGCTTCTAAGAAACATCCGATTCTTTCAGGTGGCACTGAATAAAGAAACAATCAAAGCCCTTAAAGGTTTTTTTTTTCTCTCTCTCTCCATTTAAAAGCAGCTCTGGCTGCACTGGACCCATTAGACTGCGGTTTACCTTTGTGTCATGTCTGACAGGTGTCGTGGCAGCAGCTTCCGGTGACTCCGCTGCTTCTTTCTGAGCGTCCTCCTGCTCCGCCTTCTCTTCCTCTGCCTTCTTCTCTGTCGTTACCGTGGTGATGATGTCTCCCTTGGCAATGACTCTGGTCGCCCCGTCTGCGGCACTGTCCTTCATCAAAGTCTCATGGTTTTCCATAATGGGAGCTGAAATGCCAGGAGACAGAGATGGATGTTGCACATTATTCTGATATATCCGCTGTGGTTCTGTCACAGCTAAAATTTGCAAGAAATGTGGACTTTGCCAGCTTTCAGCATTTGTCTTCCTTTTGAAGGACAGAAAACAACAACAATGCATGTTAACATAACTTCCTCTTAACAAAACGTACAGGTAACATCTTGTAGCAACTATATTTATAATCAGAAATGTCTAAAATGAACTATTTATGCCAGTGCCACAAAGAAGCAAAGGCAAAAGCAGTTTTAAAGTCCCTTTCTGCATGGGACGACACCTCCAACCTCACCTCCATCTAAGCTGCGGGACATGTTGTAGCGTTTGCTGGAGGAGCGTTCAAACAACGGAGCAGGTCTGATGATCTGAGAACTGGCCCTGCGGGTCTGAGCCTGCGTTCTGCCGCTGTAGCGAAACTTGGACCCGAGGCTCAGGAACTTCTTCGGGGGCGCCTCGGGGGACACAAGCCTGTCGCACATTACAAACACTCGCATTAATCACACCAGAATTAAAAACAGCGATTTAAGCCAAGCACTGCAAACACATTAAAACTCCTACTCGTTTGCAATAGTCTCCAGAGAGCCTTGAGGCCGAGCTCACTACTCGAAACAACCCAGGAGACAGAGATTTGCTTAAAACAGCATTAACCAACTTTGCATGTTGTCCAGAAGGCAGGTTTTTGCTAACACGTTGGATATACGATTAAAACCCCACCTACTGCTGTGTGATGAGCTCATCTATTAATTTCTCACCTGAAGAAAGTGTGGTGTTCCACGCAGACTTTCCAGAGCCTTTTGGCAGCGCGGTGATTTGGGAGCTTGAAACCAATTGTGCTTTCAAACTGCTCGAACTGCAGGATGGACAAAATGCTGTGGTTAGACTCACTGTAGTTAACAACTTTGACCTGGAATACTCATTTATTTTAAAGGGGAATTGCAGTTTTTTTTACAACCTGGACCTTATTTCTGGCATAAAATACAATCGTTTACTCACCCATATAACTTTGGTGTCATTTGGAGTCGTTCGGAAGATATTTAGCTCCAGCGGAGCGCCGCATGTATCCATATAGCGGGAGTGAATGGGGCACCGAAACGCAGCCTCTAAATAACGCATTATCTGCCGCAAAACTTGTTCATTTCACCAATATTTTGTTATGATATGCTAGTGCTATTGTTGAGTTCGGAGTTACTTATTATCATCATCCGGGGTCTGTAGACTGACCTACTAACCTCTGACCTGGACGATGTCATCTCTGAGCGCCCCGCGCACCCCACGTTTATCTGTAATTTGCTACTGCTAGTTTTTTGCAACATGGCTGAATATTTTTCCGATTCTGAGGTTGTGGATGACGACTTTGTTTATGATGGACGTCCTTATCGTTTTGAGCCGGAGTATACGGATGAGGAGCTTGTTGAAAGGAGGATGCGGAGGCAGAGGGAGGAACAGCTGGACAAAGAACAACAAACTGCTGCACGTCCGCGAATAGATAACAGGTAACTCCAGACTCAACGGGGAATAGCACTACAGTATCATAACAAAATATTGGTGACATGAACGAGTTTTGCGGCAGATAATGCGTTTTTTAGAGGCTGCGTTTCGGTGCCCCAGTCACTCCCACTATATGGATATACGCGGCGCTCCGCTGGATCTAAATATCGTCCGAAAGACTCCAAATGACACCAAAGTTATATGGGTGAGTAAACGATCGTATTTTATGCTAGAAATAAGGTCCAGGTTGTAATAAACGGTAATTCCCCTATAAACATTTTTCGATAAACTGTATTATTAGTGGAGAGAAGACTGTCAAAAAGTGTCTTCAAAGAAAAAAAGAAAATAATGACTAATTAAAATATGGCCAAATTATTGAGGAAGCAGGAAGTCCTGTCAGATAAATATATAAATTAATTTCTATATCTGCTTCGACCGTTGTTGTCTTTACCTCGCCGGGGCGGATTTTGATGTAAAAGTTGTTCCTCTTGTAGGAGATCTTGAGGATTTTGGGCCAGGCGAATCTGTTGATCCGCAACCTGTCTCTGTAGATGAGGAGGCCACTCGCACAAACTCCCAGCATAATCTCCACGCCCTCAGAGTCCTGGGAACAACACGCATATCAAACAAAAAAAAATAAAAATTACCTCAAAGATATGAATTTGTGCATCTCATGTGAGGATCCCTGACAATCTTAACAGAAGCGACTGACCACATCAGTGCACTTCTTTTTCTCTGCAAAAGGCAAACTTCTATAACTTCTACAGGATGTACAGCAGGTGTTTAGGAGTCAGTGCACAGCAGGACAAAGTAGATTTCAAGAAGATTTTTTGATAATAACAGGGTAAAGCAGGCAGGTGGAGAGTGGAATCAGGCATATGGTACTCTAATCTCCTCTATGCAGGCTGTGGTGACGCCGACTTGCAGAAGCGACAGTGAAGTTTCGGGAAATGGTGAAGATGAAGCACAAAATGATGGCCTTCACTGCACAAAGCATGAGGTGAGCAGGTGAAACCAATGATGACGTTTGGAGAGGGAAGCGCTGATCCAAAGCGGGAACAGCCAGTCTGAGTAGTGGGAATGCTGAAAATGACAACTGTGTACGTAACCATGCACGAGTAGAAACCACGCACACACTCACACTCACTCAGGTACGCACATGGGAAGCAGCCTCTTACCTCTCCCTCAGCTGGAGCCAGTAATTCATAGAGACTCCCTACCAACTTTGCATTTAATGAGAGAGGAGAGAAGACAAAAGAGGGATGCTGGTCTGATATGTACATCTTTTTTTCTTGTGTAATAAAAACTATGACTCACAGACGCAACACTGAGCATTGATGCCGGCTCAGTTTGATCGAGGCCGCTTCCTCATCTCTGTCATCTCCCCCATTCTGATCTAAATCTGTGAAAGCAACATCCTCCCCCGTTGCTCACACAAAAGGCCCATTTTGACTTTCAAAGCACTTTTGATAGCCAATTCACATCCAGAGGACTGATGACGGTAATTTTATTTTACGACGACGACAGCGGTGCTGCTGCCGCACGCCAGTTCTTTATCCACTGCCTGCGTTCTAATGACACGTTTGATCCCATCTGGACGGTGGAATAGAAACAGCAAGAAATTCATCCAAGTCAAGCAAGGCTCCAGACTGTTCGACCTACCCATGCTCCATGCTCCAGGCCCCCCCCAAAACCCCCCACAGAGGCACCAGTGATATCATGTCAATCAGCGGAGCAGCAGTGGCATTAAATCGAGGCGTTACTGTAGCAGCCATGATGTTTCTGAAGCAGCGGTGTGGTGGAGGCAAGCGTTACCATTGACTGCATGAGTGAAATATGTTTAAAGCTTTAAATCTCAGATAAGGGAACATAAAAACAGTAGGCGCACATTATAACTTGCACAGTTCTTGATGCATCTTGCAGAGATGTGAAACGGTTTGCAGAAGTACTTCTAGATTTTGAGATTACACAAAGATTGGGAAACATTTGTCCTCTTGCAGAGAGATAGATGAGTTGAACAATAACACTCTCATGTTATGCACAGTCAGCATGAAGCTGCAGCCAGTCGCTGGGTAGATTAGCTACCAGTAAGACTGGACACAAGGGTAGAAATGGGTATTAATAATGTTCTGCTTGTTCATCAGATACATAAATTCTTCACGGTGTCTTCCATACTGGCAGATTTCGTTACCCTTATGACAAAATAAACACTACTACCCAAAGCACCCAGACGGTTTAGTCCCAGGAACATTTTTTTTTTTTTTTTTAAAAGAACTGAAAGGTTCCTTCAGGCAATTAGTTATTTGAACTTCCCCCTTTAAGACCCACAAAGACTAGTCTGCAGAAAAGAAACAGTCTGGCACATAACCTTTTGTAAAACCTCAACTATGATTTGATTTGTGCAAATAAAAGAGACAGTGAGGCAATTCTTCTTCTTCCCTCTGGACAGTGCAGGGCTAGCTGCTAGCTTTTAGCCTTAGTGCTAGGCTATGTTTACAGATTACTGACGGTAGCTTCGTATTTTCTCATATATTTTCTGCATATTCATATTTATATTCCCATTTAACTGTCTGCAAGAAGACGAATAAACACTGGCAAACTGTTCTTTATGAGAAAATAAAAACATAATGGAACAATTTATTTGCATATTTTTTGGATGCACCATCACTACAGACATGAGGATGTCCTCGTTTTATCTTTAGAAGCCACTTACTACTTGACCGTGCTACCTGGCCAGAAACAATACAAAAATGAAAACTTCTGCATGGAGTTCAGATGCCGTGCCACGACTTATTACCTTAGCGTGATGGAGGTCTACACCGTACATAGACAGCTTCTTGGCATTTTCCAGGAAGTGCATCTCGGCTTCGGCTGGTGTCATCCCCCTGATTGGACAAGACACAGCACATAAGACATAAACAAGCAAGGCAAAGAAGGTTTATAAGCGTTCTGACTAACATGCAACACTTTAGGGGTATAATTGTTTATGGTAATGTCAAAAACGGGGATAATTTAAAGTTTTATTGCATATAGATTTTGGAAAATGTTTTTTTTTTTTTTTTTTATGGATGCTATTAGCTGGAACTCCACAGAGTGCCATAAGTGCATCCATTTTTAGCATAGATGGTTTTTAGAGAGACCCTCAGCCTGGTGCTGTCACTGCCACTCACCAGCCTCTGAACAGATGGTACTGCATCAAATTATCATTGAAATACAGGGAGAAGGAGGACAGCTACCTAGATACAGTTGTAGGAAAACAGAAATCCAATGTCTGCAGGCATACTGCCTTTCAAAACAGATGAATTATTACAGGTTGTAAACATTTACGCAGGTAGACTGACTGAAGCCGTTAGATTAAAGGTTTAATGGGGCTTAAGAAAAGCTGTATATCTGACACATAAAAACCGAAACTGCACAGCTACAGATTAATATTTTCAACTGAAAGATAATCACAAGAACAAATTCAACAACATGTCCTCACTGAATGCAGCCACAGCATTTTGTTAATGGAAACAACAGTGACACATGACCCTTCTAATTACTGTTCTGATGTAAAGAGAGCAAATTTGGCCCCACAATGCTACTCCATTAAGATTCTGTATGCATTATAACACATTTTTGCAAAAAACATCTTATGGCACATACACCGATCAGGCGTAACATTATGACCACCTTCCTAATATTGTATAGGTCTCCCTTGTGAATCATCAGAGAACGGACATGGGCCTTCTGAGGGTGTCCTGTGGTGTTCTTACAACACAGTGTTGTTAGTGGGAGGCCTTTGAGGGGAGGGGACTCTGAGGATCATCCCACAGATACTTGATCAGTTTGGGATCTAGTGTATTTGGAGGCCAGGTCAACACCTTGTACTGTTCTTCATGTTTTTTTGAGTTGTTCCAAAAGTGTTTTTGTGTGTGTGGCTGTGTCAGGCTGCATCCTGCTGGGGATGGCTGCTGCCATTAAGGAGTGGTCTGGTCTGGTCTAGGTGGGTGCTACATGTCTAAGTAACATCCACATGAATGCCAGGTCCAAACGTTTCCCAGCAGAACATTGTATTGTGACCAAATGTCATTTACTTGTACTGTCAGTGGTTTTAATATTGTGGCTGATCGGTGAATGACACTATATGAGAATCACAAATTTGTCTTATCCACAAGTGTTTCCTTCATATTTTGGCATAAAAGAACACTTTCAATTATTCCTTTTACCACACCACTTATATAGAATAAGTGTTGTACATTGTTGTCAGTCAGATCAAGGACTTTACAGAAAGTAAAATCTGACGCAGTAACTAACTTGTAGGTCTTGTGGAGTTCCATGACCTTCTCCTCTAGCTCTTTGGTCTGGTTGGGTGCAAACCGCAGTTCGCTGATGTAGTCGCTGCCCAGTTCCTCAGGGTCATAATCTCCGAGTTCGGACTGCACCGTGTACGAGCCCAGTACTGTGTGGGTGGCGAAGGAGCAAGGCAGGCGACCCGAAACTACATCATCTCTCAGCTGCAAGCACAGGTAGTACCTGTGAGAAAGAGAGGAGAAAAAACAACCCCAGAGTCATCAAATCCACTGTCCGGAATTGATTTTTAAATCCATTTGGCCAGCATTATCTCTTATTTCTCCCTCATTAAATACAGTTTAAGGGCATTAAAGACTATAAACCTAAGAGTCCACATGCAAGAGAAGAAATTAAAGAAGAAAATACAAACGGTGTTAGTGAAATGCTAGCTCACCTCGTGATATCCTCGGTCAGCTGGGAGGGGTCTGGAGGGTAAAACTTCACATTGAAAGCAAAGTTCCAGGGACCAGCTGATACATAGACACAACACGAAATGATTAAAATCAGCATTTTACAATTGTATACGCTTAATTTGGCTAATCAGAGGAAAACTGTTGAGTGGCTTCATTTGATTACGGCACTTACTCCTGATCTGCTTCTTGAGCTCCTTGGAAGGATCCAACCAATTCTGTAACAGATGACAAAAGAAGAGCGGTGATTACAAATCCCCTTATAAATATCTTGCAGTCACTTTATGTCGTTTTTAATTCAATTTCCAGCTGGAGATTGATGTACTGGAGATTTTTTTTATCTTTTAGATTACCTTCTGATTCTCCACATCTCTGTGTGTGATGCCAAAGTAGTCCTTCTCCAGTAGGTTGAGGTGGTCACACACTTTATCGAAGAGCACTTGGCCCCTGGCACGCTTCTGTGGGGAGAAGAAAAACAAAACATGGATTTAACGCAGTGTTATTTGATTGCAGGGTTTCCAATACACTGTTAAAACCATGGCGGCCCATCCAGGGTCTAATTTCCTCCGCCATGGTCTCATAACATACTGAATTTAAAAATTCACGTAGCATGTGAAGCTATTTGTAATAAAAACAGATGCTACCGTCTCTTCTTAAAACCCCATGTTTGTGCTCTTGATTTTTTAGACCATGAAGATTTACAATTATTTAAAGAGAGTTGGTTAAAACCCAGAGGAAACGACTCCAGTCGCTAAAGCCAATATCCGTGTTATTACGGTAATTTAAAGACGGACGGATGCAAAACGCATAGTCTTATTTTATGTGCAGACATTTCATACACTGTATAAATTGTTTTAATAGTTGGGACAGCACCATAAATAGAGGCTTTTATTAAGACAAACAAAAAAAAAAAGTCATGGTCTCACAAAATCGTGTGGGAAACGCTGCACCATCTATAATCAAGAGGATATACTGTATTTACTTTGGAAGGAACAATATATTCAATGAGTGCCTGAGAGCTTTTCAGATTCATGCACTTTTTTTTGTTTGGATCAAAGATTATTAAACCTCCGGCACCTTTGACTTGAATTTCTTGATAAACAAACACAGAATAAAATAAAAGCAAACAAGATATTACTATTGGTAATCTTTACTTCTGTTCCCAGTGCAATTTTACGGTGCCATGGAGAAGCACTTCACTTCTTCTCTTCTCATAATTATCTTAATAATTACATGCAAATTCATTCAAACCCTTTTTTTTTTTATGCAAAACAACGGTATGAAATTAAATTCCCAATTACAAAACCTGCAGGATGATGCAGCACATTATACTGCTGCATGACAAGTTTTTTTGTCTGCATGGTATTGTAGCCACAATCGACCTCCAGAGCCACTGTGAACCGATTCCCTACTATATAAAGCATTTCCTATAAATACGCCTTCACTTTCTTGGGCGCAAGCTGAACATCAGCGACGTAAATGCTTTGCATCGATCGACTGCACATGTCTGAGTGCCGGATGCCGTCGTCTCTCCCACTTGAACAGGCCGGACTTCACAGGCTCATTTGGCCGGCTCACATGGGATATTTTAAGGCCCGAGTTGCGACAACACAGATGGCTCCTGGCTGCGCGGAGCCAACGCCAGCACATCATGTCTAGATAGGCTGAACGCCACAGCCTATTCTAGTAGCAGCCGAGTCACAACACGCCTATGCATCTGTCACACTCGCAGGCAAGCAGCGTAGAGCGCATATGCTGTGAAATCAAGGCCTGCGAGGATTGAAGTCTGGCCGTCTGTAGCGGCAATATGGTCTTTCTGACACATGTGTTACAGTTGAATGAACACACACACAGACTAAAAACAACCTTTTAAATGAGAAAACTCTTTAGCGGCATTTTAACAAAGCCATAAAGCTGCTGTTGGCAGGGTGTTAATCCTACCGCAGCATCTCTGAGGGAATTAGCAGAGTCATGCTCGACTGCCGCTGCTCGGGTGTGACGAGTAGTGGCTTCACAACGCAGCACTTGAAGCTGGCTTTACCGACAGACATAGAAAAAGAGGTTGCGATCCGCAAACCTCTGTTCAGGATCGGTCCAAAAGCCGACAAACAGATATGGCAACAACAGTAAATAAGTTAGGAGGGTAACAGATGCAGCAGGCTGATCTGATATGCACTCCCTGCGTTCCCTGGGGTTGTTTTGGAGTAAGAAGAAACTGGGAAGTAAACTGATCTCATTTTAGAAAAGACACATAAATCTTGATCAATTTCAGAACACCCTCATCTATATTTAGAGAGTAAACAACAGCAGCAGGTACACCGAGTTTTAATGGGGGAAATGAAACCTGCATCGTCAAACCCACGCATGTAAAATATGACTGCAGCGAACATTTATGGCAAACATCGATTATTCCTATAAACCCATTTCCTCAATTGATCATGTGGCGTACAACACGTCTGAAAATACCTTTTTCTAAAGGTTTTGTTGTGTCCAAAACAAAAAGATCCAGTGTTTGTCGTACCATTATATTAGTGGGGGGCGCCCCGTCCCCCTCAAAATTGGAGAATGAACCAAGAAGAAATGTTTCAATGTTTAGTTAAATGCACAGTTCAACAGTTCAAGTCACTGTTCAGTTCCTATATCGACTGCTGTCATTAAAACAAACTTGAACACCACGATTCCTTTAAGTTTTTACTGTCTGTTTACATCCTCAAAGATGTAGATCTCGGGGAAACACTGAGATCCATCAAAATAGTTTCTAATTAACTTTCTGTCAAAAATGTAATTGTCTAATTATTTCAGCCCCAATTAAAAGACAACAATTGTCTTCTTTAGAGGTAGGATATAGATGTACTTCCCCATTCATTGGACGTAAAAAGACAGTAATGGGACCCTTTTATTCTTCCTCCACTGAGACCTAACACACTCTGAAGTGAAAGGGAGGAGGTTCAGCAGTTCTGTGTCACAGAAAATGATAGGAAACGATTAACGCAGACGATTTTCTTTCCCACAGGAGGAAACTGAGTTGAGCTGGAAAACTACAAGGTCAGGGGGGGATAAAAATGGCAAATCTCGGCACTCTGGACCGGTTTCAAATGGGACGGGGGAGGAAGAAGGAGAAGAAGGAGGAGGAGGAGGAGGAGGAGGACACAGTGGCAATTATCTGAGGGTCTTCTGACCTCAACTGCACTACTGTGTCAGACGCTGTAAGACGACCTAGCTCAAGTCTGCTGTGTTTCACCCTCAGCTGCTATGACTCATCATACAACAGGATTTTATTTTAATTTTAGGAATAATGAGGTCTGACTGGTCATGGCCATATCTAAATGGTTGCTATGACTACTCCTGCGGTTAGCAGTCAAGTAATTATTCCTTTTTGTTTTTTAACCGCTGTTGCTCGGTTTTTCTTATATTATCACAATATATTTTTGAATGAAAACTTGTAAGTGACTATTGTAAAAAAATAAATCCAGGGAGTCGCTGTTACCATGGTTACGGTTATCGTCAAGCAGCAGCAGGTGAGACTGCTTCAGCCTCATCACTGCAGCAGTTGTCACAGCCTGATTTAGCTTTTTTTTTTTTTAAAGCTCCCAGTACCGTCACACCCAGGGGAAGAGGCAGACAAGCCTAACACACAGTTTACTTATAACACAAAAGGTTTCCTCTGTTGTTTTCAGTAGGAATGTATTTATTGACATTTGCATTTGGCATGGTTGTTTTCATACCCTCTGACCTTTATAGCGTTAAAGGTGTCGGATGCAAATAAAAATATTATATTGGCACAGACCCTCCTTAGATTTAATCTTGACGATTCAACCGCCTACAGGTCTTTTCTAAGCAAATAACCCTGACCTCTGACACAGCGATCGTTGGAGATTCATGTGCATTTTTAAGAGCAAACACTTTGTCTTGACATTCTCGTTCTTTCTCACTCGACCAGTTCCTTGTGCTCACATCCCCTCAAATCCCGACGTCGTCAGCGTTAAGTAACTCTCATGTAATGCATATGTGTCAGTGTTGGGAAACAGTGAGCTAAGGTCAGACGAAAGAAGGAAAGCCTTGACTCGGGTCGTCCCAGCAGGAGGGCAGGACCAGGAGATTACGGGGCAGCAAGCAGATGGGACATGGTGATTCAACACTACATTTGCTTTTACTCACAATTAAACACCGCATAATAACAATGTTTATACATCTTTTGTGTTTTTAGGTAAGACAATAAAAGCTCAAGTGTATATTTATATATAGTAATGCAGCGTCATCTTGTCTACAATACACATTTGCAGGAAAATGAATCCAATACACACTCGCAAAAGCTGGCACCCCCAATCATTGATTTTCTGTTCATACCGAGTATGAAGTGTATTCACTTAGATGATTAAAAAAAATCCAACTCCAACTGAAAGATAAATGAGCATTTTTGTGATTCTCAACGCAAATTTGATAATGAGGTCATCTGGAGCGTAAATTAGGTTCGATTTTTACGTCTCCTGGTGTGATCCCATTTATTAAACAGGGGCATACCACAGACTTCTACACAAAGGCCTGTCTGGTTGTTATAAGGAGGATTAGTAAAATAAACAAAACACTTATAAAAACTATGTGTGTAGAAGATTAGTAGTCTCAAATAACAACCCATTATGATAAGGGTTATCGCAACTATGGCTCAAAGATGTCATATCTTTTAATAGCCGGCCTTAAATAAATACTGTGCGGAGTTGAAAGACATTGGCATGCAAACAGGAGGGAGGGTCGGACCAAAGACACAACTCAGTTGCGTTATGTTACATGCAGGATCCAGTGTTTTAGAGTTAAATTAGTGGTGTGCTCCTTTAAAAACACTCATCAGCTAATTGTGGAGTAGAAGTAGGTTTCAGTCTTACGTCTTTTAGATTGAGTCCCAACTTGCTAATATTTCCCATAGTTGTGTGCATCTCTTACAGGAAGAGCTTATAAACTACCAACATTGCAGAATCACCTCCGAGGCTGTCTGAAGTTAAGAAGTTCAGACTGACCCCCACCTCTCATTTCCAGATCACTGTCCTTAAAAAAAATAAAATAAATCCTTTCAGTGCCACAGTGGGACATCAAGTAATCATGCCAACACACTGAGCCAATGACACTGATTCCCTCCAACAAATGCTCCCATTTCACGGTCAGAACCCATCACCTCACCACCAAAACAGTCGGCTAATCCCTCTATCCAAACCCCTGGTGCGGAGGAATCTGCTTACAGGAGATTTGCTGCAGAGGAGGGTCTGGTTCTCTCGTTCAGCCTCAACACATTTTTGGGACTCTTACAAAGTCTCGTAACTTTAACAAAACCAAGTTAAACCTTTTTCTTTTTCCCCCCTCGGAGAAGAAATATGTGAGATTTAAATGTCAAATGGGTTCAGGAGTCAGATTTATTCCTGAATTAATGACGCCCGAACAGAAAGAAAGACTATTTGAAGGTAAAAAGCAGCTATTATGCTGTGGCATTTACGACAAAAAAGGCATTTTAATTTTTCCTTGTGGGCTGTACTTGAATCATTTGGGTTATTTCTGAATTGTAGATACTACAAGACCATGGATTAAAGGCGTAAGTGTTCCACTCAAGGATACACAGTGCTGTTTTGGTGGAAAAACCAATAAAGTAAAATGCATCAAAACCTGAAGATGATGCATGTGGTCAAAATCAAAACAGCAAAATAGAGAAAACGTTTAATTTCTTTGATAGATTTGCCAGCCCAGAAAATAATGGACCCATCCAACACTTCATTTTTAGCCGTTATTAAGATTAACAACCAGCTCATGCTCTATTTCTTCCCTTCCCATATTGAATTTTTCCACATTATGATAGAAGCCACACTGCCGGGGTAGCGGCACTGAAAGCTGGACATTTCTAACACAAAGACACGTGTTTCTCGCTGATTGTTGGCTCTTCTCTCCTCGCACGGTTTATTTCTGGATAGCAGATGAGCTTTGAAGTAAAAATGCAAGAACTGTTATATAAATATAGTTTTTTTTCTCTCAAGACTAAACAGAGGGGTTTAGGAGACAAAAAAAAAAAACAACAAAATCCCATAAAGCTGCTTGACAATGCAAATCTGAATGTGCAGAGAAATCCATGAAATCCCTGCTTCTGAGAAGGGGTTTTATTCTATTTTAATGCAACAGGACAATGATCTAAAACACAAGGAGACATTCAGTGTAGAGCAGAAGATAAATCTGGTCTTTCAGCTCCTGAGGATTATATCCTGACGGGACACATCTTCTTTTTTTACATATTAGAGGAATAAGTCAAGATGCTGCCCTCAATGGACCATATTTTTATTTTATTTGTTTTATGAATCCCGCCCCAGATTTCTTTTAGCAAAGAAAACTGCTCACGGTTGATAAAGCCTTGTTATACAGCATATCACAACAGCAAATATGCTATCACATGGGCCTTCTGAGGGTGTCCTATGGTGTCTGGAAACAGGATGCTGTTAGTGAGGGGCCTTTGGGTCCTATGGGTTGAGGTGAGGGGCCTTTGGGTCCTATGGGTTGAGGGGAGGGGCCTCTATGGATCATCCCACAGATACTTGATCAGTTTGGGATCTAGTGAATTTGGAGGCCAGGTCAACACCTTGTGCTGTTCTTCATGTTTTTTTTAGTTGTTCCTAAAGCGTTTTTGAGGCTGCATCCTGCTGGGGATGGCTGCTGAACATCAAGTAGTGTCATTGCTATGGGGTGGGGGTGACTGCTCTGGTCTAGGTGGGTGCTACATGTCTAAGTAACATCCACATGAATGTCAGGTCCAAAAGTTTCCCTTCAGAAGACTGAATTCTCACAAGATGGTCAATGTTACTAACTTCTCTTGTCAGTGGTTTTAATGTTATGGCTGATCAGTGTATTTGCTGCCTTCAAATGGAACCTGTGAGCTTGTGGTTATAACATGAGATGTTGTGATCTCAGACCTTAATGAAAATGAGGTGTGTTCATCTGGACTCTTCCTGTGAACACGCCAAACACAACCTCATCTGAAGGCAGCAGCACGGCCTTTATCGTGCTAAGAGTCTTACACTGATATCTCAAAATAACTATAACTATCTAAAATACAACACGCACCGCCTCCCGGGACTCACCTCCAGATTGAGTGTGTAGTCGGAGCCATCCAGGAGGGTGATCTTACACTGCATGATCTTCACCTTCTTGACTCCTCTCAAAGGAGACTTGGACAGACGACTAGTGGACGACCTGTGGGATACCTGATCCTCTTCCTGAGGCTCCTGAGAGAAAGAGAACAGCAATACATTTGTAGTTGAAATAACATTCATAAGCACAATAATTAGCCCATATTATAATAGGGAAAGCACAAGTGTATCCATGATGGCTCCATTAAATGCCCATAATTGTGAAAGGGAATGTATATAAAGAAAACCTCACCTAAGTGAACAGCAGCCATCATTTATACACTTGCGCTTTCTCTACTGTGATGAGTCAAGATGGCTGCAGTGAAAAGGGTTATTTTCCACATTTTGTATTTTTGCATAGGATTTGCACATGCACCGTGCACATCGTCTGTATTAAATGCCTCTGATATTTAGTGAAGTTGGCTGTGACATTTCTGTCAACTTTCCTAGTCCTAAATATAGAGAGCGGGACCCTGATGGAATTTAGCCTGGTCCCACTGAGAAGAGCTAGAGGTGTGCCTCCATTTTGTCTCAAAGAGAGAAAATCCAATTTTCCACATGGTTGAAAAACAAAGCCCTTTCTGACTGACTTTATGCTCAAAAAGAAGTCTCTGGCTCCGAGACATTTGTCTTTCTTACTAAGAAAGTGTATTTAATGCCCGCTTTCATTCTTATGAAGAACATTTCTTATCTTCCTCTTCGGGCCGTATTCCTCCCATTGTTCCTACAGTATCTAATGCAGCTCACGTGGACCGACTCTCCCCGAGGACCCATTCAGAATAACCACAGCAGAAAATGATGATTACCTTTAGAGAGTTTACTGCAGGAGTTTCCAAGAAATACCAAAAAGGATGTAATTCCAAATATTTATGGCTGATTTATAATGAAATCACAGGACAGCAAACTGAACTGAGGCCAGTTCGTTCATATGTGCACCCCGCAGGAGCGAGCATGCGTCTCACAGGAGAGACTGACAGTGTTGAGTCAGAACGCCGAGATTTCTATCAGTTGTTTTTCTGCCAAATCTCAAATGGGAAGCTGCCAAATGTTGTAGTGCATCCTCCCAAGTGTGGCACAAGATGTAGCTACGGGAATGAATCACCTTTAAGGCAAGAAAGTTATAAATAACTAATGATATTCCCATCCCACTTCTTAAATACAACAGAGGCCGATGGGAATGTGACACGAATTAGCAAATATTAGAATGATAAGCTTAACTAAGATGCTGACGTGGTGTTAGCATGATGATATTAGCATCTGACTTAAAGAGGTGGCCAATGCAGATGAATTATATGAGAAACCTAATATCCCGCGATACATCTCACACTTTCGGAAACTGAAAAAACAAAATATGAACATCTAATTTTTCTCAGTCCAGCTGGGAAAAATAAGATATGCAAATGTGGCAACTTTTTGTTAATTAACATTTAATGATTTAATTTATTTAATCACACAACGGATCCATCCATCACCTCGCCCCGCTTCTGGCTGCTCTCTGATTATTACATCCCATTGTGATTCAAGGGTAGCTCATGCTCTAATTCTCCGTTTCTGCATTTTTCTACACGGTAATGAAAGCTTGCCGGGCCAGTGGAGCCTGAGCATGCTCAAGCTACACTTACAGTACATGCTCCAACACGAGGCGGATAATTAGAAGGTAAAACGTAAGGTGACTGACCTTTTGCGTTCTTAAGACAGACTTCTTATTAATAATCTATAACTTTGCCCTCAAGTATGGCCATCAGCAATATGCTCACAATATTAAGTAAAAGCAAAACTAATAAGACAGCCCAGTACAAAGCTAACCCTCACCCTAGTAGACTCTAAGACCCTTCGTCCTTCTGAGATATACCAAACATCAGTCAAACCTCTTACAGCCTACTTTCTGTTCTCTAGCTTATATCCAACAAAAACAAGAAATAAATGTGTTACAGATCATGCAAAACAAATTAACACATCCTACAAATAAAATGGTGTGACTTAATACTTGTGGAAAATTGGATTTGCTTTAAAGGAACACACCAGAAAGACGCTGCTGTGTCTGAGGTGAAAATGCGACATGTTAGTGATTTGTCCGGGATAAAACTGGGGGCTTTGAAGTCTATCAGTAATGCACTTTCTTCAAGTAGTAAATTAGAGGAGAAGCAGGAATGTGTCTGAGACTGTCCCTCTGTGGTGCTGGAAATTCAATCTGCGGATCGATTATTAGATAGTGAGCCCAGAACGTAGTCTGAGCCAGAACCTGCAGACAAACCTCAGATAACATCGGTATCTACCTGGGCTACATGAAACGGGATAGATGCAGGGCACACTATTCTTTATCACTGGTTTAAAAATAAAAAGCACAAACATTTTCACTATTCCAGCAGTTTTGTGCACACAAGACACACACTCGTCTTCAACAGCTGTCCCAGAACAATTAAACGTTGGTGATGAACCACTGAACGCCGTGAGGTTTTACTTCCAAGCAGCTACTTGACTAACGTGGTTTACTCATCGGTCCCACATCTGTGTGAAGACGTGCTCATCAGCACAACTAGCTGACGTAAAAGTTGGAAGCGAAAACGTCCAGACTATTTTCTTTTCCTTTCTTCCTTCTCTCCATTTCTAAAAGAAAAGCAAAGGAGTACTTACGATAGGACGAGTTAACATGCAAACAAATGTCTCTGACGCAGGGTTGCAGCCACCATGGAGGACACTGGGGTCACGTCGTTCACTATTTTCTTCGACTCAATGTTCATTACCATATTTCTACACAAAGACTCAATTCATTCAGGACAGGGATGAATGGTGTGTAATGTTTTCGCACATTCAAAGGGATCTATACAATGTTTACGACAGAAAAACAAAACCCCCCTTGCAAAATCTAATAGAAATATGGGATGTGGTGATGACATTTTGTGGATCCCCCCCACCCCCCGTTTATAGTTCTTGTTCTTGCAGGAATGACAGTGAGTGCATGTGGTTATGAAGAGGCTGACCTGTTCTTTCCTGGCCGGGGTGCTGTGTCCGGCGGCAGCTGGAAGCTGCTCCGGCTGGTTCTGAGGCGAGGTGGGTTCGGCGGCTGCCTGGCCGGGGTGGGATGTGGCTGTAGCTTTCCCCTTCTCTGTACTTTCCTGCGGCTGCTTGGCCTCCGAGTCTGCGCCTGATTCAGTTGTCATGGTAGATCACACTGGAGTGCGGGGAAAAAATGAGGGTAAAGAGGAAAAGTAGATGAGTCAGCTGACTTGTTATGAATTGATGTACCGCTGCTTTCCAGGCTTGTGTAACGATAAGCTCCCCCGGATGCAAATGCAGAGATGTGGATATTGTTTGACAGCCGAATAAAAATAAATGCCAGCGGATTTGGTGAACTCAAGTCCCCCCTTTTCTTTTCTTTTTTTTTTTTAAAAACAATCTCAGCGGTGGCAGCAGATGATAATGGAAAGTGCTTAGACAGCTGGATGCTATGACATTTACAAATTCTACAACAAAATATTCTCCTATTGTAGAACGGTGGATTAAACTGGCTTAAAATAGTCTCATATACCTATGTTTACTTTTGAGTATTGATTAGTTTCCACATGAACCTTTGGCTTCCAAATGTTAGAAATTATTGAAATAATTACAGATGGAGTTAGCCAGGGCTTTGCTCAACAAACAGGTTATCAATTATGAAAATATTGCCCGATTACTTATCTTTAAATTGATTAATTAAAATATTTATGAACCGTGTCAGTTGTACTCCGACTTACTTGTAAAAGCATCTAATAAAAAGGGGGATTCAGTCAGCTACCACTAAAGCAATTAGCTCATTCATTTACTGAGCACGTTAGACTAATTTGTTGATTAGGAGGAAAAGAACTGCCAAAATGTAATTGATTATTCACTTTGTGTAAGCAATTGCTCCGACGTGAAGCCCTGCAGATTGTCCACACGTTTTGTTTTCCGCAAAATAAATTGGGACGCTCCTAAAGTTATAGATGTTTATTTTATTATAAATAAAAAGAAGGCCTTGTGATTTATCCAAAAGAGGAAAAGAACATTAATTAATAACAATAATCAGAATAGCACTGCCCTTCATTTCTCTATTTACAAACAGGAATCCAAAGTATCTGAGCTGCATGTCTTTCATTGCATGACCTTCTCCTTCTGTGAATAGCAGCATACCAGCGACAGATACCGTCCAGAGGGCCAGCAACTTGGTGGTGAGGGGAAGCATCTAATGATCGGTTTTGACAGACAAGGGTGTCAGAAAGGACAGTTTGTTTTTGGGCTAACCGTGCCCAAAGGCTCAGACACTGGGATGTGACGTTCAGAGGGCAAACTAGGCCTCTGCAGCACACACAGAGAAAGAGAGAGAGAGAAAGAGAGGGAGAGAGAGAGTCTAAGGTTTGTAGTAGAGATGCCTGTCATTCTGCTGCTGGCTCTGAGCTCTATTTATAGGGCTGTGTTTACTGCAGGGTGAGAGGATTCAGGAGTCAGAGTCTTCCAGCCGTGGCCCGGGACAACAGCCTCTGGATCAACAGGGCTACCGGTGTGGACTGAGGTGATGCCCCAATAATGTTGACATGCTGACTTGAAAAGAAAAAAAAAAAAACCTACATCCTCTATGGAGGGAGAGCTGCAGCTAACTAAAATAAATATAAATAACTAAAGAAGTACAGTGGACCGAGACTAAACCTATGAGATACGGTTTAGTGCCACAAAGATTTCTAGGGGTCGAGATGTTTTGCAAGTTGTAACAAGAAACCGGTCTCAGAAAAATTCACAAAGCCTTTCTCTAAGACTAAATTTGGCCCACATGTGTAACTCCCCGCGTCCTGCTGAGGACAGTGCTAGCAGGCACATAGCTGGATTATTAACAGCTGGAGTCCATGCCCTTATACAGCCTCTGTGTCGTTTTCCTCATCTTGCACTGAGCCAGATTAGGAAGATATAACCCTGAAGGCGTGCTTACATTTATGCAAACCAAAAAAAATTATTGCTATGAAGAATGATACGTTAATATGAAGGGAATTGCTTTTTAAATGCCAAAGGCCTAATTCGTCTGATGGAATTAGTATTACAGTCTAATGCTAAATCAAACTATACCAAGTAATAAAATCAAAAGAGTGAGTTGTTGACTGAATAAGTCAAAACCTGTAAGTCATGAGTAACTGGTTTGACGCTCCAAGGGTCACTGGATGTAACATGCTGATCAGACTCCTTTTCAACTTCAGTAACTTCACATGCTATAAAAGGGCTATAAAAAGATTATCAAATCTAGATTACAAGTCCAAGAAGCAGTGATGTAAATGAATGAGATCCAAATTCCAACCCTGGAGTTTTCCGAGTGAGGATAAGCGATTCTAAAAGAGCCGAAATCAAGCAGAAATCCTGTCAGATCCTCTGTGCCGTCTCTTTATCGAGTCATGTGCGGCTGAGTTAAGGAGCGGCTCAGAAGTCAGCTGACAGAAGATGGCTGCACAGCTAACCTTTGCATCTCTTAACCCCCCCTATGAAACAGGAACTATGGTAGGAGGGGAGGAAAGGGACATCTTAGCACCATAGAAATGGAGGAAGAATACGTTCAGTCACTGGTGACAGGCACTCTTCACAGGGCCACACAACAGCCCACACAGTAGCCTTGTGTGTGGCCTTCGCCATGCACTGCCACATACATTATGCATTCAGAAAGCTGTATTCACAACTCATTTAATGCCTCGGATTACTGCGGGCGTACAGGAGCGGCCGACGACCGAGGAGACGTAGGCTCATCATGCAAGATTCAGTTTCAGTTGAAGAGTCGAAGGCAAAGTTCTTCAAATTTAATCATCCGTCGTATATTCAACTAAAAGAATGTGTGCTCTGCGGCTCTCTTGCTAATTAATCTTGCAAAACAGAGATTCCACCTCGCAAATCACCCAGGCATTAACATTTGTAGTCAGAAACAGACGGTGTATGGCAGGTTTTTTAAACGAGAAAATCCACAGGATCAAAATAAATTCCAGATTTGAATCGACTTGACAAATCCAAATCCCCCCCCCCCGAATCTCATACTGAATCTTATAAGGCTTACCTTTCAACAAGTGGGGGAAAAAAGCCACAACTGAAATGTGTCTAATCATGCAAAAAATGTTCGCAGCCTGTACGTCCAGCCTAAAACTTACAAGCTGCTACCTTTTATCGCCAAAACAACACGTGCAAAGCAACAACCGCAGCAATTTCCGAACGGTTTTCAGCCGAAAATGGCCCGAAAGTGCATTTTCGGTTTATGGCCGAAAATTTTCGGTGCATCCCTACGAGTTACGGCTTGTTAGCGTCACTGTCACGGCTTATCATGACCTGGACCAGAACCAGACCTGGAAAAGAAGCAGCTTCAGTAACCGAGGCTGAACAGGAAGTTTAATACATGCACTTGTGGCATCAGTAAATTTCAACATCCACCCTGACTAAGAAGCAATCTACAGAAAAGGCAAATCAGTGCAAGAACGAGCCTCAGGCGTTAAACGACTTCCTCAAATTTATCTGTCAGATGACCATCCTAAAAGATTTTCACTCAAATGTCACCTGATAGAAACCAGATATACTCTCTTCAGTCTCACCTGAAGATAACGCTAACACTCTCAGTGATGTGACTTCTAAGGAAGGACGAGACGGTTTTTATCCTCTTGTGAGTCCAAAATGACCCACAGTGAATCAAACTTCTGCCACTCAACAAACACACCAAATCACATTCAGATGTAATGCTCAGCCAACGCGTGACAGTGGATTTTCACGTCCACGCTAAAAGCACAGCTGAGGCTTATCAGTACGTAGCTACATTGCATAATTGATCACTGACACTAAATACCGTGCACGCATGCAAACCTCCATTTTAAGGTCCATTTGCGATTGCAATGCACACTTGTCAGACGCTGGCCCGTGCACGAGGATGAGGGGACTGCCATCTGTGCTGAGCGCCATTAGCCAGAGTACACCACAGCTGGGCCCATCCCTGCCACCCCTGCCCCCACACACACACACACCCCCATAACCTCCCCCGGGGACTTAAGAAGGTTACATAGAGGGGATAGTTGGCGGTTTTTAACGTGTCGAGGCCCATCACGAGCAGGCCTGCCGTGTATATACGATGCGACCCCTCCGATTAGCTGCAGGGGCTGACAGCTGTCACACACAAACGCAGCTACTGTAAGAGGATACCCTGTAGCTGGTCTGGACACTAAAAGGAGACGCCCCTGCTGAGAGGTTACGGATCCCCTGACGTCTTTTTAACCGTCCCGACTCCAACACAACAAAATTATTGACATGTTTTTGTCAGGAATACTGTTGACTAATATGTCATTGCCAATGTGTTGGGTGAAAGGCTAGATTTTGTAGAGCAGGAACCGTCCGTTTTCATGAAAGAAAGAAAACAAGTAACATGTTAATATTTAAAAGTGTGAATATCTGCAACTTCTCGAGGTCTTAAGTTGTACAAACTGTAATGTTTTGGGGGTTTAAACTTTTCATCAAACAAAAAAAAAATGATATATATGCTAAATGCCAAATACTAAATTTATTTATCAAGAAAATAATAATGATACGGATCCATAACAATTGTTGGGTGCAGCCCTAACAATTTTCTGAACCTTTTGTCTGGTAAGCCAAGCTTCGGCGGAGAAGAGTACACAGTTAAAACAAGAAAGACTGGAATGTCCAGAGCTAAAATGAGGTATTGGACATCAGAGGAGTTGAAATGTAATACAGGTTTCACATGGCTACAGCAGAATGAACTAACTGTTTATCTGACTCATGTGAGACTCTCACCAGTGGCTTCTTTTTTTCCAGTCAGCAACTCTGAGTTGTGACTACTGACTGTATCTAAAGATGGATGAACCCCGCCATGATGTCACCCATAGGGTTCCTGTTTTGAAGCCTGACCTAAATCCCAGCTAATTCAAAAAAAAAAAAAAAGAAAAGGTGGGATGTGGCGATGCCGAAGTCTGAATGCTGTTGGGAACAAAACTGCTAACATGTTCATTACTGCCGTTAAGTCAGCCATTTATTCGTACCGACTCACTTTTAGGCCATTTGAGGAATGCAAATCTTCAGCGTTTGCTCCTCTCTGCAACCTCACAGGTTGCCGCTTTCAAGTGACCAACTTAACTAACAGGCTAATAAGAAAGACTGAACTGAGTCTATGAGTAAAACTTTCCATAATCCTTAACGTTCCCTTGCATTTCATATGTCACAGCTTGGAACGTTGCAAATGCAAATCTTGCATTTCATTCTTGGAGCCTGCAAAGACAATCCCTAAAAATAATCCTCTGCAAAAGCCTAATCTCATCAGTGACTCAGCACAACGTCTTAGGGCCAAAGCTTTATGATTCTTTCTGTCTTTTTCCCCCCCCTTGCGCTTACCCTCTAGACATATAGTGTGTATACAAGCCATTCAAACCATCTACTGCTAAAACAACAAAGGTTATTCTCTCCCGTGAGACTCGGATGAAAAAGAGTCTTGTAAAAGCAGAAATTAAAAAGTATTTGGACGTTTGATTTGAGTGATTCGGTCTGAATCGAAACCCGATGACTCAACAGTACATCTGGAGAAAGGCAGCACATGAAGGTGACTCCAAGCAGAGAGCATTTCTGCTGAGGAGGCCGTAAATCGCCGTCACCTTGGCCTGTTTACATTCTTAGCATGGCTCTCTTGCACCACGGCATTCGGGGATTCAACAGACAAGCCAGCCTTAACTTATCGTCATCTAAACTCGACTGAGCGCCTCATTATGGAACACAATCAGCGTGTAGTTGTTGATGTGCAGATGCATGCACGAGGCCAGGGTTGGTTTCCAGTGAAAGTGCAACATAAATGTGACTGACAGGATAAGTGACTGTCAGTTAGGAGTTTGTGGCGGAGATTAAAACTAAATCTTCCTGTATCGATGACAATCTAATAACTTCTCATAGAGTGGCTTTAGGGATTAAACAATTTATGCGATTAGCTACAGGTAATCACTAAACCACACTGTTTCAAGCTTTCGGATTATTTTCACGATCACTGGGAAATGCTCAAAGAGTCGACCCAGAGGTTCTAGCTCAGTCTCATAAAACTACTAAGACGACAAAAACAGGGCTGCAGCCAATCACTTCTTCCACTGATTGTTTTCTTAGTAAAACAGTGGAAAAAGACCATCACGGCTTCACAGAGCACGAGTCGACTTGCCTTGTCCAAATTTCAAATATATTTAGGTTAAAAATGAAAGCAAACACGATGATGTATTGATTGTCTAACCGGCGGCAGATGAATTGGATGTCAAGACAGCTCATTACATTGAAAACTCACACTTCCTTTTCGGTTCATTCCGCCCCGCAAAGACTGCTCTCTAAATAGTATAAATCTAATCAGGCTTGTTGAACTTTTACAGACGAAAACAATTAGCCTTTACACAACCCCTGCGCCTGGGTGACTGTGCAGTGACGTACTCATAAGGTACTGCTTAGCTAATATATTTAATTATGGATATGGATTAATGTAGCCTACAGTCTCCTGTCTGTGCATATTAAATGTAACACAACATAGGGGAAAAAGCAAAACAAAAATCAATCTAAAGCTTTGCTAATATTTTTAGCCCCCATGTTAACATTTAGAGGGAAAAAAATCAACATTTAACCTTTAAATATGATCATATTCTGCCTTTGTCATGCTCACTATCAAGTTTTTAGTTACCTAATAATATATGTACAGTGCTTCCTGGTCTAAAGCAATGGTTTAAGGGTAAAGGAGACACATCTATGACTGGGGCGTATGATAAAAGACTTCATGTCATGGTTTAACACCATTTCTTCAGCTTTTATGTGTTGCCATTGATCGTGGCCTTTCAAGGAGATGTCAGCAGTTTCTTTTATGTAGTAACGTAGGACAGAAAGCCGACTGCATCCGCGTTAAAAGCAAACTCAAGACGTGACACTCCGCGAATGAAGCCCCGCAAACAAGGCCCACAATGTCTCTGCCCTTCAACGCTGCTGCAACAAGAGCTTACTGTGCATCTTAATCAAATTGTCAAGTCAGACTCCAAGCCATCGCCTGCGAGGATGTAAAGGATGCTAAAAGGGGAGCCAGACCTTGTCATCCTGCCCCCTTAGCCACGCCTACCGCACTGCAGATCAAAAACACCCAAGTATGTCGTCTTAACCTCGGATAATGTAACAGTTTGAACGCATCAATTGTGTCCGAAACGGAACCGCGTCCGCCGGGTGACTCAGCGCTGCGCTTCGCTGGCGTTAAAAAAGCGGATTAAAGCATCGGTGTCGTGTTGTTTCGCCCGTTTTTTCTCTCCTAGAAACCAGAGCACGTTAGCCGCTTCACCTTCGGCGGTGTGCGTCTTTGAAATATTTGTCCGAGAGCCTTGACTTTCCGCTACAAGATAACCACCGCCACCACAACCAGTACAGGCACAAAACATGTCGCCACAATGTTACGCACCGAAATGCTACAATAAAAAAACAACACACAGCCTTGAGACCCACGCTTCTGACACGGCTAGCCACGTCCACTCGGCTTTTTTTTCCGCCTCAGTGAATACAGTAAAAGAGTATTTTAATTATCTGTCAGCGGCGGCCGGAGTTGTTGTGGTTACCAGAAATGTGTCAGCAAAAGGAAATAACACGAGCGCGAACCGGGAAGCGTGCGTGTCCGCTAAGAAAGCGTCTCGAGTGGGATTAAAGAAGCAAAGCGGCAAAATGAAGAGGTTTTTGTTACCACAGAAGGCGTCCTCGTTCAGCTGGATATGCGAGTTGCATTCGTAGTAGTGGGCTTCTGTTTCCTGACAGCGGTGCTACTCTGCTGCAGTTCCCCCTCTCCGCCAGCCTATCAAACTCCACTATGCAGCTGAGAGTAGAATTGTGGGATATCAGGACAGCCGGGGTATTATTTTAGCAGACACCCCCTCCTCCCCACTCCCCACTCCCACCCCTACCCAACCAATACACATTTCTTACACAGGGAGAAAGAGAGAGAGAGAGCAGGGGCAATTAATGACACGAGGTCTGTTGTTTTAAAGGGAAAGCCAGCGAGAGTCACCTCTATTTAAGGAAATGTCATTAAAATGAAACCGAATCAGCCGTGGAATGCAACAAAATTCACCTTACTCAAGTCATTACCTGCAATTTTGAGCTATTTAGGTGCAATTAAAGTCAAGATGCTTTTCATATGCATGCATTTACACTTTACGTACCACAACGCAGCCTCTAAATAATACATTATCTGCCGTGAAACTTGTTAATTTCACCAATATTTTGTTATGATGCGCTAGTGCTATTCCCCGTTGAGTCTGACGAACGACACCAAATAACACCAAAGCTATATGGGTGAGTAAACGATCATATTTTATGCCAGAAATAAGGTCCAGGTTGTAAAAAACAGTAGTTCCCCTTTAAAGGTTAATGCATAACTTTTTTCTCCCCCTTCTGGAGGTGACAGGAACTACACATGCGTAAACCTCCCGAATGCAGAGTTTGTTTTTCATCTGGAGCATCTGAACCTTTTCTCAGACACTTTATGGATTCGATTTCATTCTTCCTGACCGCAGGAGACTGTGACATCATAGAACCCAAGTTGCACTGGTAACTATTTTCCTACCTTACTCAACTCATTACCTGCAATTTTGAGCTATTTACGCACAATTAAACTCAAGATGCTTTTCATAAATGCCTGCATTTACACTTTACGTGCTCACTGTGTCACCCCAACAGCTAGTTAAGACACAGCTGAAACAAAAATAATGAGCATGTAAAAATCATGGATGTTTTCTGGTTCCTGCAGCTGAATTTTAAGGATGCGCTTCTTTTATTTATCTTATGTCACCATAAACCGATATGTTTTGGATGATAAAACATGCAAAAGACGTATATTTTATAACACAAACGTCAAACAGCTGCAATCTTATAGGCTTCCGACCGACAATTTACTTCATTCTCTCCCAAGCTTTCAAGACACAATTAGCAAATGTGAACATGGCAACTAAACTACTATTGAGGTCTTCTATCTGGTGCAACTCAGAACATTTCTATATTTTTAATGAATCCAACTCATGTAAAACTGACAATCTTAAGTCAAAACTTAAGTGCAAAACTGTCCATTTGCCTTTAAAAGTAATAGATGCGGACACATAATCCGTTCTCTTCTCTGGTATTTTGGAAGGGGAAGAATGGCAGTTCTCACTTTACTACGTTTCAGGGGAAAATATTGCACCTTTTAACTTCCCTATGTTTCTATCACAGCTACAGTTACTCTGCAGATTAATATTTCAGACATTAAAGCTGTGATGATCTTATAAAATTGGCATAGTTGCTGTAAATTAAACAGTAATGAAATTAAATGTGGATCAGTGTCAATTCACTATTTTTACTTAAAGGTGACATAGAATGATTGAACGGGGTATTTATCCTTGATCTGTGATGTGACATGCAGACAACAAAATTTTGGTTGGGTCTGTAATGCCTTAGAAGCTTCCTAAAAACCTCTCTCAGAAAGCTATATTAGGGTGGGGGATTTTAAACGCGTGGTTTTGCACCTATTTGGCGCCCCTTCGGGCTTAACTGGCAACCTCATTATGAAATGCAAGCACTTGACGCTGATTGGCTGCATTTGCTGCCACTCAAAAGAATGTAAACTTCGCTATCTTCAGAACACGGACAGACCAAAATTTTACAGATATGGCACATTCACAGATTCAGCCTTATATGTTTGAGCCCGAATCCGAAGAGGACACTGAATCGGAGGAAGAAGAACCAGTCCAGCAAAGGCTGGATTTAAACGTTTCTATTTGAATGTTTTTTTTGTTTGTTTCAAGCGTAATACATTCCTTGCCCAAAGTGTCCTAACGAAGTTATAGCACGGGCTAACCATTTGGACATTAGCCTAATCCTTTTGCAGCATTACATTGAGAATAAATACTAATTCTACTCTACTGCATAAACCTGCCCGAGGCTGTTTGGGTCTTGGGCTGACGGTAGCCTACCGTTCGAGCAGAACGAAAATAGAACCGTTTCAACTAGACTGTAACAATAGGAGCATCAAAATAGACAGAGGCTCGCTCAAAGGCGGATGCTTGTTTTGTATTAAAAGTTGAACGTGTATAGAAAAGTTGGAATAGGTTCGGAGTGACACACAAACGAAGTAGCAGTCTGTGGTTGAATGTAGTTGGAATCCGATTATAAATGAACAGCAGCCACGCATCTCGTGCATTTCTTTCGGTGGGAATGTAATGGAAAGTTTGCACACCGCTTGCACAGCCTGGAAGAGCACACCTCGGAACGCGACTCGCCATTTCGCCTTGAACTCCGCAAGCACTGCTGCAATGTACTTCCCGTTGGAGGCGAGAGGGCGGATGTATGCAAATTATTTTGAAGGGGAGGGAATTGAATGAGAGTGGGGGGGCAGTGAGATGCATTTTACGTAATATGTATCCGTTGTTCAGATTGGGCCATTTTCTGGCTGACATTTCTAAAGGAGGAATTTCTATGAAACGGAGATGTTCAGAATGTCTAGCACTTTTCGTATGTTCGTGAATGCGGGCAGACTACCGTTATTCAACTAAGACAAGGTAAAAACGTTTTTTCATTCTCTGTCACCTTTAAAGGGGAACTACTGTTTTTTACAACCTGGACCTTATTTCTGGCATAAAATACCATCGTTTATATAATGCTTTGGTGTTATTTGGTGTCGTTAGTCAGATATTTAGATCCACGTATATCCATATAGTGGGAGTGACTGGGGCACCGAAACACATTATCTGCCGCGAAACTTGTTAATTTCACCAATATTTTGTTATGATACACTAGTGCTATTCCCCGTTGAGTCTGATGAACGACACCAAATAACACCAAAGTTATATGGGTGAGTAAACGACCGTATTTTATGCCAGAAATATGGTCCAGGTTGTAAAAAAACAGTAGTTCCCCTTTAAAGGTTAATGCATAACTTTTTACTCCCCCTTCTGGAGGTGACAGGAATTACACATGTGTAAACCTTCTCCTGAATGCATAGTTTTTTTTTTCCATCTGGAGCATCTGAACCTTTTCTCAGACGCTTTCTGGATTCCTTTTCATTTTTCCTGACCGCAGGAGACTGTGACATCATAGAACCCAAGTTGCACTGGTAACTATTTTCCTACTATTGTAAGCTATTCCATCTCATCCGCTACAGTTGCTCCCCACTTCAAATCTGCTGACTGACGTAGAATACATCACTCCTGGTATGTTGTATTATGTGAAACATAAAGAAATTTAGCTGGCCACTGATTAGCTTCGTTAGCAGTGTGTAGATTCATTCAGCAAAGACTTGAATGTTACAGTCTTTAATTTATATTTAAAAGTCCCACACTATAACTTTACGCCAATGATTTTAATACTACTTCACAGAACTGAACTAAGTACAAACCCTTAAATGTTGCTGATTTCTCCCAGCTGAAAATCATAACCCAAAACATTAAAACAAGTAAATAGTGAACACACATCTGCTATAGTCTTCTAGGCACATACAGTACATATATTTGTGTGTGTGTGTCTGTGTGCACAAATGCAGACATAAAAGCAAGTTTTTAATTAGAGTCTGGTTTGGTCCCTCTAGAGATTTGTGGGTTTTGAACTCCCGCCTCTCAGTGGGAACTTGACCCAACTCGGTCACCCGTTTGAGTTTTATTTTATGTAATTGCTTTCATGCTGAAGCAGTATACCACATGCCAACACTCACTCTACACTGCACTGTGCAAATATAAACACACGGGAACTTTTTACGGCTCAGGACAGTTTTCTGCCTCAGCCGTACACAAATTCCCTAAACTGTGACAGTGACATAGTAGGAATGCTTTGCGGAACGTAGAGGTTAAAAGTAATAAGACACACAGTGCAACTCTTTTGTACAGGAGCCAGACAGCTGGCTCCTCATTCATTTCTAGCTAACAGTAAAACAAGCTCGATGACAACAACAATAAATGGACTCGCTGCTTTAGCTAAACTGTGCAAAAGTTTTACATTCTCAAAACAGCTACTTTAGAAGTGACTACTAGTCTGGGACGGGGGTGTTTAGAGCTGCAGCAGCTTGACAATAGATGTAACAAAATATTCCTGTAACCCTCGATTCTTGGAAGAGAAAATAATAGCTGAGGGACGTCAGACAATATAATAACTCACTGAGCTGTCATCCTGAGCTTTAATGCGATACCTCCATCAACCATAAAAAGGCCCATGAATCTATCTTTACACACATCCTTATTTGTATTACATTTTAATGCACTCATTTGTCCACAGTTAGATTCTTTCACTTCCCCCCTCCATTTCTTCTTTTTTAAATCACACACACACTACTGTAATGACGAACATCTCTTACCGAACAAATTGTCATGTTACCAGAAAATCATTACCACAATTCTCTGGGAAGACATACTGCGCAACGGGCAGCAGCAACTAACAACGCTGTCTTTTTTTTCCCCCTGACCAGACAAACAATAGTTATCTACATTTAGAGCAGGTGGAGTCTGGCACAGCATTGTAATGGCCCGACTGATCCTCTCAGACATTGCTCATCATGGCCCGTCTGGCCAGTGGGTGGTGACGACGTGACTGTAATGCTGTAAACAATCTTAAAATGCAAATGAAGGGTTACGTACGAGCTCGTCTGCACAGGATATACTCGATTAACTCGCATAATTGTATTTTTAAAAATACAATCTAGGTTACTTTGGCGATGGATTTTTTTTTTTCTGATTTCAGCAGATACAAAGAAGTCTGGAGAATTTCATCTTAAAAGCACGTTTTGAGGTGCTTTACAAAGCTTTCTAATGAAGAATATAAAACCATGCAACATTTACAGTAAACACTAACAGGCTAATCAAGTTGTACTCCTTTATACCTCTTTCATCTGCGGATGGTAAGCTCTAACTACCAAAATATTTTTATCACTTCTAATATGAAGCTGATTCAGCTTTACCCGTTAAAGCTGCATGAGGCACATTTTGACCACCAGGGGGCATTAAAACTCCAAAATAAACTTTCAGGACTTTTTTTTTTTTTTTTTACAGTGTGTATTTAAAAAAGATAAATAATGGCATTAATTATGGTAGCAATCATTACTGTTATAAAATAAAATAAAATGATTATCTTATCTTGTGTTTTCACACGAGCAAACAACAGGGCTTGTACCTATCCAGCATTTTTATTTTTTTTTTTAATTACCTGGAAGTTGTGTTTCTCTGCTTCATAATATATTGTAGGTCTGTATACATATTAATGTTTTAAGCATGGATTTGTCAGACCACTCAAATATCCCGATGCTTGGTGGTGCTGCTTGGTGTTGTTGCTTGGGTTCTGTCAATCTAAAGCACAAAGCAATAAGCTAATGCAGTGAATGAAATTTTAAAAGAGCTGTTGATTTTTCAGGCGGAGTTTCAACAGTAAGGGCAAAGCTTTCACAACACGGTGTGATTTAATGTCTAATAAATCAAAGTCAGTATGAAACGTAGGCTGGGGTTACAGTTTCCATTCTGTTAAAAATCACAATAAATTCCAAGAAATAACCATTATGCAGATAAGACTGTACGTGGAAAAATGACAGTCATCCAGGAAGAATTTCTCAAAGAGGAACTGATTGAATATGACAGCCAGGGCAAAAAAAATATCAAAGCGTGCATCACTTCTGTTTCAGATCAACATTATAAAACAGGCAGTGCAACCCTGGACTTTCTCAGTGAGAAGGCGGAGTTTGTAAGTGCTGACAAGCAGAAAATGCACAGACCTTTGAATTAAATGGAAAAACTACTGTTGCTTCAAAGAAATGTTAGCAGCACTGAAGTATCAATCTCTAACTTCTACACAGATATCTGGTGCTCCCGTCTGTGAGGTGACTCGCAGATAAGCGTGAGTGCACATCTATGACTCCTCTGAGCCTCTAGAACAGCCCTTGGTCAGCAGAATGATTAATACCACACAAGACAGACAGCATGTGATCTCTGGACTCTACTTAGCTTATGTGGCTGCTTAACTCTTCACTTTTTTTCTGCTGTGTACAGGCACTTAAGTTCCTGTGCAGCTCATCTGCTCTGGACACTAACCTTGAACTCGGTTAACCCTGATACCACGTCTTTGTCTCAGAATCTCAACAAGCATTTGTAACATTAGACACATGACACTGACGGGCTTTAAAACTGATCTCCTGCTCACACTCCACAAATTAAAGAAATTTTTTAAAATTCAGTAGATCCGAAAGCTTCTTCAGTTCAGAACTGAAGAAGCTAACTCGGATGAGTGGTGAACGTCTTCTCTAAAAATCTACAAGTCCAGTTGCCTTTTTTGAACCTTTTTCGGATATACCATGACCTGGATGACTGAGAACCTTCACAGACTTAAATTCAGTAGATATTTAAAAGGTTATTCTGCAAGTCCAAGTTTAGGGGGAAAAAAACCCAACACATTTTATGTTCATATTTGACACATCATATCTGGGTGTGTTATAGGTACGTGCATACTCGGTCAAATCTGTAACCTTACGAACGTCATTACAGAAATCAATTATCCAGCGCTGCGGCCAGAACAAGCAAGCTGGCACTTTTTCAATACATAATCACATTGAAGCGTGACTCTTACAATACATGGAAAAGCACCCATGTGATTCAATTTAAAAAAACAACAACAAAAAACAAGTCCAGGCCAGCATCCCCTGGGTGTGGATGAAACTAATTGCTTATCCAAAAGAATCTCTGCTCAGGCAGTATCACATTTCCATTTTGTCTCGTGGGTTTCACAGATCACCATAATCAGACACTCTCTCTTCACACACTGCATATGTGCAAACCTATGTCGGAGCACTCGGTTTCAGTCTATAAAAGTTCCATTCTTCTATCTGCGACTGCATTACAGACAATCGAGACTTTACGATTGCATTAATTACGGCTGCAAATTACACTTTGAACTGAATGAACTCAAATTGAATTGGCTCCATCTCGGCTTTGAACATCGGCTCTAACCAGCCATAGACACTATCCCCTGCTGTCCGGCTCTACTCAGCTGTAAACGCCTTCGCTCCCGAAGGGCGGCGGGTCAGCGAGCATACAAGCCAAATTAGAGTCTTGTTTGACACCCCAAACCGGGCCAACGCTCTCAAATCAACCCCCTACACTGAGCTGCGGCCTGCTCTCACTACACCTCCCGTTAGAAAAATGCTAACGCCTGCAGATTAATATGAAGACGGTGACGAGCACTCCGTCCTCGTGTCCTGTACGAAGGGAGCACATCTTATCTCGAGGAATCATAAACGTTGAGTTACTTCTAACCTTTGGAAAGCAACAGACTAAGGCTTTTGGCCTTCGAGTGATAGTATACGATGCATTTTTAGAGAAAGGGAGGGGCGGCACATGTGTAGCATGTGGTCGCAGCAGTATATACATAGAATCGCACTTCCCTTTTGCAGCTTTTTATGGCTATGGATTTGCACAAATTATCCTCAGCAGAACAAGAAGTGATTTAGGTAGGAAGTTTACTTTGAAAACACAATCAAGATTTTACTGTGTTGTGCAATTTACACCAAAGAACGTATTAACCTGTTACCTTTTAACTTTGCACCTTTTAACCTGTTACCTTTTAACAAAGATGCACAGTTTATATTTTTGAGAACCGCACTTTCTATCTGAGAGGAGGATCATAAGATTAGTCGTACCACTATGTTAGATAAAGAGAGCCTTTATTTGTCATTATATTATACAAGTATCATATAACGAGATTGCATGGTCAGACGTGGAGGGTTGGTCCTCGTGTTGGTCCTCGTGCCGCTGCACTCGCGCGCGCCGCCACTGTGGCCCAACCTGACCGGTGCCTAACACCTAGCATGTTTTGATGATGGGAGGAAACCGGAGTGCCCGGAGAAAACCCACGCAGACACGGGGAGAACATGCAAACTCCACCGGGGATTTGAACCAGCGACCTTCTTGCTGTGAAGCACCAACGCTACCCACTGTGCCACCGTGCCGCCCTCACGGTGGCATGGTGGTAGTGGTAGTGGTGGTAATTATGACACTACAGCAGCCGGTTATCTTATCTTAACGTAGCATAAAAAGTGGAATGATGCAGAAACAGCTAGCTTGGCTTTGTCTAACGGTAAAAAAAATTCTTTGACCAACACATGGAAAGCTCAATAATTAACACATTATATGTTTATCATCTAATTAGGTAGTAATGTGCTAGACTGTTTCCTGGAGACCTGAACATAAACTGTGAGAAGCTCAATGTGGATGGCACGAGTCGTACCTTGACTTCGCCTGCCAGTTAAAAAATGGCCGAATAGCTGGAGCGTGGGTGGAGCTGGAGTTGGCTTCAGCTCTTAGTTGCTTGGGTTTTCGCAGGGGTTTGCAATTTGTCAAGAATTAGCACCTAAGGTTGGATTTGGACAAAGCTAGGCAGGCTGTTTCCAGTCTTTGAGCTAAGCTACGCTAACCAGCTGCATATTCATGTACAGACTTTATAGTAGTGCAAGCTCTTCGTCTAATTCTCATGAATAAATGAGTAAACCCATCTATAAAAACATTTCATAGACAACTATTCTTTTATATGTTTTGTTAATAGAAAAATGAAAGGGACAAATGCTAGTTAGCATTAGTTCAAGCTACATCACAGTGAAGCATCGTGCTTGTTCTTAGCAATGCCCTGTAGATTGTATATCTGACTGGCAGTACAACAAAGTTTTATGGTCGGAAACACAAGTTCCAGCACAATATCCCATCTGAGGAGGAGTTGAACGACAAACCGCTTCACTCCACTATAAATACCCTGTGACTGTCAAGTTGCCACCAGGGGCTGCAGCTTTATAAGGCAAAGACTGCCAAATCGCTGGGAGATAACAATACTCCCAGCAAGCTTATCGCTCCACTCAACAAGATTGAGTCATAACGTGTTATCTGTTCCAGCCCCCGAAGACAACAGCACCCCACTCACTCACGTGTCGAGTTCGGTTCACTTCAACTGACTGTGAACTACTGGACACGAGAAATCTGCACGGAACGGCTTCAATTTGCAGTTTACACTTTTATCTGATGCTCCAAATGTAATGGTGAAAATAATAAGTTCACTTTCTTAGGAAATATTATTAATGGAGACATGGAGAATGCATGATGGCCCGAGCGCTGACGACCTTTCACCTCATTTAAATTCACAATAAAACAGTGGTTTCCTGCCATAAATCACTCCTGCAAGTGCTGATTTCTGCAGATTGATGATCTTAACCTGTGAAACGGACTAAATTATTAGAGTGATAAATGGATGCAGTGGACTCAGCATTCTGCAGTTGCCAGTTTATTTTTCCGTCAATTGTTTTATTTCTAATTAATTTGATTTAATGCATCTAAGCAAAAGAATTCCAGTCGTTCAGATGCACATATGCATACATTTTTAGATTTGATCTGTTGCCACCATCTGAAAACATCTGAAAACAGCTGAATACTTTGGATTTTGGTAAAGCATGATGGGATTTTTTCTTGTTTTCTAATAAAACAAGGGACTAAAGATAATACTGATCAATTTTAATGGACAAAGGTAGTAGCTTATTGGTAAAATAACTTATTTTATAATAGATTTCCAAATGGTGTATTGCCTTTAAGATGTGATTAAAATCGGATAAAGCAAAGAAAAAGAAAAAGTTGAAAGAAAATTATGACTTTGCAAATGTTTTTTACACTTGCTTTTAAATGGCAATGTGATATTATATGAAAAATGACCTAAAGAGACATGTTTTCCTGTCCATTTATATTCCATTTAGATTAAAACACGCCACATTATCTTGATCAAACAGTGTGTGCAGCAAGGGAAGGTCGCAGGTGCAGTATAATAACTCACACCACACGGCTGCTCGGCCCTTTCATTCCAAAACAAAGTGTGCAGACATTACTTTACTCCAACCTTTGCATTTCTTATCGCGAAATCGTGATTATGGATGATGGAGATTTGCAGCCTATTCCTTTTAACCTTTGACCTGTTATTCCCGAGCCGCCGCAGCCTTCGTCATCGATGAGTCACGGCATCAAAGAGCAGCAGGTAAAATAATGTCTTCACCTGCAGCACAATGCAAGCGCTATTGATCAGGAACTAAACTGACAGTGGCATTGATTGAAATTCTTAGGATGAATAGTCAGAGATAGTCTTCATCAAGGGCAACTTTACATCAAAACAACAGCAGGAAATCTCTCCTGTAGAGCCTCTAAAAGCCTCAGATGTCAGACATGAATGGAATTTTTTGAGGCGCAGAGATTTAATCTTGTTATATTATCCTGTAAGGAGTGCAGAGGGGCCTCGCAGAAAGTAAGAAACGAAACAGCACTTGGAAGTTTCTGAGTAGAAGCCGATGAACTGTTCAATCCTAACATCTAAACATCTTCAGACTCAATACCTGATGCCGCGTATAGCTTTTGGTGCATACGCTGCATTTCTGTTCAGGTCACAATTTGGAAATTCCCGGCCGCTTGCCCATAATTATAACCTTCTTGTGTTCCAGTGGTCCAGCTTGGAAAAACCAGGAAAGAGGCATACATAATTTAAATACTCTTTTCCATGTTGCAGCCGGAATCAGATAATTAGCAGTGTATATGTTAATGTTTACTGGCTAGCCTGTACAGTAAGTGCAGCTTTCCAGTTTGAATTTACAGCTCAGCTTTCCCAGTGAATGGAAGAAGCCACTCGGCGAAACGTCCGCAAGAAAACCCTCAAGCAAGTCCAGCCTTTGTTTTAGCTTTGCTCTGGACTGCCTGCACAAAAGGGGCAAAACAAGAGCGTCTTGGAAACCCTTTGTCTGGAAATGATGTCCGAGTTTCCTACATTAAATCCCACCTCGAAAGCCTTCAAAACTCTGCTTTTCTTTCAGTTTCTTACTGTGATCCTTGTTCTCAGCGGTTTAAAGCACACTGGACTCGGTTGGAGAAAGGTGATACCGCCCTACTCTGTGCGTCAGTCAGAATCTGATTAAACCTAATGGATTGGTCAGTCCAGTCTGATCAAAGTGAACCTACACAGTCCTGGTTCGTAAGCAAACAAGCTGAGATTTTGAGAGTTAAACTGTCAATAAGTACCAGTTTTTTTCTACTGTGAATATCTAAACTGGCTCCCAGTCGTAGTACCGTATTTTCCGGACTATAAGTCGCACTTTTTTTCATGGTTTGGCTGGCCCTGCGACTTATACTCAGGTGCGACTTATATATTAAAATATATAATTTCACGTGTTCGTTATTTTCACACTGACAGCCGCGAGAGGGCACTCTACGCTTGTGTGCCAGTATCTGCTACTTCTTTTACTCCTGCGTAATAGCGGCGGTGCGCCGTCTACCTCCGAAGTTCGCGGAGTTGCTTAGAAGTGACACAGAGGATGAAGAATTCAATGGATTTAGTGATTTGGAGTGAGATCGAGAGTTTGGTAAACTTGTTATGTTGTTTATGCTATAGTTATTTGAATAGCTGTTAGCATACCAGACACTTATTCAGCCCGTTGTTCTACTGTTAGTACTATAACTTGCCTTTCAAGATGAAATGTATTCTTGGTCTCCGATTTTATCAAATAAATTTTCCCCAAAAATGCGACTTATAGTCCAGTGCGACTTATATATGCTTTTTTCTTCTTCATTATGCATTTTTTAGCTGGTGCGACTTATACTCCGGAGCGACTTATAGTCCGGAAAATACGGTATTATAAAAGTAATGTATCAATTAACAGTAGACAAAGTTAAAGAGAAGCTTGTGTTGAAGAAACCTGATGTTCCCCAAGTCTTAAAAAAGCTTTCTGAGCAAGGTTACTCTGTATACTATCCACTTAACGCCAAGTAAGAAAGAGGCGCATTTAGTGGCTAGCTGATGAACGTAGAGCTGGATATTTCCCTACGCTGTTGGTGGAGACCAAAAATGGAGCTACAAGCCTGACTCCACATGTTCCACTGTAACTGCTGGATATGTAAAGAAGTAACTGCTGTTGAAATGACTATAATATATCAAGGTTTTTGTCTTTTGCTTTGAAATATCAAGATGTCCAACAGTCGGTAATTGGTAATGGACACAGCGCAGAGCACAAGCTTTGGTTTGTGGCCATGCGAGAGAGATTCGACGACACTTTGAGCAACATTTCGAGGAGCAATCCTCCAACAGTTGCCTTTCTGGAAATGCGCCGCCTTTGCTCTCAGCTCTCTGTTCAATTGTGAATTATTTAGCACACATATGGAATAATGTAACCCTCCCTCCCCCCTGACTGTGCCTTATGACACACACCAGGTTCTTTCACAGCCAGGTCATGGTGGCTCCCAGTCTCCAGTCTCCAGCCTCAGCAAATCCTACCAGTCGTCCACAGAAAGGTGCATGACTGCACACGCCGCCACCAGCCGATGTACACGACAAGTCCCACGGACTTTGCCCGGCCTTATCTTCCCCAGTCTTGCACATTCAGCTTCATCATTCAACCTCATAAACCCCACTGAAAACTACTGAGCTCTAATAATGGCCATGCGGCACTATAAAACGCGGCGGTGTCCCATCTCGACCGTACACGTCTAGAAGATTAAATATCAAATTAAAATTAAATTAGAGCCATATGGACCTGCAGGATTACATACAAAGAGATAAAAGAGCCGTTCACAGCAGATGAAAGAGAATATCACAAAGTTGATTCGGCCACATTTCTATTTTAAGGGGAATCTAAGGGGAAACACATGCTGTGACAACTTCCCCATTTCCGAACCTCATGCCGCTGCCCAGCACTCTTTTGATCAGGTGTGTGTGTGTGTGTGTGTGTGTGTGTTAGAAAAAACAAGTTGTGCCTTCTCAGCAGCTAAGAGAAGAAATGAATTAAGGAACTTGATGCTGGAAAAAGAAAAAATGCTGATTAAGGTGCTTATAGACACGTCAACAGGCTCAAACACAAACAATCTGTTAAAGTGTCATAGAGACGGGGAATTTTTGGTTTTGTTTTTAACACTAAAGAAGAAGTTTGCATGTAAATATATGATATACATACATTTATGTACAGCACAGCACTGTTAGATTTCCAAAATAAGACCAAGGCAAAGAGCTAACTAATGCATTAACACTTAAAATTGACACCTTTTATTCTTAAGTAAACTATAACTATATTCCTCTCTTACATTCTGCACTAAATCCCGTGCTTGGATTGTTTCTTTGAGTGTGTGTCACACTTCTAGCTTTTGTGAATGAACGCTTGCACTCACCATTTTACATTCCATGTCACCGGGGAGGCAGCGGGTCACGTTGCGGTGGAAAGCCCGGTGGAGGAAAAACAAAACAAAACAAAAACGAAACAGAACATTACTGCGTGCATGCATGCTGAATCACATTCTGAGATATAACCTCTCCAGATGTTCCCAGCCTCGAACCGCACTTGTCCAAATGCTGTCCAAAAATTACGCAAAACGACTTGGATCACCAACTCATGTGTTGTTGTTTTTTTTAGACTAAACCCAAGTTGAGCGCTTTTACCTGAATCTTTGTTGAGAGGAGACACAAACTCCAGACAGAAGAGCCGCTATGACCTCCGTGAGGTTACCGGATCCAGACGCGGGGCTCGTCCGGGAGCAAAGGACCGGGCAGACACCTGTGAGCGCCTGCTTTGGCAGATCTTCCCAGAGACGGAGGCGAACTGACCCCGCCCCTCTTGTCAGAACTGAAAACGGCCCCCACGATAGTGGTAAACGGGGCACGCCCACGGTCACAACCGGAGCAGCAGAGACCTAGCGCCCCCTGCTGGCAGCTGGATGAAGCGAGGGTGTGCTTGTTTTTTTATTCTCCATGTCACATGACCACTAGATGGCCACGTTAGCCTGTGCTACACTGGAGCCTCCAGGGACGTGACTGCAAACCTCTCTTCTTTGAACTGAACGTGCAGGTAGACATTCAATGCTTACATGTCATTCAAGTTATTTTAAAAAAAAAGTGTTTTTTTTAAAATATGCATATATGGACAAATGTGAGATTATAGCGTTTATATGTTTTTTTTTAATCAGCACCAGAGATGTACTCTTACTACATTTACTTCAAAGCATCATTTACTTTGCAGATTTACCTACTTTGTCTTCTGCATACGATCAGGCATAACATTATGACCACCTTCCTAATATTGTGTAGGTCTCCTTTGTGCCTCCAAAACACTTGGAGGCACAAGTGTTTTGGAGGCCATCAGAGAATGGACATGAACCTTCTGGGGGTGTCCTATAGTGTCTGGCAACAGAATGTTGTCCTTTGGGTCCTATTGGATTGAGGGGAGAGGCCTCTGTGGATCATCCCACAGATACTTTATCATTTTCATCTTTTTTTCATTTTCATCTAGTGAATTTGGAGGCCAGGTCAACACCTTGTGCTGTTTTTTCATATTTTTTTTAGTTGTTCCAAAAGCGTTTTTGTGTGTACGCCTGTGTCAGGCTGCATCCTGCTGGGGATGGCTGCTGCCATCAAGGAGTGTCATTGCTATGGGGTGGGGGTGTCTGGTCTGGTCTAGGTGGGTGCTACATAAGTAACATCCACATGAATGAATGCCAGGTCCAAAAGTTTCCCAGAAGAACACTGAATTGTCAGTGGATGAATCTGCACAAGTGAGTGTAAAAACAGTACGAATATGAGGATTGTTTCACCAGATCTCATTGCATTTGAACACCAATACTTCAGAGCAACATCTATGATGCTCTCCAATACCATCCTTGACTGATTTTCTGTATTTAAGTTTCCCACACCTAAATCAGAATGTCCTTATCAGCTAACTTCCCCTTTTAAATCGAAAGAAACCATATTAAGAAGACTGTTGCCGCGGTCCCTCATGGGTCACTGGTCTCGGTTCGCTCAGCACACATAATGCAACATCAATACCGCTGCAGTGTTTTCTAGTAATGAGAGGCAAAGCTAAAGCCAAGCAGGACAACGAAACCCACACGGCCTGCAGGTTCGCCACACACTCAGTCACTCAAGCGTTTCGGTTTTTCCACGTTTTTTAATTTTTCTTAATGCAAGTGAAACTATTTAGAGCAAACAAACTATGTTGCATTCGCTGCATCGAATCTAATTTTCACACAAGGACGCCTATTAGACCCGACAGAGGTGTTACAGTCAAATTTATTCAACCATGAACGCTTCATATAAACAAGTGTGCACACGGGGGGGAAGACCTCCGTCCTCAAGGTCCAGATCCTAAACCAAACGTCTACCTGAGATTCAGTTCAGTTCACCTAATCACGTGGTATTCACATAACAATGCAGAGAAACAAATCTAGACTATTTAATTTTCTGTGGCATGTGTCAATGCTACAGTACAACATGTTGGACAGCACTTCTCCGTGACAGTTTTGGCAATTCTACAAGCTACAATGTTTGCCAGACTGTTATACAAAAGAAAAGTTCAAACTCATCAGATTTAGTTTTTTTGTCGTTGTTTTTTTTTTTTTTACAAATCTTTACTAAAACTCCTTACAAGTCTTTAATATTGCTCTTGCTACATTGAAAAAATAGAAAAATTACATCTGGATATTAAGCGGTGGTTGTGGTGTATTTATAAAGAGCCTTGCTCTTGAGTGTTCATGGCTATGTTTCAATAGTCCTTAGCTGCTTGCTCTCCGCGTTTCCTTTCCTCTGTAATAGCCAGCCCCACATCAGCCGATTGCAGAAGGAGGTACGAAGCAAAGAACAAGACATCAAAGAGTTTTAAAAGGCTCATCAGCAAGAAAATAGCCTAGGATTCTGCAGAAGTGCTGGGTGTCATCTGATCGTCCACTCCCTGAGCTTCTTCCTCTGCTGCTGCTGCTGCTGCTGCTACCGTGTCCGTTGCTACTTCCTGTTTGGTTGCCACTAACGCAGTGTCCGTGTCGGGGGCTTCGAAAGACTCGCCCCCCAGGTCAGCCAGTTTGATGTAGCCCTTGCTGTTGGAGCGCTCCAGCCGGGGGCAGCTGAAGCGCCTGGCTCTGTCGCCTTGACGACACGCAGACACAGACACGCTGCAGCGGCGTGCAGACCTGGGCTGGTCCGTGAGGGAGTTGAGCGACAGCCGTGACCCCATCGCCCTGGCAACGGGCGACGGAGGGAACAGCTGGGTCCACTGCGGTTGAGCCTGAGCCTGCGGTGCCCCCTCTTGGTTGGCCGTGCCTGTGGATACGTCCTCGTGGCTCTGATGGGGCGAGGGAGACTCCAGCGCCGAGGCCTCCTTCTGCTTCCCTTCCATCTCGACGATCTGGCTGCCGCTGCTGCTGGCCGGTCCTTCCTCGCTAACGTTTTCGGCCGCAGCCTCGATGACGACCTCTTTCTCCGAGCGTCCCTCTGCCTCCGCTCTCTCAGACTCCTCCACCTCACAGTTGTTCAGTTTGATTACAGGGAGGGTGAAAGCGTTCACGGAGGAGGTGACGATGGAAGTGGTCTCCCACTGTCGGGGCTGTGGGGCCTGCTCACTGCTATTGCTGTAGTCTTTATAGATGCTGTAGACGGTATCCGTGAAGGTCTGGACATCTCTGGACCAGCTACGTGGCCTGCTAGCCAGTGAGGAGCGCCTGAACACCTCATCGCCGTCTAACTCGCTTTGGAAACCGAGTCCAGTGCTAGGCCAGGAGCTGCGAGTTAGCATCCCACTCGCTGGGAACGAACTCGACGGGCCCTCTGCACTCTTCGACTGAGTGTAGTTCACCAGGCCGTTTAGAGGCGAATACTCCTTCGACCGTATGCTGTGTAGGTCTATCACTGTGGAGTAGATGTCTCTCAGGTTGATGATTTTAGTTTTCTTGTCTCGGTTTTCATGGAGGACTGCGTTGGCGCAGATGAAGAGGAAAATGCCGATTCCCATCACCAGCGGTCCGAAGACTTTGAGATTGTCTGAGTACAGGTAATTATCCAGGAAGTCACAGAGGAAGCCACAGTGAGTAGAAGGGCTGGGGACACTGCTGTTGGAATTACTCTGGTTGAAAACATTTTTCTGGCCAGACGGAGACTTATCACGGGTCAAATTAGAGGAAACAGGTGGACTTTTGGAATAGCTCATTCTGTTTCCATGGTATGCTCCCATTCTGCGGCGCTCCTGGTACTCCTGCTGGTTCTGGCTGGGCCAGTAGCCCAGCACAGCCATGGAAATCCCAACCATGAGAACTATAACTCCGACAGCAGCCACCAAACCAGCCGGGGAGCAGAGATTGAGCTTCCCCTTCACCACCACCACGTCGTTCTTCTTCTTTTTCTTGGGTTTCCTCTTCCGCTTGTTCTCTGCTCGGTTTTTGGACCGCAGCGAGTCCTGGCGCCTGTTCATGCGCAGCAGGCCACCTGTGGCTATCATGGTGGCGATTGGACAGCAGGCTCGTCACTCAGTCTGTGAGAACACACAACAGAGAAGAGAGAGTGTTCACTGTGAGGAAGAGATTTCACAAAAGCAAAGGGGATCATTTAATTTAGAAATCTACACAGGATCACCAAGTTGAATTATTAACTAAGTTCCTTGAAGGCCACAGCTTCACTCTGTGACAAATACTGCTGTGTATTAGAATTGGATTAGTTGAGAATTTAATTGGTAATTTGACATTTAGTAAATATGAAGCTAGATCGAGCCGTCAGTTTGCTTTTACTGCCTTTAAATGGCGTCTTCTCTTTTTAACTTTTCAACACGGTCAGAGTTCACAGGTCACATGCATGACTTCCAACGCTGTCATCACAATCTCACGAGTTCCATTTAGAGGAAGCAATATTTTAGTAACTGAAAACATGTCACAGACCCCGTCTAGAGAAAAGAAACTCTGTCTAATTGCAACTCCAACCTTCACAAAGCATTACCTTTTTATTTGTTTAGTCCAAAATAGAAGGAACTGCAGTGCACCATTTTTACAGAGGGCTGGTGTACTCAGCTGTTTCTTGATTCAGGTGATATCTTCATATCTAGTCTCTTAACAACTTGATCCAGTCACGCATTAAACAAATAAGACGTATAGCATGTTTCTAAAGCTTCTTGTCCTTAGGGGGAGCTGGGGGTCACAGGTTCGCATCCCTCCGTGCCCTGAGCAAGCACCGGACCCCCAAATTGCTCCCCCCGGGGCACTACCCAAGGGGCAGTTCACTGCTCCGTGTGTAAACACTACTGTGTGAATGAATGGATAGGTCAAATGCATAGAAATAATTTCTATTCTATTCAGAACGCATTATTCTTTTTTCTTTTTGCACATTAAATAACATGTTTTAATCATTCATTCATTCATTTTCTGTAACCGCTTGTCCTCTGGAGGGTTGCGAGGGGGGCTGGAGCCTATCCCAGCTGTCACTGGGCGAGAGGCGGGGTACACCCTGGACGGACAACATGTTTTAGTGAGCTTTAAAGCTTCTAGTTGTCAGATTTTGGATGTAGCCAGATTTTTTCCAGTTTCTAGTCTTTTTGCTAAGCTAAGCTAATGACATGGATGCTGCAGCTGTATAGACAAGAGAGGGTATCAACCATCTTAGAAAATGCCTGACTAGAAAATCTTTAAGGTGTCAAGATGTCTTTTACATCTCAGTGTAGGAATACTATTTTGATTTTGGGGTCAAAATCAGTTCAAGGAAAAGGGAAGTGGGGGACAAAGAGCGGCATTTGGTGTGGTAGATTTTTTTTATCCGGCCCTGTGGTGGAGATTATCCAACAGGTAGCGCATACGCTGCTTCCCTGCACTAATCCAGCTATAGGCGGACACAGTTGTAGTCATCAGAAGCCGGCTAAACGGAGAGATAACCATCTGCCCCTGCTGGATCCACGAATACCACGATGCAAGCAAAAACTGAGACAAACACCCAAGTTGACAGTTGAGAACAAGAAGTGCTATTTATCTGTAGTCAGCTGTGCTGGTGAAATATCAGCCTCTGAAAATGTAATGTGTCCAGACAGGAGGCCAGCAGGCATGTTCTCTCCACCTCGCTCTGGCTTCTTTACTCCCGTTCCCTTTCTGTCTCCCCTCTCTCCCACCAATCTCTCCCACCAACACTCTCCTTCCTGCTTTCCACCCAAATCCATCTCAGCGTCAGCCAACGCAGCTGTGCTTCAAGATGACAACGTCCTTCACACTCGGCACACATCACCAAGGCAAATATGAGCCGCTAGACGTTTGTTTGCACACCGTCACGGCCTCAGCCGCGCAGGACGTTTACATTTGGCTTTACGACGCCGCGCGGACCCGTCCCCTGCTGTATGGCGACGGAGGCCGTGGTCTAAAGGGCAAAGGAGGCGCCGCCGACACTTGTCATAATTACGCACATCTGCGGATGAGTTTCAGCCACACGTAGTGAATAACAATCCAAAGGAAGATTAATCAAGCATTCCCCTCTTGATTGTGCTGGCAGGTGGATGTTTAATTTGACTGATCACGTTTAATTGTGTGAGACTTAGGGGCTCAGGTTCATGAATAACTTATTCCACAAATTCCTCTCAGAGCAACAATTAATAAGACGGGTTCATCGCTGGCACAGATGGGTGTTGCTTCCCCTTATGGTCAAAATAATGAAGTCCCCCTGAAATCCCTTTATGATTCAAGTTATTAGAAGCAGTTCCCAGGGAAAGTGGAACACGGAGCACGGCACCTGAGCTTCAGCAAACATCACAGCGGCACTCAGCTACTGTTTATAGCGGCTTTCTCTCTGTATCACATCCAATAACCACTCAAATGCCTCCTGGGCGAGAGCAAGTCACCCTGCACTAAAACTGATAAAGCGTAGGCGGACCTCTCTTTATGTTTGGGGAGAGAAGGGCAGCGGTAACGTGGACCAGAAGTGGGTGTGGGCTAGTCGTGTCTCTGTCTGCGGTGCTGAACAGGAAGCCGCCTCGGTTTTATTCTCCCCCCCCCCCCCCCCCCCGAAAGCTGCTCGTCTGACAGTATGGATGGAGAGGTGGAGGCGGAGGTGGAGGTGGTGGAGGAGGAGGTGGTGGAGGAGGATGAGAGTGGTCTTGACGCTCAGACCGTCCGAGCGTGCGGGGGCGCACATTTTTCGCGCAATGTTGCATGAGTAATCGACTGTTGACATTACGGCGCATCTGTTTCCCTTCTGTTGGAAAACCCCGCGAAGCGAATTGCGAGCGGCGTGCGGAGCCGGAGGTGCCGTGAAAATGTCCAGAGCCGCGGCGACGCATCTCGCTCCAGCGCGAAGCCAAACATTGTAATTTTTCGGGACTCACAAGGTGCAGACAGATGACAAACATATCCGTGCACCTTCCACGGCCTGACGAAGCCCATGCTTTCATAACTAAAAGCCTCGGCTTCAACTCGGAGCTGCGTGGCAACGGCTGTACCACTGCATAAACCACACTGATCCATCCACTGCTTTGTCTCGGCAACTTATTAGAAATATGCATCCAGAGGCGACATCACGAGCATAAAAATAAAATAAAAGTTTAACAGGATGGAAAGACTAAAACACGGCTACGTTCCTGTTTGTTCTTTGCGTCTATAGCATTTGAAAGATGAGGCATATATTGCACAGGCTAAGAGATGGAAATATCTCCACCAAAACGCAACACAATTTCATTCTCACCGATAAAAAGTACACGGAGTGCGCAGTGCTCAAAGTCCAACGCCTTTCTGACATCAAAAACTCCTGTGCGTCGATTTATTCGAGGTGATAAAAAAATAATAATCACGCAACACTCTCACACTGAACCGATCTGTCACACGATTAAAAGACTTTCCAAACCTCTCTCTGCCTCGATACAACGGAATCAGGCTGTTAAATCGGAAGAAGCGCGGACATTCAGCGGGAGATAAGGGCGCATCGTGAAGTGTGCGTGATTTAAAATAATTAGATTAAAAAATAAAAATTTTAATATATATATAAAAAAAAAAAAAGAAAAAAGCAGCGCGTCTCTTACCAGAAATTGCGGCTTGACAATCAAACATCTTCAAAGGCGCACTCTTTTGTTCAGCTGTGCATGTCGTGGTGCGCCACTTCGGTGCCAAGGCTGGAAGAGTGGTTTCCAGTAGAACGCGGATTCACAATAGACCGGCAGGGGCGGGCCAACTGCGTTTCCATTGGTGGTGATTATTGGGCAACGTGATAAACGAGGGCTGTTATCACACTGTATGTTATAGCCCAAACACTTCCAGGTTTCTTTTTTTTTTTTTTTTTTTTTTTTACCTATCGAGGGACAGAATATTATGTGCCACGTAAGCTGCGTTTTGTGCCTATGCGTCTGTTTGTTTTGCAGAACTGCTTGGGAATCATTTAATTTTTAATTTTTTTTTTATGGCAAATGGCAAGATCAGGATACTTATTTGCACTTTCATACGCAGGATTAATGGGAGAATATCACAACGCGTGAATACATTACTGTGCTGTGGGTTTTAAAAATTGCACACGGTGTAGTAGTAGCTGAGGTCAAGCACACTGAAACACACCGAATTCATCATCTCTTGCATCACAGCCTCCCACTCCTTACCTTCTCCCCCTGGGTTACATTGCTATAATTGCTTCTATGCTGAGTCCTCCTGTTCAACAAAATTAGATATGACAGAGTCCAGATGTGATTCAGTGATGTGAGACCTGAGGCCGAGGCAGCAAGCTATAGGCCCGGGCAGGAGAAAACGTGCACAACAAAAGCTCCGCCGCCGCCGATGCTCCAGAGAGTTGACTGCAAATTTATGACCCAGAAATGTGTCTTGTTTATGGCATAAATTAGAGAAACGAGGAGAGGAAAAACTCCAGTGTGCGCGCCGTTGCCGCAGTCGGAGTCAAAGTCAAAGTATGCGCGGATACTGGAAATAATCCAGTGGTGGTGGTGGGTGGGTGGGGGGTTAAAGAGCTATCTTTAATCCCTTGTGTTAGCCGGTGCAGTGTATAGGTCTGGAGGTCTGGGGCAGCTTTCAGTTTGCAGCTGTAAGCTTGTGCAAGATGGGAAGGGTGACACACAACAGATGTTTCCGAGGTATGCCTTAAAAACTTTCACAGCAAACAAAGGTTCCAAAACACAGTGTTTAAAGGTATCCAAGAGAGAAACACAATGCCTGTAATCATTATTGTTGTTAAATCAACATGAAATGTGTCTTTAAAGTTTGCAGAAATCAAGCTTCAAGAGAGTATGTTCCTGGTGAATCACTGTAATCTCTCTGGAATTGCAGGTGGAAGCCTCGCCAGACTGTTCAAGCGTCCCTGTACCCCATACCTCACTCGTTTTAAGCAGCTCAGAGCCAGAGATACGATATTTGCTGCACACTTTTAAAATCAAAAACCTAAGGCTCAGCAGCAGAATGCAATCAAAGCCGCACCAGTCAACACCATCGCTCACATCTTTCTCTGCACATCAATCCCCCCGGTACCATCTCATGTTCAAGAGATTACATCCCCACTCGACAGCTCTTGATTCCAATCAGCAATCAGTCGGAGAACACGCTCACAGATTAACAACACGTCTGTCATCTTCGCTGCGTTTCAAAGTGAGTCGCCTTTTTGAATTTCATGGCGCAGCGGAGAAGGGAAAGAAGCGCGCAGCAACATGACAGGCGGCAAAGCAGTCGGATGGAGTTGCTGCTCGCCAAAACGAGGCCTTGAATTCACCACGAGCTCCCTCAAATGGGTCTTTGTTGACAGTGGCTAATGTGCTCTGTGCCAAAGTCTTGGCAACACCTGTTCTGCTTAATTAATTCATATATCTGAAATGCATTAGTCTTTGCACAATGTGGGGCTGTGGAGAAGTATTGAGGTTATTGTCTGTCTGGCAAAGAGGTGGACGCGTAGTTTGCGTGACCTACAGGTGACGGAGTGGATTGCAGACTCTTGCAAAAACTGCACCGACAAAAAGCGACATTATTTCTGCACACATGCCCTAACGACTTTACCCTCGCATACTTTATCATTTATTATCAAGACATCCCCCAGGTAATTAAACTCACATGCGGCAGCGTGATAAATTAGGGGTCCAAGAAAAAGGGGAACATGATAAAGGTAGAAGAGGTTGAGTGAGAGACAGAGAAGGAGCTTTGGTTATGCTACGTTCTCCTAATGCTGGGTCTTTCATCTCTGGAAGAGACATTCCCATCCACACTGCAGCAGTAATTCAATAATTCAATTTATTCCTCCGTGATCATATCATGTCTGTCACGGTTATTTAAGACTCCCGCCCTGTCCGCTGTGAAGGATGTGTCCCCTATACGCGGTTCTATCTGAGCCCTATCACATCTGCTCCTATGCCTGATGCTTATCAAAAAATAGTTCATCCCTCACACATCTCATGAGTCGGAGCACCACGGCACACGGGGCTCACATTCACTGTAGTGTCGAAAATAGTTCCTGTGATTCTTCAGCTGAAACATAACCGGCTCTGTTACTGTATCTGCACAGCTACAGCGCAGAGGAAGACATTCCCTTTGTCCTCTAGCTTGCTTTCCTCGACCGACGCTCTTTGTGGTACGGCTAAAAGAACCACCCCAAGCAGTCTCGCCAACTGCAGGGGGTTAGTTTCATTTCTCGAGCACTGGACTCTAGGATCTAACTAATTGGGAATGTGGAAACACAGAAAATGAGCTCAGTGAGAGATCGACTCCCTCCAGGAGACGTTGTCATCATTACTGCTTAAGTTGCTGCAGGAGTCAGAGGGCTTTACAGTTGGAAAAATAAAAGCCCTTCCCCCCCATCCCCTGTTCTGAGGCCTCAGCTATGAAGACAGAGAATCAGAGAGAGATGGCGGTGCGTCGGCTAAAATGAAAACTGCTCTCATCTGAGTTATTCAAGAGCGAAGAAACTGTTGTGTCTCGTGAGATGTGCGATCGCTGCAGAAGAGGATCAGGCGTTGCTACATTTTTAACAACGTTTCAACAATGTGTTGGTCTTTTTTCCCCTGAACAATCCCACTGGTTCATACTGAGAAAAAAACAACACATTTTTTGAAGTTGAAACACACACAAGAAAAGGCTAATTAATTTCCTAAAACATATACGAGCATCTGTCGCTAATGATACACAAACAAAAATAAAAAATGGATTTGTTAGGGAGTGTTTTCAGCTGCAGTGAATACACAATTGATTCTCTAGGAACAGTTACAGCAGCAGGATGGTGTAAATAACAGACTCCTAGTGAAAAACCCGTTGTACACTGATCAGGCATAACATTATGACCGCCTTCCTAATATTGTGTAGGTCTCCCTTGTGCTTCCAAAACAGTTGTGACTCATCAGAGAATGGACAAGGGCCATATGTTGAAAGTGTTGGCCTTTGGGTCCTATGGGTTGAGGGGAGGGGCCTCTGTGGATCATCCCACAGATACTTGATCAGTTTGGGATCTAGTGAATTTGGAGGCCAGGTCAACACCTTGTGCTGTTCTTCATGTGGGGTGCCTGGTCTGGTAACATCTACACGAATGTCAGGTCCAAAGGTTTAACAGCAGAACATTGAATTGTCACAAGGTGTTCGATGTTATATATACTTCTCTGTTACCATAGATTAATCTAAGCGATACTGGTTTACAACAGTTGGGTAGACTAAATGTGTGGTGTTAAAGCCGTACAGTCAGTCGGAAGTCACCGCTGCTTGGCAACTGTTAGCCTCCAGAGGATAACGGTTTAGCCGACTAATGAACGGGTAAGTCAATGCAACAACAATGAAACGTTGAGGCCGTTGGGAACAGTAGAGCTAAATTATACCGTATTAACTTTCGATCCACTGCCGTTACCTAACACGTTACAGCTTGTAAGCCGAGACCTTATTGAAGATTTCTGCTAACGAGGTGGTGGACGTCACAAGAGAGGTCCTACGTGTGGACACCATACCAAACTGTAAACATGAACCCATTGGGACGCAGCATCGGACCTGACTGAAAATGTCCACTTACAAGAATACCAACAAATCAATGTGGTCTTCACATGAACACGATCTTGGGTGGTTTAAAAGCTAAAGTAGTCTTCTTCATCAAAGCAAAATGAGATTATTAAATCCAAATGCGACAATCTGTTGACCCGCCGTTTCAGATTACATCTAGACTACCTTCATTACCTCGCACACTGGCATCTGAGAAAGTGGCGTCCTCATAAATCACACCACAGTTCCCCCACAGAAACCATCATCTGCACCATTGCCTGCTCAGGTACTACAGGGAGAAGACCTTCTTTTGATGAACGACCACTAGGGTCCACCTGCAGCTACTGGTTGTGGCTAATGAGATGCGTGACAGCGCCGCGACTGATACGGGTCACTGAGACGTATGGGGCATTTCTGGTGGATCCGTTTCTAAGTTCGGCAGCCATGCGTCTCTGACATCATGTGGAGGCGCTGGAAGTGGAACGAGTCGCCCAGTCGCAGCAGACACGGGGACCAGAAGTTGGGTTTGGTAGCGCTGTAGAGCAGCAGGTGAACGCTTGCTCCCAGCAGGTAGCCAGATCCCAGCGGTGGCCTTGTTTCCTTTCCACAGTGGCTGATGAATTGGCGAGCAAGAACCCGAATGTGAATAAAGGCCAGCATTAGCTCACATATCACCGGCATGTAGCACTAATGGGAATTCACGGGTAAAATATTGAGGCAATGCTTTCTTGCAATGGAAGAAAAAAAAAGCCCCACTTAACCAACTCTTAAGTTTGCATAAGTTTGCAAAATGTAGAAAAAAAAAACAAAGCCTCCCTCCGCTTTCCCTAAACAAGCTTACGAAGAGGATATTAAAACAGCATCAAGCAGAGCATGCATCACCTCAAGAAAAGACAGTAATTAGAAACCTCAGCATCAAAAATGCTCTGCTCCTCCTAAACTGCAGGATCATGAATCCTGTAGGCTGAGCCGCTACAAAAGAAGAAGCTGTTTTCTCTTCCCCCCACCTCCACCCCCACCCTCACCACCCCTCTGTTTAGCTTCACGGCCACATTTTGCAGTGCAGCGAGGCAGTTGCGCAATCGGGACTAATTCTCGGGGCTTGTAAGACGCAGGCTTCATGAGATCAGTGAGAAAGACTTCTTTGATCTCCCATCCCAGATAATATAGGTCATCTCTTCAGGGAGAAACAACAAAGACCAAATGAGGCGGAAAATACCATTCAACCCACCTCTGTGAAGGAAGAAGCAAATAGCCCCCCCACTCCCCTGAATGCGGACCCCAACAAAATAGCCCTGCAGACCTATTTTTGGGGGTCTGGTTCTTTGGCAATTTTTAACACAACAGTCCATCAGCTCTTCTGCTGACGAGAGGGGGGAAAAAGGAATCTCTGAAATGTGAAATATTGCATCTGTCATTTCCTATCCTGCTGCCTGTATGTGGAGCCTGTTCAGACTGGGTATCCATGGCAACCGTTTTATAATGCCTCGCGAAACACCTTAGAAGAGGTTCCTTTTTATCTGGGCTGGAGGGCTGGTACAGAGGCAGCGCAGAATCAAATGTGAGGGCAAAAGTGACGGCTGACGGCTTGTCCGCTGAATTTTTTATTTATTTATTTTTTTCAGCTGACACCTCTGTAAGTAGCCCAGCTCAAAAGGCGCGACTCGCAATGAGGAAATGGAGATTGGAAATAATGAAAAGAGCTCAGCCAGAGGGAGCAGGGGGGAAAAGAAAAATATGATGACATGAGAACATGTCGGACTTAATGCATGGCCAAACGTCCAGGAGAACCTCTCTTGCTTGCAGATTTGGAGATTTTAACTTTTTCGGTTTGGGGCAAATTCACGAAAAGACATTATTTCATGAGACATACTGGCGCTGACATTCACTGTAAGGGCAGCATGTTCTCTGGGTCCGGGAGGACGAGTCCAGTCATGTGGAATGCAGCAGGCGTGAGCTTGATGGGAGGGGAGCGTACGGCCAGCTGGGTCTTCTGCAGGGGTGAGCCAGAACCCATGCCAGGAGCTGACAGGACCAATCGGGGAAGAGCACAGGCCTCATTCATGCATGCTAATCAGACAGTCAGAGGAGCCTGGGTCGAGGGCATCTGCAGGGGTTCATTGCCATGGAAACGGCAGCGGTCGCACGGCATTACCTGAGCAGGTAACCCAAGTGGAAGGAATCCGGTGCCTTGGCATTGGCGGCATGAAGCGCGGTGACCTTCAGTTATGTCATCAGTTCTCAGAACAGTCAAACGCTGCAGAGTTAGAAAGCAGGGCATTTCTTTTTTAATGTTTTTTTGGACCCCTAACAGCAAACACTGCTTGATTTACTACAGGAATACAAAAGCGAACACCGCCCCCCCCAGAAAACAAGTTTGGTGGAAAACACAAAGTCTTAGAAACCTGAAGGCTACGACTAAAGAAGCACTTCATCATTCCTGCACAATCCTATAAATGGATTTCAGGCTAATGCGCCCAGTTTGTCTTTTTCACAGCTCCCCTCCCATTTCTATTTTCTGTTGTGTGGCACATATGTTGTTTCCTCAACTTTGTGTCAGGTGGTTTTGGAGATGAGGTGGTGCGATGGGACACTGGCGAGCAAGCAAGCTCCCTAAAGTGTTTTATGCTTTGAGTACACTCTTTAATCATTATAAAAGGCTCCAGTGAGTCACCGGCGTGAGTGACACAAGCAAAGGTAGATAGATAGATAGATAGATAGATAGATAGATAGATAGATAGGACTGCAGGGATAAAGGACTCCATTCGATTATTTTGACTTTGGAAAGGCAAATATGCTGTAAATTTGACAACATGGACCGGCTCCAGAGTGGATTCCTTTGTGCATATATTTAGCACATTAATTACTTATCTCCATCACCACTTTCCCAGTTGTGCAGAAGCAGCTGCCCGAAAAACACAATTCCAATCAAAAGGGTTTCATCTCAGTGGTCGACCTAACACAACCACTTTTGACTGCTTTCATCCCCAGCATCTTTGAGGTCATTCATCTTTTTCATATGTTAATGTTTTAATCAACATTTCCCAATGAATTAAGCCTTTGCGGGGGCCCGCACTCATTTTGCGTTATCTGGCAAATTAACCTTTACTTTCAGGAAGGACAGTTGGAAATCCCAGCTCTCCTGGTGCAATTGGGAGATAGTAATTTTCCTCCAGCCGACAGAGAGGGTCATGCGTTATCCTTACATCTGTGAGGTTCAGAAAAAGCACAAGCAGCGCTGTCAATAATTATTAAAAGGTGACATGAAGAGGAAAGTAATGGAGAAAAAGGACACAATGACAAAGAGAGAGGAGAAGTTACAAGCAAGAAGACAAACCTTACATCGATCAGGCATAACATCATGACCACCTGTCGAATATTGTGCAGATCTCCGTTGTGCCTCCAAAACAGTTGTGACTCATTAGAGAATGGACATGGACCTTCTGAGGATGTCCTGTGGTGTCTGACAACAGAATGTTGTTAGTGGGGGCCTTTGGGTCCTATGGGTTGAGGGGAGGGGTCCTTAACAGTTTGGGATCTAGTGAATTTGGAGGCCAGATCAACACCTTGTGCTGTTCTTCATGTTTTTTTTAGTTGTCCCTAAAGTGTTTTGTGTGTCTGAGTCAGGCTGCATCCTGCTGGGGATGGCTGCTGAACATCAAGGAGTGTCATTGCCTGGTCTGGTCTAGGTGGGTGGTACATGTCTAAGTAACATCCACACGAATGAATGCCAGCTCCAAAAGTTTCCCAGCAGAACACTGAATCACCACAAGATGGTCTATGTTATTCACTCTTTCAGTGGTTTTAATGTTGTGGCTGATCGGCGTATACAGGACATTTATTTCCCATGCTGATGAAGGGAAATAAACAATATTGGAATGTTTCCATCTGCTTAGAGCACATTTTAGCCCACCGGGGACAGCACAATATTCTCCCTAATAAAGCTAATATGGTAAATGTTTTAGCTAACGGTTGCTACTTTAACGGCCAGCAGAAATCGAGTGCGTTTCTATTAGATGTTTCTTGCTGCCTGATGTCAGATAAATCCAATACTCCTTCTAGCCCTGTTATTAGTCTGCAGTGGGAACTCTTGTGGGAAATGTGTTTGTCTCTGCCTCTGCTTAATAGTCAACCATATTCATCAGCTGGTCACTAAGTGAGTCTGCCTGTTGTTAATGTTTAGACAGTGAAGTAAAATACATTTATGAGAGTGTTGTGTGGTTTATTGCACCGGTCGCACTAATGCACACATATGTCATGCATTATTAAAATAAAAAAAATGTTTATTAGGACAGCTTTATAGCTTGGTGGCAAAATGTTACTGGCAACAGCTTCAGATGAAAATAGTTTTGCCCGAGAGAGATACGGTTGTGAGGAGGCACTACGGAGCAAAGCTTTACAGGGCTTTATAGGGGACGTTAAATTTGAAATTATATTTCTAATATGAGCCAGGGCTTCGCACAGAAATCTCAGAACAGATGTGACTATGGAAGGGGCTCTTATTATGTTAGGGGACTCATTAGAATTTAAATGACCTGCATTTAGCCCACAGCCTTTTTTATTTCTTTATAGTAGATAGATGGGTGAGGTGGAGATGTGGTAGTACAACTATCAAGACTCTATATCCTTGTTATCTATCTATCTATACATCTATACATCTATCTATCTGTCTATCTATCTGTCTATCCATCTATCTGTCTATCCATCTATCTATCTATCCATCTATCTATCCATCTATCTATCCATCCACCTATCTATCTATCTATCCATCCGTCCATCCGTCCGTCCGTCCGTCCGTCTATCCATCTATCTATCTATCTATCTATCTATCCGGCTGTCCGTCCGTCCGTCCGTCTATCTATCTATCTGACCGTCCATCTGTCCATCCATCCATCCCTCCATCTATCTATCTTCCATCCATCTATCCATCTATCCATCTGTCCGTCCATCTATCCATCCATCCATCCCTCCATCCCTCCATCCCTCCATCTATCTATCTTCCATCCATCCATCCATCCATCACTCCATCCATCCATCCATCCATCCATCCATCTATGTGATTAAAGTCAGTTTATGTTGTGATGGTCACACATCTGCGGCGTGTTAAGATCAGAATCAACCAGAACACCCAGATGTCTGACACGTGCGGCAAACCCTTTCATTTTTTTCACATGACTGCTCATTGTGTAAGCTACCCCCACAACTAAAAGGGCTTAAAATGTTCTGAGTGCAGGCAGCAGAACATTTTCTGTAAAACCGTTATACACGTTGCTGCTGAGGAGAGCACGAGTGGGAGAGAGGGAAGCAGAAAAAGGGAGGCAAACACAGTAACAAAGAGAAGGCCTGAGAGAAGAGAAGAGTCCGGCTAGAGCGCCGACTCATCGCTTTCCTGTGTCCCTGAACCACACTTACAGCAGTGGAGTGTGGCAGGACAGAGACTGATCGACTCTTTTGTTTTAACTACATTATAGACATGGGCGGGGCGGAGCTGAATAGTTGCTTATGTGCTGTGATGTTGTTTTAATGCACGTAGCATCCTTACTGTGAGTTATCAACTCTTCACCATAACAATGGATTTTTATATACAGAAAAATCAATGAACGGGAAGTGACCTACCCATCTCACTTACCGCAGCTAATATTAATGTTTTTGTGATGGCAGAGCATCAATTCAAAATGGAAAGCTGGCACGTACACCGATAGGCCGCAATATTATGACCACTGACAGGAGACGTAAATAACATTAATCATCTTGTGACAGTTCAATGTTCTGCTGGGAAACGTTTGGACCTGGCATTCATGTGGATTTACTTAGACATGTACCACCCACCTAGACCAGACCAGGCACCCCCACCCCATAGCAATGACACTCCTTGATGGCAGCAGCCATCCCCAGCAGGATGCAGCCTGAGACAAGCACACACACAAAAACGCTTTAGGAACAACTAAAAAAACATGAAAAACAGCACAAGGTGTTGACCTGGCCTCCAAATTCACTAGATTCCAGACTGATCAAGTATCTGTGGGATGATCAACAGAGGCCCCTCCCCTCAACCCATAGGACCTAAAGACCCCCCCACTAACAACATCCTGTTGCCAGACACCACAGGACACCCTCAGAAGACCCATGTCCATTCTCTGATGAGTCACAAATGCTTTGGATGCACAAGGGAGACCTACACAATATTAGGAAGGTGGTCATAATGTTATGCCTGATCAGTGTGCATTCAACGCCCGGCATGAGAGGAAATAACTCGTCCTACCAGCAGGTGGCAGTAGTCTGTATTCATCATTCATAAAGGGAAACCAGAAGGGCTGCTATTAGTAAGAGGCTACTAAGCTAGGCCGCGCTAGAAGCAGAGTTGGCCTCTCCTGAATCATTCTCATCAGTCGGTCTACAGTTTATTCATTCTAGTTGATGATTTTATTGTGAAACTCTTTGTTATATACAGAGCCTTCTGCGTGTCCTTTAAAGTTTGCCCTTTTCACTTCTGTGACTATTGTGCCACTGATTCAAAATGCGGAATCGTCCGAAAAGCTGCCGACAGACGACCTTGTAGTTCCAACGGTGCAGGACAGCTACTTAAAAACCACGGCCTCAGACACTCGCCAACAGCCCAACACTGGCAAATGACCGGCTGTCGGCTTTGTGTATCACGACCCTTGGAAAATACTGGAAACATGACGTGAAACGAATGCGGCTCCACAAGCATCTGTTGCCAACAAGTTTGGGATGTCAACTTGATAAGTTCACAACTTTCCACGGCCAAAACAAAATGTGACATTGCAGGTTTAAGGGTCACACGCATAGGAAGAGACTAGAGGCAGTGTGCCGCCAAGAGATGATGGACAGATAATGAAATTCAGCAAGTTGTAGCGATGATAGATTAACTTCAGAGAAGTGAAGTGAATGGGTACCAAGTTCAAGTAATTTTGAATTGACACGATTGGCGGCAACCAATGGGAACCTCCGATACCATTGATTGACGTATGATGCAAACGCAGAGTTCCCCAAAAGTTTACCGCAGGCAATCCATGACTTTGGTTCCTACCACCAAATGCAGTTTACCGATGAACCAGATAGAGAAGCAGTTGCAGTGTTGATCGTATCATCTTGACAAAAGAGAGTGGTGATGGCGAAGAAGAGCTAGCTCCCCTCCATACACTAGCAATATTTTTATATTCTGCTTGTTTCACTCAGAAACATTAGGGGTTGGGAAATAGAGGGTTACAAAGGGGTTGCCTTGGCAACCAGAGCCTGGAACGTCCACTTTCGACTGTCAGCTACAAACTGATGGGGGACGAGAGTGGGGCTTTAAATATTATAATAGCTTGTGAATGTGAATTAGTTTGTGACTGTCACAGATGTGCATATTTTAAACGCCACCGTCTGATGTTTTTGTTCCTTTTACTTGCGCATCTTTTGGATTACACAGTTTCCTCTCTGAAGCCTTTTAAAGGGTTTAAAGAAGCAGTGTTATAATCATTGTTCCTGGAACAGTGAAGATATCATGCATGGGACAGTCAGATACTTAGTAGGGTCAGGTGTGGCTATTGTAAGAGTACAGTTCAACTCGACTGCTTTTTCAGCAGCATATTTATTCAGTGAGTCCATTTCCTATTACTGCTAACATCAAGGATGCTCCGAGCTGAGGTGTGACAAGAAATGAAGTCCCTGGGTCCATTAATGAAGGAGCACACTCAGTCAACAGCCAGATTTCTTAAAGCTGCGCACATTGAAATATTGCACAGTTGTTGCCGAGGGACCTGCTGCGTGTGCCAAGAAAAACCTCTTAGCGTCATCATATTACAGTCATCAGCATGCACCTTTGACACAAGCCGGGACGGATCAATCAGCTCGTATCGGTAACAGCAAATTGTGACCCTGGCATTGGCGCTTTGTGACTTGAATCACAATTCATCAAACAGTTTCCGCTCAGTTGATAATTATCGCTCATTGTTTCTAGCTTATAGGAGGAGATCACTTCGCCGCTGTAGTTCATCCACTGGTGACAGATTTGCCTGAAGCGCTTAAATGGCTCCTTTAAGAAGGAGGAGGAGTTCCCGAAGGCAATTCCCACTGAGGGATGGAGGATAGTAACACCAGATGTTACCTCTCACATCTGGAAAGAAAGGTTTCGTGTCGTAGTGACCCGATTACACGTATAGAACCATCCCGTGGGGTATGAAGACATGCGTAGGTTGAAACAAGCGCCGTGGGCCCTATTTCGTCTCTGGGGAGTTCTCTTCACGCCACTGGATGCTGCTGAGTTTTGATTTCTAAGTGACGTGTCAGATGTTGGCGTGAACCCATGACACACGGAATAGCTTTGTGCCTCCAAGCAGAAAACCAAGAGTAACTCTGAGATTGACAGGGAGATTATTTTCATTCAAGGAGACTGTTAAAATGCTGTTTAAACACTGTTTACACTTTGGTGCTTGTACGAAACAAACAGTGTGATAAAATCTATCTATGCCTTTTCACAGGCAGACATTTTGCAGAACATAGACTGTATATAAATATGGAGCATGTGTCTCCACTTCCTTGCATTAGCCAAACTGATGCAATTTTCCCGGGGATACGGGCAGCTCCATCTTGCGAGTTTGGAGCAAGAGCCTGTGCAGTATGGTCTGAGAGTGGAGCCACTTGGAGTCGGGATATCGTTGACGCGACCACACTTCCTCCAGACTCACTCGTGTTTTCCTTTAATTAATACTGCACTCTGATCTACCTCCACCGGTTACAAGGAAATGTTGGATTATACACTATACTTATTTTATTATTATTATTATTTTTTTTTACAACTGTCATGGTCCCACGTGACCATTTATGGAGCGGTTGGCATGGCAACAGGTGGTCGCCAATATGTCACATCCTGTTTTTATAGCATCAAATAACTAATTAAAACAAAACTTGGCATTTAAACATGCATCAGCATTATATTAACTAGCTAAAATGACTGAAACCATTCTTGAAATAACATGTACTTTTGTGTTTTAATTATTTAATAAGTCCCATCCACTAACATATAGGGGGTGGAGCTTATGACCTATACTGCAGTCAGTCACTAGGGGGAGCTCTACTTGCTTTGGCTTCGTCCATCTTTATACAGTCTATGGTGAGGACAGGCAGACTTGGTTACTTCTGAAACCAACCATGGTGGTCTACCTTAATATTTAAAAGACACAAATGATGGCAATAATCATGCTGGCAAGAAAGAAAGTGTATTCCTCAAAATGTCAAACTATTGCTTTAACCGTGGTCTGAGGGGAAACAGGCCTCAAGTAGAGGAATGCCTCAGCACTGAGCCGTTGTTCTTCCTCGAGTCTGGTCAATATCTGGCAGACTTGGAGGGAAAGAAAAAAAAAAAAACTCACAACAGCAGGGCAGTAAGACACACTTCGAGACAACTTCACGCTGCCCTGTTCTACAAAACAACACATAGCTATATCTTTCTCAGCAGAAAGGACTAGCGCCGGGAGCAGCGCTGGGTCTGGAAGGGGGTCAGAGGAGGCGAACATGAGTCACCGCGCTCATGAGGTTACCACATGGAGGGGTGATGGATGCAATCCGAACGCTGCCATCATCCTGCCACGACGAAAAGCCTGGCAGTCGTCTCAGTGTGGCCTCGCAGCGCCAGTGAGGATCCGCAGCGGAGAATAACCAGAGCAGGCGGGCCGACCGCGTCATTTGTTTTGCTGCATGCCTTACTAGATGTAGCAGAAGGAAAGGGGGAATGACGTGATAGCGTTACCAAGGCCGTCTTGATTGGCTAGGTGTATACAATAGTTTCAGTTCAATAAGATGAGAGATCAGATTCCGTTTCAAAGCGTGCAGTTATGCAACGCACCTTGGACGCTTTGTCCTTCACTAATTAAAACATGAAGCTTCAGAGTGTTTCTCTTCCACCGCTGAGAGAAAACCTGTGGGGAGAATGTTTTCACTTTTTGCCTCAAACCATCAGTCTGGCTGCTTTAACAACAATTTATTTTTTATATTTCTGAATCCAATCCAGTACAGTGAAGGAGAAATCCCTTTGTTGTGCTCAAAGCCATGAAAAATTTCTTATGAAAAATTAAACGTCTGCATTTTTTTCTTTCCAAAATCAGTGCCCCAGATTCTCAGGATAAGCCACAGAGCACCGCCACCGTGTCATCAGTTTAAACAGAAACTATTTTCCAGCAAAAAGTAGCATCCGGTTTCTTTTTTTTTTTTTTTTTTTGTGAACCGGACCTTTAAACACATCTCAGCTGCAGCAGAAACATGCTGCGATCCATTGACACATCATCTTTAAGTTGGTAGGTTCGTCACTGCATGCATCTGGCTCCACACTGTCATGTTATTCATTACAGCGGCTCTAAAGAGGAATCTGGGAATACCTGGCCCTGCTGTTGCTTGAACGCATTAGCACTGGTTCGCCACATTACCGGACCGCGCCGGCTACGACTCCACACATCCACTCACCCTGATGCAAAGTGAGTCAGCTGGAGAGTCCACTCCAGGTTATACCTTGTCAGGCACGTCTCTCTCTAACGTCCACCATCTCTATGTACCTCCTAATTAGCGCCCGGCGAGCACAGCCACACATCTAAGCCCAGCGCCGCTCGGGATCTCAATATAGATACACTATCCTGACATCTACCTTGTCCCCCCTTTGGCTCCCTTTGTCCGCTCACCATGTAGCGAGCACTGAACACAGGCAAGCTCCAGCTCAATATAATGTGTTGGAAGATAAAGGAACTGACTCCCTGCCATGCCGAATCTATCCAGAACGCTATTACGGTGCCATGGCAACAGATGAAGACATGCAGGCCTCTCTGGATAGGGGCACCGCTGGTTCACTCGTCTTCTCTGCTAGACTGACTGGCAGGAAAGCTCCACGGGGCTGCTATGGCAACAGACTGATCATATGCAGAGAAGGGGGAGGCAGAGGGGGTGGGGGGGGGGGTGTTGGCTGCCACGGCAACATGGGGGCCAAGTCGTCAGTTTCCCTCTGAGTTGCAGGAAATTAGATTGACTTTGATGGGGACTTGACCTCGGGCAGGTTCCCAGTATTGGTTTGCATCTCGAAGGATTTCTGACGTGATGGAAACTGATGTTCGGCGTGTACGCTGTAAACGTTTGTGCGTGCGTGCATTTTTGATTTGCCGGACCCGCAGGAAAACAGCAGAAACAACAAGAAATGACGCAATATCTCAGCCGTGCACAAAGCTTGCAACTTCTAAAATATGTAGTCTCAGACTGCTGAAATATGTATGCCACGTCTGAGCCCAGGAACACCATTCCTCGGGCCCCATAACCAAGAATGCTCCACAGCACCGGAAGACTCAGAAGGCTGACAGTGCAATCACATCAAACCATCGGGGGGATAGGAACAATGTCAAGAGAGGGGAGACGTCTTACTACCCTCCCCGTCCCCCCTCCATCTGCATGAAAAAGGAGGAAATATGAGATATGGATTCGCCTCAGATGTGAGAGCCTGACAGGGGCGCTTTTTGTATGTTGAACCGGTCCACTGATTGATCGCTCGCCCCCCCCCCTCCCCCTCGGCAAACGCATCGATGGCAGGGCTGCAACCAAAAGCAAACACGCCGGGCGATTGGGAGCCAGCTCGAAGCAGCTGCTGCATCACTCTCCAACAGAATACGACGGTTAGAATTTTTCGAATCAGGAGATCATTTTCAGACCACGTCATTTGCACCCGCAGGCCTCTCGCTCGAAACATGCAGAAGCGGAGAGCAGGAAGAGGGCAAGCGAAGAGTTCTTCTGCGCGGATTCACGGTCCGGGCCTGTGCAATCATTTGTGGTAGAAAAGCAAAGGACGGTGAGCAGATGATAAAGAGATGAAGGGAGTGGGGAGAGAGAACGGGAGAAAAGAGGGAATAATCCAGTCCCTGGAGACAAGAACAGGCTGTTGTGCTCCAGTTGCTTCAGCTACCCTTTGACCTGTGTGTGAATCCTTGTTTCTGTGTGTGTGTGTGTGTGTGTGTGTGTGTGTGACAGACTCTGCAGTGATGCATGTGAGGCAGCCGGAGGGTTGTTTGCATTCGGCTAGCATCTCGATCAAGACAAGAAAAATAAAAAATAAAAACACTTCTTAATCTTTCATCACCAATTGCAGAGAGATTAATTATTCATCGGGTTATTCATTACATTCTTACATCGGTGCAGGGGAGACTGTGTGTGTGTGTGTGAGAAGATGTGTTCACAAATCCATTATGCATACGCAAGGTGGAGAAGCAGACACATGTAATCCGATATGAAAATCTATCTGTTCAGCTCGTTTTGCATATTAAACGACTTATTTTTAAATCTTTTTTTTTTTTTTTTCTCCTCCAGCCTTAATGCTTTAAAGGAATACCGTCTTTGGCATGAATTAATGATGAGAACACAAGTAGAGATTAAAAGTGAAGCCTGTGACAAGGGAGAAGACCTCCCTCCACGAGCTGCTGTCGTCGTGTGCGTTGCTTGCTCTACACTGCCACCTCCTGGAAAAGAAACGCGACGCAAACCGAGGCCGACGCATCTGCAGCAGCAGCGACCTTGGTCCCTGTTGTTATCGTTTGTTCGTCTCTCCGACTGTAGTGATTGCGGTTTTGTTTCTCCTTGCGATGGTTTTGTGTCTGTTTGCGGTCAGTCTGTGGCTCCTTTTGTCAGTTTTGAATCTCCTCATCTCCTAGTGGTTGTATAGCACCCCTTTCCCGTTATTATGCGTGGTTGTTTTGCATATCTTTGTTGTAGTTTTGAATCTTTCTACTCATCTGGAGTCTCGTCATTGACTCGTGGGCTCTCCTGGCCGCTGTTTAGCATCTCTTTGTGGTCACTTTGTGTCTCTCTTCATGGTGGATTTGTGTGTCTTTGCAGTTCTTTTGACTTACTTCGAGGTACTTATGATTCTTTGTGGTCGTTTTGGGTCTCAAGCTCCCGTTTTGCTCGATGAGCTGGTAGTTTCTGTACTTGTTTTGCATCTTTTTGTGGCTGTGTTTGCATATCTGTGTGGTTGTTCTAAGTCTCTACGTAACAAGTTTGATTTTTTTGTTGTGTCTAGTTTCTATAATCAGCATCAGTTATTGGTTGTTATGAGTCCTTTTTGAGGTAGTTTTGTATAAGGTATAGTGGTGGTTTTGTGCCTCTTTCGAGCCTACTTGTGGCTATTCATCATCTGATTGTTATTATTTTGGGGTCTCCATTGAGTTTCTCTGTGATCATTAAGTCTGTTGTGAGTCAGCTGATAACAGTTTTGCAGTTGTTTTGTGTCTCTTTTGAGTCTATTTGCGGACATTCACCATGCGACTGTGATTTACGAGGCCATTTACGAGCTTCTCTGGAGTCTCTCTTGTTGTTTCAAGCCATTCAGCCGAGGGTTGTATCTCTTTTTATCCTCTTTTATATCTTGTTTGCTATTGTGCATGTTTTTTTGTGTCTCTTAGTGGATATTTAACAAACTTTGGGGTCACTTTTGGGCCTCTTCTCTGGCTGTTTTGAGATGGGTTTGCAGCTCATTTTCCTACATTTTGCATCTCTTTGCAGCTGTTTTGTTGAACCTCTGCTGCACACAAATATATAATAGATACTAAAAGCTGCAGCACAATATATAAAAATATCCCCCTTAGTTAATTTGCCCTTGAGGCCTGTTCATTATTCCATCTATCCACATATTCATTGGCTTCACTTCTTTGCACCGTGAGTGGCGACAGACCCCTGATTACATTACTCCATAAATTACTACTCAGCTCCGCGTGTGAATGTTTGAGCGTCCATATGCTGCGTCTGTGCCTCTGGACGTCGGCTCGGGGAACATCTGGTGCGGACTCCCCTCGGTAGCTCGACTCACATCCAGCCTCGGCAGCAGAAGCAGCGCCCCTTCTCCCCCACCCATCTCCCTCCCTTTTCCACGCACCGACTCATCCGCTCCCCCGGGCTTCATGTGTGAACACAGAAATAATTCACCAGCAGTCATGCACTGAAATATGAAACCATCTCTGGTGCCACGGCGCCTGTAGCTCTGACCAGCTGGAACATTCTGTAAAGGGAAAAGATGAGACCTCCAGCTTCCGTGAAGACGTGCCAGAAAATTCCTTCCTTCCTTCCCTCCCTGTCCAACGGAGACAGTCTTCAAGGCGCAGCTTCGGGCCTGCAGAGACAAACCGGTGAATGTGGAGCAAATAAAATATATTGGGGGTTGTTGTTGTTGTTGTTTTTTAATCTGCAGCTTGCAATGGAGGGAGCGGAAGCTCATTAGCTGTCCAAGTCCGAGGCAGCATTTCTAGGACTAATAAGAGCAGAATTACCAAGAGATGCATAGCGTTTGCATAATGTATGCTCAATTATAACAACCTTATTTCCAAGAGCTCCATAACTCTAACTATAAACTGGAACACATCAGTGACCTCTTGTGGCTGAAAGGCTGCTGCAACGCATCATACGATTCTGCACCTGAGTGCAGCGCGCATGAGTTTCAGTTTATTTCCATCAGCAAAAAATAAGATTACATAATGGGATCATTTTCATGTCTTTCTTGCAAAGACTTATCCAGCTACTTCCTGAGGCTTTCACTTATCCACCAACCAATCAGCGCAGGAGAGTCACGGCTTCTAAAGCTCATGGATGACAGCTAGTCAGAGCTGCCAATCAAATGTTATGTAAGATGCATGCACACAGATTTATTTTTTATTTTTTTTGGCGCATCAGTTTATCTGCAGAAAGTGGAGGATTGCTGGATTGAATACGGCGAATTAGCATCAAAAAGGTTGAGCTCCAGCACTTGTGATGTGCCTTTTAAGCAATCAGCTGAAGTGAAGACACACAGCAAAGAAAGATCAGAATTATTATTTTTTTTTTTTTTTACTGTTGTCTATGATTCACACTTCATGGTCTGGTAAATCTAGGTGGGTTAGTGAATAAGTAATGCTTTCACCTCCCTCATTACAGTGACTGATGGAAGTGAAACTTCCCCGAGTCCTCAAACTGCTCCAGGAGAACTGGAGCTTGACAGATAATAACTGTGTGTGTGTGTGTGTGTGTGTGTGTGTGTTTTATGATATGGGGGAGTTAATAATGGCAGACAACAGAGGAAGGTTTCACATTGTTTGCTGTTAATATTCTCCTGAGCACACAAAGGAGCTCGCAGTCAGTCACCCATCATGTTGAGCTTGTGTCCTCAGCGCCGACTCAAGACTCCAGAAACAGTCGTTTGACCAAGACACCATTCTGTTTTTGCCATTTTATACAGTTCAGACTGTAATATGAGATAGCAGATGATTATCAAACCCTGTAGAATTCTTTTCCATCCACTTGCTGAGCCACAATTTAGCATTTTGACATAAGCTTAGGAAGCAATTTGACATTATTAGTGAGTGGAAAATTACATTTGGAGATAATCTGAAACCGCAAAATTGCAAAATGAAGATTTTTCTCCCTTCCATTATTTTTAGGCTGAAAACCCTGCAGATTTTATTACCGACAGGATTGTAGAAGCTGCCCGGCAGTTAATAATATGGGAAACCACATGGGGGCAGAGATAGTTATTAAGTTGTCTTGACTTTTCAGCCTTTCTGACTGCAGGGGGAAGACGCTGTTAAGACATTTTTATTTAATATTACAAGTGCTCCGCTTGCTCCACTGCTGAGCCCCTTTGCTAATTCACTTCACACTAGCATTATAAAATTGGTAGGGACCTGGTCCCATGCACCGGAGCAGCAAACCTTAGCCATGAGTTGGTTCAGGAGATGTACAGGAGAGGACCACCAGGGGGCGGTAACGACAAATGAAGCAGAAAGCACAAATCTGCACAGACACCTCAGAGGCCTCAGATTTACAGGAAATTGATCAAGATTTGCTCCACTAGACGTCCATGAAATTAATTCTAAACCCTGACAGGCCACTCTCTCAGTAACACAATGCAATGAAATACATAACATTATGACCACCTTCCTAATATTGTGTTTTCTCCCTTGTGCCTCCAAAACAGTTGTGACTCATCAGAGAATGGACATGGGCCTTCTGAGGGTGTCCTGTGGTGTCTGGCAACACAATGTTGTTAGTGGGGGGCCTTTAGGTCCTATGGGTTGAGGGAAGGGGCCTCTGTGATCCCACAGATCCCACAGATACTTGATCAATTTGGAGGCCAGGTCAACACCTTGTGCTGTTCATTTTTTTTTTTAGTTGTTCCTAAAGCGTTTGCCTGTTCCTGTGTCAGGCTGCATCCTGCTGGGGATGACTGCTGCCATCAAGGAGTATCATTGCTATGGGGTGGGGGTGCCTGGTCTGGTCTAGGTGGGTGCTACATGTCTAAGTAACATCCACATGAATGAATGCCAGGTCCAAAAGTTTCCCAGCAGAACATTGAATTGTCCCAAGATGGTCAATGTTATTTAATTCTCCTGTCAGTGGTTTTAATGTTGTGGCTGATCGGCTTATACCATCATTTCCGACTCTCTCTAAAACATGGCAAGGAAAAAAACTTTGTCCTTTATTATGTATTCCTTTCAAACAAGACACTTGTCCTCCTCACACATTTAACTGTAAACTTGTAGAACCAATTGCTAAATTAAATACGGAAGCTTGCCGATATATTTTTTTTCCATATTGTGCTGTAAGTCCTTGAAAAGCTTTTCCTGGGTCATTCTTTGCCTCGTCTCAAAAACAGGTTCAGCTCTCTCGCGGCTGATCACTCGGCATAAGGACTAAAAGCCCGGCGTCGCAGCGCATTTTGAAATGATGCGCGCTTGTGGGAGGCTTTTTGTTTCCAACTTCTCAAAGTCACGGCACACTTAACGTGAGAAATGAGGCTTTGTAGAGAACTTCTTGAAAAGGAGTGAGCGGTAGATGAGCAAAATGAGAGGAGCCTTCAAGGTTAGAATTCTTAGGAGTCGACCGGATGCAGCACAGCACCGAGAAAACATCACCTCAGAGTTAAACTCAAATGTTTTGCATTAAAGGGAAATTACAATTTAGTTTTTTACAACCTGGACCTTATTTCTGGCATAAAATACGATCATTTACTCACCCATATAACTCTGGTGTCAGTTGGAGTTGTTCGGACAATATTTAGATACGCGTATATCCATATAGTGGGAGTGACTGGGGCACCGAAACGCAGCCTCTAAATAATACTTTATCTGCCGCGAAACTCGTTCATTTCACCAATATTTTGTTATGATACGCCGCTAGTGCTATTTCCCGTTGAGTCCACAGTTACCCGTAATCGATTTGTAGATGTGCAGCGGTTTGTTGTTCTTTGGCCAGCTGTTCCTCTCTGCATCTGCATCCTCCTTTCAATGAACTCCTCATCCGTATACTCTGGCTCAAAACGGTAAGGACGTCCATCATAAACAAAGTCGTCGTCCACAACCTCAGAATGGGAAAAATATTCAGCCATGTTTCAAAAAACTAGCAGTAGCAAATTACAGGTAAACAAGCCGACCGTCGTGGGATGACATCATCCAGGTCAGAGGTTAGTAGGTCGATCTACAGACCCCGGATGATGATAACAGTTAACTCGGTGAATAGCACTAGCGTATCATAACAAAATATTGGTGAAATGAACGCGTTTCGAGGCAGATAATGCGTTATTTAGAGGCTGCATTTTGGTGCCCCATTCACTCCCATTATATGGATATACGCAGATCTAAATATCTGACGAACGACTCCAAATGACACCAAAGTTATATGGGTGAGTAAACAATCGTATTTTATGCTAGAAATAAGGTCCAGGTTTTAAAAAATGGTAATTCCCCTTTAAGTGCAGTAAGTAATTGTATTACATTCAAAGGGGCTGATGACCACATCGCTTATATAAGCTAAGGATGGATAAAAAAAAAAAAAAAATTAAATGATCACTATGCCTAAAGCTGTTCAAATCATGAAATTTAATATGCTTCCAACCAAACTAAATCTATTAATAGAATTTCCAAAAACATAATAAATGTGAGCCTTGTTACTTTATAACAAATTCATGAAATCTAGTAATACTGTAGCAGTGATGCTTTACAGCAAGAGGGTTCTTGGTTTGAATCCGACTGGAGCCTTTCTGTGTGGAGTTTGCATATTCTCCTTGTGTCTGCGTGGGTTCTCTCCTGGTACTCCTGCTTCCTCCCACCGTCCAAAGACATGCTGGTTAGGTTCATTGGTGATTCTAAATTGGCAGTAGATGTGATAGACTGGCGACCCGTCCAGGGTGTACCCCCGCCTCTCACCCCAATGACAGCTGGGATAGGCTCCACAGGACAAGCGGTTGTAGAAAATGAATGAATGGTAATAGTGTGGTACCTGTAGATGTTCCTCTTCTCTCCAGCAGATGTCGCCCTAATGCCATCTTCCACGGCTCCACTCAGAAAACGAGGCACACGTTTATATTGTAGATACATTTATATAATATCTTTTTTTTTTCTTTACAATGGAATTAATCCGTCATACAAGATGACCGCAAAACAAAAGCACACAGTACAGTCAATAAACCAAACCCAATAGAACATATGATTGTCACTTACTTCGAGTCACAAAAAAAGTACATACCGTGAATAAATAATCTACAGTAATATGTACAATATGCACATAGCAAGGATTCAATGGGAGTGCAAATAAAGCTTTGGATCCCTGTTCAGGAAATAATGTAAGCGAATGTAGACCGAGCCAGCTTGTCCCCGACGTACAGTATGAAGCGTCTAGAAGTCATAAATTTACAGGACATTTAGTAACATTTAGGCTTTTGAGCTCCTGCACCGGATGACTTTTAATAATGAGCTGAGCAAAAAACGGAAATCCTTATGTACAGCACGCGTCGGCATTCCGTGAAAAACCAGAGTGTTTTTCTTGTCGTCCAGTGAGGATCAAGGCAACAACCACGGGACTACAGGCAGCTGAGAGACAGAGAGAGAGAGAGATAGGGATCCAGAGAGGAGGCGACTCACTGCTGAGGGAAAAAAGAAATCTAAATTCATTGTGCCTCTGCTGGCTTCCTCACAGAAACACGCTGTCGTATTTAACACTGTACAACTCTGCTATCCTTTCCTGTCTAGAACCGAGAAGAAGAGGAGAGCTGGTCAGAGGAGCTGCATGTGTGGTGGTGTGTGTACCTCGCTCTTGTTGGGTCGGTGACACACACATACACACACACTCATATAGCGTAATGCACACATGTGAGCTGCAGTCGTCTGTAATGTCCCAAACTTTTCATTTCCAGAGGCAGCTCCCAGTTACCCAGAGTTCAAGTACTCCAGTGCTACTTCATAGCAAAACTTGTACTGGTCCTGGAAGACAAGAGGAGACACACACACAAAATTAAACACATTAGAGTACAGTGTGTCTAAGCAAGGATAGTACACCGACCAGCCACAACATTATGACCACTATGACCATCTTGTGACAATTCAATGTTCTGCTGGGAAACTTCTGGACCTGGCATTCATACATGTGGATGTTACTTAGACATGTAGCACCCACCTAGACCAGACCAGGCACCCCCACCCCATAGCAATGACACTCCTTGATGGCAGCAGCCATCCCCAGCAGGATGCAGCCTGACACAGGCACACACACAACAACGCTTTTGGGACAACTAAAGCACAAGGTGTTGACCTGGCCTCCAAATTCACTAGATCCCAAACTGATCAAGTATCTGTGGGATGATCCACAGAGGCCCCTCCCCTCAAAGGCTAACAACGTCCTGTTGCCAGACACCACAGGACACCCTCAGAAGGCCCATGTCCATTCTCTGATGAGTCACAACTGTTTCAGAGGCACAAGGGAGACCTACACAATATCAGGAAGGTGGTCATAATGTTATGCCTCACTGGTGTACAGTGCCCTGTGTCTCATGTGCAATAAACTGATTAAACACGAATTAATATCGGACAGAAATAAGACATTTCAACTGAAATACTAAAGGTCTTAAAGCAGTCTATTCTCTCTTTGAGATAAAAAACCAGAGCAGTTTGATCAAATCACTTAAAGTCACAGAGTAATGTTGGGCCCTTTAGCTTAGCATCTTCGCCCCCAAAAGGGTCTGTTTCTTGTTTGATAGTAAAGCCCAATCAAGTCCAATCACTTTGACTGAAGATTGTACAGAACAGCACAGACAAACACACACAATAAACTCGGTTCTGGACTGTAAACCAATCAGTAATTAAGTGTTACAGAGTCCGCTGCCTTTCTTGTTTTCTTGTCACTCAGGAGAGCAGACGCTAAATGCGCCGCTAGCTCCGTCTAACTGCGGGACAGGCTTTACAGTGTCTTTTTCATTCTAAATTCTCGGTCTGCTGCTTGGACCAGCACCCGATCGTATCATGCAGCTGTGCAGAAGACTTCGAAATTGCATTAGTATAATTGGATATTTGACAACTTGCAGAGTCTATAATTGTATTCTCCGGCTAATTCGTACAAGAGAAGCACTTCTTTATCGAGATTAAGTAAAATACTATGGAGGTAATCTAATTCTCAAACCACACGCAGTATGCAACGAAAGCGAACATTGTTTAAGAATATACTTGCAAGTATTTCTTAACCTGATGGATTGAAACTGACCAACATCCTGATTTAGGATAAGCAGGATAGCAGAATCAACTGACTTTTACAAGCAGCAGTGATTTTGGACCAGGATGATTATGGCTTGCATTTGTCTGCATAAAAAGCTGTGGGCATTTATTAGGGAAGGATTGTCAAATTAAAAGATGTTGTTAGTATTACAGGAAATGTGGGATTAAGCATTTTTGCAGCTTTGATCCATACCTAAGTCACTTAAGTCAGCACATTTCAGTCTCCGCTGCTTTAACTTTGACCATTAAACGGTCACCTGTGATTTCTGGAAAATTGTGGAAGTAAAATAAATTGTTGGGGCGATCCCTTCGGATACCATCTGGTACTACGAAGAAGGTAAAACAACCTGACAGTGATTTATAAAGGCCGTATTTTAGCTCCGAGTTTGGTAAAAGCTGCTGTCCTCACCAGTAGATCCACCATGTTGGGTTTATTGTTCCTCAGTGTTTTGACGGCGTGGAAAACATCCACGGAGCGCTGGTGCTGAAGCATCTCACACACGATGCTGATGGCACAGAAGGTCCCGCTGCGACCGCCTCCATTCCTGGAGTTGAGGCGGAGAAGTCAAGCATTAGAAAATGAAAAAGAAAGCCAGTGTTACCTATAATGCTCAAGAAGTGATGCAGTGAAGGTTTTCGGTCAGTAGGTGGAGATGTTTCATTTTTAATGTCAGCTTCGCATGAAGTTCCTGCTGCACTGAGTGCTGGGGTAAACTTACAGACAGTGGACCACAGTGCGTCCCTCGCCCCCGTCGTACTCCTCCTGCCACTTGTCCACCTGTCGGATGAGCTTGAGGAAGGAGCGCTTGGACATGGGCGTGTCCCTGTACATGGGCCAGCCCAGGAACTGGAACTGCTGCACCATCCGGTAGCCGTCCTGAGGCTGCAGGGGAAGGACACACGCCGGTTATCCCGGGTTAACACGTGCACATATGGGCTGGGGTTAATCGCCGCCGTGCGCAGATACAATCAGACTGTAAAGACGCAGGCCTGAAGCTAAGCCGCGGCTGGACGGAGGTGAATAAAGGGCACGAGGAGTCACAGAGGAGATGAAAGTGCGGATACGACAGGTTGATAGATGAGCACAGTCGCTGCTGGAGACAGATAGTTAGGCAATCTATGATACGGACACTCTAAATCACGCTCAGACACATCGATCAATAACACTTGTCAGTGATCATGTGTGATTAGATTGTATTGCACTTAACATGCTGTTGGTGCCTCTGCCGGCAAGAGGATGTTACAGCACGGTAATATGAGGAGTGACTATTGACATCTGAGAGGAGCAGACTGCTGGGATAAAGAGCTTACGCAGGTGATTGCGGGTGATTGCAGGTGATGCTGCTGTGGGTCAGGGTGCTATACGTGCAGGAATGTCTGGCAGCACTGAAGTTAAAGGGTCAGTACACCCAAAAATTACAAAAAATATAGCTTTCACAGCGTCCAGCCATGAGGATATACTTGGCTGTTGACGCTCAAGTTTTAAATGGTCTCTCTTTATATTCAAATAACCTGCAAGTGATTTAAACTGCTGTTTTGAAAGGGGCTAATTCTTTATTGGAAAGAAGCTATAATAGTGGACATGTTTAACAGTTTGGTTTTAAGAAAAAATAAACTATCTAATGAGGATAAATTGGCACAACTGCTCATCAATCATATCCCCATTAAGGCCTTAACCTGTGACTGCATGTTGCAAGTAAACATTACTTCATTTTAGAGGGTTATAGAGCAAAAATGATTGAGAATGACTAGATTCCGCAATTTTTAAGCTTTTTTTTGCATCTTTTCAATGTGAACCCTTATTAATTCTTTTACTTTTTGGAGTCCCAAAGAGTGAAAATTGTCAGTATTCAACGGGAAGCATTTACAACCTTCAGAGTTGCAGGAAAAATGTGTATTTAATTCCCATGATTAGTCTCATGACTTCTCAGATTCCTCATGTGAACACTGTGTATTGTACATCGGCTTGAAATTTATGTGTCTTGACTGCAGTTGATGCCACACAAAAAAGGTGTGACTGGACGGGAAAACGCTGATTTCTTTCTTTTTAACTACGTGCGAAAAGTTCCCAAGCAGCCTAAAAGACAAGGCAATCGCACCTCGGTCCAATCACCGGTGCAGTGGCACGGTTAAAAAACTGAACGACCCTGGCTCTGCATTGCTCGAACGGATGGACCGGTGCATGAGTGGGACGTGTGAGGTGTGCAGTCACAGAAAAAATTGGCTGTTGTGATCACCGCGGTGAAGACAAACAAGTTAAAAAATAAAAAATACGCAGCCTGGTAGCATTTTCATCACTTTTTCCCCCCAAAACAATCTTTTGGTTCGTTTGAAGCATAGACTGTATAAAGATGTACAGCAGTACTGCTCCTCAAAAGTGAAGCCAAAGCAAGTAGAGCTCCCCCTAGTGGCTCCCCTAGGTCATAAGCTCCGCCTCCTCCATGTTAGTGGATGGGACTTGGGCCGAACTAAAACACTAAAATACATGTCAAATTTATTTTTTTCAAGGATGGTTTCTATTATTTTACATTGTTAGTATAATGTTGATTCATGCTCAAGTGTAAATTCTTTGGACTGGTTGAAGTAGAGCAGAGTTCAGTATTACTTAAACAAAAATGTAAGTTAGTCTGGCAGGAAGTATGGTGGTCGGGTCCGCAGGGCTCCACTCTCGGACCAGCCAAAAGATGCCACTGCCCGTATCCCAAGGGACATAGTGTCAGTTTGGCCAATGCAAGGAAGTGGTGACGCGTAGTCCATATTTATATACAGGCTAAGGTTTAAAACACGACTCTCCGGTGTCACCGTACCCGAGCTGCGTTGTAGATCCGAAATATTCTGCTGATGATGTCCTCCTCTAAGTCGGCAGAGACGAACTCCACTTGGATGGGGCCATGGCGGTGGACTCCATTTTCTGGCCAGTACTGTGGGCACAACTAAACAAAATAGGCACGTGCACACACACACGCACACATACGTACAAACACGCACACACACAGAAATGTAGTTCACAGCACGCAGACAACGAAAAACAAACACAGAAGGAAATTCATTAGTTTCAGATCCAAAGTACTCTGACTGAAGTCGGTGACATTGATTTCCACCTCCTCACATGCACATTTTAAAATGAAAAGAAGATGAATTCATTCAGTGTGAAGTGCCTTCCTGTTCAAACTGATGAGCTTTTTCACCAAGAAAACATTCAAGCTGACACGCAGATATGCTCCGAGTATGAGGCCTTTTCTCCTTGTCAGCTGACCCCAATTCTTCTTCTCACATTCCTTTATTTATCAAAAGCGGCTTTTTGCTCAACTTTAAGGCCGCGAATCATCTCTGTGAAAATGAACCCAACGGAAGGCATGTTAAAGAACTAGTTGATGGAGAGAAACTTCATTGCCATCACCTTTTGTTGAAGATTAATCGTTTACTGTATGTGAATTTAGACAATTTAACCCCACAGTCTTATCAGTCAAATTCAAGTGGCTATAATCCCACACAACAATATAAAAGAGAACATTGCTATGGTCTATGCTGGTTTGATCGCTTTCATCTATGCTAGCAGAGGCAGAAGATTCACTTTTAAAACAATTCAATCTGTCGCATGTGATTGGAAATCAATGTTTAAGTCATTTATCAGCAAAATACCCCAGAAATAATCTGATTAGCTACTTTACGTGATTGTAACTTTAACCGTTTTGGGCAAAAGATCGATGCAAAATAAGAAAAGTCGATGAAACGTATGACGGGGCAGTTGTTTGACAGTGTTACCGCTCTGGCAGCAGCGTTGGAAAGTGCACAGAGGCAGAAAACCCCTTTAAGAGCAGCAAACTCCCAAATATTTCAGCTCCCAGGGAGAGAAAGCTCGGCTAAGAGCGCCTGCACCTGCGAAGCACACCGCCGGCCTCCCGGCTCCAAATCGGACGCGTGGGAGCGTACACGCAGATGGACAAATACATTCTGGGCTGACAGACGTGCCTGCGTGCAGAGTCACACTGTCATGAGCAAATAAGGGAATATATTTAAAAAAACAAACACACACACACGACATCAGAAGAATGCAAATAACAGGCCTGAACACCTGAATACAGATGGACGAGCTTTCGTTACACACACAAAAGCACAAGCGCGCGGCATGCGGTCTACGTGGCAGCTTAAGCGCCACTTTCCAGCTTCCTTTGAGAGCCCGTCACAACTTGACAAATTCAACAGATGCAAAAACAAAGACGCTGATGGAGAAGATAGTAAATCCTCCACCTCCCTCGCCTCCATCTACATCTACCCCCCCCTCCTCCCCCTTTCCCCCGCTTCCCACCTGTGCTGCTTTCTTGGCTGGCTGACGGGGGCTGGCTACAGTGAGAATATTGAATGAAAGGCCTTTTTCTATCCAGCCAGTCAGTCAGTCACCTAGGGAAAGGGGATTTGGATGGGGAGAGCAAGCCTGGCTTCAGGCTTTGATCCCCGGGTGTTATGACAGAGCCTCGGGCTGAGAAATCTGGAGAGTCTCTTCCACAGACCTGTCTCTCTATACTCTTTCATGGCAAGTCCTCTTCCACTCTGCAGCGTCTACCTCATTTCAAACATATTCTGTATACACACACATACACACACACCCACACACACACACACACAGAGTGTTTCTAACACCGATACATCCCTGTTTTTTTTCCCTGGGTTCACGCTAGAAGATAACAAAACAAAAAGCAATCTTTCTCTGAATCCAGTTCCCACACTGCCCTTTGTGCGACTTTATTAGATACAGACTTCTGAGGAAGGGAGCCGCTTCATGTGTCATCTGTCTGCGGTGTGAACTTCTCGCAATATCCCCTCAAGGATTATTTCGTGTGCTGTTTGTGTCTGAGCGCACGTATCAGGTCGGGTTTACCTGGGCCGGGTCCACATCGTTGAGCATCACTATGGACGTGCAGTGGTAGTCCAGCACCAATCTCCAGAAGTCCTTCACCGTGTTCGGCAACGGGTGCTGGGTCACTATGAATGCAGAGGGCTGCTTGTAACTCTGGAGAAAGGGAGGAAGCGAAAAGGGAAAAGTTGAAATCCTGCCGCTGGATACACCTTGCGCATTTTATATCATTTGTGGCCCCCAGTTAACCAGGAATGAACCTATTCCTAAAACAACCTCCATCCTTTGACCTGCCGCCGCGCCGAGAGTTGTTTTCTAATGGAGATTCCATGTCTGCGGAGATTATATTAAGGCACTGCGCTTTTAATGTGGTTTCTGGCTCCCGGAGGCAGACCAGTGGTGACTGAGACAGTCCTGTACCTGAAAGGTCACCCGCTCAATCCGGGCAAGAGCCAAAAAGTCCATCAACGAAGAGGTGCCTTGTCAAGGTCTTTGTTAGGTCCATCCTGAATAAATTTAACACTTGAAAATGGCTATCTTTGCACTTTCAGGTTTGTGCAGTGCTGTCCTTAGGTGCAGTTTAGATATTAAGATATCAGCCACGGACGATTAGATACGACAACAACCCACGGATGTTGCTAAGTATTTGCTGAGGAGAGTCTAAGGCAGGGAAGGCAGGAACCTTGAACAAACTCCGGTCTATTATTATGAACAATGTCCACCACCCTCTACAAGACGCCATAGCCAGGCAGAGAAGCTCGTTCAGTGACGGGCTGCCGTCTCCGGCCATACGACTCTACAACGCCTCTGTTGACTGCAAATCTACCTTTTGACTACCTATCTGTCTTGTCTCAGTTACTGTAAGTTCTTGAGGGCTGCGGTCCCACTCAAGTCATAGGTCTCCATAAGCAAATGGACCTTTTTCAAAACGGAAATTTTGACTTGATATGGTAAGTGCAGGCGGTGTGCAGTAATTCCATTAAGTGCCCCATCGAACCACGACAATGAACCAGCAAGCACAAAAGCAGGACAACCCTTAAGTGGTATGCAGCTATCGTTAAAACATCTGTGCTATCCCTGCTGTGACAGCTCAAAATATCTCCCGTAAATAAAAAAAAAAGTCTATTCCAACTTTTTTTCCAGTCTGAATGCTGACATTTAAAAGAACAAACAAAAAAAACTAAGAAAAAGCTGGGGAAGAGTACTTAAAACATTAGCAGTGTTTAAAACTCACAATAAAAGACGTCCAGGCTCAAATGTAACCACACATAGCAGCCTCTAATGCAAAATACCTGCTTTTATATCAGTGGTTAAAAAAAGCAACATGTGGGGAAGTTTCAGTTCGCACAGAGCGGCTGTAGCTTCCTGCTTCGTGACTCAGCGCCAATTTACCACTTCACAGCGAAGCAGCCATATAGCGGGAGTCTCCGCGGCTGCCTCGAGTGTCACGTCAGCAAATGGGTTTAACAATCTGAAATGTTTGACTCTTACATCCATGAGGGCGGCGTTGATGTAATTGGAGCTCTCGCCGTCGATGGTGATGAGGAAGGGGAGGCAGCGGTCCGGGGGCAGCACGTCCATGCACCGGTTCTTCTCGTGGTTCCTGGGCAGCAGGGCGATGCTGCAGTCCTCCACCCGCAGCGTGGGAGTCACCATGTTGAGAGTCTGTCGGTTTGAGGCAGAGTTACACGCAGTCACGCCGACGCAGGGAGGTAGACACTTGGGTGTGGAGGGTGCTAATTATCTCCCAATATGGTAATTAACAATGCAATTCTTTAATCAGTTACATTAGCGATAGCTCCGACTCCCCTGATGCGACCGTGATGAAACTTAAGGGGGACGATGCATCTCATATAACACTGATTGGTCCAAGGAGGGGTGCTGCTATTACAGATTAATGCACGGTGATATATTTGCTGCTGATTGGCTCAGAGGGGGACAGAAGCATTCATCAAGAGTCAACATGTTTACTGTTGTTTTGAACTTGTCATGCACTTGAGGTAATGTTTTATTAGGCATCTGCATGCACTAGGGTTGCACCGAAAAATTGCTGCGGTTGTTACTTGCATCATCACAACATCCTGTTTCGGCTGTGTGGTTTCGGCCCGGGTTGTTTCGGCTGGGTTGTTTCGGCGATAAAAGTCTGAAAATCCGAAAATGCACTTTCGGGCCATTTTCGGCCGAAACTTTTCGGACTTTTATCGCCGAAACAACCCGGGCCGAAACCACACGGCCGAAACAGGATGTTGTGATGATGCAAGCAACAGCCGCAGCAATTTTCGACCGAAAATGACCCGACTTTTATCGCCGAAACAACCCGGCCGAAACAACCGGCCGAAACAACCCGGGCTGAAACAACTCGGGCCGAAACCACACGGCCGAAACAGGATGTTGTGATGATGCAAGTAACAACCGCAGCAATTTTTCGGTGCATCCCTAGTGCATTTTCGGTTTTCGGCCGAAAATTTTCGCTACATCCCTAGCATGCACTGTTTGCATATCTCTCTTTTTTTATTATTATTGCGTTAAATGCCTGCTCACCCTAAACTCCTCCTTGATGGGGCTGGAGTTGGTCTGCGGGTCCAGCCGGTTCATGTCGTAGTACACGGAGCGCAGCTGATTGGCAGGGATGGTGGTGTCGCCGCAGAGACAGGCCTCCAGAATGGCATCGTGGATGAAGACATACTGCTCCTGAAAACAACAGCATCCTCATTGCGGATCTATCAGACCTCTAAGACTCATGATTTTCTAAAAAATAAATAAATAAATAAGTGATTCATTTATTTGTTTTTTACCACCATTTGCAACAGAAATACACCAGCACATGTTCTTCTGCATTTTTTGCTGGAAGAATTCAAAGACCTTTCCATGACCTTACCATGATTATTCTTTATCCCCACGGCAGTCTCTGTGACTAATATTTGTCATTGTCTACGTTCAAAGGTTACATTGCATATTTTTCTGCATTTTTTTTTTTGGTACATAGCAGATTTAATTCTCTTTGAAAAACCTGAAGATTCCACGACATTTTCAATACCTTAAAATATTCAGAGACCTGACAGAGAGTACTTTCTTAAATTACTTGACCTTTTACATTCTTTCTTTTTTTTAATGATACTTTCAAAAACTGGCAGACCTTAGTAAGGTTCAGTTCACGAGTATCGCTGTAATCAACGCATGAAGCATGCCGACGTCTCCACGACAAAAACAACCCCCACTGGAAGGCCCGAACAGGAAATGGCAACACATCTCCCCCCTCCCTGCATCGGTCAGTCAGTCAAGCAGTAGACACGGTGACACATCTTGAAGCTTGATGCAAATCCATTGTGAAGTGACATTTTCAGCTGACACTTCCTTGTCACTTCGGACCAAAATCCGCACACAAGCACGGGGTCACTGATTTACCGATTTGTGCTGCTTTTTGCTAAGTGCGGAGCCGAACTGTGTGAACTGTTGATCCGAGAGTTGGGCTACCCCATGCTGGGTCAGTAGGTCAGCGGCGCCGCGGCTCTCTAACAAGAACCCACAGATTGATTTGTATCATCGGTGCTCGTAAACTACAAACAACAACGAGGCATTTCATTCCCGTCGACAAATTAAACTGCGTTGGAGGATGGTGTGTGGCTGCGGGCTGCGGAGCGGTGCCAACCAGCCTGAACACCTGCGAGGGGGAAATGCATGCATACGCACACACTCACTCTGAAGGTCACTGAACTTGAGGAGTGACTCAGGGTGAACAACATTTGGTCTCCAGTTGCTCGAATCCCAATTCGTACGTCAGTGATGAAACATTTGCCCATTAAGTCCAATGACGCTTGTGATTTAAAGGGAATTACGGTGAAATGATGCATTCAACGAGACTATGGACACCTCCAGATGGCCGGTGTTCAGGAAAGCGCAAACCGCAAAGTCCTTCGGTTGTCCACACAGGCATTAAGCTGGAGGATGAGCCAGGGATGTTTTCATCCATTGATATGAGCTAAAACCTCGCGGTTACAAGCCTCTAAACCATTTTATTACAGCGTGTATTGCCAAGCACTTGTGCTTAGCGCCCTAGGAAATAGTTGGGGGGGTGCACCTCAATAAATGTCCTTTGTGAGAAATGATCATTAAAAATGTTAAGGTGGCATGAATGACGACTACATCGTGTACAATAAAACTTCCTCTCCCGCTCTAACCATTATAAACACGTCTGCTATAAATACACCGCCCACGTGATGTTTAAAGCAGACTAAAACAAGCAGAGCACTTGCTTTACAGCCATCAGACAGAGGTTAATTAATAATTTGATTGTTTAGTAACATAATAGCACATAGTGACTCTTGAACTGGCACTTGAAAGCGATTGAGTTAAAAAATTAACAACGATTATGCTGCTTTTTAAGCGATAATGGACATCATCAGTCACTGGCAAAACGCTTGAAAACCACCTAAGCTGCAGAATTAATGACTAATAAATGACAAGCTCTGATTTATTTGCCCCCTAAAACGACACGTGTTTATAGTGACAGCGCTACTTTTTCTGTAATTAATTCAGAGCGTTTGTTTTGGAGCACCAGACAAGTGGCGCTTATGCGAAGAATTATTTGCTAGATGCCACTTAATCCATGTTTGATGGCCGCAGACCGTCGGGCCGCATCACCACTCTCACATATTTCACTGACTAGTCCCTGCGGACATTCCCGTTCTCTGCCGAGGCCAGCGTGGCACCAGATTGGTCGTACCTCAGTCTGGACCATGTTGACCCTCCGCGAGCGCAGCTCCCTCACGCAGTTGTAGATGTCCACCACGCCCTCTCTCTCCGCCATGTCCAGCATGATGTCGATGACGATGAAGCAGCCTGTCCGACCGGCCCCGGCACTGCGGACGAAGTGAAGACACACATCAGAAGTTGTAGAATACACTTAAAATAAAATAAAATAAAATACGGTTTCAAGGGTTGCTAGACAACAACATTTAAGTTATCTCTAGTGGGAATAGTTTAGGTTTTTCTTTGCGTAGAGTTTATTGGGCTAGAACCCATAGACTGTATATAGATGGACAGCGGAAGCAAGTAGAGCTCCCCCTGGTGGCTGGCTGCAGTATAGGTCATAAGCTCCACCTCCTCCATGTTAGTGGATGGGACTTGGGCCGAACTAAAACACTAAAATACACGTCCAATACTTTTTTTTCAATGATGGTTTCTGACATTTTAGGTGGTTAATATAATACTGATGTATGTTAAATTGTCACCTTTTTGGTTAAGTTTTGCCTTAGCGTCAGCTTGGCCAATGCAAGGAAATGGGGATGCAATGTCCATATTTATATACAGTCTATGCTACAACCTAACATGGCCACATTTTACCACTTGCTAAGGTTTGCTTATATTTAAAATGTGCTATTAAATAGACATTATTAAATAACTGGAGAATAATTTTCAACTCTTCCATTATCCTGCATCCTATAATTGACAGAAAATAATCAGCAAACATTATATAACCTTGGATATTTAAGATATCTGTCAGCATGACGTTAAAACGTTAAAACAATCTTTTAACCTTTTTTAACAATGAAAATTTATTTAAGATAGACAAATATCAGAAATAGCGGCTCTGATAAAATATTCAGTGAGTCACAGCTCTACTGGTTTTCAATCTAAAAACCGTATACAACCACAGATAGGACACGAATGAGTGTTTCAGTGTACACTGACCTGCAGTGAACCACCATGGGCCCAGCATTGGTCATCGTCTTGGACTTGACTCTCCTAATAAACCCTAGCAGGCCCGTGGCGTGATAGGGCACGCCGTGGTCCGGCCAGCCCGTGAAGTGAAACTGCCTGATCTCCCGGATCTCGTGAGCCCCTCTCTGAGGATCATCATGTAAAACACACAAAAGCGCAGCAGGAAACGGTGGGCGGTGTGGCGAGAAGTGTACAGAAGATGTGAGAGGTCCTTCTAAGGTAAACAGAGCGGCGAATTGAATACAAACACACACTCCACTGACACGGTGGCAAGAGGGTTGAGCAAACTTTCCATTATCTAACGGCAAACCAGGAGTTCAAGGCCAATGCAGTCATGCAGTATCATTTCTTTATCCAGTGTAGCACTTCATTGTCACGTATGTCCTTCCAGGGACAAAACTTTGCACAGTATGTTCCATCTTTTATCCAGCTGATGTCGATATAACTGTTTTTAACATTTAAGTTGGGATTTAACTTTATTCTCTCGACCGCCTGGAGAAGTGGGTTATGACAGGTCACCGGCTACAATCACATTCAAAGCATTGCAGCATACTTTAATAAACCAACATTTAAAGAGAGAAAAATATATATATTAAAAAAAAAAAAACAAGTTCCCTTGGGAGACGTTTCCTTCCTCTTTAGTGCTCTGGTGAAATGCATTAGATTTGTGGTCTGTTTCTGTTTATATCTTCTCTCAAATACTTACTTTTTAAAGTTAGACTGTGAGGAATTTTTATTTATTATCGCATGTCTCATTCTATTCACTCTAAGGGGTGCATCCGAACAAACCTAGTAAACATTGGTACAATCTGTGTGCTGCTTTCAGCCTATTCATCAGCGTGATCTGGGCTGTGGCCTCTGTTGCCTACCAAATATCAACCCTATTCAAGTCTCGCAAACAATACAAGGATGTTCGTTATATAAAAGTTGAAAAAAAAGCAAACTCTGAAGCAACTTTTACTGTAACAACACAATTTGGAGTGCACTGCCGTGGCCTTGATGAGCCCTTAATAAAAGGTACATTTAAGAGATTTTTAAATGAGTAATAGTAGCAAAGGAGCTTTAGAAACTTCTCCAAAACAGCTCAGGCAAACACTGTGGGCTTGACCGAGTCACCGAGCGTTTATTCTGTCGAGCAAAGGTTGAGGTCTAGCACTGAGGAGCTGTGTGACAGCAAGCAAGGCTAAAACCAAAGACAGAACAAATGTCTTTTCTGTAGGAGGCACAAATAAAAGTTTATACGGTGTTAAAAAAGTGTACCTTCTCCACGGCGAAGGTCCTGATGACGTACTCCGACAGCAGCTCCGTCTCTATCAGCGTCACTTTGATGTCTCTGTAGATCTCGGTGTCATCAGGCCAGTATTTACAGCACTTCACCTGAGAGAGAGAGAAAAACGTGAAAGTGTCTTATAGCACGCAATGCTCCCACGCAGTTTTATTTCCCAAGTTTTAATACCAGCAAGTCGCTAGACCATGATTTTTTTTTCCAATAAAGATAATTGTCACTTAACACTGCCTCCCATTTGCCACTTGATATTTCACTTTCTGAGGCATTTCTTGCGAATCAAAATGAGATTCGCTTCGTATTAGTTTCGGCCCGCGGTCAAGGATCTGCTGTAAATGGGAATCTTATGTATCGATGGAGAGTTCATTCGCACATTATTGCTTTTTCATTCTCACGTCGATAATGCGAAAACGAGTCTAAAGGTGGACCGCGCTCGGATCCTGGAGCGAAACACAACAGGCGCCGGGGGTGTCTGGGGTGGGGTGTGAGGTTTCTCCACCTTAAGCTTTTGACTACCGGCGCGGAGAAATAGGACAAAACATTTAAAAAAAAAAAAAAAAAGAAATAGTGTGCCACAATTGAATGAGGGAGATATAATGACAATCCAATAATGATGTGAAATAATAAACCTTCAGCTGTTTAAAACAGATTTCCCAACAGAAATCTAAAACACCCCACTGGAAATATTACTTGTATTAGGTATCATAAGAGTGTAAAATTACCCCATCTCCCCTCCCCTCCATTTCCCCCTGTTCAATTAAACTGTTGATACTGGGGGAGTAAGGCTGGTAATAGAGATTGAGATCACGGAGGTATATCAGAGAATGATAATTTTTGATGAGGGATAAATGCGACATCAGCCACAAGTAGATTCAATTTTCATTTCTGGCGTCTATGCGCTGATTACGAATGAAATGAGATTTTGGTTCGTGGAATGACACAGGCAGTGGGGGACTTTAAGGTCCCTCTCTCTCTCTGACACCCCCGATGACTAATCCTTGATGACAATCACAAATCCACCGTCCGCTTCCAGCCAGATTGAATTAGGCAAAAGCCATTACCTTATTAGATCACTCTGAATCAGGCGCCTGGTTTGGGGGGGGAATTAGCCTTTGGGCTAAAATATGCCAGCGTCGACACAGATGTTCTTTTGTGTGGGCACACTTTATGAGCATGCGACTGTGTGTACGCGGCTTCTAAACTCGTCCACTCATATGGATAAATTCTATGGAAGAGAAGCACACGGAGCGTCACCTCATCACACACATCAGCACACTAACTTCCAAACCAAATCTCTCGTACATCAAAGTGCGCCGAGCGCCGCCCCGCGCGCGTGTGCGTGTGTGTGTGACAGCAGCGGGACGGCGGCTGTGTGCGAGTGTGTGCGTGCCAGGATTTCCCAGAGTTCATCAGCAACTGCGCCGAGCAGATGGCCCACTGTGATATGGCGGAGTGATTTTATGGGGCCCTCTGTGGAGCCACCGTCACTGTGACCAACTGTGCCTACCGCCCGCCATTGGACAAGGATCATATAACAGACGGTTTGGGGGCCGGGGCCCGCCGAGGACGCCACCGCAGCTAAGCAGGTGCGGAGAAGGTGTGGGGCGGGGTGGGATGGGCTCAGCTACTGTAGAGGAAAGGCCTAATGAGGTACCTAGAGATGGGCCCATGAATCATTATCAACTCTGCTACATTTAAGCCTCACCAAAAAATGCACATCAGCGAAATCAAGGTGTGCCTGTATTTAAGGGGCTTTCAGTGTGAATGTGCTTAAAATTCTTAGAGAAAATCCCCTGGCAGTCAAAGCGTTACACTGTATGTTAAGACCTTCATTTTGTCTTGATTATAACCTAACCAGGAGGAACTACAGCGAGAGTTAAGTGGAACAAATTAGGACTGGAGCAGGGAGGGCTTGGTGTTTTTTTTTCCTGAGTCAGGCCACATGCTGCAGAGAACAAAAAAAAAAAAAGTCATGGCTTTACCATTAGTTTAAACATTATGAACTGTCCCCACTGCTCAATAACAGTCCCCCTTTGTCCAATGAGGACAACATTAAGAGAGGTTTCGGCTTGGAAGAGCCTGGCGGCTCCAGTGGAGTCTAATCTCCTGTTATAGAGCCACTCAGATGAAACAGCAGTTTGCTTCTCTGGTAATGAAGGCCATCAATCAGTTTCTTCTCACTTCTCACTGATCAGATAGATGGAAAAAGAGCTGGCGGCACGCGAGTCTCACGCTTCAATAAGTCAGCGTGCATGCACATACACAGAAACATCTGGGCGCTGGTGTTCAAAGACAATAAAAAAAAAAAAAAAAAAAAGATGTCTCCCTCTGCCTCCAGATACAATCAGGCTGTCAGCAGACCGGGGGGGCAAGGTGATCTTATTTGGGATCTGCGGTTCGAGAGTAATTAATACCCACCCTGCCCACTTCCACCAGGTTGGTCACCATGACGATGGCTGCCGTGTTCTCCTGCCAGACCATCCTCCAGAAGTCGAAGACCGTCTCCTGCATGGGGCCTTGGAGAGACAGAGAGAGGGAACACAATTTTACATTTTCTCTCCACGTCTACCTTAAAATTCCTGAGTATTATTTTGTTTTGGTTTACTCAAATTCTCCACACTTTGCAGACAAGGGAACGGCCATATTCAAAGAGGAAGGAAGCACACAGTTGTCTGCACACCTTTCAGAAATATGATTTTTGCTCAGTTGAAGCCATGGATTCCAAACCAGTAAATAAAACACATGCTTTTGTATATTTCTCAGTTTATCTTACGTAATAGTCATGCAATTCCAACATAATTTCCCATCTTTTTCTTTTTTTTCTGATAATCTCTAACTATGCATATATATATATATATATATATTTTGCATCACTGTCCTACAACAACAGGACAGCTTCTGCAGAAATTCCAATTCCATTTCCAGTGCTTTTTCTGCAACAGATTTACCATACAGCATTAGTCAGAAATTTAAAGACGAAGCTAAAAGCATGTGGATGTGCGCGCATGGAACACCTCAAAGCAATTACCACCACATCTCATCTGTTCAGCACCGCCCTTTCCACCGAACCGAACCTGGCCTGCGTCTGGCGCACATCAAAATAAACGAGCAGGGAACCGTTCAACGCTTCCAATATTTAAAATTTCACTGAGCAATAATTGTGGGTTGAATTTAATTAATATTCCGGTTAATTAAAATTATTAATATTAGTTTTTAATCAAGCACCAAGTGGAAAAAAAAAATTACTTCTGACAAATTAATTAGTGAATGCAAATCTCTACAACTGTGCATTCTCCTGCGATGGCCCAAATTACCTGGAGACATAACGAATTATGCAGACACACACGGAGACGCAACATGTCGCGCGTACACACACACACAAACCGTTGGTGTTTTTCTTCCTTGTCAATATGTGGTGAGTAAATGTAATAACCTCCCTTGGAAACCTGTTAAAAAGCAGGTCATGCACTGTGATTTCAAAACAACTGAGACATGTTTCGTGCTTGATCTCATCTCTTAGTTTGGAGGTAGGAAACAATGATAATATGCACATGGCCATCAGGACACCTCTACAGTAAATAAGACAGAGGCAACGCAAACATGTCAACCTTGCAATCAAAAGTACTATATTTGCATGCATTTAAGGAATATCTTAGCATATAACCTGGTCGTAGCAACATCCACCTGCCTGCAACTCTAAAGTTTACTATTTAATAAGAAAATCTTGTTTTTTAAGAGGAAACCTGTGTAAACAAAAAAAGTATAAATAAATAATTGTTGAAGATTTCTTCTTGACCTGGAAGCGTAACTTCTTGGAGTCTATTTGTTAGCTTAGGATAAAGCCGAAATTAGATGTTTCGCGCAGTTTCCAGCTTAAAATGAAATGAGAGTGGCACTGATTTCCTCATCTAACAGTCATCCAACAAAAGAAGTTAATATTTAAATGAGTTCTTTACTATCTACCACCATATCCAACACTGATAGCTGCAGTAGACTCTCCTAATTAGAAGGGGCATTCAGTTGGATGCAATCTACAACATCACAGCTAGGTGTCACTAAATCCCGTACACTGGCCCTTTAAAATAATATATATATTTTTAACTGATAAGATGTTCCCAGAGTTCAAAGACAAGTTAAACTTTTTTTTTCTTATACTGTGTAGTATACAATGCTACTTGATTAAATTCTGCTTATCAAATTGTTGTTTTTTAAAATAACCTTGTGCTTTTTATACACTACACAGTACATTGAGTTATTAGTTTGTCATTTTTAGTTTGTGTTGTTTTGATTTGAACAGCTAGTACACCCCAGTTATTTTCTATCATTGTACCGTTCATGCTTTAATGGCTTATGCCTACTGCAACCTAATTTCCCTCAAGACATCAACAAAAGCGTCATCACCATTTTGTTCACTTGATTGATCTGCTTTCCGGGGTGCCTCATCACATCCTGACTTTCTAGCCTCTAAATGTTCAGTCTTGTGTGACACGGTTTAAATCCGATCTGATTTATTATTTTTCTTTTTTTACACTCTGCAATGAACTTTAAAAGACTTCGTATAAAAAAGAAGGATTAAAAATCAGCCATCAACTACACAGCCAGGATTCTGCTGCCAGTCTGTTAATGCCTCTCATTTTTGGAAGACAGGAGCATTTTATGGAGAATAATAGTTGTATATTTGAAAAATTGAGGAAAGAACTAGCGACTTATTCACATCCCAAATGGATATCTAGACATTTGAAACAAAGCTACTCAATATTTTTCGTTTGTATTCTCACACTTCCTCTGCTTTGCATGTTTTGGTGTCTTGGTTTTAACTGTAGGTCTTCAATCTCCAATTCCAGTCACTTCCAGTCTCTCCAGTAACTACCAAACCTGATTGAACCACCCACTCTTCTACCTCCTACACGTGTCCCTGAGGGAGGATACGCACTGCCGAGAAGTTTGGGAGAGGCTGACTGAGAAGCAGGACAGCTGGTGTGTAGGACTTCAGTAACACAATAACACTTGCCATTATATGGTAAATCTTCCAATGGCAGGTTCCTGCCAAGCCTCAGCCAGCCAATTTATGTTTCCATATGCACACAGAGATGGAGAATAGGTACGGGTGAGTTTCTGGGCAGCAATAGACTTGATGGCACTCAAGAGGAAGTAAAGTGACTCTTGATGAACAGATATACAGTACGCGAACAAAGAGATCTCAAACGTAAACAGTTTGACAGCTTTCGTCAGCTGAAGTCGTGGACGGCTTCAAGAGTTGAGCTAAACTTCGGGTGAACTGCTTCTCTTCGACTGGTGAGAAATAAGCTTCAAATCCAAAAGTTGTCGTATCCCCTGGAGCAAGTTGACACATATCACTACGGTTAATAAGTTATAATTGAGGATTTTTTTTATTTTGCAATACTGGCGTCTCAGAAAAATGGTTTAAGAAACAAAAAGTTTGAAAAGAGAGTTAGTCTTAAGAGCTAGCGAAAGTGCGGTCGGGTCATCGATAACGTGGCTCCACATGGCTCCACTCTTGGACCGCACTGTGCAGACTCTGGCTCCAAACTGGCGCCGCACATATCCCTGGGAAAATACTGTCTGTTTGGCCAATGCAAGGAAGTGGGCGCGCACTGTCCATATTTATATACAGTCTATGCTTGGCAGCTGGCATTCTTGCCCGATGCCAGCTGGGATAGACTTCAACCCCCTGTGACTGTCTGTGTAAGTGTACATAGAACATGGGCAAACTTGATGTACTTTATTCATTATTTTCCAATAATAAAAATACATTTCTGGTTTATTTAAAATAATAATAATAAAAAATGAGAATAGTCGTTTAAAATGAACAAATTCTATTGATAACAAGCCGTACTAAGAGAAAACTTACACTCCCCTCAAAGACTTACAGGTTGCTTGACAGAAATTAGTCTGAGAGCTCACTCGAGGAACCACAAGACGGGGAGAAGCGTTTGTAGAACAGCGTGCGTGGTGCCTAGTTGGAGAAGTTTGGAGGAGGCACTTCACAGAAGAAGAGCACCAGTCGGCGCTCCACTTCCAGCTGTCAGACAGCTAATGCAGCTGACGTTGTGTTTTGGGACTAGGCCTGCTCCTCCTCACGAGCAAGGAGTGTGACAGCTGTAGAAATCCCCCAGCCAGGTACGCCGCAGAACTCCCGATCAACATTGCGCGCATACACACTCGCAGACAAACAGGCGCGCTATGTTCCCCCTCTATCCTATTAATATTACATGCAGCACACATTGGCATAATGTACACTCACTTATCATTGATTTGCTCCCTCTCACTCTTCCAAGCCTCCACCTCCTCACCCCCCTTTGGGCCTCCGAGATGTTAACCTGTAAATAATAAAACTTTTGCGCTCCCGGTGACATTTGCCGCTCGTGAAGGAGGGGGGGAGGGATGAGCGGAGAAGACCGGAGGGGGAAAGCTTGATGAAATTGAACCCTTTCCCGCGACATGAATATATTCCACATCACCAGGAGGATGCAGGGACTTATCAGAGCAGTTTGTATCCCGGCATAATTTGCAGTCTCCACCGGGAAGAGAAGCTCATGTCTGATCAGTATTTAAACGATCTGCGGAACGTGAAAATGGACAGAGGCAAGGCGGCATGCCGGGAGGGCTGAGGCACATACACTCGATCTGCTAAGTAGGTGAGCTGCAGTTGGCGTTGGAGAATTACCGACAGATAGTTGTTGTATTGCCGCAGCAAAAAAAAAAAAAAAAAAAAAAAAAAAAGCTCTGGATGAGAGACTGACCTACATAATGAGGAGCAGAGCTTGGGTGATGAGGCTTTTATGGAGTGACAGCTGTTCTACCTGCCGTCGTCACCTTGACAGAGCAAAGGGACTCGTCAATAAACCCCAAACTAATGAGTGTCATTGTAGTTTATAGCGTAAGAGAACTGGGACAACGTTCCCCCACCTGTCTGCCATATTAAGCACCACCCCAACCACCTCCACAACCAATTTATGACAAAGATTTTCTAGCTTATCCAGCACTATTGCCGGGTCTCATCATTTCCTGAGCTACTGCTGGTCCCGGCGGACTTGAGTGGAAGTGTCAGTCACTGGAAAACTTTACTGGGGGAGAGAAGAGACTACTTCCTCATTTTCAGCAAGTGTGCCAATGCCCAGGTGCTCTTTTCAGGTGCTACAGTATGCAGTTTGTCTGACTGAGAGAGACAGGTCTGTGTCTGGCTCTCCTATCATCTCTGGCTGCTCTTTGCCTCAGTGTCAGCAGACTGAGCCTTCCTTCCTGTCAGTCTGCCGGAGCTGATGATGAATTATAAAAGGGCCTGCTCTCCCGGAGAATACAGATGTTTCCACACGCGCGCACACACACACACACCTCCACTCTGGATGCCTCCACACAGTGAAAAGCCTTATCGTGCTTGCGATACAGTCGATGGGAAATGAGGACGTATTATGCAAACTCGATGAGAAAACAGGGGCTAATTAACTTGAATGGAAACACGTTTGGCTTCTCGAGCTTTTCATCTTGGAGAGGGCTTCTGTCTGCAATATTTCTTTGACTGCTGATCTCCATATGCATATTTTTAAATGAAATGTGGAAAGCTCTTAATGACTCTAGGACAATTATAGAAGTCATAATAATCCAGTCGTAACTCTTTCAGAGTTGACTGCTCCTGTTAAAGCGCTTATTTATTTAATTTTTTTGGTGAACCGAAGGCCCGCAGGAGAGCGTCCGCTCTTGACAGACGGGTTACTTTTGAGGGTTTTGACTCGGCGGTCAGCGCGAGGCGGCACACTGCAGGTGCTGTGGGTATACGGGCGCACGCGCGCACGGACTGAGCGGCCGCCGCCTGATTGGTATGCCATCTCTTTCTGAAGTAAGAGCAAACCGAGGGTTGTTTTAATTGAGACACTGAGGAAGAGAGGCGATGCACTAATAAACAGGTAATTATGCAACTCCCAGCTCCGCCAAAGCAGATTGTGAATCCATTAAGGCCTCTTCGCGAAAACGCCTCTTTCTTTTTTCTCCTCCGTCGTTTTATTTATTTATTTCTCTCTTTCTTTCTAAAGTGGTACGCAAAATCCCCATGCATGCGGCCCCGTTGCGTGGGAGCGAGGCTCTCGACGCAAAATTCATAACAATTAACCATCAATCAGACTTAACCTCTGGGGTCACGGTAAGTGCTCCTCGCTCTGCGAATCCGCCGTCCAGATTAACAGTGACAAAATGTGCCTGTACATGTCGGCTAATCCATTTATTTATTCAGCTTTCTCCCAGTCTGGCTGATTAATCGCTCCCACACCAACGATGGAAGGAACGAGACAGAGAGAAAGTGTGCCGCTCTGCTCTGCTCTGCTCGCTCAGAGGTGTGGAAAAGTGTTTGTGTGTGCATGTGTGTGTGTGCGCACCGAGCAGTACCAGATTCCCCGAACACACACCTGACTGAGCATCAAAGAGTAGTTTGCAGGAGCGTATGTAAACAGCGACGGGGGGATGTTCAGAGAGGTAGTCGTCAACACCTGCACTCATCCGTCCGCCCAAACAAACAGGCAACCTTTAAATTCTCACCGCCCACACATTCCAATCCAGACAGCCGTGCAATTTTTTAGAAAGTTTTATTCTTACCTTGGGTGGCGATGTAGTGATTTGGCCTGTGGTAGCCCTAAAAGCAGAAAAAAAAGACGGGAGTATGAGAGACACTTTACTTTCCGCCTGCGCCTACAGCAACAGCTGTTATGAGGTTACTCGTGTCTTAAAATGCACACTGTCTTTGATATTTAGTGTTTTCTGACAATGGAGGTTTGCTCTTTGCATGGAAACTCAGTTTATCTCTACATCAAACTTACATACATCACTGAACAGATTAGATTTACACCGTACGGAATCACAATTTACAGCTTTTCATTTTTCGGCAGACGCGTGCGATTCTCCGCGTAGTCTGTTCACAAGCGGCGTTCAACGCTCGCCGAGCTCTTTGTTTCAACATCTGACCGACTGAAAGAAGATGCGCGACGTAAAGCGGTGCATAAAGGACGCCGCCTGATGCAAGATGCAAAAAAGCCCTCCTCATCACATATGCTATATGCGGCACACCTCTGCAGCAAGCAGCCAAAGTGTTGATAATCCCCAAGATACAACTAACAGCACTGATCTCCACAATAGGCCCCTAGTCTCACGGATTACTCTAATCCCTTCAAGTTTTATTTGTCCAATTCCTTGTCCTCTCCCCAGAGATATGAGCCAGGAAACAAAACATTAGGACTTAAAGGCTCTTCCTCCGGCCCAGCCTCCTCTTGATTGCCCCCCCCCCCCGGCCCCCCTTCTCCCACCCGCCCCTGCTGCTCTGCTTATCTCACTCATATTCAATTTAACTTCGACTGTGATTAACGCTCCTCCAATGAAGGCAGAAAGAACACAAAGGATATTTTTCCTCACCCTCTCCCTCATCCACAGGGCTCCTTCAGCTATTCAACTGTCCTCCATTTTTAATGACTTCTTTATCTCTTGGACTAAGGAGGAGATTTGTTTGTGCTTTCATGTACGCTCTGTCAAGTAAAGTGGGGGCCCAGTACGCCGTCGGATTAGAGAGGGAGAGGCAGAAAGAAAGGAAAGGCCCTGACAGTGACTGTCAGGTGAGTAGAGCTTACTATGAATGGGCTTGCGGCTTTTTGTGAGCATGTTACATTAGGAAAAGAAGAGTATTTCTAATGATCAACACAAAGAGATAATACACAGAAATGTCAATGCTGGAATTATTAATTAAAAAGGCTGTATTTTCAGGGATGTGTAAATTACTGAAGGGGAATTAAACATGTGCTGTGCACTTTGTATTTTGTTCCGTTGCTTATTACAGCGATCATTTACATTCATTCTTTCCAGTAAGAGTTGAGTGTGGAATATCTAATATATGCAGCATGACTTGTTTTCGCCTGTGGGCATGAACTGGTATTTTCAATTTGAATATCATTAAATAGCCCACTTTTGCAAATCAGAGTTCCCAGCCCTATCACCTGGAAAATATGTTTATATACCACTTATTCGCTTTGCCAAATACATTTTGGAGTGAACGTACTGTCTCCATTGTGTTCTCTGGCAATCTTTTTTTTATTTTTTTTTCTCTAAACTATGACAACAGCATGCCAGATTATTAAGTTTGTTCATAAAAGGCAAAGTAAGAAACTGCCTGGAGGCCCCACATCCTCAGGGACCTCAAACACTGCAGATTTATTGTGCCAGTTGGCTTGAGCAATTTGAATTTAATACAAATTTCATAAAGAACCAGAAACAAAAGTCAATATCAGATGAAATTTTAAGGGCTTTAAAGTGGATTTACAATTGGAATAATGTGCCTTCTTATTATCCTATTCTTTTACTTAGAGGTCACAAAAATATATGCACTGGTTAAGTAAATTGGTAAGTCTTTTGTCAACTCTCCACTACGGGATACCTTTTCAGGCTTCTAAAAATCCTCCAAATTGAAACTGAACCCAAGAAAAAAATAAAACCAATCATGACTTGAACACTTCAAATGTAAGCTCCAACCTGTGAGAAGAGGTTTCACGCAGACATTGATTAGTTTTAAAGTGGTCACAAGCCAAAGATGTAGTTGTGGGGGGGCTGCGTGCCAAAATTTAGACACTGCGTAATTCCTCAGTGAAACTGGGTTTGACCAAATTACCATAAGCAGTGGGTCAGTAGAGGCCCCATGCGGGATTAATCCAGAAAGCGGTGGGCACACAAAGGTCGAGGTTTGTCCTCCTGCATCCTGCGTGTGTTCGTTTTAGGCTTCAAGAGCAATTGGTTAGAGTTACAGATTGTGATTTTGGTTAAATACTCAAAAAGCATGTCATCTTTTATGCCTCAAGTCGGACAATGTTGGCAAAAACAAAAGTATTCGATGCTGAGAGTGAGTTTGGCAGAATCTAGTTTATGTTATTTGCTGAGACCAATTAGTTGAAAAGGAAGATTTACATTGAGGACGCAGGATGGCAAGCACCCAGATTTTCCGTGCATGCCTGCAAACGTGTTAAACCCCTCCATCACTTCAGTGTACAATACAGAGCATCAGCAAACACATATGCACACGCACACAACTTTGCAGCCAACAGACCATTACACTCTGTTTCCTTGGCTCCTAAATGCTTATCAAAATACTCAATCAGCTGCAGAGAAAGGGAAACATACCCGAATGGCTCTGCGTACTCGTACATGACTCAAAATAATCTGCAGTATAATAGAGTACAACAACAAACACTGTGGGAAATGTTCTACACATAAGAGTTTATTGGGCAGGACAAGCTTTTAGATGGGTTAAAAAGCTTTCTGAAGAGCAAAAACATCATTACCCATCTGCCTGCGTTTCTACTAAGTACTTTTCCAATGAAGCTGGCAGAGCAGTGGAAATCCTTTTCAATCAGGGCCCTCTTTAATATGCGTGTATCCTTATCTTATAATGGGACCCTCTCTATTGCGGGAGTCTTCTCCGCAGCGCCCCTTTTTTGCAGCATAATGGGCCATAAACTGAATAGTGGGAAAGGTAAATAATTTAAGCCCCTCGCATTTGCCGTGGCACACCTTGCATTATGAATTTATGTTTGAAGGCGTAACAAGAGATTACAAATTACCACATTACAGGGGCGGGGGAAAGAGAGAGAGGATGGGAGACGGAGTGAGAGTTCTCTCCAGAGCAGAAAACCACTTAGGGAGCCGGGTGCATCACCAGCCCATTACACATGAAGCGGAAGCAGCTGCTCAAAGAGGCCAGCGAGCTGCTGTGATTGGTCACATCCCGCTACTAACACTGCTATTAACAGCAAATCAGGTCAGATCAGGGGGTTCTATACAGTGTGCGCTAAGTGAGGTAGATTTGTTTTCAACGGGAGCTGTGTCTCAAGCCACTTTTTAATGACTTTTACTTACTGTAAAGGTTTGCTAAGTCACTCTGTTGCTTGTTAAAGCCGAGCTGCAAGCACTCTGCTGTGGTTATAAGTGTTACTAAACACGCTGGGTCTAGTTTGAACCGCTGGTGTGTCCTTGAGAGTTTTTCGGTGTCTAACATTAGAGAAGTAGGAAGCCGCCTTATGTGGCTATGAAGCGGAGAGACGATCAAACGCAGTTCTTTAAACTTTCAAATCTGTCATCTTCAGACAGAAAAATGACAACTTCAACTGTTTGTTCAAAAGTTAAAAATGATCTATATTTCCTGACCATCAACGCCCTGAAATTGTTTGAATAAGGATTTTCCCCTTGGAAAAGCAAACGTGGCGGGAGAGAGACTTTCTTACTGCGCTGGAAAATATCTCACAGAGGAGATTGGGGTGGATGGACGGGGATACAAATGAGTAACTGTTAAAACAGAAATCACAGTTTACATGTCTTCTCAAGGCTTTTCACACAATAGCTCCCCTTGCTTTTACCCAGTGGCTTCACTGAACTGTAATCCATCATTAAATTATTGCTGCTGTAAAATGAATGTACACCGATCAGGCATAACATTATGACCACTGACAGGAGAAGTGAATAACATCGACCGTTTCGTGACAATTCATTGTTCTACTGGGAAACATCTGGACCTGGCATTCATTCATGTGGATGTTACTTAGACATGTAGCACCCACCTAGACCAGACCAGGCACCCCCACCCCATAGCAATGACACTCCTTGATGGCAGCAGCCATCCCCAGCAGGATGCAGCCTGACACAGGCACACACACAAAAATGGTTCAGAAACAACTCAAAAAAACATGAAGAACATCACAAGGTGTTGACCTGGCCTCCAAATTCACTAGATCCCAAACTGATCAAGTATCTGAGGGATGATCCACAGAGGCCCCTCCCTTCAACTCATAGGACCCAAAGGCCCCCCATTAACAACATTGTGTTGCCAGACACCACAGGACACCCTCAGAAGGCCCATGTCCATTCTCTGATGAGTCACAACTGTTTTGGAGGCACAAGGGAGACCTACACAATATTAGGAAGGTGGTCATAATGTTATGCCTGATCGGTGTATTTTGCTGTTTAAGCTAATGTCAAAAAAATATAGCAATGTTACAAAAGCAACACCTTTAACAGCCATGCTAATAATTGTAACTTTATGTATACATGTGCTTTTCTATTTGTAATGTGCAATGCAATGTTTTGTATTCAATGTATTCCTCCAGTTGTGTTGAATGTAACTGTGCTAAATAATAATCCACTGAACATCTCATCTGTTTCTTCTTTCTGTTCTCAAAATGCTTTTTTTTTTATTTTTACAAATGTTCAAAGCAAAGAGCAAAAACTATAACCCAAGCTTCCCTTGCGAGCTGGTTTGCTATTTTTCTCTCCCAGCGCTGTCAGCCTCTGATCTTTATTTCTCTTAATATATCCAATGAACAGAGCGGCTACAGCAGCCTTCTAAAGTTGAATATAAAGGCAAAGTGTATGTGTGGCTCTTTCTGCGCGTGTGACGGACAGGCGGTACGGGCCGCATTGCCCCCCCGGCTCCCCGGCGACGGCGGCACCAGCGCCCTCTCTCTCCCCGAGAGGAAGCGCAGTGACCTTTGCGTTGGTGGCGCTGGCTGGTGTGTGTACTTACATCAACGTAATTTGCATTAATGTAATCGGAGCTCTGTTCCCCCTCCAGGGCCTGCAGCCTGACACGGGAGTGATCATCTGGAAGAGAGGCAGAGAGGAAGAAACCAGTGTTGAATTAATCATATTAACGAGGGCACCAGGAGAAGAAAAGGGGTAGAGGGACATACAGGCAGACAGGGAAAAAAAAAAAGCATAGAGAGAGAAATTATAAGAGACAAATACAGGTGGGAAAGGATTGAAAGCATGACCAGACTGGCATCATGCAAAACAAAGTGGAGTTGTTGAAATGCAACATGGCTGACAGACAGCTGTTATGATGTGACTGAGTAGCATAGACTGTATATAAATATGGACAACGCGTCGCCACTTCCTTGCATTAGCCAAACTGATGCTATTTTTCCGGGGATATGGGCAGCGCCATCTTGCGACTTTGCGACTGCGCAGCACGGTCCGGTTTACGGAGCAATTGGCTTGGCAACGGGTGGACGCCATTATGCCACATCCTGTTTCTATAACGTAAAATAACTAGCTAAAACGAAGCTTATCCAAAAAATTGGCACTTGAACATGCATCAATATTACGGTAACTACCTAAAAGTGAAAAAAACATAAAATAAAATTGATTTGACTTATATTTTATTGTTTTAGTTTCGCCCACTAACATGGAGGGGGTGGAGCTTATGACCTATACTGCAGCCAGCCACCAGGGGGAGCTCTACTTGCTTTGGCTATGCTGAGTATGCATTACAAACAGCACGGGGCTGTCACCTTAAAACCTTGATGATGAGAAATTTTAAATTAAAGCTAAAAAGTTATGATCAAAAATTATGATCTAAACCAGGACCTTAAGGCCTTATGGTGTTGTAATATTAATGAGGCCACTATGTGAGAACAGGATAGAGGAGCTGCACGATAAGACCATCAAACAATAATGTTTAACAGGGAAATCTGTTAAAGTTAAGACGACGTGTCTGCCTTGACTCGAAATACTAAAAGAAACTTTGGTAACTGTGGCGATTCTACATCATTTGCATGCTAATGCTACATAATGCACCTTTAAATCGACTTCAATCAGCCAAAGTAGATCTTGAAGGTTTTTCTGAGACAGCGGTGATTAAAGGGGGGGGGGGGGTCAGAATGAACTTTCCAATCATCAGTAATTAGCAAATTGGCATCACAGCTCGGCTCTAGCACGTATATAGGTGACTGGAATTCATTCAAATTCAACATTTTTTAACATTGCCTAACCCTTCACGTTATGCGCCATCCCCCGCGCGGCTTATTTCTCATAACTGAAGGGATGAATATACAAGCAGATTGGAAAGGTCAAAGCTGCTCTCGTTTGCTGATAATAAAACTCTGTTTGAGCAGCTTAGAGTCATCCAGTCACAAGCCCGGCCAATAAATCAGACAGAAGAATGGGAGAGAGGCACACAAAAAAAATCACCAACGTTGAGGAGGAGCTTTGTACACACATGCAATAATGTTCCCGTATCGGTTCTTCATGCGGTTCTCATCCTTCTTGGCGGAGTCCCACGGTGCAGACTGTCCTTCAAAAAAGCTCTGGAAAGAGAGGAAACACAGGAACAGAGAAGGGGGTGGGAATGAAATGTGGTGTCATGTGTGAGCACTCTAAATGACAACCAGGCTAAAGAATATAACCTTCCCCTTTTAGCTAAAATAAAGAAATAAATTAAAAAAAAGGAAGGGAACCTTTGCGATAGAATTGAAGACACACAGAGAGGCACATTCACATCATTATTAGACATAAAACACAGGGAGAACGGTGGATCCCGGGGAGCTGTGTCAAACAGCGTGTGCCATTAGGGCGGAGGCAGCGGGTGTCACACTCAAACCTATCCCCCTGCGCCGCTCTGCCGGGCGGAGCAAGCGCAGCGGCTGCCTGTCTGCCTCGTCTGAAGGACTCAATCAGGTTGTCGCGAGGGGGGGGGAGAGAAGAAAAAAAATAAATAAAGCCCGCTCGTCGTCTACAGATCAAAACTGCTCCCGCTCAGATTACCCTCATGAAATATTTATCGTCTCTCGCTGGGGAGATTTCCATTCTGATGGCACACCAGGCACAATTAAGCCAAATTATGAAAATACATCTCCACTGCCAGTCCGCCGCTGTTCGGCAGGGGCGGGCGGGGTTTGGCTCCAAGCTGACTAGCCCCGGAAGAAAACATGTTTTTGTTCTGTCTTTTGTGATACCAAGCTAATGCACATCGGAAAAGTCAGCTAATACATTACGGTGCCAGGCCATCCGCAAATAAAGAACCAGGAACGGAGGTTGGAGATTATTTGAGAGTTCCTTTTAGTGTGTGGAGCAGGAAGCATTGTCTTCAATCATCACTGCTTTAGGACTTGATGGTTCCATTCATCTCGGCGCCGTGGCAGGCAGCGGGCCGTTTGTCTAGCACATAAAGGCCTTTCAGACACCACACAAGGACATATCCCTGTATGAAGTCCTAAGGATTAGTGATTTCACTGAGAAACAGCTTTAATATGCTAAAAATATGTCCCATCCTTCCCGAGAAGATGGAAGCATGTCTCCGAGATGGATTGCACGGGCCTCTCCTCCCGTGGCAGTATGTCTTGAGCAAATGCACAGGCCAATGTCATTCTCTCTCTCTGTCACGCTGAAGGATACAGGTCTAATATCAAGCGCCTGAAGACAAATCATCCTCCAGCTGAAAGGCGTTACCTGGAAACTTTTAAATAGCTCTCCTTTAAACTGAGCGACTACAGTCATTTTCCTTAAGCTGTTTGGATCTTGAACGTGGATGGTGATAAAGTTCGAAGTGTTTGAGATTTCAATTTAAAGGCTCATAGAAGGGGAATAAGTGGCTGCCTGAAATTCACCAGGCAAACAACAGAAGACTCCACCTGTAAAAAGTATTTAGTGTCAAAGGTGTATGATGCATTTTACTTCAGCGCACCTGCAGGCAGTTTTTAACACCACTTTCAAATTACTCCCACTGGCACAACTCCAACTTAGTATGTTTTTTTAATTACAGGCAACCTGCAGCACTCGGGTCCCAGCACAGTTCCGTCTTTGAACCACTTAACTGTAAAAACGCACAGCGCTTCCCTCCGCACACGGCCGCTAACACGGGAAAACCTACATAAAAGGTGACAGAGGAGCACTCGACACACAGAACACACCACGGCAAAAAAAGGCAAAACGAAGAAATCAAAATGAATGGTGACACACAGAAGCGGGGACCGGTTTGGTGATTTCGCTTCTGTATTCATTAATCACTTCCCGGGTGAGGAGGGGAAGGAGACTCGTTCAAACGGACCAGTGTTCAATTTGTGGCTGGAGCTTAAGGAATTTCTCACAGTAGGCTAGATGCAACAACATAACCGCTCACGCACACACACACGCACAACAGGCTGGAAAACAAGTGAAATACAATGACAACATGGCAGCTTTGAACCTTGTTTTCTTGCTGATCCTGTTTGATCACTGAACCCCTGTGTCGACGTGCAGGAGACTTTGGACATGCAAATACTTTGTTGCACTTTGAAGCCGCTACAAAGTATACAACATGGTTTCGCAAAGTGTTAAGTGTTGTACATTGTCCTTTCTTACGGCATTATCCAGTTTGTTGCCGTTGTCCAAATTACTGCAATGCTCTTTTTTGTCACTAAGTTGAAAAGCTTTGCAAAGATCAGACTTAAATTGCGCCGCGTGGCTAAACGAAGCTACAACAAAGGCAGCTGGACTTGTTTTCCTGAAGATGCGACACCACTCGTTACAAGTGGCTTCTCCAGTTCTATTAGGGACATCTATGCAGTGGTGCAAACCTGAAGCTCACACGACTAGGGCGTGCTGATGATCCAATACTCACATCCAATTAGAGGAAGTGGTTCTGCAGTCCCTAGTTATGCGAGTTTCAGGAGGGCACCACCCACAGATGTCCAGAAATAAAAAAAATATGACATTCAGATCTGAAGAAGCCACCTGGATGAGTCGTGAAACATCCTCAAGAAAGAAAAGTAAAGCTGCCTTTGTCTTAGCTTAGTTTTTCAGATGGCCTTGATTACCCAGAATCTTCACAGATGAACTGTGGAAGAGACGACTCAACAAAAGTTGGCGTTTTGTCAACCGAACACTGTCAAATACTTTGGCAACTTTGCATAGCTTCTGTTGGTGAATGCCCTTTTCAGACTAAATCATAAATGTGTCATGTTTTAATCCCCAAGGGCCTTAAAAGTAGCCGACAAGGTTTCTGATACCATCTACAAGTGTAAAAAAAAAAAGAAAAAAAGAAAAAGAAATAAACTCACAAATAACCAAAAGTGTTGGCTTACCTCGTTTATCTGATCCAAAGTTAACGTACAGAATAAAAAGAAGCATGGGTCAGAGAGAGATATAGTACAGCGTAAGTCAACAGGCAGGCTTAGAGGGGCACTAGGCTCCAATCTCATCATCAGAAATAAAAAGGGCATTAACCTTAAGACAGACTGATATAGAATGACAGCAGTGGAACACAACATATGGATGAATCGCTCTAGCCAAGTGAGAATGAGCTCCGTTGCACACTTTGAGAACCACACAGGTCTTTTTTTTTTTGCAACAGGCTATGAGAGAGCAGGGCAAGGGGACGGCGGCCAGTTGTTCGTTGTCTTATGATTGACTGTTATGCATCTGCGCAATCTGGACGCGTGGACCCAAAACACCTTTATCCATAATGAATTGGGCCCGGAGGGCACCCCGAGGCACTCCAACCTCTCAATGGTATGATCCTGCAGGTAGCAACGGGAGGCCGCATTATTTCATTCCGCAGTCATGAGAGGGGGGGAAGCGGGGAGTTAATTACTGATAAATCTGGCCCACACATAGCAGAACGAAGCAGGGCGGGAGGTGAAGAGGTGGGGGGAGAGGAAAGCCAGGAAGGAACACAGGAGGTGTAGATAAGAAAATTGCAGAAAAAAAGAAATGAACTAAGCTGAGGAAGATGAAGAAAGATGAGATGCTAGAGTTTAGGGAAAAGTGACGAGTAAGGTTTTAAAAAAAAAAAAAAAAAAAGGAAGTTATACAGGTTGTTTAAAAAGAAAGATTTATAAAGCATAGCTTGAAGCCAGTTCTGTTACAACATGGCATCAGGGTGAGATCAGGCCGGCTAGCGTGGCGCCGAGGGACGGCGAGGAGGCTGGAGCGCCGCCAAAACCTGCCAGCCTCCCGCACTAATGAGAGGAAATTAGAGTGATGGTCTTCTGGGGGAAGAAATCTTTTGTTTTGGTGTCAGAGAGAGGCATAGCATCAGATTATAGTCTTAAGAGAGCGGCAGGCCGCCATCACCGGCGCCTGATCGGACCCGATTCAGGTGAAGGAGGGGACACGGAGCTAGGTGTCCCTCGGGTTGCCGCACACCGGTGTACGGCCTCCGAGTCTCCAAGGAGAACGGACACAGACAGCGGCGTTTGACACAAACACACACTCACGCACGGGAGAAAAAAAAACGCACATTCGCTGCAAACAACAAGGAACAGATGAACAACAAAACGAATCACACCGTAAACACACTGAGACAGGGCGCATTAACAATTTATCATAAAAGTGCATCTGGGGAGAGACAAAACAGTTCTGCTGTGCGGTGCAAAACAGAGAGAGAGAGAGAGACAGACAGAAAAGGGGAGAGACAGAAACAGAGCAAAGAGACACCGGGCTGTACACCATGACACAGATGAAGCCTCGGGTTAGACTGATAAATACTTCCATTCAAGAATCTCAGAGGAAATGTTTGGCAGTCTATCACGGGGCTTAATTTGTGTTTGCAACTTTTTTTTTTTTGCGGTTGGGGGGGCGGGGGTGACAGCTGCGTTCGGCTGCGTCCTACCTCGTACTCCTCCTTGAAGCCGTAGCCCTCGGCGCACTTCATCTGCGTGATGTGCTGGAGGAGGTCCGCCACGCGGATCGCCGGGTGCAGCTGCCCCGTCTGGTACGGCACGTCGACGGGCTCCCGCTTCCTCAGGGAGTGGGTGTGGGACTGCACCAGGCTGCTGGTGTCGCTCCCCATGTTCTGACTCTCATCTGCGCGGACACAAACAAGAGAGACGGGCCGGAGCGGGTCAGGGTGGGGAAACGGGACCCGGACGTCGCACGGTTTAACAGCAGACTGTCGTGAGATACATTCTGGTGACATAATGCTTGAAGCAGTAAATGGCTGCGGTGTATTACGAGTTTAAAGGTGAGATAATTAGCTTAGGCGCTGGCACTCTTTGAACCAGTTCATATCTCCCGACTGTTCTCGTTGACTGATGGCCCGTTCTCTCATTTACTGGTAAGCATTATGTCACCACCCTCCAGATTGACAAACAACTCTCATCTAGTAATCTGTTTGTTATGGATGGTCACAACAACACAACATCATTGAGTAATAGGATGAGTCATGTGGTGGGAAGGTTCAGGTCCATCTGTCTCAGTGTGGCTGGAAAATACTGTACTGTATAGCCATTTAAATACAAGTAACACACTTACAGTACGAGCACATAATATGGCTGCAGGACAACATATATAATATATCAGTGGCCCTCAACTGTGAGAAATAGCACAGATCAAAACATTAAAAATTCTCATGAAGATGCTGTAAAAGACAACACGTTTTCTTTTTTCCTGTTTTTTTTTTTTTTTCTTCCTTTGTCTTTGTTTCTTACTGGCGGTACAGTACGCTGGATTCGGGCTCTAGCTCATTACTGAGAGTCAGACTCCATTCCAGCTCTTTCATACTGTAATCCAGTCAGTGGCAGACATGAGGCACAGATGCTGTGGGGAGCCAGCGGACGATGGAGGGTGTCCAGAAACATGGAGGAGGAGGAGGAGGAGGAAGAGGAGGAGGAGGAGGAAGAGGAGGATGTGAGGGGGGTGCGGTGGGCCACAGTGAGCATGTTGCAGCAGGCACCGTCGGAAGCATCACACAGACACAGCGTGGATTCGGCCCCTGCCACCCGTACTCCCCCCAAAAAATACTAAACGACAAATATTGAACCTAAAGGAAAAGAAAACGTAAATAAAGAACCCAGGAGGGAAGCGGAGATGGGAGGAGAATGCATGGGGTGATGCTGCCATGGGGCACTGTGTGTGCGTTGACCATGCTAAGCTAGTGGTGGCTCGGTGGCAACGGTGCGGAGGGTTGGTGAGATGCTAACATGTCCACTCGTCATGCAATAAATGTCGCAATGTCAGAAGCAGCCTCTCCCTGTCGGCTCGCTTTCTGAGTAACCACCGCCTCCTTCCCCCAACCCAGGGCCCAGTTGGGAAAACTTACCATTAATGGGCACTTTTTAGATAGCAGATACATAAGAGGTTACGTATGTAAAGAGAAAGAGAGGAGAAGAGACAGGAGAGAGGGGATAAGCAACAATACAGCATGAGAACCTGTTACAGTGTTTTTAGAGCTACACTATAGGGCAAGATCACATGCCTTCTCAGTTCAAACTGCCTACGTAGAAAGCCTAGTCAAGGGGGATGTTGAGTGAATGGATGGGGCAATTTCAACAGTGCAAGACAAAAATAAAAGAATAAAAAAAAAGAGAACGAAACAAGGAAGTCATGGATTTCAAGGGAGAAAATAATGATGAAATACCGGTCGTCTCTGGAACAAGCCGTAATTGTTTCAGATCTGCGACTCGCACATTTTAACGACGCCAATTATTTTTTGAGTATTCTGACATTTTGAACTTCTTTTCTCTAATTGCTTGTAATTATATTTGCACGTGCCGGCGCTGACACCTGTATTTATGGCATTTTTAATTTTTATTTAAATTTATATATATATATATATATATATATACTTTTTCTTTTTGGCACGCGTGTGCAGTGAAATCAAAAACCCTGCCAGTCCTCTATGATCTAATCAGTTTTGATCATTAACCTCAGCTGATGAGACAATGCTGTGACTGAACGTGTCACAACCCGAAGCATGTAACCTTTTCTGGCTGCCGCAATTTCATGTTAATTGTTTCTTGCTTCATTAAACGCGGAACTAACATAAGCAGCTGTCACCGGCGCGCTGATGAAAGACGCCGCTGCAAGTTGCGCCAACGTGGAGAAGGAATACACCACCCCGAGTTTAGTGCGAGTTTAGTCGTGGGCTCGGGAGAACGCCGCTGCGGCGCTCGTGGTGAAGCCGGAGCAGAGCTGCGTGTTCTGTCTTTTCCTCTCGGCCTTGAGTATTTTAATTATCGCAGTCCTAGTGCCCCACTTAGTAGCTACGTTATGTGCTCCGCCGGTGGAGAAGCATCTGCTCGTATAAGATGCTGCACTTTGGGGCTGTTCTGCATATTCAACAAAGGCCAGAAATAATTAACAGAAGAACAAAATGCTTCTTTTTATATATATATATATATATTTCTATTTTATGACGGAACAAGATGAATAAACACGGGCAAAAAACAAAACAAAAACAAGTAGGTCGATAGCAGTTAGCCAAAGGCAGGGGGAGCGACATTAAAAAGAATAATAGAAAAGGTTGTTGTTTTGGAGGGAGGGAGGGGAGTTAAATGCGTAGTGAGGAGAGAGGGGAGGGAGGGGAGGGCAGTACAGCTAATGCTAGACTTTAGATGTTGATACCGAACGCATCCTGTTTTTAGGATTTTTTTTTTTTTTTTTTTTTTGGTGATGGGGGCTAAGAGAGAGTCTTTTTTTGTTTGTTTGTTTCTGTCTCCCTCTCTTCTGTTGTGTCTCTGTGCAGCTGCTATGGCTTCAGCATGCTGTAGCCTAGGTTGCATCGGGGCAAACTGCCCCCCACCCCCGGTGCCCCCCTTAGACACTCCCCCCACATCCAGTCCACATGTCTGTCCATGCATATGAGAGGTCAAACACGTATGTGACATCACACGCACGACACGCAATGCGGATGGGATGGAGTGAAGCCAGCCTCAGCCCAGGAGAGCCCCCTCGTTGGACGGGGAGGGAGAGGGAGAGGGGAGGTTGAAGGAGGGATGGGTGGAAAGGAGGAGGAGGAGGAGGAGAGGGGGGGAAGCAGCAGGCAGGTATGAAGGTGAGGAAGCCATCTTTAGTAATAGAGCCAACCAAAAATGAAAATACAAAATAAAACTTTTTGTTTTTTCCTCACAGTTAAGTCTTCAAACAGTCATCTTATGAATGTAATGCACTGTACGTCTCTTTAGAATAAAATCAACAGCAATGGGAAAAGAAAATGCGTCTCACCTAAGATAGCGGTTGGCACAAAAGGATCTGCTCAAACCCCCAAAACAAGTGCAGAGGTTGGAGGAGGAAAGAGAGTTGCAGTGAATAAAAGAAGCCAAGATAGTCCACAAAAACAACATTAACAAAAAAATAACCGACAGTTCTTTGGTTTCTCGCCAAGCGGCATGACAAGAAACGGATCATATTTTCCAGAAAAGCTAATTATACAGTACGTTCAGTTGATTACAAATCCAGCTATCCCTTTACTCCATCTAATCAATGAGCTGTGATCTGATTACATAAGACACACAATTATGGATTATTATTTGGTGGAAACTGAAGTCATAATTGAACAGCTAAAATCCATCTCGGCAAAGTGATATAAAACAGAACCAGAAATGTAGCGGGGTGTAAACCCATCTCATTTATCTGCCTTCTCATTTGTGAAATCGTTTTCTAATTTTTAAAGCCCATATCGGCTCCGTTAGGTAAACCCAGTGCCATTTGTAATTCACATAAAAAGACGTCTCACCAAGAAAATAAAACTAATGAATACTTGCTCGAAAATGTTGTCTTTGTCTCTAATTTATTGTGACACTTATAATTCTGTTCGTTCCGCGATGACTGAATTTGCCAGGATCGCTGTTTGCTTCGACTCTACCCTAAGCACTTCTCTGTTGGCATACTGGATTAGCGAGGAGGAAACGGAGAATGTTTACCTGGGTAGTACGAGTTGGTCGGGATGGAGGTACTGAGAGTGTTGGCTTTGGGCAGTGTGAAGGAAGAGGGCGATGATCCAGCTACAGAAGGAGGGAAAAAAGAACCGAATAAATAATTGTTCTTGGTTAAGAAACATACAACACTTACAATAGTTACGTTTACATGGACAATGTTTCTTAGAGAGTCCAACTTAACTGTGCACATGGTTTGACACGCTTCTGCCGACTGTTTAGAGTTAAATCTGGCAGAGAAATAAGATTTTTTTTCCCCCCAACGTAATTTCTTTCAATAGAAGATGACAAAGACAGACCTGTGTTTTCGACAGTACTGCCCATGAACTCCTTTCCATTCAACCAGTCTTTTGTGATGGAGATAGTTATTCTATTATTCCGATTAATAGCCAAATACTTAGGTGAATCTATGTTTCTTTGTGAGTTGGTGAGCCATACAAACCACAAATACGAGAGGTAAAATTCTCTGAAGTCCAGGTTGATTAAATTTTTGCAGACTTGCTATGCATTCATTGTCGTCTCTGCTCGGCATCTTCAAAATGCCCAAACCTCACTCTGATTTCTCATTTTGTTTAGCTTGACCATGCATAAAGCACACACATACTAAGAAAGACGCCTCGAAAAATTTGCAAACCTACCGCCAAAAATCACAAAATTAAAATATTTGTGATTTATATATAACTTTTTCACTAGTTACACATGCATATAAGGCGGGAAATAGTACAGAAAACAATAAATAAAAGCATTATATAGCCTATTGGCATGTGAAGTGTCTTGATTCCAACTCATTTTTGTGCTCAAGTCTATGAGAGTCTATGTGTGTCTGTATATTTAAGAAAATATTAATAATTCAGGCTTTAACGTTTCTCTTAGAAAAAAGTTTCATGCTCCTCAGACTTAAATGAGATGCTGTGTGAAACTCTAATTCCTTTCATTTCTCAAGTCTGTTCATTTATGAATATCATCAGTAGGTGACCTGACATAGAGCTAGACCAATGTCACCACAATCAAGAAACAACAAGCATGTGCACTGGTGAGGTATATTGTGTTTACTTATTGTCTTACTTGAAATAAAACCATTAAAATGTCCATCTGTGCATGGTAAATCACGAAAGGCAGAAAACCTCCTGAGTGTACTGATCAAGAGCAAGAGCGTGTGCAACTGACTCTCTTATTTCTGTTGTTAAAAGATACACATTAGGCTTTAAAGTTGGGCTACAGAAATAATTTTTCTCACTGATTAATCTGATGATTACAGTTTTGCTCTTATTACCAGTGGCAGGCCGTCAGGGCCAGAGAAGTCTCTGCTGGCCTAAACTTTATCAAAATCACCGACTTATATTTTAAAGTTTTTCCATTAATCTTATTAAATTATTCCCAATAGCCTATTCTTTTCATTTTATGTCTGTCTCTCTGCTGCTGTTTCTGGCAGTGTAACTTTGCATTAGAGCTTTTATCCAATCATATTTTAGCCGTCACGTGTAGCCAGAGTCAAAGACATCTGCCTGGGCCTTCACAATTAAAACTGCAGGCATCTGAAGATTGAAACACATTGTAATGACACTGTTCCTTTAACTAATCACATTTTAAGTTCGTATTCTTAGGCCTTCTCTATGGTTTACGGTAGCGTGCAAGCTAGCAGTTCGTGTGTTGCAAGCGGCGAAACCAAATCGTCCCGTTAACGTTTCGATAGCTATTTTTTGAACCTACGATGGCAGAAGGAGGAGAGGTTATCAACTTGGTTGCAGATCTTCTTAGAAAGTAATTTTCATAGCGGACATTGAAGGAAGAGCTGGATATTGTGAGGAAAGGCCGCCCAGTCCTGGAGCTAACTAGCCTGACACAGCCGGGGAAACTTTCAGGTCAGCAACTATGAGCGCTAACCTTCGTTGACAGGCTCAGAGGAAAACTCTAAAGTTCTGGTGAGTAAAATAAATTATATTTACATTACGTATTTACATACGTTTTATGTATATTTTTGCCATTTTGTTGGTTCAACATTGATGTTTCTGCTGGATTTGGCGTATGTGCAGCTGCAGCACAATGGTGGCCGCAGCGAGTGAGAGGAGACTTTTTGAATTGTTCTAAGTGAGTTTCTTGCTTTAGTAATGGCATTCATCCAGCTATATGAGATACGATACAACGTCCTGTTTTATTGCGCATCCGTACGTTGTTGACGGTTTCTATAGCAGTAGTGACGTAACGATCATATTAAGAGGTGTTTTGAATAAGATTGCAGGGTACTGAAGGCCTAGGTGGTAAATGCATGGCCCACCACTGCTTATTACTTATTCCAACATTCAAGAAGCAGCCCACTTTGTTTTTTTCAACCATGTGGTCACACACAAACAAACAGCACTGTTCATGGTTCTGAAACAACAGCTACAGCAATAGTGATCCGTTGTTTTCAGATGATAGCGTGCATATCTCGGCTGATAGTTTTGTCACTTATAAATATTGTCACAAATTTTAAAAAGTGGTGCCAAAAACACAAACACTACATAGTCAGTAAAAGCAAACTTCAAGTACAACCATATTGTAATTCCCAAGAGAGGAAAGAAACTTTTAGAAAGTTCTTTAAGTTCTCTCATGAACATATATAAAAATACACACTACTTTTAAAAATGTACTATTTATGGTTACACATTAATTGGTGCAGTATTAGCCACCCCCACACTTCTTTCTGCTTATGGGACCTCAGCTACAAGTTTCCTGTCATTCAGGATTATCTGACAAACTGAAGTAAAAAAAAATAATAGTCCAAGTTGAAAGATTTTGGTTGTTTTTGTCCCATTTGGTGAGATTTATTCTATATTCATAATTTCCCTCTGAAATTTGGTGGAGTGCCACTATAAAATAGCTCAGAAAAGAAATGCTCAGCTACAGATAAAGTACAAACTACAGTAATTATTTGAATAAATGCCTTTACTTCCCCCTACTACTATTGCTTTACTTGAGCAGAACAATGGCCCTAGCGACAATAGTGTAATAGCGTTGCTCAGTGGGTTGCCATCTTCTCCTTATGTTTCATCAACAGAACTGCCATGCCAAGGGGGTTCGGGTTATGCGGGCAGTATGTTGGGCCCTATAATCTGTCAGCCAGGATGTTTTGAGCCAAAATGACACGACTGACAGTAATGTAAGGTCACGGCGCATGAGAGGGCTTTACACTGACAGGCCGAGTAAGAAGTAATGCATTTAAATCATTTGAGCTGGCAGACAGAGGGCCAGATTTGAACAACTACACTAACAGACAGTTAATCAAGGTCAAAGCATCTTTGGGGCTCGGGGGCCCTGCAGGGGTGTGGAGACAGAAGCTGCTGTGCAGTTTTAATCTGATGGTTTTGACTGGGATTATAGCGGGTCAAGCCCTGGGTGCAGACTTAGCGGAGCTGTCCGTCAATGAAGCATTAAGTTTAACCTGGGACAGACAAAATGAATAGGTTATAGCACCAGAGAGCATCGAGTATGTGCTGTGTGTTCCCTCTGTGCGTTTACTCTGAGCTCTAATGTTTACTGATAAGCTTTTGGGTCAGGTTTGGGATTTCAAGGCGTCTTGATTATTGATCTAAATACAAGACTCCCTTCAGGCCATCGACGAGCATTTACACAACTGTTTCCACAGCTAAACAACTAAGGAGCAGGTATCTGCAACAAGACCCCGGTGGTAAAATCTAAAAAAATTGCTAGTTTTAGCTTCCTTAATGAAAAAGAAATTTAAAAAGGAATGCATAAGAATAGTGGAATGAACCCAGCCGTGCTGACTTACATAAGAACTGAGAACAATGGACAGTTTGTCCAGCTGAAATCAATTAATTTGTGCAAACCAAAGTCTCGGTTAGAACAAGGCAACGAGAGAAAAACAAAAATCTATTTCGAAATCCAATTAATACAATTGGATGGGACAAGAGAAGGAAAAAAAATGAAAAATTTAACAGCCATGTATCATGTTACCATGAAAAATATCAAAACGTCTGGTTTCACACAGAGTTTAGATACCAGTTGTTTCACAGTGCTTGTTTTTTTTGTTAGGGAAGTAAAAACTAGCAATTATTATTTTCTTTGCTTATACTATTATATTATATTATATTTTATTGTTTTTTATTCTTATTATTACTATTCTATATTTATTTTATTTTATTCTAATTTTTATTATTTTATTTTTTATTATTTTTTTTTATACATTTTTCTTTTACTAGTGGTCTTCAAGAGTGTTTTTATTTATTTATTTTTTATGTGCAATTGAGCTGCTGTGACCAACCAATTTCTCTTGTGGATGAACAAAGTCTAATTCCAGTCTAGATTAAAAGCAGTGACAGACTTGTGCCTTTCCCCCCCTGACCATTCCTCCAAATCACTTTAAAGAGGACAGCGACTCACATTTCCAGGTTGTCCCAGGGCGAATATTTCCTGTGCAGTCAGGTTTGATTTCTTTTTTTTTCACCTGACCAAACCAAATAAATTGCCTGCACCCTGCACGGCGCGTGCGACCGCGTGCGGGGGCAGGTAGGCCTGACGTTGAAGGAGTGTGGGGTGGGGTCGGGGGGGTCTCACCTCTGCCGTTGAGGGTTAGCGTGCACTCGCTGCGGCCGTTGAGCGTGAGCGCGCACTCGCTGCGGGTGTTCAGCGTGTGGTTGTGTGTGTCCATGAAGGACAGCGCCTCGTCACAGTTGGTACCCTGCTCCGTGTAGCTCTTGTCCATGGAGTTGACCATCACTGTCATCTCCTGGCGGGTGCTGTTCAGAGTCTCCTTACGCTTCTTAGCCAATTTCCTTCATAGAGGGGGAAAAAAACAAAGGAAACAATCAGAGGGGGGGGGGGGGGGGGAAGCACAGATGATGCTTGAATTGATCTGATATGAAGCCGGCAGCGATGACTCATAGGTGTAATGAGATGGCTGAGCTAATGTGCCCCGGGTTGTGGTCACATTAGGTTTTATTAGGCACCAGATGCTTCTTCAAGCAATGAAATATAAATCCTTGAGAATGTGAAAAAGGTGCGACACCCTAACCCAAATACATCAGAGGCCCTGATGATTTAAAATTAGCTATAGTATTTTGGGGTGGGAAGAATTAAGAGTTATGAACGGTGAACTGAAACAGTCAACCTGCTTTTTATTGACCCACTTTGAGCTGATGTGCCGGGGCCTACAAGCAATCTGTCCCTGATCAAACACTATTAAATACACACACACAGACACACATACGCACTCAAATACCACCGGGACACGGACTGTTGTTTTTTTTTTTTGTACAAGCAGCTGCAAAGCACACGTGTCTCATCTGACTCAAGATGAAACACAGAATCAGATTCAAGAACTGGCCGATGCTCTCCACGTGGGAGGCCCTCCACAAAAATGTATGAATTAATAACTCCTTTGTCGAGTAGGACTTTAAAGTCTGTTAAAAACCTAAAACTAAGGATCATGAGCTTTAGCTGTTATGACTCCAGGCTCTCAAACAGACTTCCTAAACACTGAATCAAAAAAATTGTTCTTTTCTTTCTTGGTTGCATGGCTTCAGGGATGGCTGTTTGGTGGGTCCAGGACTTAAATACATTAACTGAATAAATACTAAATATTAATTTTATTAAAAAAAAGTCGTGGTCCCCAAAGGTTAAATCCTAAAAAACGCGAAGCCTCGGATTTATCTGGGTTGCTTTTTGCGGTTTGGTTGACAAACTCTCAACAACTATTGGACAGCTTGCCACTCCAACCCTGCAAAATGTTAACAACACCATCTCATCAGCTGCATTATTCAGCATAATATAATTTCAGAATGCTAACCCTGCAACAAGACAAAGTCACTTCTGGTTTATTCTTTAGGTACATATCAGGCCCCAAAGTTCTTAGTTGAGATATTTGAGGTTGTGGCTGCCTTTTTCGACATATCTGGTCTGGAGTTATTGACATGCCTGTCGGTGGAGACCAGCCAGGAGGAGAGCTCCAGTTGCCAATTTTAATGTTCTGCACATGTAATTAAGCACTCAATAGAATGTGTCCATTGGAGCCCATTAGCCCATTGGCTAACGTAGCAATGACGCTATACATGTTAGCCATGTCACTGTAACTCCTGTTTAAACTTCCCTGTCTGCACTTTATCCATACACTAATGTTTACATCCTCCACAGATGGTTTATGGCATTTATATATATTGTGTATTGTTCTATTTTCCTTTTCTTTAAATGTGTTTTTGCACGTCACGCTGCTGTACCTTAAACTGACCCCCCGCGGACAAATAAAGTTTTCTGAATCTGAATCAGGTTTCGTCAGGGGCTCTAACGGTCCATCTGGGGTCAATCAGGAGGTCATCATCTAGGTTTTAATTGGGCACCAATGCAAACCTGTGGGTGGCGTCGTTGCTTGCTGCCTCCACCTTTAAACACTGTATATAAAGTTAACGCACTAATGGTATGGTATTATTTTTTTTTGTGATGTATCCCATGTGTGCCAATATATTTAAATCAAATGAAAATGCTGGAATGCAATTACTGCAAACTGCAAACCAGGGAAAAAATTTGCTGCAAAGTTGCTTTTGTTTGACTTCTGCGTCCCTAATGAATATATTACTAGTAACTGTCCCAAGCAAGCCTATGAGTGTGTACAGAAGGCGATCCTGAACTGCGGCCTCCTGGATTAAGAAGTTACTGACACAAGAAAATTCCCCCAGTTGTGATAAAAAGCTCATTACATTATCTGATGAGATAATTCTCTTATAGTTCCACGGAAGTTGCACTAGAGAAGGATGGCAAACAGCTTGAGTGGGAACTTAGTGTGGCGACGTCTGATGCCTGCCACTGCTCTGTAGCTGGAGGGGAGCGAGCGGTGTAAAAATTAACTATGGCAGCCCTCACACTGATCCTCGCACTTTGTTACTCTCTGCGTGACCCCTCTGCCTATTTGAATTGCCGTCTCTCTCGCGGACAACTGCTGTCTAATGACGCACTCCTGCTGCTTTGTTTTCGCAAATCTCCTCTGTTTATTCAATTTTGTCGCCGTCTCGTGCCATATGGCAACAGGCCCCCGCTGCCTTCAAACAGTCATTTGCTCTGAAGGCCTCGACGTGAGGCTAATAGTGGATCCGTTCTTCAGAAAGCAAAGTGACAAAGTAGTGACACTTTTGTCTGCTGGACCCACTTTTTGTCTTTAATCTGCAATTAGAGCTGGGAACAAAACGGCAATCTCGCCTCTGTTTGCCGTTACAGCTTCATATTGTATTAAGGAGGAATGTGGAGGGGAGGGCGAGCTGCATGTACCCGAGGCAATATTAAGACTGATTCGGCACTGTGTGCACTCATGGAGAAGACTATTAAGAACGACTATAATCCAGCTTTTAATACTGTATCACTGTTGTTATTTCGTCGGCTGGTGAGAGTTGGATTTCCGCTTTCTTGGCCTGTGTAACAGTTGAAGTGAGAGCGCTGAAGATAAACGAGGCTGCACAGACACCAGTGCCAAAATGAGGAAAGCACCAGCAATACTGGGATGTTTGCTAGGCACCGTGGGTGTTAGATGAAGATTAATTGGCATGCTATTCTCTCCTCATTTGTAAGAAGGGGGAAATTTAATGATAGATGACTATGTTGCAGGGTCTGATATGCTAAGAGAGATCGTACCAGGAAGTGTACAGTAGAGCGCTTGTGCGTGTTGATGAATGCGTCCATTTATTATTTCCCCAGATAGTTAGCGTAACGTTGCAAATGGAAAGTTCCCAACAAAAAAATTGGAAGGAGTGATCGCTTGCAGACGAGCCCGACAATAAAATCAGAAATTCCTCTGAACGGCGTTGAATGTGCACATGAAGGGGATGAGACAGACAGATGGCAGAGGTGTTTGTAGAAGTAAAGACTGAGCAAACACTCCAGGTAACTATATTAGGCAACTCTCATTAGACAGATTGTCTGCAGTTCAGTACATGACAGCCCTGGCATATCTGGGATCTAAGTGAGCAGAGCTCCTAACTCCACAAGTTCAGCTACAACAAAAAGGAAGCTGCACGGATTGTATGTCTGCATGTTTTTTTTGCCAGGATGTCTGTTCTGTGGGAGGTGACGCTGCTGCAGCTTCTAAAACAAGAGCTTCAAAACCTCATGCTCAGCATGGTGGGCCTCATTTCAGCACCAGAGCAGCTTAAACCTTGTGACATTGGGACAAAGAAGGCTTCATTAAACCATCCACACACATCTGTGATGCGTGTGTGTGTGTTAGTTGACTGACATCCAGCTGGGAGGGGCAACAGAAGCATCTTTGATTAACCCAGTGGGGGTATTTCAGCAGTTGTTTGTACTGTGTCTTGTGTCAAACTTCTCTCCATCTTTTAAACAATCTTCCGTCACGTTGTCTGTCATCATCCCATCCGTCTACTCACGTCTTTACGAGCAGAAACAGCACATAGAAAATATAACCGCTCTGAATGTGGCTGCTTATGCAGTGACTATTTCACCTTAATTGTTCCACAAACAATAAAATTAATCACTGGTTAAGAAGTTTAAGATACGATTGATCACATTCTCACAAAAGGCAACATTTTACCTCCTCTATGTTCAAGTTAAACAGGACGAATCTCTTTAAATTGTTTAAATTCAATATTGACTTACACTATACACTCAGGGACCACTTTATGAATAACGTAATGCTGTCACACATAGTGACACGCCACTTTAAAACGTATCCATTTAAACTAGATCATTCCATGCATGACATCCCTTCGGCCTGCTCCAGGTTCTCTTCCTCTTCTCCCACCGTTCCCTCATCAACATTCAGAGCTTGTAGGTGCAAAACTCTGCAAGGCTTGTACCAATTAATGTGATTCTTGCTGCATGTTCGGCTTGTAAAGTTTAATGAAGGTGTTTGCCCTGAGCACATTGTGTTATACATTGTACATTTAGTAGGGCCTCCCGTTCTGACACCGACTGCAACGGGGGTGATTATGAAAAATGAGATTCTTAAAGAACTGGAGTAATGATTCATACGTCTCTGCGTGTGTCTTTTCGCTCTTTTACAAACAAGGAAACCAAATGACTATTAAAGTTCAATTTCTCTTTTTTCTCCCGTTGATGCAACATTGCGAGAGTGTTTTGGTTAATGTACGGCAAGGCTTGTTTACCATTCGGGCCTTTCAATAAATGTATACATTAAGGGATTTATGATGTAAGTAGGCCTCCTGCCAGATGGAAATGGAACATGTCACTCCAGAATGAAATTGCTTTTTATGAGCTGATATAATAAAACACTAACAGCAACATGTCCGGCGCAAATATTTATACACTAGATTCATTAATGGATATTTGGCTCAGATGCAGCGTCGTTGCGAAATAATCACACTCCCTCTGCCATGGTAGCCTTATTCGGGTATTCATGTAATTATCATTTTTTTTCATAAAAAGTATGTTATTATCATGCAAACCCAACAATGACACCTTCAATATTAACTTCCTGTTTAGTTCTGCTTTGGTCTACAGTATCTCATGATGCTAACTTCAGTGCTACAAGCTCGTGGTTAACTTAATGTATCTGCGGTTTGTTGCAATTAAAGTTGTGGAGTTGGATATTGCAGTTAAACTTAATCCATTGTTAAGAAGCTAAAATAGTGTCATGCAACAGTTAATACATTTTGTACATAAATTCATGGTGTCCAAATGAATGCTAACGACTTTAGCTAAACTATCTAGCTAAACTATCTAGCTAAACTATCGGACAAACTGTCATTAAATCTGGTTTGTTACATTTACCACCCCCCCCCCCCCCCCCCCCGCAATGGAAGATGAATGCTACTGACTTTAGCTAAACCATCGGCTAGCTAAACTATCTAGCTAAACTATCGAGCTAAACTATCGGCTAGCTAAACTATCGAGCTAAACTATCGGCTACCTAAACTATTGGCTAGCTAAACTATCTAGCATAACTATCAGACAAACTGTCATTAAATCTGGTTTGTTACATTTAACCGACCCCCCCGCAATGGAAGAGATCTGGCTACAGTGGACTCCCCTTCTTACACTTTTATCTCCTCTCATAAAATACCCCTGCAAGTGAACGGCTAAATTTATTCCTTCTGATCTGCGTTCCTTGGGTCACTTGGAGAGCTATATTCGGGGGTGTGACTGGCTCGATTGACATGTCTGGTTCTGAAGTGATTGACAAGCTTTTATGGGGTAGACCGGGAGGGAAGTGCACTCGAGTTGCGCGCACGTCGTTTTCGATTCATTCGGCTGTGATATAATGACTGTTATTCCAAGAGCGCGGCTTCAAAACCTCCTGCTCAGCATGGAGGGGGCTAAATACCGCGATTCTGATAAAATAAGGCTATAAAACATTACAGAAGCTGCTTTAAACAAATAAATGAATAAATATAAAGTTCTATGTAAATTAAACTCCTGTGCCGGGAAGTGATATCTCAGGTAGCAGGTGGTCAACATCATTTAAACGTCTTGCTATGTACATTTATGCTCGTGGGTAACAGGTAGAGAAAGAGCTGCAAGAGAGAGCCACATCACAATCCTCTGAGACATCAGTCAGACAGTGACATATTAAGTGTGCCTTTGCTTAACATGCCTGCTGCAGCTCTCACAGGAATAAAGACCCAATCACAACCCTTGCCCTATGCCAATTGATCTCTCCCGTCGCTAGCAGCCACAGCAGCAGCAGTGGCAGCAGCAGCAGCAGGCAGAGCGGTCGGTACGGCCACCTGATTAAAGAACGGCCATATATTTGATCGCACATGCAACCGCATTCCTAATGAGAGCTCTGACTGATGTTGTGTTTTGCGTGCTCGCCCTCGCAGCCACCTCTGGCAACGCACCTAAAGTGCATATTTTGGCGACGGCAAGATGTTCCCGCGCCTTTAAAAGACTTTGATGAATGCATGAGATCATTAATGGGTTTCATCAATCATCGAGGTGTCGTAGGCTCGTGGCTGCACGGCAACGCAGCCGCCACCGAATGCAAGCACCGGAGGAGAGGGCAGCGTATAGACAATTTGACGATATTAACTTTGGGTGCGTGCAACATATTAGTTATGTTTGCATTTGAGCTGAGCTTGGACCGACTTTAGTGTTTTTATATACAGCCGTTCGTATAAGAGGAGTAAACACAGCTTCCTACACGGTACCTCTGCAACATGTAAGGCTTTCATCTTAAACCTAACTTTTCCACATTTAGCAAACATCTACATCTCCCTTACTGGCATTGCTTTGCTTCACCCTTATATGACAAAGGAGTTGTAAGGAGAAGATGGGAAGACTTTAAATATAAATATCTGTCATGATGCACATCAACTGTAGCTCGTTGTTATAGCCTGTTCACCTGATGATGTAGGCCTGATGTTGGACATATGTATTTCATATAAGAGTTTTTTTTAAGATGCCTCACAACAAGAAGTTTCTGGATTCGAATCTGCCGGCCGACTGGGCCTTTCTGTGTGGAGTTTGCATGATCTCCCTGTTCTACATGGGTTCTCTCCGGGTACTCCGGCTTCCTCCCACCGTCCAAGGGCATGCTCATTAGGTTAATTGGTGATTTAAATTGGCAGTAGGTGTAAGTGTGAATGGTTGTCTGTCTCTCTGTGTTAGCCCTGCAATAGACTGGAGACCTGTCCATGGTGTACCCCGCCTTTCGCCCAATGACAGCTGGGATAGGATCCAGCCACCCCTCCAGAGGAGAAGCGGTTACAGAAAATGAATAAGAGTTTTTTTACCGTTTCATTAATGTACTCAATGTAGCGTACAAAATGGGACTGAAAAGAAAATAAGATGTGAAATAATATTTACATTAACGCTGAAAGCAGCATGTCACGGATCCATATGGCACATCAAACGGCAGCACTAAAAAGACTGGGTGAATACAAATCAGTCAAATTATCATTAAATTTAAAGTGAATTTCACCGTTTGAAATAATGCATGACACCTTCTAGGTATTCATGAATAAGTCGCTCACCTCGCAAGAAAAACGTGCACTCATGCAGTTTTGATATGTTATCAGAGCAGAAATCTGAGGCTAGATCAAGATTATTTTTTCCATCTTTCATTCAAAACTTTAACCTATTTATTCCCACATTCCCAAAAGCACATTACGCTGCCTGTTAGTATTTGCTTCTGTTGTAGGCGCATTTCCTCAAGGGGATCATTATTCCTTCACCGTCACTAACTGTACATCATATTGTTATCTTGAGAGCTTTAGAGAGGAGTCTGAACATTCATCAGCCAATTTGACAAATCCTAACGGCAAAAACGCTCCCCCGACTCCATTCATCAGAGCTCCTGATATCAGACAATACATTTTTTGGAGGGATTTTGTAAAGCCTTCGATATGGGTCATCCACTCAGACGCATCCTGTTTTCAATTCAGGGACGGGATTTGGGTAACCTGAGACCTTATGCAAAACTTTAGGCAAAAAGCTAATAAATAACCCCAATCATCTTGTGGAAAATGATATATAAAATTGCAACTACAGTACATGAGCGAGCAGCCTTATGGTACAATACCCCTTTTCTTTATCTCTAAGTTCTCCTCTTCTATAGACTTGCAGTAAAGCAGCAAGATAACGCATGCATTCTGTAATAAAATAAAAAAAGAAAACACAAAACTGCTTTTTTGATTATTGCACTGGCTCTTCCCCCGCTGAGCTCGGCCGTTGTACGCGCTCACGCAGCTCCTCTAAGTCATTGGGGCTTCCCATTCAAGACAGCTGTGATCTAACATGAGTGACACGCGCGGTATTCAGAGTAGTATTATCTCCAGGTGTATCCTGCGATGTTCTTTGATGTGAGGCAGCCTCCATTCTCTGCTCTGATCACAGTCATCTCAAGACAGATTAGTCGGCATCCATCACAAAGAATGTACAGAGGGAGCCTGTGAGCTACGGCGGCGGAGGCAAGAGCCGGAGAATAAGCTCCTTTACCACTGAGCGGGCGCGGTGCGGAATCGGCTGTTATATTAAGAGCGAATAAAGCGGCGCCGCGGCTATTGTTTTGCCAAATAGGAAAAGAGGGTTTACACCGTGATCACGTCAGCTCGTTTGGCGGCGATGCAAACATCTTGTCAGCTATAGACACAACTCCACCATCACCATAGAATCGATGGCATGGACGTGCAATAACCCAAGAAAAACATGCTGGAAAGGGAAAAAAGAAAAAGAAAAAGCATGAGATGGTTCGATGAGAGAGTGAGAGGATGATGCATGCACATGGAGCCAGATTGATAAGGTTAGCTCATGCTTATAATTTCAGGGTAATATCACCTTTGAAACTGGTTAGTTCTGCATAGAGCTATTGATTGCATTTCATTTCGGCATTTGCAGAGCATATAGAGAAGTGTACAAAAAGTCAAATATTCGGACTAACTCATTGAAGTTCTGTGCACAAGTGAAGCAAAGATGCACTGTGATAGGCACTTCAAAAAAATAAATAAAAAAATTTCCAGCCTTGACAAGTCAACAGGGATGAAATCATCAGAGGCAAATGAAAAATTAACACTCAGTAAAAATGCAGTAGCTTTTTTTTTTCTGGATTGATTTTCTTTTCCCTTTCACAAGACGAGCTTGGCAGCCGTACAATCATTAAGGCAGTTTAGTTCATCATTTGATAAACAAACGCCTTAAAAGTCTAGCAAGAAATCACGTCTGCGGCAACATCTCGGCGGCAGCAGGTTTGTTTTGCGGGGGAAGCGCGCCTCGCGTCTTGTCTGCTCCCCATCAGAAGTCGTGCCAATGTGACATACAGTATGATGTGCTCGTCGCGTGGAGATGCATTGGAGTGGCGTCCTCCGTTCCTCCAGCGAGAGATTACAGTTGGGCCTCTGTAATAGCTCTGGGCAGGAGGAGGATGACATGGCTCTTTGCATGCATGGGAAACAAGTGTGTGGGTGAGAAGCATGGCACTAACATTACACAAAGTGGTTACTTACAGGTAGTAAGTGTAGGAGTGATAGGTTCTTCTGCCGAGTGGGGTGGTGGTAGGATTTAAGCAGTGGAGGAGGGGAGGGGATGGAATGAAAAGGAAAGAAAAAGTAAAAATATATTAATGTTTGAAAAAAGAGTAGAAATGAACAAAATCAGATATGGTGGCATACGTGGAGGTAAACTAGTGATTGTGAGGGCAAAGGTGATCGCTTGGAGTCATGTCATGCTTCGTAAAGGGGGAGTCTCAGTACAGTAGAGTACAGTAGAAAACTAAAAAAGTTAATACTGAGCTCGCCTACGGCATGTGGCGGCGAATGGGAGGCGACCGCACCGCCGCCCGGAACCCCATTTTATCAACACATAATTTTATACACCTATAACAATTACCATATCTGACCTCCAAGGTTTGAGCCTAATGAGCGGTTTGGATGTCTAAGCACAACTCCCGATTCCCCGTTGGTGACAGTAAATTACACAGATTCAACCAATGAAGTCGTCTCCATCTCCGCTTTGATTAGGGCTAATTTGAAACAATTCCATTGCTGTGTGCTGATTTTCACACCCACCCACCGACTGCCGTGCTACACAGGCAGGGCCCCGCTGCAGGAAATGAAGAATCTTATATTACTGTCGAAAATAAACACGGGAACACGGTGATCATATTAGTGCACAGCTATGGCTTCCCACTCCGACGCGTACTACTTTATCTACTGTACCGACTTATACACGTGTCATTTACTATTAGGAGAAACTGTGCTTAATGCATGCTAAGTTCCACTGGGGAATGCATTTCTTTGTCTTTGAACATCACAATCAAGACGCTGCAGGGAACCCACTTGTGTCCACCAACAAAGTCTCTGCAAAATCTCTGACTCTGTATTATTTCAAGCCTCGCTGTGGACAAAAGAAGGTTGATATTTGCTTAGCCTCAGCTCTCCTGATTGCTGGGATATGCACAGAGGACCCCCGGCCCGTATGGGGGTCCGGGGCTAATGTAAACTTAGCCCTAAGCTATGCGGCCATCCTCTTTTTTTTTCCCCCCGTTGAGCCTCTCATCATATTTTCTTTCTTATCTTCTCCACGCCTCTCTCCATACCGCAGGACTCAAAAACATTTTTTTTCTCTCCTCTATTCCCATTCCAGTGTCAGTGGAGCGCTGCACATTTGTTTGAGGGTGCCGTGGAAACGGATTAATTTTTCATGGCACACTGTATCTCATGGCTGTAAACAGCCTTAATGGGGCGTATCAACATAATCAAATTAATTATTTACTGCGACGCCGACAATGCTACCGTTTGAGGGAGAAATATACGAAATGATAAAGCTACTTTTTTATTTTTTTGCAAGTAGGTTCAAACTCTTCCACAAATAGTGTTTCAACGAGTAAGATTAAAAAAATAAATAAATAAATAAAAAGCTTACCTTTTCTTCATGAGGAGTACCACTCCCAAGAAGATGATGACGAACAGGAGGATGCCGGCGATGACCCCTGCGATCTTCACCGTGTGGTCCGTTTGTTTCTCCGGCTCCACCGCGTCAGGTTTGTGAGTGGCTGCCCCTGAAAAACATCATGATGCATAAGGACAAATAAATAAATAAATATATAACCAAACAGGCTATGAATCAAATTATGAATCATGTTGTTATGCGTGAACCAAATATACTCCTACAGTGCGAAACGGCCATAAATATCGAAACACATTCAATGTCTGAGAGCAACGCTTATTCTAAAAAGTAAGTAAATCTGTATTGTGCAGGAGACTCCACCTTTGGCTCTGTCTTTAGTGGACGTCAGCAGCTGCACAGCGAGAGATAAGTGCGTACCATCTTTACCCTTGGTTAATCACATTTGGGCCAAGTGGTTTGCAGAAAAAATGTAGAATGCAGGGCGGGAATGATAATACCCAGGAAGATAAAAAATTGGTCTGAAATAACCAAAACATTAAATATAAGGCCCCGGAATGAGAGGCACAAAGAGAATAAGGGGAGGAGGGCCGGGTGGACGGGGCGGGGGAGCCGCTTGTTTTAACAGCATCTGCTCCTTGAGAAGTGATAAGAAGCACTCAAGAGGAAGACAACGCTGCCGGAATCACAACTGTCCACCTGAACAACATCATTACTCCTTGTCACCGCGGGTAAATTTAGAATGATAAATTGTTATGTCAGACAAATCTTTTAGAGCGAGCATTGCCATTTTCTCTCCCTATCAAAAAGGTAAATAGCCATCCCGGGCTGCTGGTGACATATTGTTCTTGCTCCGGCGTGACGTTATCAACAGCCATCGGATCGGCCGCCTTTATTTAAAAATATTCTTGCAAGGCGGAGCCGTGGAGGATTTCCAGACCGGTGACATCATTACGTCTGGATTGATTGAGCCGATTTAGTCCCAATATATTGTTACGGGCTAATCTTACAGAAACGCTGTCAGTGTCAAATTCCCCAGTTGAGCTGCGAGGGCTGCACGTACACCGGCATCCAGTCGGCGTTCTCCTGCTCTATCCCGAGAGAACTTGAGGATTTACAAGCGAGGAGGAGACCGAGAAGAACAGTCACACTTCAGCGTCCTTTTTGTGTGTTTACAGTTGTCAGAGCCGCAACAAGCAACTCCAATCCTCACTTAATCTCCCAGAAATAATGAGAAATATTCATGAAAGGGGATTAACTCCTGTCAGAAATCTCTAACATTGACACATCAAATGACGAACGCACCTCAAACCGTCTTTCATGTCCAGTAATTCCGAGAAGATGAAGGTAGAAGACAATGCCGCCTAAGTCTTTGATTAAATCGTAATGATTCTTATGCAAGTAGCAGGACAATACACAAAAATCGCACACATGCAACATTCTACTTGTTTGTGTTGTTGTTGTTTTTTCTCCCCCCTGGAATCGTGAGTATGGCCGCCACATTAAACACAAAGTTGGAGATGGTCAGAGAATGTGCAGAAAGCTACGGGTCTGACCTGTTAGTTGGTTGTCACCGGCCGCTGGGGCGATGCGGATGTAGGGGGTTGTGAGCTGAGTCACGAGTATGGCGGCTGAGTAAAGTCAGTGGATCCAGGATGGCATGCAGAATAAAGAGACAAAGAGAGAGAGAGAGAGAGAGAGAGAGGCCACACTGAAGCTGAAAACAGCCATACCAACAGTTCACTCCATCATGCAACACTGAGGCAGAGAAAGACACTCGATACAGTATTAGAGAGGATTTTACAGTTTGTTCCACTTAGTTAGAAACAGCAGTCGTTTCACACACGTTAATATATTTGATTCTAATGGAGCAACGCACTCAAATGTATTCCTTCAGGTGATATCTGACTTTAGCCTATCGAGCCATGTAGATGGAGACATCTGGAACGCCGCAAGAAATCCATAGCGGGGCCGCATGCAAACCACACAATGTACGAGACTGTCAGGGCATGTGACAGGACCTCCCACGGCCCAGAACGGAGTGTGACTACAGCTCCCTCTGGCCTTATCAATTCTGCTCCCAGATCAATGGCGCTTAGACTTCATCACCCTTAATGTGTGGAGCAGAACGTCCAGGCAGCATAGCTAAGTACCTGCAGACCTCAGTGGGCACACAGGCTGCCTCCAAGTCATGGAAAAACACATGTTCTCGATCAATATATTGGCCAAATTCCTGGGAAAGCTGCGGCTTTTCAGATACCCAAACTTTAGCTAACTTACAGTGAGATTTAAAGGGGAATTACCGTTTTTTACAACCTGGACCTTATTTCTGGCATAAAATACGATCGTTTACTCACCCATATAACTTTAGTGTCATTTGGAGTCCTTTGGAAGATATTTAGATCCAGCAGAGCGCTGCGTATATCCATATAGTGGGAGTGAATGGGGCACCGAAACGCAGCATCTGAATAACGCATTTTCTGCTGCGAAACTTGTTAATTTCACCAATGTTTTGTTATGATACACTAGTTCCTTGTTGAGTCCGGAGTTATCATCATCCAGGGTCTGTAGATTGACCTACTAAACTCTGATCTGGATGATGTCATCTCTGAGCGCCGCGCGCACCCGCAACGGTCAATTTGTTTACCTGTAATTTGCTACTGCTAGTTTTTTGCCACATGGCTGAATATTTTTCACGTTCTGAGGTTGTGGACGACGACTTTGTTTATGATGGACGTCCTTACCATTTTGAGCCAGAGTATGCGGATGAGGAGCTCGTTGAAAGGAGGATGCGGAGGCAGAGAGAGGAACAGCTAGCCAAAGAACAACAAACCTCTGCACGTCCGTGAATAGATAACAGGTAACTCCAGACTCAACGGGGAATAGCACTAGTGTAGCATAACAAAATATTGGTGAAATGAACGAGTTTCATGGCAGAAAATGCGTTATTTAGAGGATACGTTTCGGTGCCCCAGTCACTTCCACTATATGAATATACGTGGCGCTCTGCTGGAGCTAAATATCGTCCAAACGACTCCAAATGACACAGAAAGTTATATGAGTTAGTAAACGATCGTATTTTATGCCAGAAATAAGGTCCAGGTTGTAAAAAATGGTAATTCCCCTTTAACGGAGAATGACTCTTAAGATGTGATTGTAAGATTATATCCTTTAAATACGTGTTAATTTTGTTAGTTTTTCCAGATGCATGTGATGTTAGGAACTACATGAGGCACATGAACACCTTTATCCACACAATCTGATCTCGTTCCTACCTTTGGTGGCAACTCGAACGCAGTCGATTTTGGTCTCCTGCACAAACAGATATATAAAAGCAGGAAAAGAAAAAGGAAAGAAAAGAAAGAAAGAGGATCGAAGGTTATTACGAAGCACACACACACACAAAGTCACATTCCACTCGGCAACACCTATCTAAGAATCCATGGTCGCAACAAAACAGCGCGGCCAGTTCCATGCCGTCCCCTATCATCTGTTGGGCTCAATGACTGTGACACAAAATGCAGTTAAGCGAGAGGGCCCACAGCACAGATTAGTGGTGCTGAGCTGCTGATTTGTCAGCCAACAGCGATCTGTCGGCAGCTTGCGGCTCAAGGTGGTCAGCCACTGTGGAGAAACCAGAGCCCTGTGACAAGCGACACCGAACCAGCGTGCGGGGCTCCAAAATGACACGTCGGGGAGACTTTCTGAATATGTAATGGAGTTTCAGCCTTCAACAATGTAGGAAAAAAACAAAAAATAAATAACACACTGTTGGCACAGAAATCTGTTGTCAACAATAGTCTGTCGAACAGGAAAAAGGACACGGACGGGAACAGGGAGGCAATGAGTAATACAACACAAAAGACACGAGTGCCGTGTCCCCGTGTTCGCCAAAGCCAAGCTGTCCAATGAGCAATGAGCACACATGGGAGAGGCAACATTCAGAGACCACGAGAGGCATAATGAAGAGGAGGGGGAAAAAACATCAATGTTCTCGTGATCCCGGGTGCATGCGCGTTCCCATTACTGCAGCTTTTAAGCTGTCAGATGGCCCTTTTGAATAAAGGCAACATTATGAGAAGTCATATTCAATTTTTTATTTGAACAGAAGGCTAAAAGAATTCTAGGTATGGATGCCACACACCTTCTCTAAGTGCTAATTTTGTTTAAAAAGGCCCAAACAAATCATACCGCAATCATTAGACATTAATTAAGGCCCGCAGGACCATCTATTAACAGTGAAGGGCTGATAAAAGAGAGTGCATTTGGCTGCAGTGAATCAAAACATTGAATGTAAAAAAGAAAAAAAAAATAATGTCAGAAATGTCTCCATCACCGAGACAGAGCTCTGTGCTGTGTCAACACACGCTCTTTTTATTTTGTTCGTTCAAAGAAGAGCACCATCGGCCGATTAATCACTGGCTCGCCCGGGAAGGTTTCACGCCGCCAATGCTTTACTCTGAAGAACAAACTTGCTAATTGGATTCAGACCCGGCCTCACGTGTTATTTGTGTTGCCTCCTTAAAGACGTGCCGGCGTTTCTTAAGGAGGCTGCGCACGGTCATTCTCATTCAGGACCACAATCGGCAGGGCTCTTGAAGTCGCCATTGAGCGTGTCTGCTGCGGCTCCGTGGAGGGAGGGCCCTGCCAAGTGCCGCTTGGTGACAGAGGCTGCGACCTGTGCGATTGGTAACCCTACCGTTGCTCCCTGCCTCCCGCACTTAGCTGCCGCTGGGACGAGCGCCTCCGTTAAACGCCGTTGATCAAAGGCCTGTCTGGCATTTCCATCGGAAGAGGCAGGAGAACAGGGCCACGGTAATGGAGCCTGACCCTGCTGCAGCCGGTTACGACTGCAGACATTGCTGTTGGTACGCCCATTAGTGTACTGCTAGATCAATGGGAGGCTGCATGACATTGCTCACATTGCTGCACGCGTGGGTCTGCCTCTATGAGCATTTCCGGAAAAGTCAGGGAGTTGTGTACTTTGAGTCCCCTATTCAGCAAATCTGTATTTAGCATCATTTCATGCACACATTATTGTGGAGATGTGCAAAGGAAACGCACAAATTAAGTGTGGAATCTGAGAAAAACATGTTTACAACTTAGATTCGGGCTTCAAATCTTAGGTACTAGTTTTATTTTCACTGCCTGTAGTTGATTAAATTAACACAAATGAGTCGTCTTCTCACTTATGCTAATCTAATTATCTCGTTGCCGAGATGAGACTATGAACTGTGCATTTGCAACAATCGCACAAGCGGGAAGACGTTGCAATTAGTGTTCTTGTCTTGTGTTTGTCTTTTCTTTTTTGATATTTAATGTTGGGTTATACTATAGGAAGTCGTGGAAGACGTACTCAGATCATGTCTTCAAGTCGGTGTGGATTTAGTGTAACTCTACCGGGCACGAATAAAAACAAGAAACGAATAAAGCGGAAAACTGACAAACACCCACCCCGTTGGCAGTGCTGACAGCCTGGTAATAGATACTGTAGCTCTTCTGCGGCAGTAGAGGGGCGTTCCAGTAACCGTTGTAGGTCTTGTTGTCGCCCACAGTGAAGGGCTGGGGCGAGTGGATGCCGCCGGCGGGGAACTGAGCAGTGAAGTAGTACTGCGAATTCAGGAGCGTGGCGTTCTGGAAGTGAATGGGAACCGGGTAGCAGCGCAGGATTTCTGCCGTGCCCCGCGCTCTGCGTGGACGTTCCTCCTCCACCACCACCTGGTACGCGCTGCAAACACAGAACACAAACAGAATAAACGGAGTCCAACGGGACAAGCGGGCACTTGTGGGGGAGTGGGTGGGGGGGATACTGGCAATGCAGGCAGTTTCTGTGTTTCGCCAGTGAAAAATGGCCGCTTTATGAATGGCACTGGGATGCACGTGGAAAAGCTCCAAATGGAAGAGTAAACCAAGTCTCTAGAAATTAGTCTTCATTTAGACACGACACAGATTTGATCTCATTATTAAAAGTGAGTTTTTAAAGTAGTACTTGCACGGTATTTCTATACTGTTACATTTTAAATCATCTCCACTTAGACCAACTACAAAATTTAAATCTACCTTGCACAGCAATAAGCAATGAATACTGAATAATACAGTAATACTACACTAACAGAAGCGTAACAGCTACTTGCACTTTAATACTTCAATGATTTCACAATGAATGCATAACCTTTTTTATTCTTTCTTGTAACTGTGCATCGTGCTATCGCTGCTCTGACTTCAGCAGATGATCTGAAGGCTTCTTCCATCATCCATGCAAGCACCTAACAATTCCCCCGGATAGGCGTCGGATCAAAAGGAACATGCCTACAAAGGTTTTTCATTCTCGTTGTTGTTTTCATCTGTTGTTTGTCGTTTCTCATTGCTCAGTCGTGTTGCGCTAAATCGAGGCGCGATGACTAAATGACTCGGGTCTGTCAAAGTGGCTCATAATGTAAATTGTGAACCGAGCGTGAGGTGACGAGGTGTCAGCTGCTCAAGGGCGCATTAACACACCCGCAGTAATTACAGAAAAATAATATTGTTATAAAGTCGTGAGTCACACTTTAACTTTTTATAAACAGAGAGTCGTCGTTCTTTAAATATTAATATGCACGCGGCAACTTGACATTAAAAAAAGGCTTTAGGTTAAAACCCCTAAAGCAGGTACAGCGTTATTGTCTTCATCAGTTACAGAGAGGAACAAAACATTTTTATTAAATTTGAGATTTATTGCGAGCCAGACTTGGAGTTTCTTGGTGCAGTGGATGTTCTGTGGAAGGGGAGCGGTGGTTCAGATTTCCACATTACAAGAGTTCTTACCCTTGGAGCCTCATAGCCTTTGGCGCTTGGTATTTTGCCCGAGGAAAGGAAGCCGGTTCTATTCATACCGGCTCTGTCATTAAGTCGTAGCACAGGCGCCGCATCATCGCCATCATCACACCGTGAAGGAGCCGTGCTGGGGGAGCTGGCGTTTGTTTTCATGTCCGCAGATTGATTTGGGTCATAAACGGCTAATATGGGTCTACGCCGAATAACAAACATGCACTTATTGTGGCTATAACTTATGAAGTTCTATCTTAAAATAATAGTTTATATGACTGACAGCAGATGTAATATTTAACACTGCCTCGCCCCATTGTAGTTCACATCAGACCTACAGTGTTTTGGCTGAGGCTTCCGCGCAGCCTAATCACTGAATTCTCTGCCGCGCTCTCCAGCTACTTAAGTGGCTCCAGTGTACCGGCTCCACCTGCCCTTTGACCTCTGCTCTCAATAGGGGACAGTAATTAAAGGCTGATTTCTCTTGCAGACTCTCAGCAGGATTAAATATTTCATCACCTCCCAACCCAGTGCTAAATAGGAGAGCTCCAAGGGATTGGGACACACCCACCGAGTGCAAAGGGGGATTTTCTAATGACACTGCAAGCACCTTATGATAAACTATAGGGTTAAAGAGCACATGCTGTACACACAAGGGGATACTTAATCATCCAGTACCAACCGCGGGGAACAATTGATCATCTCTAGGGCTGTTTGCACTGCGACTGCACAGCTTAAGAGTGTAGCCACTACAGTGAAGATGTTTTGACAAAGATGTTTTTTTTTTTTTTCCTGTTTGTTGTTGTAATAATGTGGGTAGAGGGAAAATGTTCAGGGTCACTGGAGCTCTATATCCTTTAGCAAACTGTTTTTTTTTCTGGATAGAGATGCATAAATGCATACAGAATGCTTTGTGATCATAACATCGTCTGATTCATGGCCTGTATACAGATGTAGGCTATATATAACTGCTCCTCAAAAGTGAAGCAAAAGCAAGTAGAGCTCCCCCTGGTGGCTGGCTGCAGTATAGGTCATAAGCTCCACCCCCTCCATGTTAGTGGATGGGACTTGGGCCGAACTAAAACACTAAAGTACACGCCAATTTCTTTTCAAGGATGGTTGATAGGATGGATTCTTCTAAGTTTTGTTTTAGTTATTAAGAAACAGGATGTGACATCGTGATGGGCTGTGAGAGTTGGACAAACCATAAAAAAATAAATAACTATAGTGTATAATCCAACATTTCTTTCATTTCATGTAACCGGTGGAGGTTGGAGCGGAGCGCAGCATTAATCAAATGAAAACGAGAGCGAGTCTGGCACGGCCACTCTCAGACCGCACTGCGCAGACTCTGGCTCCAAACTCGCAAGACGGCACCGCCCATATCCTCGGGAAACCGGCTCGGCCAATTCAATAAAGTGGGGACGCGTGGTCCATATTTATATACAGCCTACGGTCTGATCACGGGAGGAGTTTCAGGAGCTGGTGTAATTGCAATCCACAAAACACTACTTCATTCTCTAAAAAGGCCGCACAGCAAGCTGACTACACCTTATGCCACCTCTTCCTGCCAGCTCAAGAGACCCCAGCAACAGTCTTCCTCTGCAAAAAAGTGATTTAAAAATGAATGCCTTCCATTGCGCCGCTTCTCTCGACTTCAGAATACTCAGTCGAACTCAATTCCACATTTAAATCCAGCAACAGCGCAGATAATATCAAGGCAGAGAGAGAGAGGGGTTACTAATAGCAGGTATGAATGGATGGCACAGACACACAGGCTCTTAGTAACCCCAAAACTGAGTATCCTTGAGATACAACAAACATATTGAATGCATTTCCTTCCGCGTTTGCAGACATTTCTAAAACCGCATTGTGCATGGTTTAACTCAATGTTTTTCAGCGGTCTTCTCTTTTCAGTGTTTCTGCAGGAGTGTTGCTCCCACCAACAATCAGTGGAATGACTTGGATGTGTTTTGCATTTTCCTGCATGGTCCTATTTGCTTAAGGGTATATATATAATAGAAAAAAACATTTGAAAACAATTTTCTATGTGGACAGTAGTGGTGATAGAATAGTACATTTCAATTAAATAATATTTTATTTCAAAGCTACAATTGAGGAAAGATAGTGGTTAAGACAAAGATCAGCTTTGCAGAACTGGAGCATGCCAGGTCATTGTAGGCATTCATTCATCCATCCATTCATTCATTTATGAGCATACATCTCACTTAGTATACTTCTGTGATAGTACCGTGCCATGGCTCTTTTGGAAATGGAACACTAGTTCCCAATCATGCTTGGTTATTCTCCGTGGCAGCTGTAAACAGACTCTTTGTCACTCAGCGACTCAATAGATTTAACAGGTAGATGCGCGGTGCATACTAACGTGAGCGTCTATAAGACTCAGTCAGTCTCCCCCTCGAGCTAAGTGGCCGGCTCGGAGACAATGTCATCTCTGTCAGAGGCACAGAGGGCTGCAGTTTTGATCTGGCTGAACACAAGGCTCGGAACGGAGAGGAAATGGAAAGAGCCGTTAACCTTTTCAGTTGCTGAATAATGAACGTCAGGCCCTGTCCCGTGTCACTGCTCATATCTTTTGTGCTCTATTTTTGAGTCTTATCCCGGTAACTTACGTCTTATAATGTGATTTTTGTTTTTTTGAATGGAGTTCTTTTTTATTCATTTAAGAAAATAAGTTGTTTAGGGTCACAGTACACTCCTAAAATGATTCTAATCCATTTGTATCTCACTATAATATGAATATATACATATAATAACATGTTTCATTTATTTTTTTTGCTCTTATTTGTTAGGCAAGAGTATCGATGCTATTGCTAAAGGCTTAAATCACTCACTTCTCCCTATACACAGCGTTAAGTACTGCTTGTGCCCATGTAGAGAAGTGGTTAAGCTAATCAAAGGTACACCAAAGCGTCAAAAATATTTTCAAGACACGTTAAATTAGTTAGGGCACCCCCTACAGTCTGGGAGTGGAATTCACTTTCATACCACTGTTAAAAGATGTTTACTTAGAAGCTAAGCCTCTGTCCTAATGGGCCAACTTGGCTTATGATCAAAAACTAGCCAGTTTTCGGTAACACAGCCAAACATCAAGCAAGTGCAAGAAGGCCAGCTCTGCGTCTGTGTTTCATCTTTTAATTACACAAACCTCTCAACATCCACTAACAGCCAGTCCAAGATCTAACTTTTTCCTCTTCTTCGCTTCCTCCACAAACATCCTCCTCTTTGGTCTCGCCTCCTCTGCTGCGATGGTGAATACCAACGGTAACAGTGCAGCGCTTAACTGCACTGCACACCTCTCACAGGTGATTGTACCCAATCAACCCTGTGTCGGCGCAGGAAGTCAAAGCACAGAGTGGGAATAAAATGATTTTGGAGCGTATTTTAAGGTGATATAGTTGAATAATGTTTCTAATATTAATGTATTTTTTAACATTTAACACATTTCTGAGATGCTTCTATGATAACTTTCCCCACTGAGGGATCAGTAAAGATTTCTTATATTCCTTATAATCCTGATAATAGTGTGTGCTATGCAGGTTTGTGTTATTTTACCATTATAGCAATAAGTAATGGTCTTATGGTTAAGCAACACTTGTTGTAGCTGGAACAAATTTTACAGCAATTTATAAATGTTTGGCTATTAGTCATATTTTATAATATGTTATGTGATTTGTTGTTAATAGACAAGTGATAATAAGATGTCAGTGTTAGCTACTAGTCCTGGTAACAGCCATCACAAACACATAGGTCACAGATTCGAAGAACGCCTCTACAAAAGAAATATATTATTGTGCTTAATTCCAAAATTGCCGAAATCCTCATCCTCTCTCGCTGAGCAGGAGATGGAAAACAAGGCGAGCAGAAGAATGGCATAAGCTGTTAAAAGTGGTGGTCTGCCAGAGGGGCCGGCAGGGTGGACCTGTATTCCTGCAGCAGCGCTGCAACCTGAGCTGACACCAATTAGGCCTCCTCCAGCCTTGCTGCCCGATAGATTTCAGCTCTGCCGCCATGTGACGCCAACCAATTATGGCGGATTGACTCGGAATCGACTGGATTGTGACCTGAAACTCAGATTTATTTTTCATGTGGGCTGATAGAGGGAGAACTCGGGGCTGTTTGAGCTGATGAGGGAAAGGGTACGGGGAGCATTTCAATCACTGTCTCCCTCGCTCTCCAATGCTAATCGGCTGGCTCTGTATGCCTGGGTGTCTGATTTAAGAGTGGTTGTAAGTAACACCTCTTCTCCTGACCCAGCATCTTTCCTCCCTGCTTCTGTCTTCCCACTCTTTATTTTTCCCTGGTGACTATGAAGCTATAAAGCAAACAAATTAGAAGGTGCCATAGATTACATTTGCCGTTAAATTGCGAAAAAAAGCACAGAGTTGTGTCACGTTTAGGCACAGCTATTAGCATTTGCTACGCCGTGATCAAAGAAAGTTAGTGCTTATTTTAGGACTGTAGAAAATCACTTAACTGATTTCAGGCCACGGTTAAGTAAAGAAAATCTGATGCTACAGGGTAGAAACCGCACTGGTGCTCACTTTCTTTAATATGCTGCTGATGTATTTTAAAGGTTTTTCTGTTTATGCACATGTGCGCGAGCTTGCTCAAGGCAAAGGTTACGGCAGAAGGAGTTGATATATAGTGCTGTGAACGATAAGGAAAGCATCTCAAATCATTTATTTCTGCAGATGCATGTAAACATTTATTTTGCCGTTACGGAGTGAGGAGGCGTATTCTGGCCCTGACGAGGGGCCATTGCAAACATTAGTTTAACGCGACATGACTGATAGACAGTTCGCTAATCCTCTTAAAGAAACAGTGTCCCCTCTGGTAAAAATTGTTCCCGGCTACGCGTGTCGTCCCCAGAGATTAGAGGCAAATTCCGAGTTGGAAATGTTATACCGATTAGCAATTACACAAATGAAAAACTGACTGCTTCCCTCAGCGGTGACGACGTCTGCCCAGATCCATCTAAAATATGATTCGACTTCAGCATGACTGCGGGACGCTCAAGTGAAACGGACATTTGTCGTCCGTCATGTCTAGCTTTCTTCTCTGAGCCGGCGCTATCGTGTGATCTACTGGCGTGCTCCCCTTCCTGTGTCACGGCAAAACATCTGCTGTTGGAAACGCAAATGTCTGGAGCTCTATTACCTCCTAAACCCAATCAGCGTGCAAGATTGCGTTATCAAATCAGGCTTCATGCCGCTCTGCTCTGTAGTGCTGCGGATCAGACCTCTCCCTTGTCAAATCCCTATTTCGTAGGAGCTTTAAAACTGATTTCATAAAGTGTTCAATTTTAAAATGAGCTGCCCACCACTCGAGAAATGTGACGGCTACTCTTGCAACATGAGTAGTGGCGCAAAATTAAGTCCGAGTGAAGTGTGGTGTGAAACCGTGCGAAAAGTCCTTGGTTAACAAAAAGCAAACTCTTCAATAGACCGCCGGGAATAGCAATGTTTCTGCGTTCAAGGACTCCTTCCAGTACTCCAGATCCTTAAGATGTAAGAAAAATCATTCTTTTTTTACTTAACTTAGAATGTCACTAAGTCATGTATTTCAACAATGTCACAAAAAAAGAAATTAGTGATGTTATTTCCTGGGCTTGGGAAACTCAGACGGCTTTGTCCAGACGGCAGATCCCAACGGACTGCCTACCTCGACTCTCGACTCTGAATGGAAGCTACTTTACAGTCGCCGCAAATTTTTTTCAAAGGCATCGCGTGTCACTCGAGGTGGGGGTGGAAAACACCTTCAAAAAGCCTGCCAGTACCTCGTCTTGGACCTGCATCATAATCTCCCCCGTTTGCTGCCCTCCGCCACCCCGTTTCTTTTGCAATTCATATTTTTTTCGAGACACCGAACGCATACATGAAGGCGGCGCGCTGGCCTTTACGTCCGCCGAGATTTGAGAGAAGTGAGAAGGTGAGAAAAGAAATGTGCACCTGAAAACCTCCAAAGTTTAGACGTGGCGAGTCTTCGCTGTGATCAAAGGATGCCTCAATTAGTTCTGAACTGTAGTTGTGCCATGAGCTGACCTCCGCCGGTGAATTATTTTAACGGATTATCCAGAGACTCGTTAAACATATATGCTCCTTTACAACTAAATATCAATTTTCTTAGTGTTTTAACAAGTGCAGGGTATGTCCCCATCTAGAAAAACCATCACGTTTAGGTTCATGCCTTAAAGAATCGTCTCAAATCAATCAAACAGAACGAGGGCGTCAAACTAAATCTCCAAAATCAAAGCTATTTCATCTTTCCTGAGCCGCGCGTGGCACCCAACGAAAACAAAAGAGGAGCCCAGCATTGTAATGAGTGAAATCTCCAATTCGCAGCACTCTGCTGATTATAATTAGGGGTTCGTAATTACTCCGCGCAAAGAATGGCAGCCCGCGTAAGGCCTTCTGAATTGTACCTGTGAGGAAATTAAAAAACGATCACTCTGTCTTTCTTGCTCGGGCCTCTCCGTTCGGCGCCGGGGCATTAATCTGGGCAGCTGCGCATACAGTAAACATGAGCTGACAAGCCTGACTAAAGATCTCCAGGCTGTAATCTTTACAGGAATCAGATGAGTTGATAGTGTAAAATTGAGTTTTACAGCGAGCCCGAGTGCTTATCACTCCTCATATGAAGGAGGCTCTCGGGGTTCTGGTGGCTGCGAGCACAAGATGTCACAAGAACGCAAACACAACTTGTAAAACTGACCTGTTTCAAACATCAGAATAGTCAATTCCTCATGCATGATGATTGTAACTCCGACTGTAGGCCTAGAAAGTGTGTAGAAAGGCATGTGCATCCATTGAAAGCTATCCAAACCAAACAACAGGAGCTGCAGGTGGTGTCCTTATGGATCCCGCTCTGGCTTCACATTGCCAATGGTGTTTGATGGAGCACCTTGTGTACGCACCTTACTTGGATTGTTGGACCAATGTTTCATTACTCCCAACAGGATGGCACAGAGTAAAGGCTCAACATACTCATCTGTTCAATATTAAGCTACATCAACCAGCTAGCCCTTCTAAAGCTAACTAATTGCCTTTAAACTGAGCCAGGCTAACTGATTCTCCCTGACACCAAAGGTAAGCTAACGCGGACTCGGCATTTAAACAGCTGCACAAATAATAGCTAAAAAAAAAAAAATGCAGCATCAAGCCGACAAAATTCCTACGTTCCCCTCAGAACACATGCGGTAGCTCAGGGTGGGCAGTCTGCTACATAAAAGACATGGAAAAGGGAAGAGGTCCTGAAGCTAGCCTTGGCTTCACCGCGCTTTGTTCTCATCTTCAAAGGCTACGCTGCTCGTTCACAGGATCAGAATCCACAAACAAATAAAGATCAGATACGTACAGTGAGGTGCTGAATTCCCCGGCAACTTTCCTTCGCGGTGGGGTATCGGTACACACAAGCTCTTTGATAATTTTATGTTTTTTTTTTTTGTGTTTAATATGCTGTTTACACTCTGCGCTGTGTTCATGGGTAAAAGCGTACCTGACAGGTGCACCTCTGCTCTGGGCCGGTTTAAGCAGCACAGTGACGGTGCTGTCCGTCTGGTTCAGAGACGTCTCCTGGTCGTACGCCGGCATCGAGGGAGCTATCGAGAAAGTCAAGTAGGTTTTTAAAACAATACAGGATTTGGTCATTCCTTACTTATGTATAAAGTCACATCATTTTATTATTATATACAGCAGTAACAGAGGTAAAAAATGATCTGGTGCCAAAAGTATACACAGTATCTGACTGAAAATAGAGCACATATACTAAAGATGAAATTGCCAGCCGGTTACATGATCACCAAACACTTAAGTAATGTTTTGGAAAGCAGACGGACAAGATTTAACTTCGGTTGCGTTAACATCGACACCATCCGCACACTAACTGGCCTCGCTGTTGACCCTGCTGACCTGAAATCTTGGTGGTGAACTGGGTGATGACAGGGGGACCATAGCCCTTGGCGGTGCTAGCACGCAGGGTGAAGGAGTACGTGGAGCCCGGGTAGAGGCCTGTGAACATGTGGGTGGTCTCGTTACCCAGCTTCACCACCTTCCCACTCTGGTTGGAGAGGTCCAGCTCGGGGTCAAAGGAGCTCACCGCCTTGTAGGAGATCTAGGAAGGAAGGAAATGAATATTCTCAGAGTGGCCCTCTGGTGCTCCGCTTTCAGCGCCGTTCAGCAAGAGGAGGATTTGTATTCACAGAATAAAAACATTAGGCGCCCAGCAGCTCAGCAAGCTGAAGCATTTACTGTACTTACTGTGTTGTGGTTTTGTATCCCACTTGTGGTGAGCGTTATCACATTTTTCCAGTCTCTTCCCCCTCTGCACCACTCAGTAAGGCTAAAATGCCATGAAGCAATTTTAAAAGTCTTATGCTGTCCTTCTCCGCTTCTATGCCCCTGAGTTACAATCATATTTACTGGAGATATAGTATACATGCACATAATTTAATGAAATCAACATATTTTATTATTATCCATTAGAATTAATAAAATAGCTACGGACGAAATGCTTTGCATGTGTAAAAAAAACCCTAAAAAATCATATATTGCTCTGTGGAATGTGGCTTTACTACAGCTAAGCTAACGCTTTGAGAAAATTTTGCATGTTCTTGCTTCGCGCTTAAGCTTCCGACTTCATGTCAACAAGGTTTTATGCTCATTTCCGGAATTACAGTGAGACGCAAAAAGACTACGGAGACGGGCCATCTCATTACAAGGTCTAGATTCGTCTGTAAAAGCAAAGGTACATTGTTTTAAGCCGAAGCTGATGCAAGCCCGTGGTTTCAAGGAGAGTGGAAGCACACTTAATGTATTCCTTCTCCATTTATATACACAGGGCGCTCTGGAGGGAAGCATTAAGGTGAGTGTTTTTCCTAATATCCATTTTGAATAACTGCAAAGTCCCACTTTAAGAAAATGCCTCTGCTCGTAAAGGAAAACCTCCATTATAATTCCAATTAGGGAACACAAAGGGAGTTTGGAGTGCCGCATAATTTGTGTCCATCAAGTTTTGAAATGCTCCGAGGCCTCCTCATTTAGTCTTTGTCCGCGGGAATGAGCCGCCGATGCCAAATCCTATATCATAACATTTCAGGGAGAGGAAATGACTTGTCAACGCCCGGGCACGCGGACGGGTTTTTACAACTGTGATGGAACTGACGGGAGAAATAATGGAAAAGACTCGAGCAAATCAATTTGACCTGCTGCATTAAGCTTTTAAAATCAGACAGGTTTACATTTGTTTGTCTAGGTAAGTGTCAGATTTATGAAGCTTTCTTAATATACGGGAGCTTTTATTTGTCAAAGCCTGAAGAACTGATCATGAAAAATAATGTCTACTCCTTCTTGTCATCAACTAATATGAGTGGAACAGAAAACCCACCTTATCTTAGCTCAAGGTGACCATTTGCACAAGACTTAAAGCGATTTAAAACTGCAGCTTTTACAGTGCATTTCGTTTTGCTTTTATAATACTAACTACTGCCCTAAAAGGTGATGTTAACCATACACTCAACTTTTACTTACCACGGCATTGCTATGATGAACAAACAGCTTCTTTGTAAACAAATTCCCTGACGAACTGAATGAACAGGAAATAAAAGCTGCTCTACATCTTTTCACCAGACTCTGGCTCACGTCTGCTGGAAAAAGGTTGCCGATAAAATGGCATTCGCAGATCATGGTCAAAAAGGGAACGGAGCTGAAATCTCTTTGATATCGGGCCTTGTCAGATATATTTCACTTTGAGCCCTTTGATAATGTTAAATCAAAGCAAGGTCCTCAAATATGAGAAGCAACTTCTTGGGGAATACCGGCAGAGTACACCGAGGGGTTTCTTTCTTTAACCAGAAGTGTGAAGAGGGGGGAAGACACCCGGAGCAAGCTGCCGGCTCACTACGCTTTTCCTCATCTGCCATTCTGTTTAAAACAATGTAATATAAATAGTGTTCTTCCAAGATAAAAACCTACAATTCCAGCTTATAATGGTGCTTGACTGTATATTAAAACCCTGGATATAAAAGTGTGTCAGTGACATTATTGCTCGCTTTACCTCGGCACATTACCGTGCAGTTAAGGCTCTCAAGACAGAGGGAAGAAATTCCTGCAGCATGTGAATATGATAGCCTGGAGTGGGCATTTCATAAAGTGAAACACGCTCGCCTCGACATAAATATGAGTGAACCCGACAAAGCGGCAATGCACACCACGCCGTTTGCCCTGAATCCTTTTACCTGTACTATGAAATTTTAAACAGATCGCCAACTACAACATGTGGCTCTAAAAGTGATTAACTGTGCGGTAAACCTACCGTCTTTATGGAGGCTGTTTCGCTGCACTCTGCTGGCACCTCTTAAGACATAAACATAACCCTTGAATAACCGAGGCCTTGTTATGATTCTGCATGAATTAAAGTGTGCAAGTGTTTTTTCCTGCGTTTCGGCACGGAGGAAGCTGTACAGCAGCCGTGTTCGCTTTCACTGTTCAATCCGCTCCCCTCGTATGAGAAACGGCCCTGTCAATGATTGTTAACCTAGTCAAAATACCAAGCGTGAGCAAACGCCGACAAGAGGAAAAATCAACAGAATGAGAATCAATCTGTGAGAAAGGCTGGAGGATTACTTCCACCATAAGCTGGTTAAAATCAATGTGTACATATATAGTGTGTCTGTGGGTTTGTGTGTGTGTGTGTGAGCGTGGAGACAGTTTGTATTATTCAAGACTCGGTGCAGTTCCTGGACAAAGCTGGCAGAGGCTGTGCAAAGCTTCAAGTCAACAACTGCTCGGTGCTGAATGGTGATGAGTTTGAGGTGAAGTCTCAGAGATTGTGTTTTCTTTAGAGGTCAGCTGTGTGTAAAAAAATAAATAAATAAAAAAAAAGGCAGAAGATGATTCTGAAGGAGCCGATTCTCTTCTAGCAAAACGGCAAGCAGCAAACCATGCTTCGGTAGAGGCTCAGAAAAGACACAGGTTTAGCCTGCTCCATGAGTGTAACTATACGAAGAGATAAATGATAGTCTAATAATCTTTTTTGGTGAGGTTTACTTTCCAGTTTGTACTTTAATGATAATAAACACACTGACCTGAGACAACAAGTACAGATAAATACATTAAGAAGATACTTTAAAAGCCAACTGTGATGAGTTTGGTTTAAGGGTTCATGGCCGTTTGCCTGTCTTGTTCGTGCACCCTGCACATACACCAATCAGCCACAACATTAAAACCACTGACAGGAGAAGTAAATAACATTGACCATCTTGGGACAATTCATTGTTCAGCTGGGAAACTTTTGGACCTGGCATTCATTCGTGTGGATGTTACTTAGACATGTAGCACCCACCTAGATCAGACCAGGCACCCCCACCCCATAGCAATGACACTCCTTGATGGCAGCAGCCATCCCCAGCAGGATGCAGCCTGACACAGGCACACACTCAAAAATGCTTTAGGAACAACACAAAAAAAACATGAAGAACAGCACAAGGTGTTGACCTGGCCTCCAAATTCACTAGATCCCAAACTCATCAAGTATCTGTGGGATGATCCACAGAGGCCCCTCTCTTCAACCCACAGGACCCAAAGGCCCCCACTTCCTTCAGAAGACCCATGTCTATTCTCTGAAGGTGGTCATGATGTTATGCCTGATCAAAGAATACAAAAAGCGCTAACTTTTAACATACTGATGAATACCTGAGGGACACGTGTCAAAAATGTGTCACGGTTTTGCACTTTGTTTCAAATATTTGGTTGACTTCCTGTTTTATTTTGTAATCTGCTGCCTCCATGTCTTTCAGTTACTTATATTCCCTACATTTTCTCCCAAACCCTTTGTGATTGTTTGATTTTCATTTTTAGCCTTTTTTTTCTTTCCCCGTGTATTCAGTTTGTGCACTTTTATCGTCACTTCTTCTTCTTCTGTTAACCTTGCCATGTTCCCCTGAGATGTCTTCCGTGTGCGTACCTCCAACTTCCCCCAGTTAGTGCTTCTTTCAACTCTTTTGTTGTACTTTGTTTCCAGTTGAAATGCATTCCTTAAGGTTTTGTATTTTCGTCAACTTTAAAATAAAAGCTTCCCTTTTGTCCCGTCAACCTGCCTCCTGCATCATGCATTTGGGCCCAAGGTTTAGTGAAACGTGACAGAATGTCTGTCACATATTTAATTTAAATGAGTCCAAGGTTGTTAAAACTTTTCACCACACGTCTGCCTCATGTAAGGAAACTTAAGGGATTACCAAAATCCATGAATGTTGTACCAAATTCTGTGTCAGTCTGTGTAATTAATAACCTGCTTAATTCTGCTGACAGCTCAGTTTGCTCAGCTAAAAACAGTATTAATGTAGCAGGAATACATTATTTTTATCAGGACTGCTAAAGGTTAGCCAACATGTCCAAAATGGGAAGTGCAACTTCTGCTGCTTATTAGGGGTTGAACGACTTCAGATTTTTTAAAGTCGGACGTCACAAATAAAAACACAGTAGAACGTAATGCTTTGCAGCAATGAAATCTATATTCTTGACCTGAATACTTGTAGCGTCTCACACAAATTTCTGCAAGGTAACTGAAACTTGAACACAAACTAGCTACTGTCGGCTGTAGCCCACGCCAACACCATAAACACCGTCAGTCTGCAGAGCTGCCAACTCTCACGCTTTCGCCGTGTGACACACGGTTTTGCCTGTTTTCACACGCACTCACGCCACACATCCAATTTCTCACGCAAAAAAAAAAAATCCGATCGGTCCGAGACTCTTCCGTTCCTTTTCAAACTCCACGACGGTAGATGGCGCTGATGAGCGCCCCTGAACCTTTGCGCTGCGCTACACCTGCAGTGCACCCCTTATCTATGCCTGCACCCCGAAGTACACAGAAGAAGAGATACAGAGACCAACAAGACAGCAGGAGAAACCAGAAACTACTCTGAGAAGTCTGATAAAGAAGAGAATCTGAGCTGAGACTAGGCCAGTATAACCATGCACACAGATCATAGACAAGGACTTTACCCAGCTTCTGATCTGCATCTGATACTGATTATGCCTCATTTTAGCTATTTTTGTAATGCATTCATCTGTTTTATTGCTTGAAAAAGTTGTACTGTTTAAGCACTTTATTTGTTGCACTTTATTTGTCTCTGATGGACCATGTGGTGGGAGACTTTGAATGAAGAATAATGTCCCTCCCTAACTAATCTTGTGTCGTTTTTGGCTGAACATAAATCACTAAGTGCTCTTAAGAATACAATTATTCACAACATAGGTTAGGTTTTAGTTAAGAATTAGTTTAATACCATTTTAATCAAAATATCAATCAACCTACCTAGGTCAAATCTTAAACACTGATCTATGAATAAGGCTTTATTGTCATTTAGGCACACCGATAGTTTTCTGGTTGAATGTTCAGCTCAAGTCTACAGACTAAGACCTACAAGTCATGATGCCGAACATGAATCAGAATAAGTTCAGGTATTGCACATCTTTAGCAGACCGCCCAAAAATCCACTAGAATGCTGGAAACCACATCTACTTAATCCAAAATCTCCTGGGGGTGGACCTTCAGCTATGTCTGCTTCACAGAATGTAACCAATATTGTCCATCTTCAGTGGGCTGCCCCTATCAACAGCTTTGGACCTCCCCACAAACCACCAGAATGCAGGGTACAACATGGGTACAACATCAAATTAATTCCAATTATCTTATATCTGAGCCACCAATTTGTGTGACTGCGTGCACGGCATAATTTTGGTCACCCACGACAAAATCTCACTCCAAGGTTTTTTGAAAAGTTGGCAGGTATGAGTCTGACTTTCACTCTCGTAACTCTCGCACGGTGCATTAACTGACATCAAGGACAAAAACCACGCTCCACAACCCCAGCAACAATGCCAACTAATAAAAGACAACAGAACGGAACATAAACACATGAGCTTATCAATACTGTGCGCTGCAGATATGCTTAGAATATGTAAATCGGCACCGTCAATAGCGTTTCATAGTAGGCTACTTCTGTTATATAGCCTAATAGGATAACGCAGTCGGGATTGAAAAAAAATGCGTACGTCTCCGAAGGCTTTTCCGTGTAGGCCTATATCAGCTAAACTGCTGATTTGCAGCAATCCTCTCTGTTGCCGCAGGACGTTTGGTGAAGTTGTTAATTGACTGCTGTTGAGAGGATTTGGACCGTTCCTCTGCTAGCGTTAGCGGATGCCTTTTCATATTATTAGTAGTAGCCTACATTTGTTGTATTTCAGGACTGACTTACATATTCTGCGTGTCACGGTAGAATGGGCTTCATCTTTAGTGAAGTATTTCCACAAACTTGATGAACCGCTGCTAGTTTGCTTCAACGACCCCCCTGTCGTTATTGTCACGTGATCGGCGACTAGTCGACTTCCTGCTTAAAGCGTCACAACACATCAGTAAAGTCGACTAGTCAACTAGTCGGTAACAAAAATAAATAAATAAATACATAAATAAATAAAAAGTCAACTAGTCGGTACAACCCCTACTACTTATACAGGGAAGTATTTATGTAATTCATTAGGATAGAGAGATGATTTATTTTTATAATACAGACTGAAGGTGTGTAGAGGACATTGGAGGCATTGGAAGTAATCCGACCGGGTCCAGGTCGGCAGTTAAAATCATTTTTTTTGGTGCACACTTCCCTAAAAGTACAGATTCATAATAAAAGTGGTTTACCCAGTAAATCCCACTTTATGAGATAAGGTAGACCCTTTGTCGTGTGGTCAACTAGCAGATCCACCTGATTCCAGGGCCTTGATGCAATAAAGAATAATTCATATCAAAAAAACAAAAAAAAAAAACATTCAGGTTGGCTCTGTAGACTACTCTGGAAAAAAAGGACAACTTAATCCAGGAACTAAGTCTGTTTACCACTCCAAAGGGCAATCAATACTAATATTTTGCCAACCCCAAAGCTTTTGTACCTCGAACTGGGTGATGATCCCGTAGGTCTGCGCCGGTTCCCTCCACTTCAGGATGATCTTCTCCTCATAAGCGCTGCCCTGAATGGACTCAAGAGGAATGGCCCCCGGTACTGTGTGAAATAACAACAGACTCTCACAAGCGGAACATTTTCAAAGCAGAAACAAACCATCGAAAAGCAAGATTCCTTGATACATATCTGACATTTTATTCCCTGTGCCATTTGTCAAGTTGAGATGCGGGATGAAAAGGCAACCTTTCTATTATGATTACTTTACTCCGAGCCTTATTGCTGATGTGCATAAAACAATCAATAAAAAGCTTTTCAAGGACCCACACTCCACAAATGGCCATGAGCCAAAGTCAAACACATCTTAATAGGAATTTGTGAGATTATTTGAAGTCATTGTAACTGAAGACAAGCACCGTGATACTTATTTACTGCAACACTCTTCACAGTGTTAAAGATGTGTTGCAAACACAGGATGAACTTGTAACCCCATATGAATAGTGGGAATCTTAATCTTTCTGCAGTGTTTACTCGCACTGAGATTCTGCCAAAACTGATCTGGTCCTTTAACCCATCATGTGAATTGCTTTCATTCCGTAAGCGAAACAGAATGACGTGTTATTTATTTTTTTTCTCCACCCAAAATTTATCTTGAAAAGTTACAACTACACCCCGTCTGTACACTTTTTCCCGTGGGATCCGAAAACACACAGATCCACAAGGAAACACGCAGCAGTCGGATAGCGAGAAACAGTTGTTGCCACTTTCAAGTTTCCAGGCAGAGATATCTGAGCCAGACATGGCTCTCTTTTCGTCAGCTGAGCCTGTTTGTTATCTGGCGGCCCAGGTTCCTTGAGACTTCTGTGGAGTTCATTTCCTGTGTCTGCTGAGGCAACACAGAAGATCTTTCATCTTTGAAGGAGGTGAAACAACTACACAACACAGAGGCTCTGTGTTGTGTAGTTGTAGTCTGACTCCTATGCTCTGTGGAAAAACATGTGGAAAATCCCAGACTTTTGTTTGTCGCAGTTGATCAGATGAGAATTATCTAAAAGAACACAACATCAAGAATAAAGAAGAGGAACCGTTCTGCGCCATATTTGTTTCTCCTTTAAATTCTCTTGAAGGCATCTTTGTAAATCGACTAAAATTGTATATGCAAGATCAGTGATATGTTTCTTTAAGCTTCACATTAAATGCTTATTTAATTTAGACTGTGCCTCTTCTGATGTGTTCATATACACTGATCAGGCACAACATTATGACCATCTTCCTAATAGTGTGTTGGTCTCCCTTGTGTCTCCCAAAACAGTCGTGACTCATCAGAGAATGGACATGGGCCTTCTGAGGGTGTCCTGTGGTGTCTGGCAACAGAATGTTTTTGGTGGGGGGCCTTTGGGTCCTATGGGTTGAGGGGAGGGGCCTCTGTGGATCATCCCACAGATACTTGATCAGTTTGGGTTCTAGGGAGAATTTGGAGGCCAAGTCAACACCCTGTGCTGTTCTTCATGTTTTTTTTGAGTTGTTCCTAAACCGTTTTTGTGTGTGTGTCTGTATCATGGCTGCTGCCATCAAGGAGTGTCATTGCTATGGGGTGGGGGTGCCTGGTCTGGTCTAGGTGGGTGCTACATGTCTAAGTAACACCCACACGAAACAATGCCAGGTCCAAAGGTCTCCCAGCAGAACACTGAATTGTCACAAGATGGTCAATGTTATTCATATCTCCTGTCAGTGGTCATAATGTTGTGGCTGATCAGTATATGTAATTATAATATGATCATATATTTTGACATTCATCACTGTATATATGGACTCTAATTTGGCCTTAAGGTAAACTTGTAATGCTACAGCTGCAATTACTTTTATTATATATATTTCTGTTTCATTTATTTGATTGGCTTTTCTTTGTCCACTTTCAGGACCACTGATGTCTTGAGTCATTTTTATGCACAAATGTAGAAAATTCTGAGGGATGCAATACTTCTGAATGGATGCCTTACATAGAGATATAGGTATTTACAAGCATAAATGTAACAGTAAATCTGTCATACTACTACTACTGCACTTGTTCGGTAGGTTGTTATTTTTACTTTCACTCACCATCCTCATCAGTCTGAACCTCCAGCTCGGTGCTCTCCTTGACACCCTCTGGGTTGCGCAACACCAGCTTGACACTGAGGTTGGTGAAGGGTGTCAAGTTGTGGATGGTGTGCTGGGGATCGCGGCTCTGAGTGTCATAACACACCTCCTCCCGGGTCTCGTCCTTGCCAGACACTCTGGAGCGGTACTGGACGGTCAGGTTGTAGCTGTGGCAGCGGGTCACGTTGTAGCCCAGAGGTTCCCAGCGCACCGTCACCTGCTTGGACTGGATGTCCACCACTTCCAGACGCCGCGGGCCGTGCATGGGCTCTGGCGAAACGGAGAAGATAGAGGAGAGTGTGAGCGTACATTTAGATAATCAATTAGGCCATACGACGGGCAGGTTGAGTTTCAATAAAATCAAGGATATTATTGAGTTCGGTCTATGCCAGGGCACAGGGAAGACCGTGTTCCTTTGGGTGAACTTGAGGCCTGCTCAATACTTTTATTCACACTGAAATACTATTTTTTTTTTCTGTTTGTAGTTCACATTTCCAGAAAATATTTCAAAATTTCAAAGCCACAGCCTGACACCTACCACTGCCACATCCCATCACCGTTGCTAACTTGGTCTCACAGCGGCCGCACACAACAAGACACCACAGGTCTGTTGGTGGAAACCCTCAGCGGGAGGTGTATCATCCCTTCAGAGCGTGCCGTTTCCCCGCGCCTTCTACCTTGTGCTCTGCCTTTTCCACTCTCTTTTCCATCTCGCCCAGTGGCGGTCAGCTATTAGCACCACACTGATACAGAGTCAGGCAGCCTGTCAATCCAGGCAGGATGCAGCCCCCACTGCCATCGTATCACCTCTAATCACATACACTGTGTCTCCTTGCCTTTTCTCTTTACCTTCCCCATTTTCTCTCTCCTTCCTTCCTTACTTCCATCTCTTTTTTCCTCCATTCCCTTTCTCCATTTTCTCTCTCTGCCCATCTCTTTTTCTGTGACTTCCATTTCCTCCTCTCTTTTTCTCCTCATTCTGCCTCCCCCCCACCCCTACATCTATTTTCCCCTCTTGCTCTCTCTTCTCCCTCTCCTTTCCTACGGGAGGAAAGCAGCCCAAGCACAAGGTAATGGGATCAATTTCCATTCCAGGTTAAATTCGCAGTCCATTTCTCTGGAACTTAACACTTTACCACCTATTAGGAAGAGCCAGGGCTCAATTTCCCCGTTCCCCAGGAGGCACAGTCCAGCAATTCAGAGGCAGCCACGGCAGCCATGTTTAACATTCTGGAGGTGCATGGGGAGAGAGAGACTGGACTGGAGCTCCGGCGTGCCGTTCATTTCTACAGATTGAGTAAAGGACACGGGAAACAAGCAGGACTCTGCAAACAAACTCTTAATGGAAATCCGCTTAATATTTCTTTTTCTTAAGCTCCTATATCCTCCAGGAAGGAAAAAAAAAACATAAAAAATGAAATTCATTTTAAATTAACTACAGTTTTGGATGGAATTCATAAAATTAGGTCATGACATGTGACATGGCAGAAGCCTGTAAAAGCGAGAAAGGATACTGCAAGAGGAATATAAATGAAAGACGGAACACTTGTAGATTTCACAAGGAGAAAGAGCGGATATGATCTCCCCTGCACTTTCACAGAGCAGATGAAATAGCATTAGAAGGGCCCGAAGGGGGAAGAGGAAGAGCTGTTGAGCACAGATTCGGGAGGGGATCTCAATGTGCAACATACGGTACATGAAGCATGCACAAAGGGATGCATAAATGATACAGTAATGTCTAAAAAATTGAAAAAATCCCAACAGGGAAAACCGGCAACTATATTTTGTTCAAGGAGAATACGGGGCTACAAAGACTGCAACAAACCAGCGCAAGTCTTCGCTGAGCGTACAAATTTAATCACAATTTAAATAATAGCTAAAGAAAATGTTTAATATTCATTGAAAAACCTTTCTGCACCTGTTTTGGAGTACTCCTTTGAAGGATCTCCGAGACGTACTGACCTCCAAGGTTAAATCTGCGGTGGAGAGGCATGTGTAAGACGTTTATCCTATCAAAGAGATCAGCTGTAGAGCAGAATGCTCACTTCCACCATACAATATTGAAAACCAACTATGCGGATAAATGTAATGATTCAGAAAGTGGTCCGCCATTTTAAACAAATGTAATCAGCCACAGAGACACAGAGCCCGGGAAGAATAGGCAAGAAAACAGGTTTCTTCAAATCAGCCGCAGTGTTGAGAAAGCCAAGCAGAAAATAGAAGTTTAAACCCCTTTATTTGCGGAACTATCTGTTGGCCGCACTCGGTAGGCAATGGTTACACTAAAAGCACAGAGAATTGCAGGGTGGCCAGGCACAGAAATCAAATTAAACCAGATGCTCTCAAAGTGACAAATGCACCAAAGTGTGAATCTCAAGCAGACGCACGCGAGCGGCTGAGAGGAAGTCTCATTTCTGGAACGTTCAAGGAGAAATGTCACCCTCCCATCTTCCGCGGAACATCGTAGATAATGTCCACGGCACCCCTTATTGTGGCCAATGGAGAGATGCCAGAACGGGGGGTGGGGGTGGGGGGCACTTTTGGAAAAATATAATTGTGCACAGAAATAGCCCCATGTCGAACAGAGAAGAAGAAAAATGAAATGGGGGAAGCAATTATCTATTTGTATATAAATTTAAATTGGTATTTTAATAGTGGCCGGAACATTAGGCATTTCCTTTTTCATCCTGGGTGCGCATGTAGTCGGGAAAGGTACACCGGCCATTCGCTAAGCAGCTCTTATGATTATTCTACAGCCTCCGCCCGGAGTTTTGTAGAGAAAAGGCTAATTGTTTGTTGCCCCCTTGGCTCCCTGTCGTGCAAATGCCAGCTGTCTGAGGGAGGCAGTAAAAATGTGAGGATCTGTGGCGGACGCCCAATCACAACTTGTAACCCATGACTCAGAATGACATCATCCGCTTGCACGAACAACAAGGTGCCTCATCCATTTCAGAGCCTCGGCCACGGTTGACTTTGAAGAAAGAGGGGAAAAGAAAAACACCTTGCGCCCTCCTCCCACACTTAATCTGAAATGAACGGGTCACGCCGAATGGCTGATATCCTTTATAAACCCCTTTGTGCATAGATGGAAGCCATGTGGCCGTTTTCAAATAGGCCCAGGGGCCGATGAATGACAACTGATGAGATGAGCCTATTACCCCAGTCTACTGTGACTGCTAGTTTAGTTTTATTGAGCGGGCAGTAAGAAGCTCAGCATCAAAAGCAAAAAGTCACAACAAGGAATAACAGGGCTATCTCTGGAAATCCATTTTTTTTATTATTTATTTTTTTTATTTTTACAATTCTCTCAAGCTATCACACACCCTGGGTGACACTGGGGTGAAAGTGCTGAAAATATGACTCTAATATCTCTCCAGTATGGCAGATATTTCTAGTGGAATAGAGTTATAATAATGTCTATGAAAGCATCCCTTGGAGCAGGAAATTACCGAGGTCTATCTTATGCCAGGGCACACAGAGTGATCTCCAGCTAGAGCCAGATTGGTATTCCAAGCGGTGGACAAATTATCACCTGCTCCACACTTGCTGATATAATTGAATAATTTGGATGTGACATTTACATAGAACTATTAGTGATTTTTTTTGTCATTACAGTTTGACATTTAAATAATGTTTTTAGAAATTATCTGCACATTATTGCCTGGCGCTAATTCGAAACGGGCCCCCGCGCGCGCGTCACTGCGGCTCAAGTGATAACATGATTTCACAAAACACGGGACAAAAACAACAAATAACCGCATGTTGCAACTGCCTGTCCTAGAGGGGGCTACAAATGGTGCACTTAGCCCCTGGGTAGAGCAAGACATTAGTCCTGGATGAAAGGAAACAAATTGGGCATGTCTGGAGCACGGCCACTTTGCTGCGAGACAAGTGCGCGTGTGCATGAGGGGGACAATGTGTGTTTTCTAGTGTGGTCTTATGGGAGGAAAAGAGTTTCCGTATGCGCGCACGGCAGCACACGTCTGGTTTCTCAGCATCTTTCTGGCTGTATGTACAGAGGAACGATTTACTTATCAGATTTTCCTCGGGCTTCGCAGCGTACGAGTTGTTCAGAAAGCCAGGATCTTTATCAGATCCGCATCGATTAAGAGCAGAAAAGCCTGGCGCTGGCACCGGCTTCCATCTCTCTGCTCAGCAAACAGACCCAAGGGGGGGGGGGGAGAAAAGACTACTTCCCCAATGATTAGAAACCCCCAGCAAGTCAATGCGGCTCCCGAGCCTGGTCGCTATCTTGTCAGGATGAAACGATGCTCAGGTTGTGGTGGAGGAGCAGGGAGCTGTGCTTGTTGTTTGGAGATGAAGAAAGAGAAATGCCTCGACTTTCACAGGATGCCATGCAGAGCCGCATTCCTCGCCAGAGAATGTCAGCCGGCGCTCGTCACATGCATGCGCCATTGTTAAAGACAGTGCAGGAAACAACATGACGTCGGTGAAGATTAAATCCTGGTCGGTGGGATGTTTCCATAAAGTGTTTCATTCTCGGCAGCGGGGCCCGATATTGCCGTCACTTATCACTCCGTTGCTGTGTGTTACTCACTCTGTTCTGTTTGAGCCAGGGCGGGCTGGGAGGCGAGCACATTTGTTTGCCTCTTTCTATTACATCTCAGCGATAACACTGTGACCATTGAGGTAATGACATGGGTTTTACACTTAGGAAATCATTTTCATATCCCACAGAAGCAAGCGGTAATGATAGCTTTTGATAACCGACAATCAAAGCGCCATCACCCTCCTAGAGTGCTCCTCTATGCAATCCTCTGGAGGAAGAGGGAAAAGCGGTGGTGGTGGTGGTGGTTGTGGGGGTTCAAGAGGGAGTAAATGTGTGGGTGGGGGCTGGAGAAAGAAAGCTAAGAGAGAGGAGGGAGAAAATGGCAAGGTTTTTGCTGCCATCAAATGCAACAAGTCAGACGAGGCCTTGGGGTTGACACATGTACACACGTTATAATTGATAGCACTTTAAAGGCTCTGTACATGGACCTCTTATTTTCCAACGCTGCCCTCTACACCCATTACAAAGTCAGAGACAAATGCCCACATGCTCGGGACACACACACAGACACTTTGCTCGTACACCTTGGGGGCGTGGATAATCACAAGGATTTATTGAATGGTGCTGGTCGCTCCTCACTCTATCAAGTCCTTCTTTATAGGCCTTGTGATAAATGAGACTGCCACGATGGGTGAAGACGAGGCGCGGAGGGGCCCACAATGCTCTGGATCAAATTGAAACCACCGAATGAGCCCCGGCGCTGGACCAGGCCGGGCTGCCACCTTGTCTGATGAACCCCCTGAAGCTGCAGGGGTGGAGATGAATGGGTGAAAGGCTTCCTTCTCATAGCACCGTATAGAAAGGGAGTGTGAAAGCGAGAGAGGGAAAGTAAGACGCATTCTAGCAGTAGAGATGATGTATGACAAGACCATAGCAAGTCGTACAAAGTAAGTGCACGCTTTTGTTCAATCTATGCTGGCAACAAGCTAAAATGTGCAAAAAGAAAAGAATAATAGGGTATTTTTTTGGATGTTGTTGGGCCTATGGCATCCAAAATCGTTAGAGAAAGGCAACTGGACTAGTAGAGTTCCTTGAAGACGTTTCATCCAAGTAGCTTCTTCAGTTCTAAAGTACTGGTGGGGAGTTGGGGTTTAAACAGGAACATCTGTGGGTGTTGCCCATCAGAAACTTGACTGACTAGGGGAAATAAAACAACCCATCAACAAACGCATGTCCCAACACAGTCGAGGCAGCTCATCGGGAATCGATTCAGCGGTCCACCCACACCCAAAGGACAAAGGACGGATGCTCCTTTGGAAGACAACAACGTCCACATTTTAGCCAGAGAAGACAGATGGTTTGGAAGAGGAGTAAAGGAAGCCATCTATGTCAAACTGGAAAATCCTTCTCTGAACAAGGGAGGTGGGTTGAGATATATAATCTGCCATCAGTTTACAATGCAGTCTTAACTTTTGTCCCCAAGAGGTTTTACTGTCCCCATTCACACCTTGAGACTGGAGCCTCTGACTGATAATGGGTCGTTAGAGCACCATTCATTGGAGAAAGAAGGCTGAGGCCTCGTCCACACGTACGAAAACCATCTTTTCCCTCTCCGTTTTCGAGGGCATCGTTTCAAGAAATATCCGCGTCCACACAGATCCGTTTCAGCACGACCGAAAACGCTACTTCATATTCCAGGCCTATAGGTGGCGCTATTTCAGTTTCAGAAATTCACCAAAAACGGAGAGGAAGAGGCGGAGCATGCGCACAAATCTTGAGCGTTGTTTACAAATCGCCTTTTTTGCTCAGCGTGGTGGCACAGGAGCATGATATTTTGCCCTAGTAACCCTAATAGGCTCAATATCTTCTCCAGCATGAAAACTAGCATGTAGTCCGCCATTGTTGTTGATGTTGTTACGAGACGTCTCGCGGGATGTGGAAGGCTGCTCGGGAGTGTGGCGATGACGTCATCGTTTTCCCCGTTTTCGCCGTCCACATAGAAACGCAAGAGCTGCGTTTGCGAATTTCTCCACCCTGGGACCCGTTTTCAGAAAAGTGCGTTTTAGGGCTATGCGTTTACAGGATACGTGTGGACAATCGGCCAAAACGATGAAAAATTTATGCGTTTCAGCGTTTTTGCGTTTCCATGTGGACGGCCCCTGAGAAGTGCAAAATTTGTTCTAGTACCTAGGGCTTATTTGGGAGTTCTCGCAGCTTGTTCTTGACACATCAACTAGGCAGAACTTTTTTCTTGTGCGACATCCGGCAACTATCCTGTGATTGGTCAGAAATTTGGAAGTGGACGTGGTTAATGTGGAAAAGCGGTAATGCTAGCGGCCACTCTGTGAGCTCCCAGATGCCAATATACACAATGTGACCGGTAATCTCTCCTGGGTAGAGATCGGCCTACTGTGTGTGGGTCCACGCTGAATGAACGGCATGATCCGACGGACACGGTTGCCAAAATGACTGGCCGACATCCGAACATAATGCCTCTCATGCCGTCTATCTCCTGCATCTTCCACGATGCTTGCGCGCGTGACGTATGCTGCAGTGGGAGGGCCCTATGAGGACTTCCCCAAAGTTCGGGACTCTGAGTTTCTTGTGAAGTATAAATGACCTGGCCAGAATGAACTTTGTTCTTGTTCTCGCAGAACAAGTTTCTAGTATGTAACAAGCTTTAACGTCAGGTAAATATCTAGCCATTAAGAGACACTCGTCAAGCAAGTTTCTGACGGGCAACACCCACAGATGTTCCTATTTAAACCTAAACTCTCCGCCAGTCCTATATATACCCTACAACCATTAAAGTTCAGATCGTGTGACTTGTTGTCGGACCACAATGAAACGTTGTTCATGTATGGCCGTCAGAAGGTGGCACCATTCAAGGCGTTGCACTTGGTGATCCACATGAAGATACTGAAATAGTTAAGAAAACACAATGCAAAAGAGAACTCAAGAGTGAAGTTGAAAGCTCCTGTAACACCTCTGCGTCAGTTTTCTAAAGTCTCCAAAGACGTTCAACTCTCTGACAAACACTTCTGAAGAAGCGTACTGGAAGGAAGCAACTTCAAAAACGCGCCACCCATTTCTGTTTGAAGAAGTCCTATCTGTACAAATGCTGTATTAGCTAACAGTTGCACTGTAGCGGACTAGATTACTGTTGATGTTGGAGAAACTTGAAGATTATAAGGAAATTAAGAGGAGTCCGCTTTTCTTATCCAATAGATGGACGTTAGAGTAGGTATCCACAAGCATATACTGTCTATTTGCACGGATTCAGCAATTTCATGAATAAATGATGGCAACTTACTCCCATCATGTTTTGCAACATACTCAGCAGTGAAGTAGTTTAAAGAACATTAAAGCTAAAAGGAGGTCTCGGGTTTATTCATCATGACAACAATAGCATTTAGAAAGCTGGAGACAAAATAAGTACTTTACTACTGTTGTGAAGCATATGGTGTTATTGCCGTTGCTAAAGACAAATAACCTTGCTTCACTTGATTGCAGAAATAGAAGAACTATTTGGGGGGAAAAAATACACGGTGTAATGGTATAACATTTCCATATACAGCCCTTTCTATCTATCTGTCCATTTAGAGAGATTAAAGCAACCTAGCAAGTGAGCCTCAGGGGCAAAAGGTGAAGGAAAGAGCGAGTCCGCTGACCGGATGAAAACAAATGGACAGCCAGCTGATGAGAAGAGCAGAGGCAGCGGAGGCGGAACTGGTTAAATCAATCTTTCATTTTGTTTCCACCAATATGCTGTGCAGTGATTGGGGTCAGAGTGACAGGTGGAATGACCCCCTCCTCCTCCTCCTCCTCCTCCTCCTCCTCCTCCCTATCTGCCTTAACACGTACACATGCCCACACAAGCCATCTCTACTGTCAGACCGGGCTTTGTTTTTTTTTGTGTGTGTCAGTGCTGCCAGGGAAAATGTCTGCGGATAGGGCTTTACAAATGGGAAGAACACAAGGCCTCATTTACCGATTGGGGACGCAATCTCTACAGCAGCAGTGGGAGGTTAGCAAGGTGATCCTTCAACTTCAACACTTCCCAGATGGCCCAGGTGCTGTTGTCATTTGTCGCCAAAAACCCCGCATGTGTCGCACTCAACTCAGGGTGTTACCCACAGTGTAAATCAAAGTGAAGCGCTTGACTTTGCGAAATGGTTGCCGCGCTTTCCGAGCCACATAGTTAGGAGATATATGGGATCCAAGATCTGGCTACGCAGGTGGGGGAATACAGAGGATAAATCGCAGCCTTCCTGACATTCATGTCCTTTAGTTGAGGAGGAGACGCCGAAATGTTCTTGAGCTAGAGTTATACAACCAGACTGAATGAGTGCATCTTGGACGCCTAGGAGAGGGGAAAGGGACATCTATAATTCACCAAAAGGCTGGAGAAAATCCGCGACAAAAATTACAGCAGATAGACCATGAATAATTAACCGCGGAGAATAGAAACATTTAAAGACCTTGAGAAGCTTTTCAGTTCAAATTTAAAAACAGGAGAGAAAAAAAAAGATCTTGCCAAGCCTGACAAAACTACTCCTATTTACCGTTCTCTGGAGGCTCAAGAGTAGAGGTTACAAACAACCTCAATGATAATTGTTTACGAGGAGCTGAGGAAGCAGCTCTAGAGTGAAAAGAGACTAAGTTTATGTGGATGTCACCAGAGTATCATTTGTGCACATCTGTTTACAGAGACTTGGTTTCTTCCCGTTAGGGGAATAGATGGAGTGATGGAGGTGAGGGAAATAATAGTAATGAAACAGCTATAAATACAAAGTCTCACACCCTCTTTCTCTTTCCTTTCCAATGGCAGTTGTTTGAAGATGTGTCCTTGGGAGGAACTCAATTTGCCTTTTGCGGAGCCAATATCATACAACACAATTCGCCATTCTACTTCCAACTGCCTGTGATAAAAAAGACTTTTATTGTGGTGCTCCCGTAACCTTCTCACACACCACAAACTCAATCTATCCCTGTTTTCTCCGACTGACAAAAGAACCAAGGCTTTTCATTCACCTTGCCATGGACAGTATATAAACCCTATAGGTCACATGACTGGCACCCATTGTGGTCGACAAGGCAGACCAGCGCCATCGGAGATTGTGAGGTGAGCAGCCCTTCTATTCGTGCCTCGAGGCAACAATGGTGTTAATTAGACACATGCCTAGCAAACAATTTCCTTTCCTTTTAGACCCAGAGAGACGGATCTGGTAAATCTCAACCTGAGCAAAAAAGCAACCGTCATAAATCAGAATCAGAATACTCAGAATCAGAATACTTTATTAATCCTTCAAGGAAATTGTTTTGTTGCTGAAAGGGGGTAGATCTCACTGAGGCAATTTGCCCTGGAGACACCGAAAGGAAAAACAGCAGTTACAGCTGACAGATCATCATTCTCCTTTTGTTAAGGCTTTGTTACACAGGTTTTGACAAATAAAATATATTAATTCCTCTAAAACCTCTGCAGTGTCCCACGTGAAAACTACTGTTTCGTCAAATGTGTGCCGTCTCCTAGTATCTCCGTCTTTGGACCTAGGGACACCAACGCCGAAACTTCTCTTATTCTTTAAATATGCAGCTGCAATGAATATACAGGGCAAGCTGAAGGCAAGGTCGAACAACATCTGGACATTCTGCAAGTTTAACAAAGCTGAAATTTGCCATTTTGCTCCAAACCCTACAGAAATTCCTCATCGAGAATAAGAGGAGAAATAAATACTTGCAGACACTTTATATAACCGGCACCAAGTCCTAACTGTCCCTCAAGTCGGGTCGTTAAATCTTCTTGTCTGTCAAACGGAATGGTCTCTTGACATGTTAAGTATACATAGGAAAAAAGGGGGCCTTTTATACCGTGGACTGAACCTTTCACAGCCCTCGATGGCAGCTGAACAAAGGCAGAAAAAAGGAAAGACATTAACGCAAATCAGTCTCACCCTTATTCATCACCTGTACGGTTTAAACGCGAGGATGGTGGCTTTTTCGTGAATGGATGGAACAAACAGACAGTTAACGGTGTGTGGCTCGTATCATGCCCAACGCTTCTGAGTAACATTTATTTTATTTTTTTTCAGTTTCTGTGTGATTCACTAACTTTCCAAGGTCACAGTCGTACACTTCAGATAGCATATCTCTACGGATAATAGATTGTATAAGGTACACTCTTCCAGCGCTGCAGCGTTCTAGCAAAATGCAGCTTAAACCACATGCAGGAGAAATCGCACCATGGCGAATCTGAAATAGACTTTTTCTCCATCCTCTCTAATCTGTCCTTTGCATTCGTTTAAAATGTAGGCACATAATAAAACAAGCTTCTCGTTGTGATCCATGTATATCTTTACATGAACGGCATTTCCGCGCACTTGATTTTAATTAATTCCCCATCTATTTTACCTACTACCAAGTAGGAGGCAGGCTGGTGCACAAAGACGGTGTAAAGTTATGACTGAAAGGGTTTTCAGATAGGCTCAGATTACAGGGTTTTAAATCCAACCAATGCTGAAATCAGGTTGCGTCACACACTTTATTATTTTTCCGCCCACGTTCAGACTCGTACACGCTATAAGGTCTGAATAGCGAAATGCACATACACGTGTAACACACGTAGATTATTCCTCTTCTAGATTATTATTTATCTCCTTGTGGGATAAACAATGGGTTATCTTATCTCACAGAATGGATCTCACAGGGAAACAAAACAGAGACTACGCTGCAACTACTTGCTATAAATCTACCGATCCACACTCCAGTCCAGTGGATGGCAGTAATGCACATGTAAGCTGGTTTGTTGACCGCTAATCAAACCAGAAGAAGACGGTAATAATAATAACAACAACACCTTGCTGTAATAAGAAAATGCTTAAGGAGATGCGGTGTACACAAGACGTCTATTCTTTATTCAGAACTGGAGGTAAGATTTTAAACATCACTTTCAATTTCACAACAGCACTGATTACCTCTACACAATCAGCCTTGAATATAAAACTACTGGAGATAAACGTGACTGAAGTTTCCATTCACACTTGTCACTGAAGTTGCTGCGCCCCTGCAGCAGTAGACGAACTATTGCACTTGGAGGATAAAATGAATCTACTACTTTGCATCAAAACAGACCCTGTCTTTCACAAATTAACCAGGAGGCTAAATGCAAATAACCGAGCTTGATGTGGGTGAACATATTTGCGCAGCTCCTCCCCACTCGCCGCCGTTATAAACGAGTGCTTAAGCGAGGCTGATCTCTGATTAACGCCGATTCCCCCGTGTTTAATAGCACTCAGTGCAACAGAATGGCAAAGTAAAAACAAACAGATGAGGCTACTCCCACGTGGTGCCGGAGCGCAGATGGAGAGAACTTATAGATGGAGATGTGGAGCTGGCAGAGGCCGGATTCTGAGCAGGTGTTTGGACCCAGCATGGACATCGTGTACTGCCATTTTTAAAGCGCCCAAGAGGCAGCGGAGGGCACGGGGTGGAGATGAGACACAAAGGACAAACTGTGACAGACTGTTCTTCTACCATGGTAACGAGTATGAAATTAACTCTGCAGCAGCAAAACAAGTGCTCAGCGTGAAAAAAAAAAGAAAAAATATGCCAAGTGCAGACCTTTCCCTGGCTCTATCATCTTCAAATGATTGTAAAACGATTAAAAAGTGTTAATTAATTTAGATATTGTTGAAGTAGCTGATGTGTAGGTCAACCCTAAGCAAACAAAGATGTGGCAAATACTTTTCCACAAAGATCTCAACTCAGACTGCAGAAGAGAAGTTGTTTAAGGTTTACTTATCTGCCTCCCTAGTGCGGGCTGGAAATGGTTTCTCTCTGTGAGATAGTCTCTCAATAATGTTGCCGAAATTCAGGGCACCCTGCTGTGATCCTAGGGCACCACCTGATAATACAGTGTCCTCCTTCAAGTAGCACTTACAGAGCGCGAGCATTCTCAAGTGGTAAACAACTTCACACAGACTGAAATTTCACAAGGAAGGGGAGGGCAGTTTCCAAATACCTTCCCCCTTTTTTAGCTCAAAAATGTCGGCCGGTGAAAGAAAAAAAAAGGGGAAAGTGACAAATGCTAACAAGTTGTGAAATTCAACATCAACCGTGCAAAGACATGAGGATATGCAAAAGCAAAATGTTTGTCTGAAGCTTTCTGCAAAACCTTCAAATCCATAAATAACCCTCCGAGGCAATCACAGAGCCTTGGATAAGACATTCTTTTGTTGTTCACTAGGAGAGTAATGGAAGTGCTTCATGGGAAAGAAAACCTTTCAAGGCTTCCCCTTTCTTCTCCCCGCCTCTGAATTGAATTGGCGGCGTCCTTGCATTATACATTCTTCGTTTTACAGAAGATTGAATTAAAACATCCTTTGTCATCAGAAACATTGCTCATTTTGCGAAGTGACCAAAGCATGGCTATGAATAATTATGCGAGAGACAGTGCTCTAAAGTGGCCACAGATTTTCATTAGCGCCTCCAGACAGCAGTGTAGGGAGAGGGTGAGGATTGGGGGGGGCGAGTCTCTAAGCTTGTCTGTATCAACAGTGATGTATTACACGGCCCTCTGAGTCTTAACCGTTCAATTAGGAGCACTGCTGAGGCCCAGTCTGTCAGTGGGAAAGACCAGCAGAGAACCGGACAAGATCAAGAGCAGCTTCCTCAAACACACTTCAGGAGGTGGGGCCATCAATCTCCCCGACTGTGACCGGCGGGGTGGCCAAGGGGCAGGATTCCCGCAGAAGCGGGGGCCTTGCTCAGAAGGCTGCACAGGTAGGCCCATTCATCCCCATCAAGCAGACTGAAAATGAATAAGCTCATGACCTTCACAGTAGGAAGAAGGGGTAACACCCTGGGCAGAGAGGGGAGAAAAATCTCATTTTCATCAGCATTTCTCTGGACATTAAACAGCATTAGCTTAGGAAACTGCTGAGGCTAGGTTTGTTTTGTTCCTCGAGCTGGCATCCTAGTACAGCAAGGGAATTTAGCTGGTTAATGTTGTGAGAAGGGCAATTTGTGCAATATCATCAGGCATTCTCAAAGTGTTTATGTGCACGTTTGAGTTTTGAACGGCAACAGTAGAGCAGCGACATAACAGTCCAAATTTAAGGTGCCACGATGCCTCACACATGAAATCAATCTGCATTGCTGATGAATTAAGACGGCAGCAGGGCGTTCAGAATGAGATTCAAGTCGGATAAACAAAGTAGTTATAAAGTTAATCATGTGGCAGGGCAGTTTTCAGCTCTGCATCTCGGGCTAGCTATAAATCATAACTCTTATATGACACAGAGCTGTTCAAAACAAGCTGAAAGAGTTTACTCGAACTTGTTATTTTGTTCCGTACCGTACGTTCAGCTTTCCCATTCAATTGCACCAGGTGCTCAATGCAGAACTTATTACTTAGAAAAGATGTCCCGATGCCAAAAATCTTGCAGCGAATCTAAAGATTGGAACAACAGCGAACACAATGGGCTTTGTCTATTACAGGAAAATAATTACCAAGTAAACTGGCAGTGATACGTGTTGGGCAATTGTGAGATCCAGTTATTTACTTCAAATCCAATGAGGCTTTAGAGAAAAAACACAATGGAGCTTCAACAACAATGGAGCCCTGATGGCCATTTATTGTATGCAAGGGATGGTTTGTAAAAAAATAAATAAAAATAGACGTATTTTTGCTTGGAAAAAATAAATTAGGAATGGTACGACCGCAAATACAATGAACTTAAGGCAATACAAATAAAATAATAAAGAAAAAGTGGTGAATGAATGGACTGCTTGAACTGCTCCGACCACTCTTCTTCATGCAATTGTATAAAACTCTTTGTCCCCTGTTGCATCAGACCGTCATTGTGTTGTGCAAAGTACTGATAGTGAAAGATAATTGAATTGTTTCAGTTGTTAGCAGTGTTCGATGTGACAGATGTTTGATGAATCTGTTTTTTGTTGTTGTTGTTTTTTTATGCATAATACCTTTTGGCACTGGGTCGTGAGCAAACTGAAACATTTTCAATTAGCAGGCTGGAGATTTACCAAAAAAGAGGAATTACGTTATGACAATTTTACACGTGACAACTCAGCGGCATGTGAAGGTCACTATCTACGGCAAAGTGCTTAAATTTTAATAGAGGCAGCCCCTGATTTATTTTTTAAAGCTTTGTGTGTTGGCGTTTCTTAGAAATGTCGTCAATAACATGTGACTGCATTCCAGATACGCTTATTCATGTCCTGCAAGAGTTCGTCATCCGCTTTGTCGCGTTGTGTTGACTATCACCAGAGTTGTTTGACTGAACTATCTACAATACAGATTCTGAATAGGCTGTGAATGTAAGAAAACCCTCAACCATCCTGCAACTGCACAAAATTAGTATGAAGAATGTCAGAGACTAGAGGAAAGATATGCAAAACACCTACAAAAAGCAATTTCTGCTAAATAGGGCAATACTAGCTTCTGAAGCTAAGGCTGAACTTGTTTTTTTTCACAAAAAAATATTACTTCTGTTAATACTCAGGTTAAATACATGAATGAAAAAGCTAAATTTCATTGCAGTTTTGTTGGAATATTTCACTTTTATCTCCAGGCACTCTATCAAAGTGGATCAACTCACCTGGTGGTCGGATTTCAATGTTACCTTCATGCTGCATGTCAAGGCACCAATCCACAGGCACATAGATTTCACAAATTAAAATGAATGGATGAATGCTGTAGTGGTTGCGGAGTTTTTTGAGTTTGAGTAATCAAACAATAAAGAGCTGCCGCAGTGAGCTGTTAGATGAGGAGCTGCAGGCGACAGACTGCACGCATTTTACCCATTTTATCAGAGAGTTTTCGACTTCTCTCACGTTCCCCGAGCTTCACAGACTCATGATGCATGGGGCAGACAATCAGGTCACATTCTCTAGTACAATGATGGAAAAATGCCAACTTCCCACCAGTCCCCTAGAACTGAAGAAGCTACTCGGATGAGTGGCGAAACATCTTCTCAAAAAACTCTACAAGTCCAGTTGCCTTTTGAAGTTCACTTCTAAAGCTTCTGGAAATTTTTTTGTTTCATTCTTCCATCGGTTTAGAAATCAAGATACACATTTAGACCAAATTTTGTGACACTGACAACAACATAATGTATTTATCTGAAATCTCAGAGATGGTTCTGTGAGTAAGTGCTTTTTTGGCCCCTACCGGCACATCTGGTCCTGGCCCTCAGAGGCGGTCCGGGAGCTCCGGTGCCTCCCTCCAGAGGTCTGGTCAGCAGAACACTGATCTCGTACTCGGTGTCCGGGTCCAGGTGGCCGATCTTGTGCGTGGTCTTGTCCACGGGCTGCAGGTCATACATGGTGCCAGAGACGGTGCGGTATTCCACCTCCCTGTCAATTATTGGACCGTCCCCGTTGATGGAGTTGGCGTTTAGTTGAATCCAAAGATAGGTGGCGCCGACGGCAGTCAGCTGCGGTGGTGCGATAGGCACGGGGGGCTCTGGGGAAATAAAAAGTTCTTTTTATTGATAACCGTACCATAATGGAGGAATGATGGAAAGCCTTCACAATACAGAAGGCAATTATTTTTAGTTTGTGTAAAAAGCATGGACAGTCACGCAAAAAAAAAACACACACAACAAAAGTGGATAAATATTTTCAAGCAAACAAGATACCAAAATCATTGTCTTCTTTTAAACAATCAACCACTTAAAAACTCTCCCGAAGCACGTTCAGATTATCTTCATGTTTTCCTCTAAGCGGAGTATTTAACAAGAGCCATGCATCAATCAATAGCTTCAGCTTGATGAATGGAACATCTCATCTTCAGTGATAAACTGACTGAGTCACGCAATCACACACACACACACACACACACACACACACACACACACACACACACACTTTGAAAGTGATAGCGACTTATAACAGAGGTGTAAATAAAGTCACCCAGTCCTTGGCAAACGCTGCCGCCATTCAACGGTGTATTGATTTTAATCAGAAGACGTCAATGGAAAAGCCTCTGGTAACTGACAACTACTGTAGCTGTCATCTCTCTTGTCAGATTTAGGACCTGGTTTAATCTCTCAACTCATGACTGTTGTGGGATTTTGCTATTATGTTTAAAGCTGAAAATGGATTGACAGGAAAGCCTAAAACACAATAACTCTAAAGCGTGAAGTGTTGGATAAACGTTGGAAAAAAAACAGGTTGAACGCATTTTAGCTCATAACATGTGAAGAAGTCATTCTACATGTGGTTGAATCAGAAGTACATTAAAAGAGACCAGGACTACACTGGTTGAGGATGGATTCAGATCTTTGTGCATAAAGGTGGAAAAAACCATTGGTCATATACAGTTCATACTGGTTCTAAGTGGCCCAGTGCAGTCGAGGCAACACTAATGATAAAATCAAGAGGTCTTTGTGCACAGGACAGTGGGATGAGGGCTCCATGAGCAAAATTCCGAATAAAAATATGAGAAACTGTAAGTCTGTCTAATGGAAATCTGTTAAACTCCAAGTAGAGATGGCCAAGAAACAGTTCCTCCAAGAGGAAAAGGTCAGGAGCTATGTTCATATCAACATGCAACTATGACAGTGATTTGCAAGCCCAAAACTTAACTTGCATCCGTTACAATACTTTGCCGTTGCTTGCTTTCTCTCGTTTGGATGTTGAGTTTAAATATGCGGAATGAGTGACCCACAAGTTACAAGTGAAAGTACAGCATTGCAGATATTACTCGAGCAAAAGTATGCAGTATCAATACTTTTAACCACCACAGTTAAACGTTTCCAAGAAAATAGCGCATACTATATCATTACGTTTTTGTCAGGGGGCCCAATATGTCAATCGCGATCGACCGGTAGATCACGTGCCATTGAAAAAATGTTTTAGATGCTAGTCTGTCATTTATCTGTTGCACCTCCAGAACAATTCTTTACTTTTTTATTGCAACGCACCCTCAGTTCAGTGGCGCACATCCACAGCCATGCACAACACGGCCATCATCAACAACAACAACAACAACTCAAGACCACCATCTCTCTTAAAGGGACAGCGCCATTTTTCTGAAGGCGCAGTGCAACAATTTTTCTTCTTAGAATAATAAAAACAAAGATGGATAGGTGGAAAAAGGTGGATTTTAACAACAATTAATATGACTTGGGGTAGGGTATCAAATTAATTCATGGGAACTGAAAGGTAGTAGTTGACCAAGATTAAAACTGAGATTAATTCAATCAGTCAGACACTATACTGTCCCTCTACAACATGTTTAATATAATTCTTTATATTTATTGCTGCTTGAGCAAGCAAACAAAGAGACATTCCCAAAATGATTCAGAGATACACAATTAAAACTAATCGTGTTGCTCCAAACAATAGGACGCAGAAGTCTCCGGTTAATGAATTTGAGAAACATTTTCATTGACGCAACTGTACCAACACCAAAAAATGACAAAATGAGAAGCACAGCTACCGGAGCCAAGTCTATTTCTGGTCCCTTTTAACCCTCGGTGCATTTGTTTGAAACGTCAGAGAATAATCTCATAAACAAAGTTCCTCGTCTTCGGTGCAAGTTTATCTCTTTTAGACAAATGTGGTGTTCAGTGACAACCTTGAAGATGACCTTTTCTCCGCCGTGTCGCCAATATTTGTCTAATCTTGGTTAAACCTTGTGCCATTTCTGGTTTAATGAGGCTTCTCGAAATGTCAGACACGTTTTTTTTTTTTCCTCAACAGTGGGATATTTTCAGCGTTGGATTATCATATAACCAGGTGAGGGGGTGATGAAGTAATATTTGAGAGAAACTTCTGAAGCCTGTAATAATAACTGTATGTTTCTGTCTTAACTGTAAAGTAATTTAAGGGCCACAATTATTTCCTGAACACGTGAAGTTTCCCATTTCCATTAAAAGAGAATGACAAGAAAACAAATACGCATTCAGTCTGATCACAATGTCTTGCTTTGCACATGGTATCCTGGTGCAACCAAAAAAACAGCCACTGTCAACAAAGAGCTACGATCCACAGCTAAGGAATGACTTAGGAATCCATCCTTGTCACGCACTACAATGGTAACATGTCCCAGCAACGGCTGGCGTGAGTAGTTCTAATGAGCGCACACGTAAAAGAATAATGCCATTAGACGCCGGGCTGTTTCACATGGAGTTGTCATGGAGAGGCAGAAGAAGTCCCCAAGCAAATGAAGAGCAGGCAGAGGTGTCCAACAGAGAATTGGAGGCACTTCCTCAGCAGATGGTTACCCCACGGTGACCTCCACCGCAGGTCCCTAAACTCCCACTAATCCCGGCATCCGGTGTTGCCGTCAAACATCACCTAAAGCGAACCAGCTAATCCACCGCATCTTCTCTTGCGCTTACACGCAACGCCCCAGTCTGCATGTCGGAGCCAGACGGGGAAATGAGGTGACTCAAAATCTGAGCACTGGCTTGTTTTGATGGTCTTTTATGGTCTGGTGTTGCGTCTTAAAAGGGGTTTAACTCAGTTAAGAGGCAATGCGATGAGATTAAATTAAGCAACAAAAAAACAGCACAGGCTCACTCTGATGCACAATATCCTTCTCAGTATAGTGGTATAGATGAATATATTATTATTTTTTTAGATTTTTATCAAATAAAAATGTGTTTCAGGAGACAGAGTTAAGGTTTTATGTAGTTGGTTGGCCTTTTTTGGTATTTTTTTTCTTTTCTAAGAGAAGCAGATGGCAATGTTTTGCAATTTTAACACCAGGTGTGATTTAATTTATTCTACAATAAGTATCTTTATTCATTAAATAATCAAATTCAAGGCAGAACTTTGTGAAAGAGCTAAATGAAACATACGAATCAGGAAGGAATAAAATAAAGAACATGCTTCTACCTCCAAGTCAACAAGTGTTGTGTATCCGTTACCAGATTTTATTGACACGCTGGCCAACACAACACTTCAATCACACCTTGTGATGCACAGGCCCTCAAAACATGACAAGGTTTCTAGGAGCTGACTCAGCCATGACTAGTTCACAGAGGCCACGTAACACGAAATCTTATCGACTAACTGGTTAATAAAAAAGTTTTGATGCCACATCAACAGATCCTTAGACATCTAATCAACCCTACAACTGCCGCCTTTCAATCCTCACTCATCACGACTGAGCAGCATGATGTATTAAGCATTAAGCATTTCATCTGACTTTGAAAAGTTACTGCCTCACAAAAGCAACAGCCGCTTGTGGCGATGAAATAATTCCTGTAGGTGCAGTAATCCTCTGTTCGGGAGCCACAGCAGATGCGCCGAAAATAACGGATTACCGGTGTGAAATACACTCGATCGCTGGAACACTTCAGGATATTAACGACTCATTTCCCGGCGTTTAAGCCTCGCGAAGGCGGCTTCGCGGTGGAAGGGGGCCCTGGAAATGTCTTGGAAGTGAGCGCCGTGCAAGCTGGAAAAAAGGGGAAGGGGGGGGAAGTGGCGCGCAGAAGACAGTGGCGAGGGTCCGGCGAGCAGCTGCTGTCATGATGTTGACCAGACAGGCAAACGGCACGGCGACAGCTGCGTCCTCCTCCACCACAGCACCTGCCTGTCTGCCAGAACGCCATCGCACTTTATGCACACATATGCGCATACAGCAAAATACACACCCATTGACATAGTTAGAACCACTGTACTAGGACTGAAAATGACGATATTTATCATCAATTTAAGTCTATTTTTTAAATACTTGGAGTTACATTTTAGTTTAATAATGTAAAACTATTCATTATTTTGTTAAAACCCTAATATATTTAGTTTACAGTGATAAAACTCTCATATTTGACACTAGAATCACACAAATTCTTGTCCAAATTGTCAATTTTCTTTCTATTTACTCATCAGTAGCCAATAACAATAATCTTTTTAGGTGTATGTATACAGTACATGCAATGCATACACGCGTTAAGCCACCCATCTGCCTCAGAGCACACAGAGAGCAATAATAAGAGCTGCCTCACCGCCGTCATTAGATTAGTTAGACCTCACCGTTTATAAACCCTTCTTTCATTTACCCGTTACATCCACGGAGCCTCTCTTGTTAAGGCAAGAGCTCCTCATTATGTAGCGCGCTTCCCTAATTGGACTGCTGTGAGCAAAGAATTGATCGGCTCCTGATATGAGGAGAGGTGGCCACGGGAAAATGACGAGCTCCACCGGCCGGCCTTCGATTCCCGGTGGCTATTCTCATTAGCGGCCGGCACGCCCACGCCTCTCGGCATCCTTGAGCTGTTCGCGTGGCCCAGAATACCACGCCGGAGCTCAGCGGATGCCTTGGCGGAGCCAGGTGATTCTAACCAGGCCAAGAAAAGAGCCGGCGCTCGGACAGGGAATAATTATCCCCCCTTTCAAAACCACTGGCTGCACTACAGGAGAGCTCATCAGGAGGGGGGCACTGCTGCACCGGGGCCCGATCCGTGCAGCACTTTGGAAATACATGCGGCGCACTTCCATATAGGCACGTAAAACTGACTGAACACTGGCAGAAGTGATTATCGGGGATAATCAAGCATTCATTCTGCTCATGTTGAGGGGGAAAAAGGCAGTGTATGGTAATGAGGGGTGGGGTGCGGAGCTGGCGCGCGACTGTATTAAGCTCATAATCCACAGATCCGTGGTCAGGCCTCCCCCCCAAAAAAAAAAAATAAAAAAACGAGTCACGGACACGGCGAATACACATAGAAGGAGGATTTACAACTCGGACTCATCGCCAGGAGGGTTAAGCACTTGTTTTACGACTGGCGCGATAAGAGGAGATATCAGCTTTTTATGTGTCACACTCATAAGTGCGAAAATGCCTCTTTTCTCCCCCCAATGAGTCGACTTATGTCAAAGTCACTGAGGTGTCAAATCTCTGAATTTAAAGTGGGATGAGTAACAAGGCTTGATACATGCCTAAACGCAAGGAAATTACAGTATTTTAAATATTTATGAAAAAGGCACTTAACTGGTTTGTCTTGAGTAAAAAATAAAAAAAAAAACAGTATATCTAATAACACACTGAAAGCGGCTATCAGCAAAAATATTGCTGTCTAGTGAGTATGTGTAAGTGTGAGGACGCGCGAGTGATTGTGTTGCTGAATTTATGCACGAGCGTGGTTCTGAGTGCCTCCAGTGTGTCGGTAAATTCTCCTCTGAGTACACCGCTGAAACCCACTGATACACTCGGGCAGAGAGACTTTATCTCCCCTATACACTCCACCGTGTCTGGGCCCGGCCATTCTCGCATGATTGACAGACCTCGATCTGGACAGCCAGGATTAAACCTATCAATCACATAAAGCTCGGAGACAAAAAAAAAAAAAGAAAAAGAAAGAAAGAAAAAAGTCAGGGCAGTAAATTCAATTGAGAGCACAGGGAGAAAATTGAGGTGAAGAAATATAGAAGGCCATTACCGGGCTATAGGGCTGTAGGAAAGAGAGGCCTTGCAGGATTTAGTTACGGACGACTCCATAAATTCATATCAAATGACTGCAGGAGTGAAATATCAGTGAGGTTACTGTAAACCCTGGTGCCTCATGCCTTTGTGATCTTTTAGGTGGAATTATGCTCAGTCAAGGACAGCCTTTACAGGGGAAGTATTAAAGTCCTCAGGATAACAAATCAACATAAAAAGCTAGTATTTTTAGTGTGGCCTCAGAGGACATTTTCATCCACACATATGCAGCATTTCCTGTTTACTTCCTGTTAACTTTGCTGAATGCGTAGAGGTCGCGTGGCTGGAAACCGTTCCTGTCTTCTGGGCTGTTTTCACTGAACTAGGCTTCGGGACAGATACTCACGTTTTATGGTTAGCTCCCCGTAATTGGACACTCCAACCCCTTTGTCTGAGTGGACAATGCAGCGGTAGCGGCCCGAGTCGCCCTTGGTTGTGTTCTCCACGTCGAAAGTGCCTATGAAGCGTCGGTTGTTCCAAGGTTTAGTGGCTTTCATTGGAGCCTCCCGTCCACCGATGCCCTGTTTGGAAGCGAGACAAACGCACAAGTGAGCCTCCAAAATGGAAAGGGTTTAATAAGCAAAGTGGCCTGACCTTGTGTGTTTTAGAAACTCTGGTCGAGTGTACTTGTCGTTTGTTCTTTGCGCGTGTTTGTTTGTGCCCCCTCGTTCCCATCGGCGGCTGATCGCAGGAATACATTTATCACGCAGGAATGCACGCACACACACACGCACAAACACACAGTGGGCCCTCCCCAGCTGTCAGCCCTCACAGCAGGCAGATGGGGGACATTTGTTCATTAGAAATATTTCTTCATTACTGTCATCAGGGGACTTCACTTAATGTTTGTTTTCCAGCTCCTGTGCTAATGAGGACGTGTTTGTTAAAATGATGGAGTACCTGGCAGAGGACCTTTACCCAGCGTCATGCTCCCACTGATCACATGTGTGACAGTGTGCTTAGCAGCAGAGCCAGCAGGGTTATGTCTGCCAGATGCACTACCTTTGCTGCTCGGAACAAGGTCAATTCAAGACTGCTGCGCCGCTCGGTTGTGCCGGATATAGTACACGGTATCCACAGAGCCAACATCTATATAGGTTAAGACCGTACTGCGGTGATCTAAAACAACTGTAATCCCCTGCCCCCAAGATGCAGAGGCCTCTGGAAATCTGGAGAGTAGGAGGAAATTTCAAACATACACAAATGTGTGTGAATGTGTCGGTTTGAAAAGATCGAATGAGGCACACAGTGAATTATGAAGGCTACTCATGCTTGCTGAGTGCAACTTCTTAAAAGTGCCTGTGGGGCTTGTAACAAGGCATTAGCTCTGGTTTATTAATTAAGAAAATAGTTTAACCTCTTGATGCTAGCCTGAAACATGATGGAACCACTCTTTCACAATTTGAGTCCCATGAATCCTGGCATTGTCATCTTGGAATATGCCCGTGCCATCAGGGAAGAAAAAATCGATTGATGGAATAACCTGGTCATTCAGTATATTCAGGTAGTCAGCTGACCTCATTCTTTGGGCAACATAATGTTGCTGAACCTAGACCTGAGCAACTGCAGCAACCCCAGATCATAGCACTGCTCCCACAGGCTTGTACAGTAGGTACCAGGCACGATGGGTGCATCACTTCATCTGCCTCTCTTCTTACCCTGATGCTCCCATCACTCTGGAACAGGGTAAATCTGGACTCATCAGACCACATGTCCTTCTTCCATTGCTCCACAGGCCAATCTTAATGCTCCCTATCAAACAGAAACCTTTTTGTCGGTTAGCCTCACTGATTAGTGGTTTTCTTAAGGCTACACAGCTGTTCAGTCCCAATCCCTTGAGTTCCTTTCACATTATGTGTGTGGAAATGCTCCATTAAACATAGCCCTGAGTTGTACTGTTGGTTTTCTTCGATTTGATTTCACCAAACTTTTAAGTGATCGCCGATCACGATCTATCAGGATTTTTTTCTGCCTCGAAGACGATGGTTCCCCACTATCCTTCCAGTTTTTAATAATACGTTGGACAGTTCTTAACCCAATTTTTGTAGTTTCTTCAATCTCCTTAGATGTTTCTCTGCTTGATGCATGCCAATGATTTGACCCTTCTCAAACAGACTAACATCTTTTCCACCACCACTGGATGTGTCTTTCTACATGGTTGTTTAAGAAATGAGAAGCTACTCATTGCATCAGTTGGGGTTAAATAACTTGTTGCCAACTGAAAGATTTATTTGCTTAGTTAAATCCAGGTGGCGACTTCTTTTTTGGCCAGACAGTGTAAGAATCTCCAAGTATAAATCTTTAGGTTTCATTGTGATACAGTAAGTTTAACATACACTGATCAGGCATAACATTATGACCACCTTCCTAATATTGTGCAGGTCTCCCTTGTGCCTCCAAAACAGTTGTGACTCACCAGAGAATGGACAAGGTCCTTCTCAGGGTGTCCTGTGGTGTCTGGCAACAGAATGTTTGTGTTAGTGGAGGCCTTTGGGTCCTATGGGTTGAGGGGAGGGGCCTCTGTGGATCATCCCAAAGATACTTGATCAGTTTGGGATCTAGTGAATTTGGAGGCCAGGTCAACACCTTGTGCTCATACTTTGGTTTTAATGGCTTGTTGTCAATTGATATGTCACTGATTGATGTGGGATTATATTAAAGTATAATTTTTAAAGACTTCTGTTTTGTTCCCTTTAGTGGCTGTGTTTTTGAACTTCGATTCTCAGAGATCCAACACCTACGTGTCAATCATTGTCAGTAATTTGGAAGGTGGCACCCAAGCAACACCTTTCATGAAAGTAGTATAATAGTCATCTGCCTTTTCGTTGTTTGTTCCGTCATAGCAGCGTTCACGCTGCCCAAATTATGGAGCAACTAAATGGGTGATTTTTGCACGACAATGTCTCCACCGACACCCGGTTGGTAATCCTGTAAATTTCAGGGAAGTGGATCATCAGCTTGATCATCACTATGTTACCTCGACAATGACTAAACAGACACTTTATTTAATTAAAAATCTTTGAGATAGGCACTTTAAAGAAAGATCTCTCTGATTTCAGATTAGAAGAGTGTATATTCTGATTAAGTGCCTGTTCAGTAAGACACACGTTTCAAGGCGACCCAGTTCAGGAGAAAAGGCTGCTCACCTGAAGCCAGAGACGGAAGTTGTCCCTCTTTCGTCCATTTACAGTGCAGTGAAAAGATGCAGTCTGTCCGGCGTTGACCTCCACTCCCTTTATAGTCAGAAAGTGTGGAGTATTCACTATGGGGAAAAAAAAGACAAATGTTTGCATAAGATTACATGCTCGGATGAGGAGCTCAACTCAACTCAACACCTGTGTTAGGTCTATGGTAATTAATGCCTCTGCACCCGCACATTTAACTGGTTTTAGATCAGATTTGCAGCCTTGAATGGACACAGTTTTTATTTCACTACACGATACACCTTAGTGCTGAATGCCGGCATCGTTTTGTGAGAAACGCGGTTAAAATGAAAACACCAGCGGCCCATCTTGCACCGACCAACAACCTCATTTCTGCTGTCTCTTAACTGCATTCCTTCAGTGACTGAGGAGATTTCTAAAAAAGCATTATTCTTTCTATTTTTTCCAACTGTGCTCATAATCCGTGTGTTCACTGACTGGGATAGTTTACGGAAAGTAACTTATGTAGAACATTTTTGATTAGCACCGCCATTCTGCGTAGGAAAATAGGGCAATTCAGTGGAGCGACCTTGATTTGAAACATAACCAAATCTCCAAAGACTTGGCCGAAGCTAATTCCATCACGTTCATCATTGAGACGTTCGCTTCTACTCAATATTTCATAACCTTGTCTTTGAACTACACCTCCTTTATAACTTTGCCCCGTCAATCCACCCAGCGCCAAAAAAGACAAATCTATTTTTCTCACCGCTAATGTCTTCTTTAATGACAGAAGCAGAGGCAGACCACCCAGTGGCATAATCACACCTTTGCGCTAGCTATATATTCCACACGGTCGTATAAATAGAAAATGAATTGGCTGTGCTCCACCGAGGAGTGGCTCTGATCACTTTGCTTATCACTCAAAGAAACCCAATTGCCACTGAGCGGATTATCGATCCGCTCACACTTACACATTTAAACACTAACCACGTTGTGAGGCTCCATTGATTTACTCAGATACATTTATATGCAACACCTACCGCTATATAAATCCAACCTATTGACATAACATTTGTAGGAATTCGGCTCCTTTCGAATGGTTAGCAGGTCATTAGCGCCTAACAATCAGAGCTTGATACTTCAGCTATGAAGGGTAGAAATCAATTGATGAAAACCCGTGCGGTATTGATTCAGACTTCTCAGAAAATCTCACGGTATAAACTTAAGAGTGCCATATGGACTAACGGGACTCTTTGCACGCTAAAGAATAGACACAGGGAATACTGAAGAGGCTTCTTCCTCCTTCTACTCGCACCGCCGCCGCCGCTGGCGCCTATCCCTGAAGCGGAGGTAGAACTTTTTAAAATATGCTAGTGATTACATGTTCATTACCTCTGAAGTGCATGTACTTATACTCAGCACGGATAGCAGAACTCCGAACAGATGTTGATGAGACACTTTACTGAATATCCTTGAGGGAGGAGAAAAATAGAGGAACCCAAACACAGGGTACGGTGGGGTTTGTTTTTCATCTCCTTTTTTTGCACGATTTCTGCCATCTCTCAAAGGATGGATTTAACGCAGCCACTCCAACATTACATCCTGAGCACACTTCAGCGTGCCAACTATATGCTCATAAATCTCCAGGGAGCCAGGAGGGAGGGAGGTTCACATTTGGATTGACTGCAGCGCCGTGTTTGAAGGCCTTTTGTTTGTCTGGGAGGCCTTGAACAGAACAACGATACAAGTATTTGGGGGGGTGTCATGGAAAGGACAACGACCGTTTGATGATATTCTTTTATGGTGAAGGGAAAGAGAACTTACTGCACTGGTGGCCCTGGACCACAACGTCTTTGATGGCCAGCAAGCCCCGCTGCCCTGAGGTTACGGCTTCAAACACAATCTGAGGAGGAGAAAGGAGACTCATAACAGCAATGATAAATGGGCACACGTCTTCAAATGGCACCTGAGCGTGGCCGTCCGCGTGCGCAGGGAAGTCCGGCTCTTTCTGAACGCGCCCTGATCCTTAACTGGAGCTGCAGCTGGTGACACAGCTGCAGGCCACTGACATTATTTCCACAATATGTCACAGTTTGATAGGTGTTATGACATGCAAGTGTTAAATTAAGTTTGAGCCTTGAGACGATTAGCGCACAGTCTGTGACAAACACACGGGAGGATGGAGGGATGAGGCACTGAACATCACAGCAATGCTTAAAGGTCAGTTCGCCCAAAGTTCCTCCATCTAATCATTTTATCTTAGTTGCTTTCATCCCAACACAATGCTGGTGAATGGAATTCAGTTTTTGCACATTTATTAATATGAAAATTACATATACTTTAAAATTAGAACCATGATTTATTTGGGATCCTGGTGTTTAGATGAGGACAAGGCCTCTACAGGGGTCAGACATATAATAAATATTCCAGACTTAATGTTTGCTTGTGTTCTGCGTTCGATTTTGTTTGCAAGATATGCTTTATAATGATAAATGGCCTTGCTTTTATATAGCACTTCTCTACCTATTGGTACTCAAAGTGTTTTTACAGTCACAGACTCATCTATCCATTCCCTCACACAAGCACTGGGAGCAACTGGGGACAACCTGCTCTACCTACTGAGCCACAGCCGCCCCCACAACGCATTTGATTTATTTTAATAGAAAATAAAGAAAGTAATTAATTATTACTAAGTTTAAAATGCCATTTGGATCAAGTGTCCAGTCAGATATGCCCCCCGTATTCCATCACTTGTCAGGTGATATGTTAGTTCAGGCAGTTTCCTCCTTGGAGTCACTGGGTGTAAATGTTGAGTTACAGTTGCTGTGAACTCTTCGTGAGGTCAGGTTTGTGCAGGGCAAGTTGTGTGGTCATCTTCAATAAGATTATAACTAGTTTTAAATTACAAATACCTGGCGTCTCCAGGTTAAGCACAGACCTCACTGCCTCACTTTTCACTGGCTATTAAAGAAATAATTCCTGTTATCAAATGGAAAGCTCATGCATTAGTGCGAACCAAACCTATAATGTAAAATTTAAACAGCATCTCCTTCATGGTAAAGGAACTGCTGCTCCCTTTAACAGTTGCTCTGCATCTATACTTAGTGGACACGTTCGTTGCTATCTCTGACAAGAGAAATTTGAAAATAAAATGCAACTGTCTTCTATAGGACAAGCTAATCCCTATTTTGAGGACCGAGTTCTCCTGCAAAACAAATGGTCTCAGGCTGTGACAGAAGGCGTGTCCCGGCAGAATGTCAGAGTTATGCACTCCATGGTCTGCAGCGTGATAAAAAGGGAAACAGAATGCCAGTCCCTTGCCAAACCCTGGGTGTGGTGCAAAGACCCATTACACTACACACACTGCAGCTACACATGTTTTGCATGCCATCATTCCCTAAATATAAAACTGTATCCTCCAGCGAATTATATACATTAGTGGATATATTCCACGTATGGTGTCACCTAGAAACATATGTCCTGCTAGCTCCACATGTCTGAGATTCCTTTTGTAGCCTGGCAATGTGGAGGCGGAGATAGTTAGCATTGTCATCTGGGAGGCAGGATGCCTTCAGATAAGGCTGTCTAATTATAAATTTCTTTTTTTGTCTCATGAAATATGAAAGTGAATGTCTTGGGTGCCAATTATGGCCTCATTACAGGCTAATTTAAAGGAAATTAAAAGGCCAAGCACTCCATATATCGCCACCAGACAAATGAACTGGCCCCCACACTCTAATTGAAATCCTTTGTTTGTGCAACAGACATCAGTCAGCCTGCCTAATAGCTGTGATATAATTGATTCCAGCATCAATGATAGTGCAGAGCATAATTGGGCCTGACCCACAGAGTGAAAATATTCACATGGGACGGAGCTGTTGATGTCACAGGAAAGTTCACCATTCTCATTTGTCGGAGAGGCAGACGGTGAACCCAACGTTCAACGTCTACATCACCGCACTGGATATCCCTAAGGGACTTGGCTAAGTACGACATTACAGCAGGATTGATTAGCTCTGCCATGGACTCTACTGCATTAAAAATCAAGACAGATGAGTAGGTTTTGGGTTTTTCTCTCTCATTGGTGCACTTATGTGTGCAAGATAAATCACAGGGTTTCATCTTATGCCTACGTATTTTGAGTAGTGTCTTCGAGGCGTGTATAGCTTCCACATTATATTCACGGGAAATTATAATGTTGTCACAATGCTCAGCAATTTGAGAATGCATGACAATCTCAATTAAAAGTTTGACGGATGCCGCGAAAGAAGAGTAATTATTAAAGGCTGAAAGGCTCGTGATGACTAAAAGCCTTACCGGTAATTAAAAAATAATTTTCAAGTATCAGGTGGCTTCCCTTTGACAATTGCGTAGGCTACTGTGCAATTAAAGATACCTATAATTAGCGGTATGTTGTTAATTAGTGACAATTTTAAGCATTGGCCTCTCTTTTCTTCACCGAGATTGTTGCTAAGATCATTAGCATCCTCGCATGTTGTTGTGAGCTTGGACCCGGAACAGTTACACATGGAGCTTCCTCTGGGGTTTGAAAGGCGACAGATGCTGGGAGTGTCCCTGAACGCGCTGGAAAGCAGAGTGTGTCATTTTGGGTCCAAATCTCCAAGCAGAGATTTGTTGAAACATGATCCAAACCAACCAACATGTCAAAATGTTCAGCCATTCCCTAAAAGGTTGAATGTCAATGCGTCATTTCAAGTTATAGCTTGTAGGGGTTGAACGACTTCTCACTGCAACCACAGCAACGATGTCAACTAATGGTTGATTTGCAGCCTCCTTCTCTTTGTTACCGCAGGACGTTTGGTGAAGTTGTTAACCGACTGCTGTCCAGAGGATTTGGACCGTTCCTCTGCTAGCTTTAGCGGATGTCTTTTCAGATGATCGTGTATTGCAGTAGTACATTTGTTGATGAACCGCTGCTAGTTTGGTGCAACGACCCACTGGGTTCTTCACCTGTCTTCTCCGAGGCGTCCGTGTTGTTATCGTCACGTGGTCGGCGACTAGTTGACTTCCTGCTTGAAGCGTCACAGCGACTAGTCGGTACAACAACCCCTAATAGCTTGTAACGTTTTGTAGTTGAGCCAAAATGTCTGCAAACAGGATGAATCAAGTGTCTTAAGCCAAACTGGAAACATTTGACCAGACTGGCTTTGCATCATTAACCGCTACAACTATTACTGGTAGCTGTAGCACATTCTGTGTTGCTCAACTGTTGCCTTCCTTCCCTCTTCTTTCCTTCTTTTGTCCATGTGCCTCTCATTAAACCTCCCATCCCCGCACTGAACAGCGAGAAGCTCAGCGGTGTATCTTGTTAACTAAGTTATCAGAGTGGCTATGATGAGCAGGCAGAAGGACTCCCCTCCGCTCCACCGTGGACCTGCTCTGCCAGGCCATAATGAAATAATTCACTGAGGGACCATCTCCCATTGGGGGGTTCAGGGGTCTCTCCGCATCAATTAACATTTGGTGGACTCGTGGAACAAACCTGGCGAAGACTAATAGCCAGGCAAGTGTGAAATCACCTTGCCCCGGCCAGCAGTCATGTGCATTGGTAAGTGAAAATGAGTTTTCTGAATTGGAAAAAAGAGAACTGGCTCAGATGGAAGGGAGAGAGAGCAGATTACCATGGATACCAAGGTAGTCCCAGAAATCAATAATCTTAGGCGTTTTGAATGGGCTATTGTGCGATTGTTTAGACCTTCTCAAAAAATAAATTTGTCTTGTTCCACCCAGTGAAAAGGTTTTAATGACTTTGGCTCAACTATAAAAGCCGCTTACAATGAGCAACCTAGTTTTGTAATGAGACGTTACGCAAAATATCTCGACCGCGTTTCCTCACCTGATAGAAGTTGGGCCAGTACGTGCTGATGGCCAGCTCCACCTGTCCCCAGGAGCGGGTGGCGGGACCCGACACGTTCCAAACAGGCATCCCCATGGGACTGTTGTTTTCTTTGATGTAGACATTAAGGTGACCGGGGTGGCTGTTGTCCCTGCCCCCTATATAGTAGTGGAAGATAACGCAGTGGGTGTCGTTCTCCTTCAGCTGGGGTGTCAGCAGCAAGGCTTTTTGCCCTGCGAAGCGTCCCGATGTGTTCACCATCATAAAGCCTGACCCTGCAAAAACAAGGACAAGAGGTCACGAGTTGGGCAGGTTTTATTAGGCTACAGATTCAGTCACTGTCAGGTAAACTGATTTTAATTGCAAATTTGGTGTCCAACAGCGCATGCAACTGTACAACAAAACCACAGCATGGTGGTATGATAGTAGGCTAAAATAGATGATATTTCAGTGTAGTAATGAGTCATCTGGTTGACTATCACCGAAACTAGATGTGCTGCAATAATCTGTCTATAGATAGGTTTCCAGATGATATATCCCTGTGACTTTAGAGGTCCCTTAAAGGGGAACTACTGTTTTTTTACAACCTGGACCTTATTTCTGGCATAAAATACGATCGTTTACTCACCCATATAACTTTGGTGTTATTTGGAGTCGTTCGGACGATATTCAGATCCAGTGGAGCGCCGCGTATATCCATATAGTGGGAGTGAGTGGGGCACCGAAACGCAGCCTCTAAATAACGCATCTGCCGTGAAACTCGTTAATTTCACCAATACTTTGTTATAAAGTCGTCGTCCACAACCTCAGAATCAGAAAAATAATCACCCATGTTGCAAAAAACTAGCAGTGGCAAATTACAGGTAAACAAGCCAAACGTTGCGGGTGTGCGCGGCGCTCAGAGATGACGTCATCTACAGACCCGAGATGATGATAACGGGTAACTCCAGACTCATCGGGGAATAGCACTAGCGTCTCATACACAATACTGGTGAAATGAACAAGTTTCACGGCAGATAATGCGTTATTTAGAGGCTGCGTTTCGGTGCCCCACTCACTCCCACTATATGGATATACGCAGCGCTCCACTGGATCTAAATATCGTCCAAACGACTCCAAATGACACCAAAGTTATATGGGTGAGTAAATGATCGTATTTTATGCCAGACATAAGGTCCAGGTTGTAAAAAAACGGTAATTCCCCTTTAACTCGCCATCAAGGGCCAAACTAATGTGACTTCATGACCGGGTGCCTGCTAGTGGCATTCCCACCAACCTCATCCTCACTTTGTGTCTGATGTACGCCACAAATATTAGCTCGCTAACACACTAAACTAACATATTCACATTAGCATTGAGATGTTAGAGACATTAGACATTACTATTTTTATTTTATATTAAGACAAAAGACAGCACACTGTAGTGTAAAGCAAATGCATGCCATGTTTTAATGTTTTAAAGTTGACCTTTGATTTACTGTGATTTTAGATTTTCATTTGGCACCCACTTTTCCCGTAGGAGCTGCTAACTTTTCTAAACACGCTAAACATGGCATTTAATACAGGTAATTCAATTTAAAGTGAATTGGGTGAATAATTATTGCATGTGAGCATGTGCGGAAATAATTTGGGTCCATTTTTGTTTAAAGGCACGTAATTATAAACAATATTAACAGTGATCAGATCCCGGGTTTTAACAGTAATCGAATAAAAGGAAATAATCTTGTAAAAGCGCGCAGAGAACAAGCAAATGAGTGTTCTGAGAGCTTTCCTATTAACACTGACAACTTGAGCTTGTGACCTTTGATGGGAAAATGCTCTTATCTTTGGATTGATAGAAACTGTCTGCCATCGTTACCACTCATCGAAACAGAGGCACTAATCCAAAAGAAAAGAGAAAAAAAAAAAAAAGCTGGGTATTTGAGAGGAGTGTTTCCCCTCAATGACACAGAGAAGGGAAATGATGAGAAATCAATAAGCCAAAATCTATTTGCCAAGAAAGCCCCATTTAGATTTTATCGCTTTGGTCCAATATTAAAGGTTAATCTAATTCTCTACCCTCTTGCCAATAAAACACAAGTGAGAATTATTATATTGGCAAACTCTCAAGGAGATGCACAACACATTCTATTTGTCATCATCTTATTTAGCTAGGCTCTGTAATGAGATGGCATAAATTCTAACAGCATTTGAGACGCAGCCAAAAGTGAAAGAAATCTTTTTTTTTAGAAGAAACACTGGAAGATTTTTGCTAGGAGGTGAGACAAACAACCTGTAAGCAAAAAAGCTAAACACACATGTGAGGCGGGAGCGTCGGCAAACACAAATCTCTGTCATTAAATTTAACATGTGGCGATTCACTCAGATGTGGCGTTAAAAAGAGACGAGTAACGTCAACTAAAATCAGCGGGATCGGTCCCCGAGTGTGTCAGCCAGGGAGCCTCTCACAAAACCCCATTTGTTCCATCAACGAGTCGAGCTTTGCCCACTTGTCTTGTTGCGCTGCTCTCGCAACGCTCACCGACTCCATCTGTCTCCGGCTTTGGATAATGAGTGTGGGCTCTGTCATGTTTACACAATGAAACAGGAGGAGAGGGAGCAGGAGAGGAGGAGGAGCAGCGAGTTGCGGTGACACAGAGTCAGCCTCGTCGGCTTTGTTTGTCAGGTGCAGGCAGTTGCTGTTTTAAATGATCTTAACATGGTTTTGGATCACTGGGAGGATCAGAAATGATGATGGGTAGAACTGTACATCCGCATGGCATCTATTTGGGGAGCCTGTTTTGTGAGAACCTTCACAGACAATTAGAAACTGTGGGTTTGGCTGACAAGAAAAACACATTTTACAGATAATATTTGAGGAATTTATGCGAGAGATGTGTAATTATAAAAATGCAAACACATGGTTGATCGTTAGAGTGTGTGACAGACGGTGGAAAGATGCAGTTTGACATAAAAAACAAAACAAAACATGTAACTCGAGGCCCATTTGCTGGCTTTTTCCAGAACTTTCAACTGTATCTCACGGCTTTTTATCACTGGATGGAGCTTGATCAGTTGTCATGGATACACCCCAGTCGTCCTGTAACCTAGGTGCGGAACTTTGGAACGACGGGACAACAAGACGTCGCCATGACAACTGACAACACTAAAGGAAGTGATGCAAAGACTTTCAGAGTTAGCTGTTGGACAGACTGATTTGTGCTTCAAAGTGTGAGGATAGTTTAAAGCCCTACGTGATATCTCGCCATGCTCGCCGTTATAAAACACTTTTTTAGCTTTTTCAAACTTGTGATTAGCTATTTATGAATGTTGCTTTCCTATGTTATGTATAGATTTTCCTGCACGGCATGATCACCCTGTTATGATTCACTACTCTGAACAGCATGCTTCTGTTCTCCCTTTTTTTTTTAATCTATTATTCACTTTTCAGTTTGTTTCTGATTCAAGTGTTGAGGCTAATTATTTCTGAGGCCAAGCGGGAAGTTGTGTAACGCACAATGAGGAAGGGCAGAGGATGAGTCGACGCCGAGGCACTTATTTGTCCAGTCTCAATCAGGTGCCTTTATATAAGGGCCCTGAGGTCTCTTTAATAACAACCAGCCATCTGTTTCGGGTGCCTGGAACAGTTTAAGTTTTTTTTTTCTCCCACCCCCTTTTTTTTTTTTTTGAGATATCCGTAACCCTTGGTGTGAACCGGCACCGACTATCAGCTGATGAATTGTTCAGCTGTAGCTCACGTTACAAAGACAAAGAGGCAGGCACCGCTGCTTTCCTCTATGATTAAAACAGACTGTTTACTATTCATTTCAAACACCCATGTTGTGACAGTGTTGCGCCGGAGATTTATGCACAGCACTGCTCTTTGTTGGTAATTAGAGATGAAAATAACAGATTCCTCAAGCAGCATTTGTACATTTATTTATTTTTTTGTGGGTGTGTGTGTTCATGAAATTTTAATAAAACAATAGGAAGAAGTATTGTTTGGTAATCCTGTCGCCATAGTTGTAGAAGCGAAGTGACTTGACAGAGATACTAAAAAGGAGTTTTCTTCTTGGGGGTTGTGAGATCCCTGTCACCAAATTTGAGTCCTACAAATTGTCTTGATTTGAGCCGGTGAACCCGAACACAACAAGGGGCATAAAAAAAAACTAAAAAACGTCCCTTTCCTTATTACTGACCACCGTGAAATTTAAAATAGACAGCGTTTCAAGTGACATGGTGCCTCCTTTTCACACTTCCATTGTCATCTTCTCACAGAAGAAGATGACAGAACACTGATTGTCATTCAGTCTCCACGGTCTCCGAGTCTAATGACCACATACTCTGCAGGACCTGCTGCACCATGACAAGCTAATTAGCCAGCGAGACTAAGAGCAAATTATAATGACACTGTGTTAGTGCTGTGCTAATGTGCTAGTGATGCACAAGGGTGTTTTCTCTGGCTCCGTTCCTCTTCCTCCATCTCTTGTGCCTTAACAATGCCGCGTTCAAGACCAATTAAAAATAGAGGGCTCTCGGCACACTCTAAGCCCGTCTCCGCAACTCCGTAAAGGCCAGGGCTGTGCTATTGTCTAAGGTATTCAGAGGAACAGATTTATTATTATTCCAATGTAGGCCACCTTCACCTTCCATTACAATGATGGCTGAACATGGAGAACATGGAGACTGGTGTGAAAAATGAATGAGTTGAAGATGAAGTGTTCCTGCTGCAGATGCTGCATGCACCGCACTCACGTTGCTGTTCCTTGGAAATGAAGGACACGCGGATCGGATACAAAAAGTGTGACTTTCATTATTCTGAAATGTTTTAGACATCATTGGCAAGGGCATTGTGACTGAGTGAGAGCTTTTCCACTAAAAAAAAAAAAAAGCATTACATATCACACCACATATTACATTTAGTAAATATTATATCAGTGATCATCAGACATGGATCTCATTTGCGCAATTTTTTGATAAATGGCATCAATACATTTCAAACCAGTCGACTAATTCTACTGTGAAACAAACAAAAACATAAAACAAACAAACCGAAACCACATTTGGAGGTCGAAACAACCCGTGCAATCTACTGGAATAAAGTCTTTTCCAGCCCGTGTAAACCCACAAATGGTCAGGATCAGGTGCACATTGTATAATCCAAAATAACAGACTTAGTGGTTTAATGGTATTATGAGCAATACAGAGAAAACCGTGGACATACTCCAGGGGAGGCTTCCATCAGGTTAATACTTCGCCCTGACAGCTCATTCAACTGGCAGAGCAGTCGGGAGCTGGCCGCAGCTCGAGTCAGCCCATATGGGAAGAAAAGTTCCTTCTGCTAAGAGAAAGACGTGAGTGGGAAACTGGTAATTGCTAAATAAATACTTTAAATTTTTTTAATTTGATGGCAAAAAGTAATGACTATAATCCACTGATAGCCTAACAAAGTGTCATACAGAAGGAATTCCTGCTTTTATGAAACAATCAAACTCATTTTGGAGCCAAAGGCTTTTCAGGATTTCAAACAAGTGACAAGGCCACGTCCTAATTTCCTTATTTCCTGCAGTGAAGTCTCTTTAGAGTCAGCCTCTTTTTGTAATCGCTGAAGAAAAGAGAAGGTGGTTCAGGGCAAAGGGGGAGGAGATGGAACAGTGACCTCAGACAAATGTCACTACTACTTATGCTTCCTTGTTTGACACCAAGAATCAGAAACCTTGAAAAAACTCCTTTAAAAGGACAAAACGGATGATTTTCCTTGAAGGCACGGTTTTGCAAAAACAGCTAAGTATCCAAATGCAATGCATTGCTCTGCGGGAATAAGCAGAATAATGCAAGGTGCGACAAAAGACCTCAAGGAATCCGGTTAAGCGGCTACATTTTTACATCTTCTTTTATTTTTATTAAAAAGATAAGAAATGCAGTCTGGTATAATTTAGTTCCCACACATAAGTTACAGTCTAGTCCTAATCATCAAAGTCTATAGGTGGAAGGTATTTAGTTTAATTATGAGTTGAGTGATGGTCTGAGCAGAGGATATAATTTGCAATAATGACTAGCGCTCATTATTTCTCCTCCATTCAGGTCCTGAACCCGGTGAAAATCATTATGTGGGGGAAATCAGAATGAAGGGGCGCTCTTTAAACCTAAACCCTCCAGGTCTCATTTGCTAATAAAATTCACAGAGGTCACCACCGCAGAAAAGCACGGCTGCCGCCTCGGAAATGTCAATGAAGACAGGGCTATTCTCACTGTCTGCTACCAATCAAAAATGCTCTCGCTGTGAGGGTTAGGCTGTTAATGTGAACAGCCATGGCCTCCACTCAATTTTCCCAGAACTTTCCCTGTGTCCTTTGAAACATGAAAGGAGCCCGATGAAATAACACGGAATAAGTTTGGGCTCTCCATGTGACGGGCCTGGCAGGTTTCTTTGACGGAGTCAAACAGATTCACCTAAAACCATCCATCATGCCGAACACGTTGCAGCCCTGTCACTTTAGTCAGGTGGAACAACTGACCCGTATTATGTTCCCTGGCGGCATCCTTTGTTGCTGCATGTCAATCAACAGCATTTCTTAATGGCTTAATATGTCATCTTAATATGCAGCACGCACTACTGGCGCTCCGCTGGAATAAATGGGTCATATAATGGCTCATTTGCATGATACCAACCCATTAAACAATTGAACGTGTTCACGTAAGTCACCGATCATTAGCATTAATTGTTCGTACCGCGACTACTTAAGACACAAAAAAGACACCACATGCAAATATGTCCTCCATCGTGACAGTGCAGTGGGCTCCTAATCCTGTTTTTCGTAATGTGTAAACCTGTTTGCTCAGACAAAGGGGACACTTCTTAGCCCCCGCAACAGGCTAAACTGAAAATCTTAGTCTCTCGTAACCAAGAATTAATTCACAAATAGATCAGACGTAGTAATTTGCTGTACCGTTTTGTCATCTAATCATATAATGGGGCTTCTCCTTAACCTCACGACCTTGCCAACACCGTGCAAGGTGCGTTTTTTTGCACACAGTTGTGAATGGCAATAAAGAAATTAGCTTATTTTCGCAACATGACACCCCTCCCTATGGAACAGCAAATCCCATCTTTTGCTGATGTGATTTAAATTCTGATTTAATTTCTGACGTCCTTCAGTCAGTGGGTGTTCTCTCCTCTCATATTTCAAGTGGCTAGTCGTCTTCTCCTTCATGTGAAAGGCACATTTAGAGCCATAAACAAAACTTGGCTTTGTCAATAGATCACCTCCTGAACGAAATGGTCAAGAAGATCAATGGTCTTTTAAAATGATCCGTCTTATCAATATGCAACAGCGGAACTCCAAAGACGCCCTTCTGGGTTGAAGATTGAGATGCATTTGCATGAACGCATTATGAACCCGACAAGAGAGAACCCGAATGAGGGATCACCATTAACCTATGAAGAACCTCATCCTGCCAGTCCTTCACCATTGTCTACGCGTCTTTATCCACCAAGGGCGCGCTATCAAAACAAAGACTGTGTGCAGAAGTGAGACAAAAACATTCAATTTCTCTTCTGCAACATATTCAGAGCAGACATTAAGAACGAAACAATAAGTCATTTAGCCGGAGCTGCATTTGCTATTGTGCCGAGCAGAATACAAAAACCCTAATTAATCTCAGTTAGAGGACTTTCTTTCTCTTCCTCTTGCCATTATTCCCCAGAACACATCTCAGGGGAGAGCCAGGGAGCAGCAGCCTACTGCTGGCCACCATGACACCATCAGAGAAGAGGCAGCCTCTGCACCAGCTGGGGCTCACTAAAAACAGCTTCTGTCTTAATAGCATCTGGACGCCGCACACCCACTGCAAACTTTCACGTCAAGTCATCTTCATCCAGACTTCTAAGACAACTGCACTGCATTGCGGAACTCAACAACAGTGAGTGTGGACGCGAGACACAATCTTTGCAACTTTGATTCAAGCGTGGTAATCTTCTTTGTAAATCATATGCAGTTCCCGGATACGACAGAAGTGCATCCAGCTCCATTTTCCAAAGCTGAGGGGGTATTGGCTGCAACGACTTTATTATCGTCGTCCAGGACAGATGAGGCTTGTCGGTAATAACAGGACAGACAGTGACAGTTCTGCTCGGGGTTTCTCCAGTTGGCTTGGGAGAGGAACACACTGAGGGGGAGCCCAGCCAGGCATGCAGAGCCTCAGAACTAGGCTGAACCACCCTAAAAGGAGCCAAAGCATGCAATCAGGGCCGTGCGGAGGGATAAACAAGGCAACTCTCCATCCAGACGTAGCAATTATGTAGGGACCATATCGTCATAAACAACCTAGAGTTTCAGGCGCAGTTTGTGACCAAAGAACTTGTTTTCCTTGCTTGCTTCATTTCACTTTTCCGTTCTGTTGCTCTTATTTACATGCTAGGATGGAACTGGGCCAGTCTGGTCTTTGATTGCAGCGAGGGCTTTGTAGGATGAGGGAGAGTCTGCAGCGGCCTGACATCAAACTCTGATTAACGCCTCTCATGAGTGTATTCTGTACCGCATTCTGTACCACACGGACACAGCACCTTAATTCACAATGTCTGCTATTGATTCCACAAGCCTTTGATGCACAATTTCGCATGCACATAACAGATAGTTTGCAGCTTTCAGGTTTGAATCTAATTAAACTCTAATACAAAGAAAAAAATGTTATTGTATTATGAACTTGGCACTTCCTTTTAAATAACTCATGTCTTGTCTAGTTTTTAATATTATCAACTTCTTCTAATGGCATTCATTGACAGTTAAAGCTTTGAATTACAAATAGTTTCAACCATAGACAGAGAAGAATATCCATGCATGACTGGTCTGCTTTTTTTTAGCTTTGATGTGGTAGAAACATTAAGGTCCTGGCAATAAATTATGGTTGCGGGTTAGAAAAGAAAGCTACAAAACACGGCCGAAGGAGCACGTCAACACCTCTGAGTGTCATACATCAACATTTTGTTTTTCAAAATTCCACATGATTAAGACCACGTGATGTAACTGCTGTCATCTACCGAGGTGCGCACCAACACCTGTACAAATGTCTATACGCTGCAATCTGTAGCAATCTACTTACAACTAGCCCTTTGGAAACATCCTTAGGAGTAATGGTCTTAATCTATAAAGTACAGAATAATCTAAAACTCAAATGCTATGTTCACATTACGGTCAACAAAACAGCTACATTGCTGGCAAGTTGCATTGTTATGTCGTCATTCAGTTTAAAATTAACTGATAAAAAAAAAAAAACATGCACTGATCGGCCACAACATTATGACCAGGAGAAGCAAATAACATTGACCATCTTGTGACAATTCAATGTTCTGCTGGGAAACTTATGGACCTGGCATTCATTCGAAAGTTACTTAGACATGTAGCACCCACCTAGACCAGACTAGACACCCCCAACCCCATAGCAATGACACTCTTAGATGGCAGCAGCCATCCCCAGCAGGATGCAGCCTGACACAGGAACACACACAAAAACGGTTTGGAAACAACTCAAAAATCTTGACGAGCAGCACAAGGAGTTGATCTGGCCTCCAAATTCACTAGATCCCAAACTGATCAAGTATCTGTGTGATGATCCACAGAGGCCCCTCCCCTCAATCCATAGGACCCAAAGGCCCCCACTAACAACACTGTGTTTTTCAGACACCACAGGACACCCTCAGAAGGCCCATGTCCATTCTCTGATGAACTGTTTTGGAGGCACAAGGGAGGCCTACACAATATTAGGAAGGTGGTCATAATGTTATGGTTGATATCAGGCATTAATTCGTAGTTTTATATCCCTGGCTTTCATTGAAAATTACTTTTACCCCGCTGCTTTTCTGCCCGTAGTGTGAACACAGCATTAAGAACACTGGAGTCTGAGTTTACACGAGCCAGATATTCAAACCTCTGGAAAAATTTGATTTGTCAGACAGGACAGGGAAGACTCTTGAGTACCATTTAAATCTCACAGTCACAGTGACATTAAAAAACACCCCTATTCGGACAAATACAGTCTACAACCAATTTTAAAGGTGTTTGAGGTAGTAATTCCTTCCGTTCTCTGTTCTGAGCCTACTTCAGTCCTTTCCTGTCCTGGCACACCAGGTAGGATAACAGTCTGCTCTGTGAGTATGATAAGGTCGTTTTGTGGAGATTCATAAGTGTGGGTTGAGAGTAAGACAGCAATCAGAGGTGAAATAGCTTTTCCACCAGTGTGGCTTTCACCTAAATGCATTTTTACCCATCAACCCCCTCTCTAGTAGCCGTAAAACAATTTCACATGTCAAGTACACTACATTTCACATCCCTTTCAATGTGGTCAAAGAGGAGAGATTACAGTTTTGTGCGGCAGGTTGAGTGCTCACACTGTGAAATGGAGAAAGAGCTGCCACCTGTTAATTACGCACAATTCAAGATGCGCAGGTAGAAAACAAGCCCGTCTGAAGTGTACTCAGACTGGGAAGCACAATCAGGGACACCACTTAACCAGACATGGGATTTTAATCAGATATGTTAAAATTAGACTGTGCGCGAGGTGTTAATTTGTAGGTCAAGGCTTTTCCAGATTTCGCTGTAACCTTTGCCCAGCCTCCATGTGTCCCGACATTAATCAATTGGAAAAAGGAGACACTTCCCCCGCTATAGAAAGTAATTTCTCCAGGGCAGTTCAACACACATC